>NC_139028.1:43052449-44252449 GCF_964662115.1 Mustela nivalis
GTGGGGGGAGAAGAACAGGGTCCCCACCTAGCAGAGAGCCCGACAGGGGCTCGATCTCAGGACCCCGAGACCATGACCTGAGCCGAAGGCAGAGGCTTAGCCCACCGAGCCACCCAAGCACCCCTAGCTTGTTTTCTTTAAGCTAGCACTAAAAAAGCATACTTATGTGAATCCAGCTTCTATTAGTTATTGGCTAGGTGATTCAGCACAAGTTCTGTGACCTTCATAAATGTCTGTTCATCTGTCACAAGTTGCTAACAAAAGCTACATTTTAGGGTTTGTTGCAGGGTTCAAAATAAGAAACATAGAGCACTCAGTACAGTTTGTTTTATGTTGGCTTTTTAAAAATTATTTTTTGTGTTGCTATTTATTATCCTTCGTAAGATTAAAAAGGGAATGAAGATTCTGGATGGCCAAGGACAGCACACGATGGGTTCAAATGGATCTGATGTGAAGTTATAAGCTTTCATTTTCATCCTATGAAAATCTATGAACAGATGAGGTACGAAAATTTTAAAAAAGTAAAACAAAAACATTTTAAAAATGGGCAGAAGAACATTTTCCTTTTTGTCAATGCACTCAAAGTTTGGCTTTGCTCACACATTCTCTATATTGGACAGAGGCCATTTATTCAACCAAGAAAAAGTGGCATCCCATAATACCACCAACATAGGTGGCTCCAGAACCTTCCCACGATTCTCAGTTGCTCTCATACCTATTATGATCAGGAAATTAGAAAGCCAAACTTTTTAGAAGTATATATTGTGGTGAAAGACCCCTCCCCTAGAAGATAGATAGGATAACTAACCGCTTGTTTGCTTTTCTGTGAACCGCTGGCTTTTAGGTGTAAATTAGGTTATTAATTGCTTATTAATCGCTCTTTTGCCCTTCTGTAACCGCTTGGCTTATAGAAATAATAGAGACGCCATGATGGCATTCCTACCTTCCCTCTTCTTGTTCCCCTTTCCCGCCTCTCTCCTCCCGCGCGGGCCCTCAGAACCAATCAGCTTTTTCCCCCTTCCCGCCTCTCTCTTCGCGCGCGGGTCCTTAGAGCCAATCAGCAAACTCCAAGTATGCCTTTTTCAAAGTTCAAACTGTCAACCAATCAGTTGCGCCCCACCCAAAACTTGTTTGTACCTTCCTATAAAAGACCCTGCTTCACTCCGGTCGGTGTGCTCAGTTAGCTGGAGCTACCGACCACCCGCCGGTACCTGCGTAACAATAAAGAACCTCTTGCTGATTGCATCCAGTGGCAGTGTTGGATTCTTGGGTAAGGGGATCCGCGGGTCTTTCAGTGGTAGGTTTTATTATTATTTAAGTATGGTAAGGCTAACAGATCAGGGGCAATTGCCACTCCAGAAAGAGTTTGTTGCTCTCAGTTTCCAAGAAGAAAGGGCACCCCACATCATGCAAGAGGACACATGGAGAAGCACCAGAGTCAATCAGGAGACAGAGGGAAAAGGGAGATCCTGAGGGCAAGCACCTTTACTGTGTTTTCCACTGGGGGAAAAAGAAAACAAAAAAACAAAAAACAAAAACAAAAATTAAAAAACAGGCAAGGCAGGGTAAACAGGCTTAGGCTTGGCTACTTTGAATAATTCTGGCAGTATATGGGGTGCGGGAGCTGCCCCTATCAACATGGTGGCTGGTATCTGGCCCTCTCCAGTGACTAGGGAAGGCTGATGGTGGCTCAGAATGGGAGAGCTAGACAAAGGGGTGGTTCGGGTATGGGTTCTAGATTGCTTGGTTTGCATTTGAAAAGCATGCTCATCAGCAAGTGTTTATTACCTCTTGAATTAGCTAATCTTAGAAGGAGCAGCCCCCCAGGGTCAATAAGACCCCAGATGTCAACACATCAAAATACAGAAAACACAAGATAAGGCTAATACAAGATGTGGAAAGGAAAAAGAAATACAATGTGGGTGTGGGTGATCATCAATCTTCAAAATTTCAAGAGTGAAATGCATGCGATCTGACCCATCACACTCTGCTCAGGACTATCTGAGGAAATCCTGGTTCTCTGCTGTGTTTCACATGGTAGAAGCTGCTGGTTAAAGTGAGGTATTTTAAACGATGTAGTATGTCACCAGAAACATCCTTAGAGTCTCTGTTCTAGCTGACCACTGGACTAACTAGCTTCCCATCCAATAAATAAGGAAACCCAGGCTCGGAGAAGTCAAGCAACCTTCTGAGAGCACATGTTGCTTAAGTCCAGAGCTCAGCTCTGAACACGGGTCTGTCTGAATTCCAAGTGTCCGTATTGTCCCCACCCTGCCGCAGGGCTTTCTCACTGTGCTCTCCTTCAAGCTTCTACTGTACAGAATTGTTACAAAATGAACAGCATGGCAGGCTCCTAATAAATATTCACTGAACAAATATAATTGAATTTATGCAATAGCAAGTTGCATTGTAAAAGAATTATAATGTGAAAGCCATAGAAATCAAGTTCCATGAAGAGAAACAAGTCTATCTAAAGAAATAAATGTTCCCTTTGCCACAGTTTGGTTCCCAGAAAAGGTAACAGAATCCAACTGCTTTATATCAGCTGAGTAACCTTGAGAGGATTTCCTCTAAATCTGACCACTGCATCGTGGCTGACTCATTGATTATTTGGTCTTTGTTATGACAAGGAGACAGCAGGGACTCACAAACCCTGTCCCCTCAGAAATGGATAGAGAGAGCCAAGTCTCTGCACCTTCACCAGAAAATTGCTATCAACAGTAAATTTCACTCACTGTGAAACTGGAATCTGACCGGGATCTGAGGGACGAAGACCTTGAAAACTTATCAACCATCTGATTCACCTTTGAGTCTGACTTTAAATATTCTGAACCAAGATAACCATGTTCAAAGACTTGGTGAAATATTCCCTTCAGGAAGAAGTGTGAGTCAGAGAGCACTCGAGGAGTCCTAGAGGAAGATGAAGTGGGCTGTGAAATTCTCAAATATAATTATAAACTTAATAGTGTGTGTATTCGGTTCTGATTGGTGTATAATCATTTAACTAATAGAAAGAAACTAATTTGCTATTACAGCTGTTTTGAAATTACATTTAAAAGCAGAATCACAGTGCACTGGGAATTGCAGTCAAGAGAGCCACCGACTAAATTTTAGCTTTAAATTTTTTTTCTCTCATTTCTCCATTAATAGTCACTATAAACAGTAACTAAAAATAGAATTAGCATTGAAGTCTGGCAGCAGCAATGACTGAATGAATGGGTTGGCACATTATCTGGGAGCCTGCTTCAGAGATTGGAGGTGAGGTTTAGATGACAACTAGTTTATGGGATTAGTTTTTACTAGAACTTTTTACTAAATACTAAAAACCTTCATCAGAAATGGTCCAAAGAATTAGAAATACTGACAAAATTCCTTCATATTAATTTTTCTTTTGACAAGAACAGATCTGTTCAGGAGTCAACATATTCTTTTGAGAACAAAACATCAGCTCATAACCTTGACAAATTAAAGGGCTGTGACAAGCAGGATTAACACAGTACCACACACTCACTATGCTATGTAGATTCATGGGTGTAGAGTAAAATTAACAGGAAGGATTTCTGTCTATATGGATAACATAATATCTTTATGTGAATCTTTACTATAAAGCAAGGATACTCAACCTTAGCACTATTGACCTTTTGGACAAATTCTTTTTTGTGAGAGGCTGTCCAGTGCCTCACAGGATTTATAGCAATATCACTATCTCTGTGGTACACACACCTCTGCACCGCCTGTGAAAACCAAAAATCTCTCCAGATATTTCCAAAGGTCCCTTGGGAGGCAAACGGGTCCCTAGCTGAGAACCAAGGACATAAAGTACCAACAGCAGAATATATGAATTAAACAGGTAGCACAACCACCCCATAGCATATGAGGACAAATTGCAGGGACAATAACTTTAAGTCATTTGAATAGCAGCCATAAAATGGTTTAATTTCTCAGGAGAAAAAAAAAATGACCAGTTACTATTATTAGAACTTTAGATTCTCCTGAATCTATTTATAGACCAAAACTAACAACTTAAAAAAAAAAAATACAAGGTTAAAATAATCTGAGAATAGACTAGTCCAGCAGTTAAGGGACAGCCCAGAACATAGGGGGCAGAGAATGGTGCTTACCTAGAGGTATTTGGATGAAAATGAGCTGAGTTGGCCTTGCTGAATCCGTGTCGCCATACCTCCGGACCCAACAGCTAACTGATGACTGAAGTTAACACTTTCTATTTTTAACTTTAAGCTAGGAAAATGTTAATCACATCATTTCTTCATTTTAAGAAAGACAAGCCCAGGCAAAGTGTATATTGCTGAATACAGAAGGTAAAGCTGTTTTTCTTGTTTGTTTGTTTGTTTGTTTGTTTACCCTGATTTACAGTAGACCATTGTGACTTCAAGGTACTTTGCCTTTTCTAAATTCTGTCCCTTGTCCTCTAAAAATAGAGTAATGATACCAGCCTGTACCTTTCTCCTTAATAATGATCATGTATGTTGATTTTAAGACCACCTCAGTAACATCCCCAAGGTATTTTGAGGTATTCACATAAAAGCAAAAAATAAACTGTAATATAAAAATGATCAAATTACTCTGCTGTGTAGATAGTTTGGAGAAATTCATAATGAATCACTAAGATGTGGCCAGTTTTCCTGGAGTTAATGGTGTTAATCTGTGCCTTTTAATCAACCAAAAGATGTATAGCAAAGAAGATACATTTGCCCTGGAATAAACAAACCTGGTTATAGCCCTCATTCTACCACTGGCTGCCCGGGTGAGCAGAGATGACTCTTGGCCTGCACTTCCTCCTGAGTATAATTAAATGGGCAAAATCAGTGATTTCTAAAGTGGTCTCTAACTCTAAATGTCTGTGATTCTTTGTATTTATTTTCTTCTTACATGTGTTCAATACTATTTTGATTGGGGGTAGAGAGGTGAATAAGATGGCAGGGCCTCTCAAATATCTTGGAATCTTTTTATTTTTTTAAAAGATTGATTGATTGAGGTGCCTGGGTGGCTCAGTGGGTTAAGCCTCTGCCTTCAGCTCAGGTCATGATCCCAGAGTCCTGGGATCGAGCCCTCTGCTCAGCAGGGAGCCTGCTTCCTCCTCTCTCTCTTCCTGCTTCTCTGCTTCCTTGTGATCTCCGTCGAATAATTAAATAAATAAATCTTTTAAAAAAATTGATTGATTGACTTCAGAGAGAGACAGCACAAGCAGGAGGGGCAGAAGGAGAGGAGGAGAAACTCGAGCAGATCCCATGCTGAGCACAGCGTCACACTCAATCTCACGACGCTGAGATGGAGACCTGAGCCGAAACCAAGAGTCGGTCACTTAACCGACTACACCACTCAGGTGCCCCTATTTTTGAATCTTTTAAAAGACAGGTTCTGCAACACAGAAAATAATAGGAGAGAATATAGCTATTCTTTTAAATGGGGATTGCTAAGTGTAGCAAGAATTCAGAGAGAGGAGATAACAAACGTTGGAGTCGTTTACATGGGTCTCAGAAACCATGTTCCAGGGGGGCAATAAGGAGATTGGAAAGAACCGCGAAAGTCTGAGGTCCCAAAATTGCCAGGGTTCTCAGAGCCCATTAGTCAAACTACATGAAAGGAAATGGAGTCTCAGAGCCATAGGCTGATTCATTCAAAGCTCATAGCTTTTAACAGCAAGAGCTAAAACCAACATCTGTGTTCTTCTGTGTCCCTTTTTTTTCTGAAATTTATTCTAAATTAAAAAGCTATATCATTTATGAAACCCTTGATCCAATTTTCCAGGAACATCTATGTTCTTATAATTAGTACCTAGGAGGAGGTGAAATGTCTCTTTGAAAGAAAAAATATTTAAAAATTAATGCTACATGCTATTCCAATAAAAAGCCTGAAGACTTAGTCATTCCTGATTCAATACCCTAGTCACTGATTTTCTCTATTGAACTGAGCAGAAAATAATCTTCATGTTCTGCTTTATGCATATTTCCCAGGGATGCAAAGATGAAGAAATAGAAAATGAAATCAAGCAAGAAAGTATTCATATATCATGAGACGTAGATTAAATTCATGGTTCTCCACCTGGCTACCCTTCAGAATCATTTGTTGAACTGAGCTACCACCAAAGACCAACAAAACAAGGATCCCACAGTACTGGGTCTAGGAGTCTGTCACTTTACAGCTTGAAAAATGATTTTGACGCATGCCCCAGATTAAGAATCATTGGATTAGACTTCTTAAAAAACTCCTTCAAATCCAAGATTCCTTGATTCTTTGTGCCTAAAAGTATACTTGAGTGAGAGTTCACCGTAGAGTCAAGTCTAAGCAGAAGCAAGTAGTGATTGAGAACCTCACCAGAGACAGAATCCCACCTTGCTTCTGGGCACCATTACGAAGAACTCAGGGTGCTGGAGACCTATAATGAAAAGACCCCGAAAACAGAAGAACACTGTCCATTAAGGTACCTGTGCCTGCTGAGTGAATTCCCAAAAAACATCTTTCCTTCAGAACTTTTAGGGGGGAGAAAAAGTTCATCTGAATGGGTGACGGTGTCATGTCAGCTGAAAGGGTTAGTACGTATCTTAAGACCCAAAGGCTCTGGGATTAGATTTCTGATTTACCCATCACTTTCCAGCCTGTAGAAGAAGAAAGCAGGGCAGGGGTTAAAGGTGTTCCCTGGGAGATGGAGAGAAACAGAAAAAAGAGGCATAAAACTCTAGAGGAAAGATATGGATCTTGGAGTCAGAGAGCCAGAGCTGGAATCCCAAATCTACGTTCTGCTTTTTCTTAGATAGGTAACTAAGCAAATCACATTAACTTTACAACTCTCAGCTTTCTCATCTAGATAGCATTGAAAATAGTACTGGGCCTTTATTGTGATACATTTGCAATAATTAAACATAAACCACCTGCAGTATTTGCCCAAGTAGGTACTCAATAAATGGCAGCAATCATTAATAGTGTTGGCCCTATCCAGTGAGGTAAGACACTGTGGAAAGCCAGTGAACAGCATGCACAACAAGTATGAAGAAGTACCAGCTAGAGGCAGAAAGTCCCCAATCAGGCAGGGAGGTGTTTCGTCAATCGACTTCACAGTCTAACACAGCCTAAATAAAATACTATTCTTAACCTTGTTCAGCACAGAATATCTCCTTCCTTCTGCCTTCCCTTCTCCTCCTTCTCCCTCTGTCCAGCTTGCTCTCTCTTTCCCCCCTCCACCTACACACATACGCTCCCCAATAAAGAAACAAATAATGGCACCTTGTAGCCCAACGACAAAACTAGTATAGCTGCAAAAAAGCAAGGCTTTCAGCCACTGGCATCGCCGTGTAGGATGTGCTTAGAGGAGGCATGACAGCAGGGTCCCCAACAAGCCTGCTTTACAAGCCAAAATGGGGCAGGAGGGGTGACCACAAGCAGATCAAAGCAAAGGAAATGTAGCATAAAAAAGAAAGCACAGCTTTGAGCAGAAAGAACTCTGCGAAATGTCCATAATGCTTCTGCAGCCAACCTGGCATGCAAAAGTCAGGAAGAGGGAGCTTTTCTGATCCAAAGTAATCAACATCCTTTGTGGGTGAAAAGGCAGGACTCCAAGCAGCCACAAGCCCTCTCCACCACACCGAGCCACTGCCAGCCACAGCCCTTATTAGGAGGGAAACTGCCCTGCAGGACTAAAATCCATCTAAGACTCTTGTCAGGGATCAAAATCTGCAAGAAAAATGATCCCCAGAGGCACTCAGACCAGCTGTCACCCTAGGGAAAACTTCACAATGGATGAAGTTGGTTCAGAAAGCTCTCTGGGCCATTTTCCCTCTATCTAACTTTTCTGAGTTCCTCTCTCCTGTTCTCTCCACCCCGAGGGCAAGCTTTTATTGAACGTTCGTTATGTGTAAGATGCTCAGGTAAAAGGATTAGGCTACAAAGATAAATAAACCTTGAACATTGTGTTCAATATACCCGTAGTACCCAAACAAATAATGACAGGACAGTGTGAGAAGTACCAGGAGAGTGAGAACAAAGTGGGAAAGAGGGAGCTTCATCTGCCAAGGGAATCAATCAGGTGTCAGAGAGGCAGAGACATTTGAGACAGACATTAAAGGATCAGTAAGTATTTATGGCTGGCAGTACAAAAAACCAATCCAGGCAGAAGTCCCATCATGGGGGATGTGCTTGGGGACCCACCATGTTCTATGTGGGTTTTAGTTCAGGAGAATGACAGGCTGTAAGGCAAGAAAATTAGATTGGCAGAATATCTCCAAAGCCCTAATTGTCCTTAAGCCCCATTGGCACTGTGTGTCCTTTCAGTCATTCCTGTGTGCTGAGTATCCAGCACAGGTCAGAAATGGTGCATGACCCGTGACCATGGTTGTGCACTGCTCTTTTTGTTGCCTCACACAAGTCTTCTGTATACCTTAATACTTCCAGCTCCAGCTCCCCAAAGATCCCCCTTACCAGACTCTGAATTCTCAGAGAATTATTCCCCACAGCATTAGAAAAGTTAAATATCTATTCTCTCTTCCTAGTGGGTTTTTGCATTTTAGAAGGCAGCTTGTATTAACGCAAATAGAAAAACTGGGGTGGGAAATGTGTTCTAACGGAAGGATATTTCCACTTTTTTCCCCGTACTCTGTAGTGTCACTTCTCATTCTATCTTCTTGCCCTATTTCCATGAGTAGCGGGGCCCCCACTACTCATTGGACCTGTACCTCTGACCTTTGAATTTGTTTCCATCTGAGGCCACATCAGGTCTCACAGGAGTTTTAAGAAATTTTAAGGTTGTCCCTGCTTCACATTCATGCAGCACATGAGGTTCCTGTGTGGATCGCATTCCCAAGTGCAGCTTGTATGGTGCCCTGAAACGCAAATCAGACCGAGATTCTATGCGGTCACTGGGGAGCTTCGACCTAACACCATCCATGCCTCTTTCACTCAGGAGAGTTTATTTTGATTAAAGCAAACCTCTGGTTATCACAGGGATAATACTGGATGCGCTCTGATTCATAAAAGAACATTGTTAGCGAATGTTGTCACTTCACAACTAGCATACCGCATGGGATGTACTCCTAAATGATTCTCCACGCTAGTGTGACACACTACCAGTTTGGAGACTCACTGGCTGAGCGCCTAGCTGAGAAATAGAAACAAACATTTCTGGGTAGTGCACTGTAAGCCAATAATTCCTATGTAGCTTTCCAAAGTGTCGGGTTCACATTTAGGGACTATGTTACAAATGGTTTGATCTAACTCATTATTTCACAACAGATATATCCTAGAGTCCTCCTAAAGTAACTCGGTGACCTTTTATTCTTTTATGAAATGCTTTTTAATTGGAAATATACTGTGTTGGAGGTTACCGCATCAGCAGGTGTTTGCTTCATTATAATAAGAAAAAACAACATTTCATTGTCTTTGGCATATAAGCTGAGATTTTTTGGAAGGCTGTAGTTAAAATAATTGTTTTTTAAAAAATCGAATTAATATATGTATGTGTACTATCTCCTTTGAACAAAACTGCAAAGGGAATCTCAGACGAGATCTCATGTCCTACAATAGTCAGCTTGCTGTGAAGCCAACGATCCAAAATCCCAGTGGCTTGCAATAGCAAACATTTATTCTCTCTCACATGTCTGCATTTGGGAGTAAAGAGGGCTGCTTAGCTCTGCTCTGCATGTCCTTTCGTTTAAGGACCTCGGGTAAAGGCTAAGCCCCTCCATGGGGGATGTTCATTTTCACAGCAGAGACAAAGAATAAGAAGCAATCATATTTGAAGCTGCTTTTCAGATAGAGTGTGTGATTCCTTGGCTCATATCCCATTGGTCAGAAACAGTCACGCAGACCAGCCCAACACAGGGAGGGAAGCCGGAGAACGGGGGGGGGTGGGCAAGAATATACATACACCCTGCCCCAAACAGGAGAGGGAAATAATACCATCTGTCACAGACCACCTGCTGTGGGTATACACTTTCCTTCCTTTCTCCTTCAGAATCACTCACCCACTTGCAAGACACGTACCACACCCCATCATGGTGTCAAGTGCCCACTTGAAGATCTCATGACTGTCTCTAGGTCAGATAGAAAGGAATTCAAACCTATCATGTAAAATAGTGAAACAGGGATGGACTGACTACAATAAATGCCTCCATTTGTGAAGAGGAGGAAGAAAAGCCCTTAGCAATCACTGGTATGCAGCAATTTTGAAATTCTGCGGGACAAACATTAGAGGGCCTCCTAATTTCGGGTACGGAATGTTTCTGAAGGGACCCCAGTTCTGTTGTCTGCAGGTGGCTCTCCGGTCGCTCATTCTCAGTGGCTCTCAACTCCACCCTCCAGGACGTCTTTTGGATATTTTCGTCACTCTTCCTGGTTGCATCCTGGAGGGCAATGGAGATCCTGCCATCCTCAGCGAATGAACAGCCTTGTGAGCTTCTTGCCCAAGTTGTCTCAAAACATCATGATCTCTTTCAACTGAGGATGACAGTGCCTTGAGGAGTATAACTCTTTCAAAGATTTTGTTAGGTTTTTATTTATTTCATCCCATTCTTGTGTGCCAACAGCCTCACAATTCTTTGGTGGACGTATGTTGTTCTCTAGACATCAGGACACCGTGGAGTTGTCAAGCTAGCTCAGAATTATGCCTTTAGGAATTGTGGCCACAATAATTTCTTTTCAGCCTACATCTTAATCAGTGGTTTGGGCTCAATGTATTTCTCAATTTTATCTTTTGTCAGATGGAAATTAAAAACAACCCCATTTTTAAACCCTAAAATCCCAGAATTTCAGGCTGTTTTCTTTTTCTTGTCATCCTGCAAACAGGCCAGTTATTTTCTGGATTTGTTTCATTTTTAAAATACTGAATGCAGCTAATAACGAATTAATGCAAGCTAGTAATATCCCGTTTAACTACCTCTCCAGCCAAAGCCATAAGTTCATCAAGACGACTATCTGCCACTTTTCCAACCCCTTACAGCTTTATTCTGAAGGAATCTCCAGCAATTTCTATTTTCATACAACAGCACTCCACTCCTCATACCAGTTTTTATATTAACCCACTGGTTGCACCAAAAACAGCCCTAAAACTCCAGTAGCTAAGAGCCACAAACCCATTCTTTGCCCATGCTATTTCTTAGCAAGTGCCATGTGGCCATGAATACCGGGGCTCTGTGTCATGTGTCTTCACCTTTCACCACCCTCAGGGACCCCGGCTGAAGAAGCGAGCGTTGTGCGCAACGGTAACATACACATCCTCAGGATGGAAAGGAAGGACAAGAAGTATTAAATCAGACTTAAGGTCTTCCTTTGAAAGGAGCACAGTTACTTTTCACATTCCATTGACCAAGTTTAGCGTAACAGAGTGGGGAAGTATTTTCTTCCCATTCTGAGGAAGGTGGAGTAAATATTTTCAAATAATACAATCTACCACGTACTCTCCAGAGAAAGCAAACATAAAGCCTCAGGGTTGGGCAAAGCTCCATAAAATCAGTGCAATGATGGGGATTTTTATAAGGTCAATTATTTATTTATCATTCTGAAAAATAAAAAAATAAAAAATAAAAAGAAACCAATGAACTATTTGGCTTTGTGCTATGAAATCTCACACAAAAATATGCTATCAGAGTGATCAACATGCAAAGTTGCTTCTATAAAAGTAAAAGCACGAGAGAAACATCAAGTTTATTAATTGTGAACTTTGTCTATTTCATGAGAAGAGAAAGGTTGACGGTGAAGTACATTTTATGGACGACTGCACAGGAAATCTGGATTTGCTGAATCCCTCCTTTTGCATTTGATTCGGTCAAGGACTTTACATCACAATCAACAGGAGCGTTAGCGGGGGTAAATTCTGCCCAGCACTGTGGGGTGCTTCTGATTATTCCTAAACAATTCGCAGACGCTAAGGGTGATGTTCCCATTTGAAAAGCAGCCCTTGCTGGGCGAGGCTTTTGAAAGATAACAAAGCGAAGAGCGCTCTCTAGTGGTACGTTGTAAGTTGTAACTTGTAAACAGAACAGTGAGGATTTCTTTTTCTCATTTTGCTTCTTGATCTGGGCTCTGAAATTTAAAAAGCAGAATTTTGGAAATATCAACAACATTATACATTTACCCTCTGTGTCTGAAATGTGTTTATTTGGTGAGAAATATCAAGCAATTTAATCCTCTTCATATATTTTTTTTTAAATGTTACTTAGCCTATTATTTTCTTATCTTTAAGGCATCACAACATATATTCAACTTTATTTTTAAGAAGAAATAAAATTCTTACCCCCGGAGATGGAGCTCGAGTAATCTGCAATTTAGATGTTGTTTTTATTGATCACAAGCCAGTTTAATCACGAGGAAGAAATATCTAACAAGTTTCTAACTCTCGATATTTCCAGAATGATTACACATTTTATTAACCAAGGTCACAGTCACCTCATTTTACTGGTGTCAATGAAAACCTGATGCGATGTGTTAATTAAGAATCACCATGGCAATGAAAATGGATACCTTCAAGGTTCCTGGCGCCGCTGCTGTTGATGTGTGAGCGCCAAGCGCCCCCTGTTGGACAAAATGCAGCCGCTGAGAAAGCTGTGGGAGTTCGGTTCTAGGTCAGCCCTCTCCCCTGGAGTTTCTCTTTCAGCTAAGTTCAATTAAAAAGACATAGACGCTCAATCCATGCAGAGATAGAGGATCAGGCTTTATATTAAAATCGTGGAAGAAGAAAATTCACTGAAGCTCTATTGTATCTGAATGAATAGTTTCCATATACCATGCTGTTGTTTTTGGTAATGAAACTATTAGAAAACAAGTCATGGATGATATTTTATACCCCAGATTTTCTATTCAACACTTGGAGATATATTTCTTTTTTTCACCTAACAGACCTAGATTCCCCTTTGCAGAAGTTTTTCACCCTTGAGGCGATGAGGCTGATCTGCTCAGGTGTTCTCTAAGTTACCGAAAAGGCAATGTGTCCACCCAGTACTTGAAAACCACTATTTTTGCAGTAACCAAATCAGAGACTAGGATTGAGCAGAATGGTATGGTCTGTGGGAGGGGTGCAGGTTTTTCTGGCATCCAGGAGCTAGAAAGGGCTCTGGTATTGGTAGAAGCTATCATTAATTCACTTGGTCAGTTTCAGCTATAAGACAGGGATCTTGCCCTTAAGAAATCTTGTCTACTGGTACTTTGTAAATAACTTTTCTCTTGGGGTGCCTGAATGGCTCAGTTAAGCATCGACTCTTGGTTTCAGCTCAGGTCATGATCTCAGGGTCGTGACATTTAGTCCCACATTGGTCTTGCCCTCAGTTCAGAGTCTGCTTATGATGCTTTCCCTCTCCCCCACCTCCCTCCCTCTCTTTCTTGAATAAATAAATAACATCTTTTTTGAAGAAAATATTTTCTCCTTCTCCTGTGGTCTCTCTAAGCCATGAAAGCCCTAAATTTATGATGTGGAGTACTGGAAAAATCATTCTTTCAAAAAAAAAAAAAAATGAAGGAGAAACATAATCTGCACTCCTGAATTCAGGAGGAAAATAGCTTCTTTTTGTAAATGCCTTTCTCTCAAGATTGTGAGTTTCATCAAACCATGAGGTGATAGCCTGCCTCTTATTAAACCCAAAGAAATAATTTGCAGAAATAAAAACTAGAAAAAGAAGTATTTGCCAAAATAGAAACTAGAATGAGCTGCTTCCAGCCATGTTTTGCCATTTCATTTAGCTGCTAAAATGCTAATAAAATAATCCCAAATATGATGACAATTGTGGAAGTTGCTTATCTGTGGTAAAAAGCATTATGGACTGAAGTGTTTTTTCCCAAAAATGTATACGCTGAAATCATAATGCCCCAGTACTTAGAATGTGACTGGATTTGGAGATAAGGTCTTTAACTCAGTTGAGATGAAGCCATTAAGGTGGGCCCCAATCCAGCATGACCGGTTATTAAGAAGAAGAGGAGCTTAGCACATACACACACACAGAGGGAAGGCCAAGTGAAAACACGCCGAGAGGACGACCATCTACAAGCCAAGGGCAAAGGCCTCAGAAGAAATGGACCCTGCCAACACCTTGATCTTGGCCTTCTAACCTCCAGGATTGTGAGAAAATAAGCTTATTTTATTTAAGCCATCCAGTCCATGCTACTTTGTATAGCAACCCTAGCAAACTAATAAAAAAAAGTGAGGTTGACATTATTTCCATGACTCCGTAATATCAGAAAAGAGATGCTGGTGTTTCCTCTTCACTTTCCCCCTCACTCCTTGCCTCGTGGCTGGCAGCCAGCTAATCCAGCTCCAGATATGTTACCTGCATCCAAGACAGGAAAAGAGGGGAGAGAAGAGAAAAAGAAACTTCTTTTTATTAAAAGTTAAGGTGTGACTTCATTTTTTTTATATCTATAGACTCACATTGCAAGTATCAGAAAACTCGAAGAGGCTAAAGCAAAATGCATAAGCTCAAGAATTAGAAAATCCAAGGGTAGTGGCAACTGCCGGTATGACTGAACTCACAGATTGAATAATATTATCTGGAATGAGTGTCTACCTCTTGATTTCTCTTTCATCATATCTTCGGCTCCACAGGACTATCCCTAGAAATTCTAGGATTTTTCCTGATGACAGTAAGTTGGCTGCGATTAGGACAGCCTCACGTTCTTTCAAGATCTAGTCTAGCAAGAAAGAGTTCCTGTCTCCCAGAATCCCTGGGTAAGAACACACCCATGCTTCTTCTTTGGCTCACCCTCCTGGCGTATTTATGTAAAGTACTTTTTCCTACTCCTTTCTTAGCCAGAGCACTAGGAAGTCTGTGTTCACTTAGCAACATTGATGATGGTCAACATTGTTAAGAGTAAAGGGCTACTCTTCGTAAAGCACTGACTATGTGGCAGGCGTGATTCATTATTTCCTTGAATCATCACACAACCTAATGCAACATGAATGACTATCCTACCTCAATAAATGTTATTAAGTATGGACATTTTATATATATATATAGCCAATCTTATATAAGTAAAGTAACTTGGCACACATAACTGGGATTAAAAAATATAGCCAGAAATTTAATATATTTCTGTCTGGCTCTAGAATATTCCTCCTCTTAGCCAGTTTGCTCCACTTAATTCCATATTGTTTCTCACAATGTGTGAACAGCCCTAGCTCATATCCATTTCTAGAACCTCCCCTGCCATCACGTCTGCCCATAGTTCTAGAAAGTCCAAGTTACTAGAACTCTGCCTTTCATCTACTCCATTCAAGAAAGACGAATTCTTAACAAACAAATGCTTCACCCTCCCCAGCCACTTTAATTTTAGGAAGGAAAAGCTTCCCCTTATCCTGGTAAAGAAAATCATTTGAATTCATTTAAGTGTCTCAACACCACCACCACCCCGACTTTACAACCTTATCCATCTTTTTAAAATTTCTGATTTTTTGTTTAAGTTATGAAGTTTTACTCTCCTTGAAGCATATTTAAGAGTCAGTCCTTAAAATAGGCTGGTCATGCAAAACACTTGAAAATAAATTAGGCCGCAGTTATACCAACAGATACGGATCAAATGAGGGCCCATTTCACATTATCTTCTTTTGACCAAAGATCTATCTTCAGTGCAGAGGTCAGATGAAGTCAATAGTAGCTCTCCGCTTGATTCAGAAGCATGCTAACATTATCAGCAGCAAGCAGGGGTGTAGAACGGAGTGCAATGACAAAGAAAGTTGAAAGATATGGACCCTGTCTCTTTAGCAATCATCAATCAAGAGGATATATGATCATATTTGATGGGCACTTTTCTCAAGGCTGTGTCAGCTAAGAGCCATGTTTTGGAAATAAGATGATGTTAAAATATAATTTAGCCCCATCTGAAGATTTCAAGAGTTCTGTTCTCCATCTGTACCCCAACTTCCCTCTTAAGAAGAGGTATCCTTCCTCTGAGGAAGGGGGGCAGAGTGAGAGGGAGGGGGGCAGAGAGAGAGGGAGAGAGAACCTTCAGGCAGGCCCCCCACTGTGCCCAGAGCCTGACACAGGACTCAATCTCGTCACCCCACAAGACTGGTGCTCTATAAAAACAGTGTCTACATTTTTTTCATCGTTCTGTGTGCCCCGTCTCGCATAGTGCCTGGCAGATAGGGCTTAGTAAATATTTGTGATTTGAAGGGGAAAATAAAGACAGTGGTCCACACTATCTTCTAGGAGTCCCTGTCCTTCAGCCACTGAAAGGACACCAAATGAACTCCAAGAGAATCTGCACTTCAGGTGATATAGATCCCTGCCCCACCAATGCTGAAATTCACGGATTCTCCAGGGCAGTTTGTAGAAGCACCCGTACCCATCTCTGGCTGAAATTTGATGCCAGGCTCTGAGACTCAATGGCTGAAATGAATGACCCAGAAAAGCCTTCTCAGGGTTAAACCTCATGTGCTGCATTGGGGATTGTGTTTATTTTTTGTTAGTTATGCTCTTACCCTGGCACCCTGCCCAGTGAGAGAGGAAGCTCTGCCTTCCTCCCCTTACCTTATATCGCCATTGCCACATATCATACGAGGTCCTTTCCACAAGACCACTTCAGCCTACAAGTCCCTCTTCTCTTCCACTGAGGTCATTCTCTACCCCTCATCAGTTCCATTGGCAGAATTTAACTTGAAACCCATATTTCACACTGAATGATTTACAACAACAACAACCAAAAAAGGCACAGACAGAATGATGATAATGTACAAAGATTCTCAGTTGTGGCAAGGTGTCCTGAAACCTGGATGGTAGGAGTTGGGGAAAAGTATTAGAATGCTGTAAAGTGTTCTGAGAGTCTAAACTCCTTCAGGGCAGAGACTGCCTTGTTCACTGTCCTTACACCTGGCACGATGCTTGGCACATAGTAGACACTCAATAAATATCTTCTGCATAAATCAGTGAAGACTTGGGATACTTACCTGTTGGCAAAAGTTCATTATTCACCCAATGCACCTGAGGAAGTGTGTGTGTGTGTGTGTGTGTGTGTTCTTGAGAATTCTGAAGTCTAATCCTGACACCCAGAGGACTACAGGATGATGACACAGGCCTCATTTCTGATCTTTAACTCTTTCTAGAAGCACAACTATTAAAAACAAAACAAAACAAAAGCAAGTGAGGCAAACGCCTCAAGGTAGTGTGTTATCGGAATAAGCAGAGCCTAGGCTCTGAAACCAGACTGCCCACATTGAAATTGTGGGTCAAACACTGAGCAGCTCCATGACTTTAGACAAAGCAATCAACCTCTCTGTACCTCAGTTCCTCATAATAAGTATAGCATGAACTATAGTGCCCATGGGATCGGGTTGCATAAAGATGACGGATGGGTTAATATATGTAAAGCACTTAGAAGGTTGCCTGCCTGGCAAATGGTACGCATTCAGCCAGGGTTTGTAGTTGTTATTATGAAGAGTTGGGAAGCTCAATTTGGACCCCACAACTGAAAAATCAGGTTTCAATATATGTTCTATACATTAAATTATTGTGGTCCTGTTTAGACCAGAGGGGGAGCTTATTGTCTGGAGAGTAAAGGATGGAATTTTCTCACAAGTAGGAGTAAAATTTTCCATCCTCTATCACTGTAGAAAAATGAGTCATAGAACTAAAAAAGGGAACACAAAGAGCAGGTCTCGATCTGGTCAGATGAAAGAAGCTTCAACTATAGCTGGGGACTGGCCAATATGAAATATGTACCTTTGAAAAATATCTCGATAAAAAGTCTCTAACACAAGAACAAATGCCAATAGTCGTAACTTCAAATGATAGCTCACATTTACCTTTCTAAATGCTATACAAGTATTTACTCATGTCATTTTCAATTCAGCCTTATAATGCAAGAACTATTCAGTAGGGAGCCTGGCCTGTGGCTGAAGAGAGAGCCCCCACATATAGGATCTGCTTTAGCCAGGTAGACTGGGTTTTCTTAGAGACTTTACACAAAAATAGCTTATTTCTCACTCACATTACCTGCCCCCTGTGGATCAGTAAGCAACCTGCTTCCACCCTGTCACTCAAAATTAGCCTAATTGTTCCTGCCAGCAGCGTGATTTTTCTTTTATGGAATCACACAGGGCTGAGCTACCAGAATGGTACTGACATATTCATTTTGGGTGATTCTCACTCATGCTGGACACAAAAGAAGTCCTTTGCTCTGAACTCCCATCTGTCCCCCACCGTCCCTTGGGCTAAAACTATGTTTGGGCCCCTATGTCAGCTCTCATGTGTCTGTGTATAATTTGCAACACTACCTCCAGTCTATAGCACCCAAGGGTGGTAGCCAGAATCCTTTATTCTGTGGATCCCCCCAAACCCCTCCACCCCTGCTGACATGCAGAGCAGATGACGCCCCTCTTGAAGGCTCAATATATATGACGGAGAGGCTTGAGAAGATGTGGGGATTGCCTCCCTCCTTCAAGGGCAAATGTTTAAATCATCACTCTCCAACACCAATGGGCTCTTCTAGTTGATGTTTTCTTTTGCCTCTAATTGTTGTGGTGCTAACCCCTTCTTCCATCTCTGTCTTAATCATCTCCAATGAAGGACCAGATGCTCCTTGTGTGAATGAGACTGCTCTCACTCTGCCTATAAGCCCCTCACCCATCCTGCCTGCTGGGGTCAGTGTGTGAAATTCAGGGATGCGGTCAATATTAAAAGAGAACACATTTTAGGAATGCAGAGGTTACAGCCTAAGGAGTTTAAGAGAAGACATGGCTGGAAGATGTGTTGTAGTTCCTTTACATTATAACATTCTATAGTACACTTAACATAACAAAAAATGAATGATTATTCGCACTTTCCTTCATGCATGGGGAAGACTTGCATGTGTGTTCATCATCATCAAAAAAAAAGAAGAAAGAAAGAAAGAAAGACAGACAAACTAGCAACAACTCTTGAGGGACTCATGGGAAGTCAGTATTCAGGAACCACAGGATGGGTAATGCAATGTCAAGAGTGAGGATAGGAACCAGAGAACCACAGAGGCAGGATAATCAATATTGTTTCAATACAAACAGCTTCCAAAGAGTCATAGCATTGTACGTCATAACAGTGTTGCCACCCTTTCTCCCAGTAGGAGAGAGGAAAATGCACCAAAAATGGTGCATTTGATCATTTAAAAAAAAAAAAAAAAGATAATTCTTGGACAGAAAAATAAAAGCAATGATGGCTCGACACTTTGCTCTCATTGGGCAATAATGAAATATCCATATACTTCTTCTATAACCATTATTCTAAATCTTCATTGATAAACACCTTACATGACCTCATGAATTTTATAATATGTTTCAGATCAAATTATTTATATAGGCAAGGGCTTGCAAAATAAATTTTACATGGGACTTCCCATATCCTGCCTTCATTCACAAGCCATTGACCAGAACTAGTCTCATGGTTTTATCTGATTGCAAGAGGGTTAAAATTGTGTGTATTCTGAGTGTCCAAAAGGAGAGAAACCAAATATGATAGACATGGTAAGGTTTAAGACAGTAACCAACAAGGATGAAATGGAGTCTGAAAGCTGTACAAGTGGCCACATTTTAACAATTATAAGTTACTCTCTGGGCTGCCAATTCCCTTGTTTATCCCACAACTGTTTGTAAAGCCTTATCAGATATTAGAGCTTTGACTTAGTTGTGTTGTTGCACAATCTATCATAGTGCTAACAGCATAAATAGTATATAAGCCCGAGTCCCCAGGATGCAGGAAGCAATCAGTAGAAACATCAGCTATAGCCTTGGACACAGTGGAGATGAGGATTCCTAAGTCAGGCAACCAAGGAGACAGAGAAATGACAGAACTGATAGAAAAAAACTGCCAAAGAAATTTATTTTTTCCTTTTTTTGAACTGACAGAGAAATTTCTAGAGAATCTCCTACAGATAGTAGAGGGAAGAGGAGAGGTCTAGGGTCCTGAATGTGGATTGGGACTGGGAGCCATTATAAATTGAAGTATACCTGTGTCAAAGTACCTGAAATCTGTCTTTGAACATCTGTCTTGTCTCCAGAGGTCGGCTCTATGGGTCAAATCCTCAGAGCTGGGTCTGACATCTAGACTCCTCTTCACCTTTCTAACGTCAATTCCTCTCAAGTTATAGTAGACACCATTAATACAAAGTTGTGTCATCTTTTTCTGTGAAATTTACATTTTTCGAAGGCTTTTTAAAATAAAGATGATCGTGATCTGATGAACACTGGGTGTCATAAGCAACTAACGAATCTTCAAACACTACATCAAAAACTAATTGTGTACTGTACATTAGTTAATTGTATACAGTGTATACATACATTGGTTAATTGAACTTAATAAGATAAATAAAATAAAACAATAAAATAAAATATGGTCTTCAAACACTGGTGAGTAGAAATGGTGACAGCTGGTGAATAAGGTATTTTAGAGAGGGGGACTTCTTGTTTTATTCCTCAAACCGCAACACTTGGACTTGCTCCTCAGGACCGCACTGCTACCTGCAGTCATGCCATGTTGAGGGGCACCTTAGGTATTGATTCTGCCCTGTTACACGTAGGTCTGCTCAGGACTCCTCACCTCCTTGTGTTTTATTCTTACACACACTCACTGATGCTTGAGAAACCACGGAGCATGCCTCAACAGCACTGAGGTCTTGGAGAAATTGAGGCAGCCCCGCTAATTCAACGGTCAGTAATCCCTTCGGTGGAAGTGCGGCAGGGGAAGGACTCAGTGAGAAGAAGGCACGACATGGAAGACCAAAGGGACTTACGTACTGATGTCATGAAACAAGACGGCTTGGATAATTTTATATGCCAAGAACTGGAATTAAAAACAAAAGCGAACAAACAAACGAAAAACAAGTTTGCATATTCAGGAGGAAGTGAGTCCAATATGTAATCTTATTGATTATACGCAGCAAGAGCACAAGAATTAAATGAGGGAGGGCACGTGAAATAAATAGTTCGCAGTGCTTGCAACTTTACAATTAGCTATTTAGTTCCTCGTTCAAGTCCTATAACCAGCTAGAATGCAAGTAACCCTGTGACACATAAAATCAATGGAGGGAAAAAAAAAAGTGCTTCACAGAAGCAAAATCAACACGTGACATAAATTTTCAAAACTAACAGTCCCGGCATAGGGTCCCCCAGGAGGAAAGGGTCTGAAGACCAGCACAGATACTGGGGGATGAGAAAAGAGGGGATTTCAGGTCACTGGAGGCAGCCACACAAGTGTTTATTCATTTAACAAATATTTATTATGTATCTATTATGCAGGCCATACGCTACATGGGAAGTACATAGAAAAAAATAATATATAATCTGTCTCCCCAGGAGCTTACTGTCTGGAGCCGGTAAGGGAAAGCCAAGTGAAGCCTAACTTTAATAGGGGGTAATGAGTCCTCTACCAGGGCAGCCACAGAACGCCGCAAAATTACGGAGGAGGGGCACTGGGATAGTGTCAGAGGTTCATAAAATGATCCCCAGAGGAAGTAATAACTGACCTGAAACAGGAAAGAAGTGTGGAGAAAATGGATCCAAACAAATGAAACAGCCTGTGTAGAGGCCCAGAGACAGCAAAGTACCTAGTACATCTGCAAAATGAATCTGTGTAGATAGAAGATGGGGGGGTGGGGGGTCACGCAGTGGAGGGATGCATAAGATAAATGGAGGAGTAAGCAGAGGTCAGGTTATGAAAGGTATCAGAAGCATATGCTGGACTTTATTGTGATAGTAATGAGGAGTCGTACAGAAGTATTGAGCAGCCTTAGGTCAACATTTCTTCTGCTCTTTTCCAGAAATGTGCTAGCATTTAGCACAGTTCAGGGAAAGAAGTGTCCACTTTAGCAGAAAAAAGGAAACCCCTCCAATATCACCACCACTCAGCATCTCCGCACTGCAACCAGCTTTCACCCCACATCATTTGATAAAATCGTGTCTGCAAAAAGTAAATGACTTTGCAAATTTATATTCTTATCTACCCAGCAGCTCTCACCAAGTCTTCAGACACTGTCTTTAGGCAATGTTGCTATAGTACCTTCATCAGAATACCATGGGGAAAATTATGTTCCAACAGTAGAATGTCAAAGCTAATTTACAGCAGAATAGTATTAACTATCCATCCTCTCAATAAAAACACTAGAAAAATCTGTGGACCAAGAGGGCGAACTATTTATTTCACGTGCCCTCCCTCATTTATCACTACCTTGATAAAATATTAATAATGTCTCAAAATGAGAAATTAGGACAAAGTATTTATAGAGTTTTAGAGTTGAGGCTAGGTAGTTTCAAGGTGAGTCTTATAACTTGGAAACTGGTTGAGATTAAGCAGAATTTTTTTTGTCATTATTAAAATCATTTTAGATTGGTAGAGACAGAGAGACAGGTCTTGAAGCTAGTCCTGATGAGCAAGCTGTTTCATTGATTCTCTTTTCTTTCCCTGTGACTGATTTTCTTTTCTTCCATGAGCAGGCATTTCTTGAAGCAAACAGCTAAGTTATTTTTGCCTGGTCCCAGCACCAATTAACATAATGATAAGAAACAATGTCTACTCCAGTGTTGTTCAACATGGACAAAGAAGAGTGCTGGTTTCAATTCTCAGCAAGCCACATAACTTCTTTGAACATGTTCCCACTTAACTGGTAAAATTCAGGCTAATAAATGGATAGCGTTATACAAGTTATCACAACATCTACCCTGTCATTATCAGTTACTGTGAATAACTGAAAATTAAATGTGGATAAAATCTGAGAAGGTTAAATAAGGAGTAGCACAAAGCCACTATTTGTTTGTTTGTTTGTTTGTTTCAGAGGTAGAATTTAGTGATTCATCAGTTGCATTTAACACCCAGTGCTCATTCCATCACGTGCCCTCCTTCATGCCTGTCACCCAGTCACCTGATCCTCCCACCCAACCCCTCCTCCAGCAACCCTCAGTTTGTTTCCTAGTGTTCAGAGTCTCTTCACATTTGCTTCCCTCTCAATTTTCATCTTATTTTATTTTTCCTTCCCTTCTCCTGTGTTCATTTGTTTTGTTTTTTAAATTCCACATATGGGGCGCCTGGGTGGCTCAGTGGGTTAAGCCGCTGCCTTCGGCTCAGGTCATGATCTCAGAGTCCTGGGATCGAGTCCCGCATCGGGCTCTCTGCTCAGCAGAGAGCCTGCTTCCCTCTCTCTCTCTCTGCCTGCCTCTCTGCCTACTTGTGATTTCTCTCTGTCAAATAAATAAATAAAATCTTTAAAAAAAAAAAAAAGAAAAAATAAATAAATAAATTCCACATATGACTAAAATTACATGGTATTTGTCTTTCTCTGAGAGATTTAGTCCTTTAACATAATACACTCTAGCTCCATCCATGTGTCAAGATTTCATTCTTTTTGATGGCTGAGTAATAGTATATATACATACCACATCTTATTTATCCATTCAACACTCAATGGTTGTCTGGGCTCTTTCCGTAGTTTGGCTATTGTGGACATTGCTGCTATAACCATTGGGATGCACATGCCCCTTCAGATCACCATGTTTGTATCCTTTGTGCAATTGCTGGGTCAAAGGGTAGCTCTATCAAAACCCTTATCTTTTTTTTTTTAATTTTATTTTATTTTGTCTTATTTTTTTCCAGTGTTCCAAAATTCATTGTTTATGCACCACACCCAGTGCTCCATGCAGTATGTGCCCTCCTTAATACCCACCACCAGGCTCACCCAGCCACACCACTCCCATCCCCTCCAAAAGCCTGTTTGATTCTCAGAATCACAGTCTCTCTTGATTTGTCTCCCCCTCCAATTTCCCCCAACTCACTTCTTCTCTCCACCTCCCAATGTCCTCCATGTTATTCCTTATGCTCCACAAGTAAGTGAAACCATGTGATAATTGACTCTCTCTGCTTGACTTATTTCACTCAGCATAATCTCCTCCAGTCCCATCCATCTTGATACAAAAGTTGGGACTCCATCAAGATCAAAAACAGCAAAGGAAACAGTCAACAAAACAAAGAGGCAACCCACAGAATGGGAGAAGATATTCGCAAATAACACTACAGACTGATAGGCCTGACAGCTAAGATCTATAAAGAACTCCTCAAAGTCAACACACACAAAAAAGATAACCATGTCAAATAATGGGCAGAAGATATGAACAAAGAAGACATACAAATGACTAACAGACACATGAAAAAATAGTAGTCATCACTAGCCATCAGAAAGATTCAAATCAAAACCACATTGAGATACCAACTTACACCAGTTAGAATGGCCAAAATCACCACTATCTTTTTAGTAGAGTCTAATATATTACAAACACTTGGCTGGACACAGGCTATGATGAGGATTAAACAAGAAAATATAGATAGATACCATCATTATTCTTGGGGAGAAAAAGAGACATTTTTAAAGTACAAAATAATCACAAGACTCCATTTTTTAAAAAACACATGTGTCTCTTTACCCAAACATCCTAAGATGTGAGATTCTCCATAGTCTGGCCTCAGCCTCATCACCAGTGATGCTCTACTCTCATAATATAAATTTTCCCCAAATCCCCTGCTTTCTCTTACCTTTGAACATGCTTGCTCTTTCTGCCTGTAGGGTCTTACTCTTCTTCCAGAGTTTCCATCTGGGTAATTTCCATTTACATTTCAATGTTCATCTTGGGTATAATATATTTGAGAAAACTTCTGAGACACCTCGGTTAAGTTGAGATTTGAGATTAGAGGAGAATTTCTCTCCTCTTCCTTTCTATGGCACCCCATGAATCTCTCTCCCTTAGCAGATTTCACACTGTGTTATAATTGCCATCAAACTTGTGTCTCTCCTCTCATTAATCCATGGGCTCCCAAAGCCAAGGACTTTGCTTTGTTCATCAATGCTTTGCAATATGACCAATACTTACTTTCACTAAACTATTTCTATTGAATATAGTTGGAGAGTTTAAACCTCCTACATGAAAGGATATGGACTAAAATGGTTTTAAGTGAATCTCTATATTAGTAAATATGTTTTACATATGTGTGTGTTTTATGATTCGAAAACTTTTTTTTAATTTTTATTTTTCTTTATTTCCTTTCAGTGTTTCAGAATTCATTGTTTATGCAGCACACCCAGTGCTCCATGCAATGCCCTCCATAATACCCACAACCAGGCTCACCCAACCTCCCACCTCCCTCCCCTCCAAAACCCTCAGTTTGTTTCTCAGAGTCCACAGTCTCTCATGGTTCATCTCTCTCTCCAATTTCCCCCAACTCACTTCTCCCTTCCATCTCCCCATGTCCTCCATGTTATTCCTTATGCTTCACAAATAAGTAAAACCATAAGATAAATGACTCTCTCTGCTTGACTTATTTCACTCAGCATAATCTCTTCCAGTCCCTACCATGTTGCTACAAAAGTTGGGTATTCATCCTTTCTGATGGAGGCATAATACATAGTATACATGGACCATATCTTCTTTATCTATTCTTCCATTGAAGGGCATCTTGGCTCTTTCCACAGTTTGGCAACTGTGGCCATTGCTGTTATGAACATTGGGGTACAGATGGTCCTTCTTTCCACTACATCTGTATCTTTGGGGTAAATACCCAGTAGTGCAATTGCAGGGTCAAAGAGAAGCTCTATATTTAACTTCTTAAAGAATCCCCACACTGGGGCACCTGGGTGGCTCAGTGGGTTAAAGCCTCTGCCTTCAGTTCAGGTCATGATCCCAGAATCCTGGGATCGAGCCCCGCATCGGGCTCTCTGCTCAGCAGGGAGTCTGCTTCCTCCTCTCTCTCTCTGCCTGCCTCTCTACTTGTGATCTCTGTCTGTCAAATGAATAAATAAAATCTTAAAAAAAAAAAAAAAAAGAATCTCCACTCTGTTTTCCAAAGTGGCTGCACCAACTTGCATTCCTACCAACAGTGTAAAAGTGTTCCCCTTTCCCCACATTCTCTCCAACACACGTTGTTTACTGTCTTGTTAATTTTGGCCATTCTAACTAGTGTAAGGTGGTATCTCAATGTGGTTTTGATTTGAATCTCCCTGATAGCTGATGATGATGAACATTTTTTCATGTGTCTGATAGCCATTTGTATGTCTTCATTGAAGAAGTGTCTGTTCATATCTTCTGCCCATTTTTTGACATGATTATCTTGTTTGTGTGTGTTGAGTTTGAGGAGTTCTTTATAGATCTTAGATATCAGCCCTTTGTCTATACTCTTATTTGCAAATATCTTCTCCCATACTGTGGGTTGCCTCTTTGTTGTGTTGACTGTTTCCTTGGCTGTGCAGAAGCTTTTGATCTTGATGAAATCCCAAAAGTTCATTTTTGCTTTTGTTTCCTTTGCCTTTGGAGACATATCTTGAAAGAAGTTGCTGTGGCTGATATCGAAGAGGTTACTGCCTATGTTCTCCTTTAGGATTCTGATGGATTCCTGCCTCACATTGAGGTCTTTTATCCATTTCAAGTTTTCTTTGTGTATGGTATAAGAGAATGTTTGAGTTCCATTCTTCTATACATAGCTGTCCAATTTTCCCAGCATCATTTATTGAAGAGACTGTTTGTTTTCCACTGTGTATTTTTTCCTGCTTTGTCAAAGATTATTTGACCATAGAGTTGAGGGTCCATATCTGGGCTCTCTACTCTGTTCCACTGGTCTATGTGTCTGTTTGTACGCCAGTACCATGCTGTCTTGGTGATCACAGCTTTGTAGCAAAGCTTGAAATCAGGCAACATGATGCCCCAGCTTTGTTTTTCTTTTTCAACATTTCCTTAGCAATTCAGGGTCTCTTCTGGTTCCATAAAAATTTTAGGATTGTTTGCTTCAGCTCTTTGAAAAATGATAGTGGAATTTTGATCAGGATGGCATTGAAAGTATAGATTGCTCTAGGCAGTATAGACATTTCAACAACGTTTATTCTTCGGGTCCATGAGCACGGAATTTCTTCCATCTTTTTGTGTCTTCTTCAATTTCTCTGTAGTTCCTAGAGTACAGATTCTTTTCCTCTTTGGTTAGGTTTATTCCCAGGTACCTTATGGTTCTTGGTGCTATAGTAAATGGAATCAATTCTTTGATTTCCCTTTCTGTATTTTCATTTTTAGTGTATAAGAAAGCAACTGATTTCTGTACATTGATTCTGTATCTTGCCACATTACTGAATTGCTGTATGAGTTCTAGTGGCTTGGGGGTGGAGTCTTCTGGGTTTTCCATATAAAGTATCATGTCATCTGTGAAGAGAGAGAGTTTGACTTCTTCATTGCCAGTTTGAATACCTTTTATTTCTTTGTTTTCTGATGGCTGTTGCTAGGACTTCTAATACTATGCTGAATAAGAAAGGTGAGTGGACATCCTTGTCATGTTTCTGATCTCAAAGGGAAGGCTGTCAGCTTTTCCCCATTGAGGATAATATTTGCGTGGGTTTTTCATAAATGGATTTTATGAAGTTGAGGAATGTTTCCTCTATCTCTATACTTTGAAGCGTTTTAATCAGGAATGGATGCTGTATCTTATCAAATGATTTTTCTGCATCAATTTAGAGAACCATGTAGTTCTTCTCTTATTGATTTGTTCTATTACATTGATTGATTAAATGTTGAACCACCCTTGCATCCCAGGGCTAAATCCCACCTGGTCAATGTGGATAATCTTTTTAATGTACTTTTGGATTCTATTAGCTAGGATCTTGTTGAGAATCTTAGCATCCATAATTATCAAGAATATTGGTCTGAAATTATCCTTTTTGATGGAGTCTTTGTCTGGTTTGGGTGTCAGGATAATGCTGGCTTCATAAAAAGAGTCCAGAAGTTTTCCTTCTGCTTCAATTTTTTTGAAACAGCTTCAGGAGAGTAGGTATTATTTCTTCTCTGAAAGTTTGGTAGAATTCCCCAGGGAATACATCAGGACCTGAGCTCTTGTTTTTTGGGAGGTTTTTGGTCACTACTTCAATCTCCTTACTGGATATTGGTCTTTCCAGATTGTCAATTTCTTCCTCATTCAGTTTTGAAAGTTTATAAGTTTCCAGTAATGCATCCATTTCATCTAGGTTGCTTAACCTATTGGCATATAACTGTTGAAAATAATTTCTGATGATTGTTTCTATTTCCTTCGTGTTAGTCATGATCTCTCCCTTTTCATTCATAACTTTATTAATTTGGGTCCTCTCTCTTTTCTTTTGGATTAGTTTGGCTAAAGGTTTATTGATCTTATTGATTCTTTCAAAAAACCAACTTTTGGCTTCAATGATGTATTCTACTATATCTCTAGTTTCTATCTCATTGATCTCTGCTCTCATCTTGATTATTTCACTTCTTGTGTGTAACATTGGCTTAATTTGTTGTTAATTACCCAGTTCTTCAAGGTGTAAAGAGATCTGGTGTATTCTGGATTTTTCAATTTTTTTGAGAGAGATTTGGGTGGCTATGTATTTCCCCCTTATGACCACCTTTGCCGTATCCCATAAGTTTTTGACCGAAGTGTTTTCATTCTCATTGGTTTCCATGAATTAAGTTCTTCTTTGATTTTCTGGTTGATTCAACATTCCTAAGCAAAATGGTCTTTAACTTCCAAGTGTTTGAATTCTTTCCAAACTTTTTCTTGTGGTTTAGTTCTAGTTTCAAAGCATTGCGATCTGAGAATATGCAGAGAATTATCTCAATATTTTGGTATCTGTTGAGTCCTGATTTGTGACCCAGTATGTGGTTTATTCTGGAGAAAGTTCCATGTGCACTTGAGAAGAATGAGTATTCTGTTGTTTCAGGGTGGAATATTCTGTATATCTATGAGGTCCATCTGGTCCAATGTGTCATTCTATGCTCTTGTTTCTTTATTGATTTTCTGCTTGGATGATCTATTACTGAGAGTGGTATGTTTAGATCCCCTACTATTCATATCAGTATGACTCTTTTTTTAAAGATTTTTTTAAAATTTATTTAACAAAGAAAGAGGTCACAAGTAGGCAGAGAGGCAGGTGGCGGGAGGGGGAATCAGGCTCATTGTCATAAAAGATGCTTCTCCATCCCTTCACTTTCAGTCTGGATGTATCCTCAGATTCAAAATGGGTCTCTTAGAGACAACATATGGATGGGTCCTGTCATTTTACCCAGTTTGCAACCCTGCACCATTTTATGGGAGCATTTAGGCCATTCACATTGAGAGTGATTATTGAGAAATATGTTTTTCTTGACATCATGTTGCCTGTGAAGTCCTTGTTTCAATAGATTGTCTCCATAAATTTCTGTTCTATGACACTTTGGGGTTCTTTCTTCTTTTATAGAATCCCCCTTAATATTTCTTGTAGTGCCAGCTTGGTGTCACATACTCTTTTAAACCTTGTCAGTCTTGGAAGCTCTTTATCTCTCCATCTATTTTGAATATCAGCCTTGCTGGATAAAATATTCTTGGCTGCATGTGCTTTTCATTAAGTGCCCTGAATACATCTTGCCATCCCTTTCTGGCTTGCCAGGTTTCTGTGGACAGGTCTGATGTTATTCTGATGGAATTTCCTCTATATGTAAGGAATCTCTTCCCCTTAACTGCTTTCAAGAGCTCCTGTCTAAAATTATGATTCATTAGTTTCACAATTACATGTCTCAAGGTCTTTCTAGATTCTATGATCTTGAGGGGAGACCTTTTGCCTCTAGGACATGAATGCTGGTTCCATACCCCAGAATGGCAAGATTTTCATGGAGAATTTTTCCACTATATCCTCTAGTCTTCTTTCTTTCCACCCTTCCTCAGGGATTCCAATAATTCTGACATTGGAACATTTCATGGTGTCATTTACTTCCCTAAGTCTGTTTTCATGGTTTCTAAGATGTTTGTTCCAGGCTTCCTCCTGATGTTTTTTCTCTCTCAGTTTGTCCTCTAGATCACTAATTCTATCTTCTGCCTCAGTTACCCTAGCTGTCAGAGAATTTAGATTAGTTTGGAACTCATTAATAGCATTTTTAACTTCTCTGGTGGCTTACACTTCTGCCCTAATCGATTCCATGTTGTCATTAATGGTTTTCACCAACCTAGCCATTGCCTGTATAATTGCTGGCCTAAATTCCCTTTCCAACATACTGTTTATGTCCATATCCAATATCTCTGATGAAGAGTCTCTGAATTTTTCCTCTGTTGGGTATTCCTCCTCCTAGTCATTTTGGTGAAAGGTGGTTGAGGGGATGTGTAGCTGAATATATCAACTGTGATCCAGGCAAGGTGCACTCTGGAACACTTATGAGCAATTGGAAGTCACTGCCAAAAAGAATTAAAAAGAGAGAAAGAGAGAGACAGGGGGGAAAAAAGAAAGAGAGAGAGAATGGTTTTCAGAATGGGCCCCAAAGGTGAGATTTATAAAGCGTCCAGACAAAAACGGACAAACAAAAAGACCAACAAGAGTAAATGACAAGAAAAAGAAAGAACTCAGCCAAAATGAGCCTCAAGTAAAAGATTTATATACCAGAACAAAAACAAATACACAGAAACACTGACAGAAGGAAAAGATGGGAGGATGGTTATAAATTCTCACTGTGGGTGAGGAATTTAGTTTGATTCTTCCTGGGTGTATCTTCATATCTTTGTTAAAGGACTCAACTTTCCCTAGATAAAGGGGATTAAACTGGGATATATTGATTGGGGAAAGAGAATTACCTTGAAGCTTATCTCTATATAAATATTTAAAAAAAATAGAAAAGCAAAAAAATATATATAGGTATATGTAACAAAACAGTTATTATGTTATTATGGAATTTGTTGTACTGAACCTCTCATTATAATGGTAAGTAAGTTTAAAAAATTATAAAAAATTTTAAAAGTATGAGAATAGTGAGAACTAAATAAAAATGATAGTTATATCTATGAAGCACACAGGTTTTAGGGCAATACCAGGAGCTTAATATCTTCTTTTCCCCTGATATTGAGGTTTTACAGTTCTATGGGGACCATGTGGTGGTTTTCCTCTTGTTTTTTGTTTTTTGGGTTTTTTTGGTTTTTTTTGGGGGGGGGGTGTTGGGCTGGCTTTCTTGGGGAGGGGCCTGCCACGTAGTTTTTCAGGCAGTCTTGCTAGAGTTGAATCTTCCTTCCCCTGTCAAGGGGCCAGGCTCTGAGGAAACTGGTTTTTCAGGCTTTTGTTCTCTGGAGGTTGTTTGTTTTGTTTTGTTTTGTTTTCCCCTTTGGTGGCTTTTGGCAGTTCTTCAGAGGTTTAGAGTAAAGCAAATTGCACCCAGACCTCTGTCTCAGAGAGAAGGCTCAGTCTGTTCCCCTGTGGGTGGTCCAGAGCACATAATCTCCCCCTCTGCCACCTCCTACCGGCAGAGCAGGTCCCAAGCCAGTCTCAGGGGTTGCAGGAGTTCCTGCTTATCTCTGTTCCCTGGTGTTACTAAAACTGCCAGCAATAATCATCCAGAGAACTGCTTCCAGTGGCTGCCTTTGCTGCAATTGTCTGGGCAGGTCCACCCCACCGGAGAGATCCCAACCAGAGACAGTGAGCTGAAATTTTCACTTTGGTCCTGGCGAGAGTATTCAGACTCTAGCCAGTCCTAAAGAGCACTGGCTAGCGCACGCACGGACCTCTCTTGGGGGAGGGTGTGGAGCATGACTCAGACCCAGGTTGCACAGTGTGCATGCAGAGTGCAAAAGGCTGTGGTTCTGGAGAGCACTAGCTGGGCGTCCACACCAGACTCTCTCACATGCGCCAGCGGTGCAGGGACCAACGCCTGGATGCTTTGCTGCACTGTCTCTGGCACGGCGCCAGCGGTGGCCGTCCTGGATCTGTGGTCTTAAGCCCATGCCTGTAACCACCTGATTCCACGAATTTCCCCTTAAGATCTTCTGCTCTTTTTGACTGCTTTTAATCAGACTACAAGATAATGCTAGTCCTCAATCACAAGGCACTCTCGTATTAGGGTATTACTTTTGAATGGGTCGCTCCTGGTGGCTCCCACCCCCTTTTGTTTATCTTCTGATATCAGTCTGATGTTCCCACCCACTCTGCTTTACCTGTCTTCTGCCCCCATAGAGATCCAGAAGTGTATAATCCTATATCTCAGGCTGATTTCGTGGGTGCTCAGAGTGTTCTGGTAGATAATTAGCTCATTTTAGGGGACCAGTTGAAACAATGTCTCCTATTTCTCTGCCATTTTGCCCCTCTCTATACTTTGAAAACTTTTCAGGATTATTTCTGCAAAAGGTTTTGTGGAGCTTCCTAAATCGTCATAAACCAAACAGAAAAGTATTGACTCTTGAGGAAACTAAGTTTACAGCTTATGTATATCATGACTTAGCTTGTAGGGCTCTTTATCAACCCAGAGAAGTCAATGCTAATTAGGGCAAATTCAGATATTCTGGCTACCCAAGCAAGAGAAATAACAATATCCAATTAGGAGGATAAATTTCTTGAGCTGCAGAAAATATTATCAGTGCTAAATAATCAATAAACTGATGGTAAAAATAAAGACTGCACATTGAGAACCACAACCTAGACCTAAACCTTGGGTAAAGGGACAATCGCTTTATAGGACTGCCGAGACAGTAATCATGATAGAGCTTTATAAATCTCTCAGTGATATCTTTGAGAATTTAGTCCATTAGATATAGCTAAACAACCACTGTCAGTTCTATCAACTATATGTGAAGTAGGAATATAAATATCTTTGAATGATAACATGCATCTATAATTATAAAACAACCCATATTTTCATGTGGTAGTACCACATTTCCTCTTTAAAAGCTCTGTAAATCCTATTGGGGATGAACACTTAAAACAAAGATGATTGATCAACCCTCACCTTCCTTGACCCCATTCAGCTTTGAACACTAGTGCCCTTCATCTGTAGGTTCAGTTCTGTTTCATCAACCAGGTATGAACTAAGAAAGAAGTATTTCCAACATTTCTGCCCTCCCCTAACATCTGTAATCTGGAGTAATTCTGAATTTGGAGAGTTGGACTCTCTTCTCATTGTTGGGTCTTCTACCACAAATCCCAAGCAGCAGTCCAGTTTTCTGCAAGAACAAGAGCTCTTTCTGAAATTTCTGTCCACTTGCAAGAGTCTATATGATACACATGCCTTGAGAATACCTGTCTCCAGGATTTGGAACTGCCCCATGTTATCCCAGATGCTGACTACAAGCTGAAGATTTACCTAAATTTCAATCTGTGAATATTGTTTTCATTGGCTTGGTCAGCTATTCCAGAAAGCCACAGAGTGGGTGCCTTAAACAACAGAAATTTATTTCTGACAGTTCTGGAGGCTGGGAAGTTTAGGAATTCAATGTACCATCCTATTTGATTTCAGGTGCGGGGAACCTTCCTCCTAACTTGTTGCAGCTACCGTTTCACTGTGTCCACCCACACATGACACAGAGCAAGTGAGAGCAGACTCTCTGGTGTTTCCTCTCATGAGGACACTAATCCTATGGGGTCGGAGCCCCACCCTTAAGACTTCATTTAACCTTATTTACTCCTTCTTAGGCTCTGTCTCCAAATACAGCCATACCGAGGATTAATAATTCAATATATGAATTTCAGGGGATGTATTTCAGCCTATAGTGAAAATAAAGACTAATACAAATCTAAATCAATCTTAAGTTATCCATGTATATTCAACAACCAAAAAAAAAACAAAAAACAAAAAAAACCAACAATAACAAAAATCAATGATGTCTAATATTTATTAAGCACATACTTCCACCCAATTATTTTTTATTTTTAGGATAATATTCCTAAGTCCGGTATCACTTCTCCCTGCTTTGCAGCAGAGGACGTTGAAGGTTTGAGGTCTCAAACACCCTAACCACCGCCCCACAGCTACAAAAAGACAGCGTTGGAACCAGATCCGTATCTGCTGGAAATCAGAGCCCAAGCGAGATCTGTGTGCTCTGCCCTCCTGGATGAAAACTGTATTTCCGATCGACCCTCAGTCCCAGACTCCCCCCACTCCTCAGACATTAAGATTCACACACACACACACACACACACACACACACCCCTGAGTTTTGGCAATTACTGAGCTGACAGTGAGTCACTCACGATGCATGTACTCAGCACCTGTAATCAGATGGGGGTGGGGGTAGGGAGGGGCACTAGATGACAGCGTATATATTTCCATATGCCTGCAAAGATGAACGTGAACCCGGGAAGTTCAGACGGCTCTGCTGACACATTCTGCAGCGTTCTGTCTCTCTGACTCACGCTGTTCCTATTTCTGATTCCACATCGCTTGTCGTGTTACAGCAGCTTCCAGACTGCCATCGCAGCCATCTTTCCGTCACTGTGTCTTCCCCAGCACAACATCCATTCATTCTCGAATTCAGCAAACACTGCAGAGCCCCTACTCCGCTTTGGGTGCTGCTCGTCCACGCGCTGGGATTACATCCCAAAACAGGCCAGCATCCACCAGCCCGCATGCAGTTTCGACCCTAGCTCGGTGCAATGGAAACAAATGGCCATACTCTACAATGTGTACCAAAATAAAGAATATGTAGAAATTATGGAAAAAGGAAAAGCAGCACCAGGTAAGGGAGACGAGGAGTAAGAGAGGAAAATGCCAAGGTGAATCTCTTTGAGGAGGAGACATTTGAACGAAGGTGTAAGGACGGCCAGGTAAGACCTGTCTGAAGGCTTGGACCAGAGAGGATGAGGGTTGGATTCTGGATATATTTTGAAAGTAAAAGAAACCTCACCAGCTCTGCCAGTTCTTGATCCAAACGAAAGAAGTGTTTATCCTTCAACACAGGAGGGGGAGGGGCTTGATATGACAACTAACATACATTAAGCACTTATTGCCCACCAGTCACACTAACAGTACATCTTAAAGCACAGAAACATTAAATGACTTGAGTTAGTAAGCGGAAGAGCTGGTATTTGAACCCAGAACATCTGGGACTAGAACCCTCCCACAGGACCACTCCTCATTGCTGGTTAAAACGCACTTCATAGACTTGAGATCTGGTGACTTGGGGAAAAAACAGCTGGGACTCGTGCCCCGGGGAGAATCAGGGGAACCCCTGAAGTCTACAGCAGTCCCTAACTCACCACAGAGGCAGAAGACCCGTTTAAAAAAAAAAAAAAAAAAAGACAGTAACAACTAATAAACTTCATTCTGAAAGCAATGAGTCTCTGGGCACGAGGTGATCTCACAGTGGGATGACAGCTAACTAGAAAAATGGCAATTTTACACACTTCTCCATGTTCTTAAATAGGGCATGGCACATGATTGAACACTTTCTTAATGACTGGAGACAACGTTATGAACATTCATGAGAACACTGGACTCCAGGAAGTGGAGCTGCTTCTGCCAGTTGGCTTCGGGGGAGGTTTGGGTAAGATTCTTTTTCAAAGGAGTATATTGAAGCTTGAAATGAGGCAAAGAGATTAGGTGGCTGGCAGAACCCAAGGAGAGTTTCTGCAGCTTAGCCTCTGGAGAGATAAAGGGAATTGATTCGGAGTACAGCTGGCCCTTGGGAACTGCATTTCTGCCTCTGAACCCGAGGGCGTGGAGATGATGGAAAGGGGCTGACAGGGGTGCTACTACCTTGGGATGACTGGCATTTTCCTGGGAGGACATATGCGAGGCTAAAAAACACAAGTGAGGACCCTCCCCTGCTCCAGACTAGGGCTGTGCTTACAGGTCCCTGAGCTTTCCTTTTGCAAACACCCCAGGTGCACCACGCATGTACCCGCGGAAAAAACAGCACAAGCAGAAGGTATTGCAGGGGGTGTCATGCTGGAAAGAGAAAAGCAGGTGTCGCACACTGATAGGCAAGACATTGGAGTGAAGTCTGCACAGAGAGGGTCATGACTTTGTTGAAATTTGAACTACAGGGGTTTAGCTCCCTCTTAAAATTGGTATAATGTCTTCCCACGAGCCTCTCCTTTTGGATTGGGAATCGTATTTTTTAAACAGATTTTTAGGAAATTGAATCAGGCAGAATTCGGAGACGGTTCTCAAGACCCAGCCCCACCCCTGCCCCAGGTGCCCGCAAACTTACAGGTGTCACTGTGAAGGGTTATGTAGATAAAATAAAGGTTCCGAATCTTAAGACGGGGAAATTATCTTTGGTAGGCCTGATCTGGCAGGTGAGCCTAAACGAGAGGTGCCTGGGTGGCTCAATCTGTTAAGCCTCTGCCTTCATCTCAGGTCACGATATTGAGGTCCTGGGAACAAATCCCACATCAGGCTCCCTGCTCAGTGGGGGAGTCTGCTTCTCCCTCCCCTTCTGCCTCTCTCAGCCCCCCACCCAGCTTTTGGTCTCTAACTCTCTCTCTCTCTCTTGCTTTCTCTATCTCTCTCTCACTCACTCTCTCTTAAATAAATAAATAAAATATTTTTAAAAGAGAGAGAGAGATGGGTCTCCTTCTGGTGAAAAAAATCAAAATGTAGGGGGGGGATGTGGAGGAATATCAGAGTTTTCTATTTGAGGATTTCTTAAGGCAAGCTCTGTCTTGCTCATAAAGTATGTTTTACTACTAAGTGGCAATCACTACTAAGAGCTATGTTTCACTATGAAGTTGAGTCAAAACCAACTAGCAAAGAAAACAATTCTTAAAATGATTTTCGTAAATATGTTACAATTACTTAACATGAAACCATCTGTGAATACATCCCTTTACCTCTCAATAGTTAATTTATCACTGATCCCTCTTATTTAAACTATCGGTCTATTTTTTTCCTTTCTAATGAAGTTCATACTGTTTAAACTTCAAAAAAAAATAAGTATTAAATCTGGCGTGTCTGGGTGGCTCAGTCAGGTAAGTGTCTAACTCTTGATTTTCATTCAGGGTCATGGGATTGAGTTCCCCATCAGGCTCTGCACTCAGTGGGGACTCTGCTTGAGATTCTCTCTCCCCCTTTCCCTCTGTCCCTGCCCCACAATGTATATGTGAATATGTGCGCTCTCTCTCTCTCTCAAATAAGTAAAATTTTAAAAAATAGAACTAAAAAACAAAGTATTAAATCATATTGAGTAATGAAAAGGTTAAGGTACAGGCAGGGAGAGATAGGGGGCCCCTGGCTGGGTTCTGAGACTATTCCTGGCAGGCAGAAGCCATTAAGCCAGAGTGAGCAAGAGATAAGAAGACAGACCACCTGGCCTCCGATGGTCAGGAGTATTTTTCTCTGGCCGCTACAATATATCATAGAAAATGGCCAAGCCTCAAAGGATTAAGTCATTAAGGGTGTTATCAATAGTCCATGCTCAAAACAAGACGGCACAGGAAACTCAAGGGCATAAGCTTCCCTGTCAGTTCTCAAAAAAAAAAAGACTGTCTTAAAAGGCCTCCGTGGAAACTCTGTTGGGACCTATCTCACTCCTGAGAGCTTTTTCTGTATCCTTGCTTAATAAAACTCTATTGCTTTACTCAGTCTCCTTTGTCAGAAAGATTTCTTCGACTCCATGAGACAAAAACCTCACTTTCCCACTTCAATATGAACAACAATCTTTATATTTCTACATACAATCCATTCATACACTTACCCAGATATGAAATATTTTTAAAAGTCTCTTCAGAACTCAAAGGAAAAAGGTTATATAATAATATAACATCATGGCTCATAAAGGTAAAAGAAATTATAATGCCTAATTCGAGAATTTAAGTCAGAATCAAGGACTTTTTTAAATCATTGACATTTCAAATGTAAAATTTTGGCTTTTAAGACAAATAGCAAAAACAATGTAGATATACTAAAAATATTGCTTAATATGCCCCAAATTTGTAAGTAATTGTTTTTCTGATAGGGATTTTTAAATGGTACAAGGAAAAAAATCCTCCACTTTAATTTTTAATAAAAAAATATAAATGCATTTGCTGAGTGCAATCTATCTGTCCCCACCTCCTGTTCATTGTTTTAAAGACAGGGACAAAAATAAAAATATTCAAGGGAGGCCTTCCAGCCACGGGGAGTGCCTGTTTCCTGTTGCTAAGAGATAGGAACTTCAAAGATGGAGTCCAGATCCCAGGATTATGACTCAGCAAGATTTCTGGCATTTGTTCCAAACTAATGAGGCTCCTCAGAATCTCATCCCCTAGCAAACTGATTGGCTGTTAAAGGACTATAATGGCCAGGGAAAATCCAAACCTGGCCAAGAAGGTCCTGTAATTGTGCAACTTCTAAAGCAATTCCCAGTCTCCTCTAAACTTGCCAACAAAGTTTTCAGCTAAAGCAGTGATGCCCTGGTAGAATGAGGCAGGACACTTGCCTGCAAATCCCAGAACATTGCTTGAGCGATGAAAGGGGTTCGGTTTGGTTTGGTTTTTAGGTCACTCAGCTGGAAAATCGAGAAGTAATACTTGCTTGAGGCACAGCTAGACAAAGTGCGCAAATACTGACCCTCACACTTTCTCCATGTAACAGGCATGACTGTCCCCAAGAACCCCAGACCTCACAACCAACAAGCCTAACGGCTCCAGCTGTTGAAGATCTCTAAAACCTCTGAAGAGGAGTTCTGGGGAATCTGACAGCCCTGGTTTTTAGGGTCACATGCCCAACTCTAGCTGGAAGAAGACAGGATGGGATGAGCTATGGCAGGCTAAGATTTGCAATCATACCCAAAACACATGGGGTTCGTTTCCATTAGAGAGCTCAGGTTCTGTGATCAGAATGTCACCAGCTAGATCCCAAGACCTGGCCTTATGGCCCACCTGCTTATACTCACTAACCTTCGTCTTACCTTTTCCCCTTCTCTTTCTGGCTCTTCTGTCTGGCTTTCCCCTTAATTCGGACAAAGGAAACTGGATACCACCATCCCCTAACCCCCACCCCATCCCCCACCCTATCCCCCACCCCCACCATCCCACCCCACACCCCCACCCCCCACCCAGGTGCTGGTAACTTCTCTGATAAATCTCCCAGGGCCCCCAACCACCGAGACTCTTTGAGCTAAACCTGACTCCCACCAGCACAGATGGACCATGGGGTGACCTCTGGAATGACCTACAATTACCTTTACCTCATTATAATACTAAACTCTCCACCTCATTTACAAAACATACAATGTATGTAAACACATGTTTCCTTAAGATTCATGCACAACCTTATGTCCACCTCTATGCAGGAGGACAAGGCTGCCCGTCTAAATGTCCATCCTAACCCTAAACAAAAGGAAGCCATTCTCTTTCTCTCTCTCTCTTTCTTTCTTTCTCTCTCTCTCTCTCTCTCTTTCTCTCTCTCTCAGAGTCACAGCTTTGGAAACCATTCTGCCTGATCTCCTTTCTTGCTTCAAATGTAAGTTTTCTTTAGGAGACAACCCAGCCTGGTGCAGTTTCTGACTCACCAAGGAGTGAACTCTCGTTGGTTCAGGTACAAGAAGGAGACTATATGCTGGGTGACAAAACCTCCAGACAGGAATTGTCTCATCTTTCCCACTCTCAGAAGCTGCTGTGGATGCAGAGAGACCAGGGACATACTCCTGGCACTCAGAACCCGAAAAAGTTGGTCTGACCATGGGCAAAATCAGCCCACTAAGGAAACAGGGAGATCCTTGATATACCTGTCCAGCGGATGCAGTGCCTGTGTCGTCAAAGGGCAATTTCACTGAGGTTCTATAAAATGGGAATTTTTTAATTGTAGTTAAAGTTGGATAAGGACAAATTCCAGTGTCATGTGTAAGGGTATAAAAAACTGGACTTACGGGGGCGGGGGACAGAAAAATCAAGGATTGGAACTAAGAGCCATGTAATCTGCATTCTCTCATCATCACAGAGAGAGGTCCACATACCAGGGACATACCACGGGTCCCTGTCCCCCAAGGGAGGGATCCTGACTCTCTACAGTCTTAAGAGGCAATCACGAGAAGCTTAGGATATGGAGTCTAAATAGAAAGGATGTAGGCACCGAACACCCTGAGTATAAATGCCAGCACCGCTGAAGGTCGTGTGACAATGCCAGCTGCCATCACCCGGTCGCTGGTGGGGAGTGGGTTGCTGGGGCTGCTGGAAGGGAGTCCCTGTTACTGCAGGTGCAGGCACAGCCGTTCCTCTTGGGGAAGGGGGAGCCTCTCTGTCAAGTCCCTGAACAAGTTTCCATTTCCCTTCCAGGATGCATTTTGTCATTTAGCGTTCAACTGCAGTGTCAAGAAGCGTCATGTTCAAACCTGACTTGGGCAAATAAATGTCACCCCAAGATGCCGGCCATGGAACAGAATAGAGAAACCAGAGAGGCTGTCTCCCTTTAGAAATCATGTAAGTGCTTGCTTTCGCTCTGGGTGTTGGATGTGGGATCATTTGTCATGTGACTGGAACATTTCTAGAACTGGGAGAGTGAAATGAAGGCAGGCCCTGGGGGTCAGGATCCCAGGTATGCTGGACAGTCAAGCCCTGAAACGGTGTACCCTGTGACAGCTATTGTTCTGGCTGTCCCACAGGGACCCCACGGAGTTTTTACGTCCATCCTCCCTTGGCTTCCAAGAGGCTCATGAGGCCTCGCTCTTCCTTTTCCTCCTTCCTGTAGATAAGGTGATTGAGGTATTCAGAGCCTGACATGCACCCAAGCAGCTCCAATCAGAATCGTTGTAAACTGGAATTAACTGTAACTAAATTAACTGTAAAATGTATCTTGTTACATCCCTACTCAGAACTTTACAGTGACTTCTGATTAGAATTAAATGCAGACTCCGGATCATGGCCAGTGACAGTGGCATCCAACCCTCAGTGTGCACTGTCTCTGGCCCCTCAGCACACACCAGCCCTACTGAGTTTCTCTCATATTATGTCAAGCTCTTTCAAGTCTGTTCTTTGGGGCTCATTTTTAAATATTTTTGTTGACTTTTTTCCTTTGGTAACTTTTAAAAAATACACTTTCAAACTTACAGAAAAGTTATCACAATAAGAAAATGCGTCCCTGTATACCAATTATCTAACTGCATCAATTGCCACACTTTGCCCCATTTGTTTTTTATTCTCTCTCTACACATTATATGTATGAGCTTTTTACTTAAACCATTTGAGCGAGATATTTTGCATCTTTACTCCTGAATACTTGCATGTTTCGGTCCTAAGAATAAGGCAATTCTCTTTCAGAAACAGAAAACCATCAATCAAAATCAAGACATTTAACATTAATGCAACACTATTAAGTATTCCACTTTCCGTATTCAAATTTCATCAACTATCTCAGTGATAGTCTTTATGGCAACTAGTTTCCACTCCATTATCTCAATTCTTTTTTATTATCCTTTTATCTGGGGAGGTTCTCAGACTTTCTTATCTTTCTTACTCAGGTATACATCACAAATACGGGTGATATCTTTAATCGCTATTATATATAGTCATGAATATTTCCGTCATCATGTGACTTCAGACTCCCGAACTGCAATATGTCTTTCTGAAGACTGTTCTTCACAGGAATTGTTATGCAAACTGAGAGACCGTGGTCATAATAGCAGGCTCTCGGGTCCCCTGTCCCTGGAATAGTCTCCAGGAAGCACATCAATCATTTGCACTCTTCTCAATGCCTGGCTCATGCTCCTTCTTAGATCTGGACAGCAATTATACTTCATTCCAAGGACCCCTGGACACAGCTAGCTCTGCAGCCAACAATTAGGTGCCCAAGAAATCATGTCAGAGCTGCTGGGCCACCTCCCTCACACTAGCCTCTCCATTTGGCTGTGCATTAGAATCATCCGAGAAGCTTCAAAAACCGCTGGTGCCCCATGTCAATTACACAAGACTTTCTGGAGAGACTCAGGTAGTTACTGCTTTCTCCTCTCCTGATAGGCATGGATATAGATTTTGATTAATTCTCTTTATCACAGCCCAAACCAGTTCTGCATCTAAACATTACTGAAGACGGGAATAAGTAAAAGGAATTACAACATTAACAGGTGTCCTCTGTCCATCCCATGAGGCTTTTGCAGGGTGACTCCATGTGTAGCTTCCAGCCTGCCTCCTTGTGGCAAAGAAAAGATCTTTTGTGTGAAAGACATTAGAATAAATTGGCCTTCTATACATTTTATAATTTTTCTTTTTTTTTTTTTTTACATTTTATAATTTTTCACCATTCATTTCTCTTTCCAAAAAGTTCACAGATTTTTTTTTACATTTATTCATTCAACTAATACTAAACATTAGTTAAGAAAATCAACCAAATTTTGTTTGCTGGTTTCTATCTTTGTGGTCACATTTAGAGAAGTCTACCATTCTCAGTTTATATAATTATTCATTTATTTTTTCCAGTAATCTTATTATTTCAATTTTTAATAGCTAAAATTTTGACCTATCCACAAATTGGATGATGCATGGAATGGGGTAAGAATCTAAATTCATTTCTTTTTAAAAGTAGTGTCAATTGTTATCCAAAACAGTGTTTGTCAAATTCATTTTTTCCTCACTGATGTGGAATATCACTCTCATCATATACAAAACTCTTATATTACATAACTTACCTGTTTCTGGACTTTCTCGTTTCATTGCTCTTTCTCTTCCTCTGCCAGCATCAGGCAATTTTAATTTTAATTGTATAGTCAACTTTGTCCATTCCCTTTCTTTTTTTTTTTTTTTTTTAGGAAAAATGTTAGCACTTCTTTAATACTTAATTATTGAAATTAACTCTAGAACCACTTTGGAAAGCTGGAGTCTCAATGGCAATTGTATTCTATTTGTAGATTAATATGAGAATTTACTTCTTTACAATATTATGACTTTGCACCCCAGAACGTCCACTTAATCAAGGCTTCTTTTATGTTTCTCTCCTCATTTTGTAAGACTTGAGCCTTTTTGTCAGATTCACTTCTAAGTATTTCTAATTTGATTTTGGAGGAAGAAAAAGTAAAGACCTTAGCTACCCTGTTTTAATTTCTACATACGATCTTCTGCTCTTCAGCCACAGAGCTCCTACACAATGGTTTTTAAGGATTCTAAACCTTGAGATGGGAAAAAATACTATTGCACATCAAAACACTAAAGACTTGGGCTAATAAAGTGGTATTATGAATTTTTTCCTTCAGTAATTTCTGAATTTTCTTTATCTTATCTTCATATTTTAAAATGTATTTAAAATGTGAATGAGGAACCAGATAAAACCCCAAAACTCCCATTCTTTCCATTCATAACTTCAGTATATTATGTGTAGCTATGGGCATTTACATTCTCTAAGACATTTTTTTATTAGTCATTCCAACTAGATTATAAAAGCCTTGATTTTTTTTTCCAATACCTTTTACTTTTATCTTTTATGTCACCAAGGATTATGGAAATAGTAAGTGCCTAGCGAATTCCTCCTCAGTGAGTTTATCAGGTCAGTTGAAATAGGCAAAAGATGGGGGGAGGGGAAGAACTGCAAAATGTGATGTGGCATTTCAAAATTATTTATGTGTTATCTTGTTTTTTTTTTAATTTATTTTTAATTTTCTTTCAAAAATTTTATTCATTTGAGAGAGAGAGAGAGCAAGAAAGAGCAGAGCCAGAGGGAGGGAGGGGCAGAGAGAGAAGTAGACTCCCCACTAAGTGGGGCCTCCATCCGGGGACCCTGGGATCATGATGCCTTGTTGTTGTTGTTTTTTAGTGTGCTTCCTGTGTGTATGTCCACATCCCCAACGAGACGGTAAGCATCTGATGAATAGGAATTGTCTCTCATATTCCCTACTTTTATGTTCTAGTTACACAGTTTGAACACATCAGAGCCAGTTTAGTGAATGTTACTAGCTCGACTAAAAATAAAATCTCGCATGCTAAAGAGCCGTATCACCAATAAAAAATGTCAAATGCAGAACAGATACTATATTTACATTCTAAACATGCATTTTTACAGCCTTTATCCCATTTTACACGTAGCTGAAAAGGTTCCGATCCTCTTCAGGAAGGAATTTTAGCGAAGTAAGCATTGGGGTGGTGAAGGAATGGAGGGCGGGGTAGGGGTCCTCTGTTTTATTACACTGTAGAGTGCCAGAAAGTAGCCAGAGTACTTACAATACACAAAAAGAAATGTGTCGCCAATTAATTTAAGAAAAGTTAGATACAAATTTACGTAGATGGATCTTCTTGGTTCTTGTTCTGCAGTTGGTAAGGGAAGGTGAGGAGGGAGCAACAAGCTATTAAGCAGTAAGCAACCTACCCCTTGCTGATGTAACTCTTCCATTAAAGTAGTTTTGCTTTAAAGAAAATATTTAATGTGTTGAGATGTTATAGATTCAATTTCCTTGTAATTACTTCCCCCATTCTCATGAATAATCAAGTTAGCTGTACTTACCCTAGAACTGTGTAAACTCAGGTCATTAAAAAGCAGAGCCTTTGTTCCGAAACACCACAAGATGGTGATGTTGCTCCATTTAAAATGTCTTTCAACCATGCATGGTGGGCACATACTTGTACATGCACACACAGAACTTCTTCAGAAGGCTTGTGTTTTCTTGTGTTGTCATAAAATTAAGATTTCAAGTTCATCCATGTTTCCAAATGAATCATGTAGAATCAAAACCACTTATGTAATAAAAAGTACTAGAGTGATTCCTACTGTGAGTCGTATCTTTCTCTCTGCTGGCTGTATGCATTTGTCTTTTGTATGGAGCTTTGAAGTGAGAGAGAGAGAGAGTGTGTGTGTGTGTGTGTGTGGTGTTTATCTTCCAAATGTCTATTATCTTCCCTCTTCCTCTGTTGCTCCAAATGTATGCTCCCCTCTGGTGAGTCTATGTGTCACTATAATTGTCTCCCCCATTAACTTGTGACTAATAATGTGATTGAAACCTCAGTGCCAAATAAATGTGCATGTGCATTCATTTTGTGAACAGGTTGGTATGCCATATTTTCTATTTCTATTCTTCATCTCTTCTGTTGTTGTTGTTTTGTGTTTTTTTTTTCATTAAAAAATATTCATACAGCAGTGGAATCCGGGTAGTCCGTAACTATGATTTAAAAAAATTTTTTCTTTCCCCTTTTCTTTGGCTCTCCTTTCTCCTTCTACTTCTTTCCATAATATTCACTACATGTTTGGTTTTATTTTTAATGAGTTATCATCAAACTGAATTAGGAAATAGGAAAATATCTTACATGTTTTACATGTTCCCGTGTGTGTGGAAGGGAACTGTTCATGGATCATTCATTCTTTCTTCCTTTCTCTTTCTTTCTACTCCTCTGGAGGCCCTGTACTTGATTTAAGAAGGGTCCCCCTATTCAATCGATGTGTGTGGTTTGTGGACATTGACTTCAATAGAAAAAAAAAAAAGAATCTCATTTTGATCCACTATGTTGGTCAGAAGTTATTGTCTATAGAGTGAATTGGTTTTCTCTAAAATGTTTCTACAAGACGTTTGGCTACCTACTGATTTAATGTTTATATTTTAATCTAACATGGAGTTATATTGCCTGATTCCACTATCATATTCATGAACTAATAAAATGTTTTTCTCTTTAAAAAGTAACTGTGTCTTTCTCACCACTCCTTTTGGATATCATACTGTAAGTCTCATGAACACAATAAAACAAGAGAAGGAAGTAAAGCATACGGTTTGGGTATGAAGAAATTAAACTGGCTTTACTCACAAGTGACATGATTAGTTATGCACAGAATCTGAAAGAACTGACCAAAAAAAATTTCTTAGAACCAACTAGCAAATGTTTCTAGAAGACTGCAGGATACAAGGTTAATATACAAAAACCAATTTCTTTCCTATATACCAGCAATGAATAACTGACATTTGAAATTAGAAACACAACACCATTTACATTCAAACCAACCCCAGCAATTAAATATTTATGTATAAGCACAGAAGAACAGGTACAAAATGTATATGAGGAAAACTGTAAAACTCAGATGAAAAAAATCAAAAAAGGTCTAAAGAAATGGAATGATGTTCAATATTCAAGGATAGGAATATTCAATATCATCAAGATGCCAGTTCTCCCCAACTTGATCAATAGATTCAATGAAATAACAAACAATATTCCAGCAAGTTACTTTGTGGATACTGACAAACTGATTCTACAGTTTATACAAGAGGCAAAAGAATCTGAATAGCCAGCACAATTCTGAAGTTGAAGAACAGTAAGAGAATTAACGCCACGTGCCTTACTATAAGTCTGTAGTTATCAGAACAGTGTGGGATTGGTAAGAGCATAGACGGATAGATTAATGAAATAACATAGTGAACCCAGAAATAGACTGGTGCAAATATAGTCAACCTACCTCAGACAAAGGAGCAAAGACAGTTCAATACACACAGGACACTCTTCAACAAACGGTGCTGCATCTACTGGACATACACATGCAAAAAATAATCTAGACATCTAGACATGGGACTTACATCCTATGCAAAAATTAACCCCACATCCTTTATGGACCCAAATGTAATATCCAAAACTATAAAGCTTCTAAAGGATAATACTGTAGGAAATCTTGGTGCCCTTGGGTTTGGTGAAGGCTTTTTTAGACTCAACCCCAAAAGTATGAGCCACCAAAGCAAGCATTGGTCATTTTGACTTCATTAAAATTAAAAAGTTCGGCTCTGAAAAAGACACTGTTAAGAAATGAAAAGCTACAGAAAATGTTTATGAAACACAAATCTGATAAAAGATGTGTATACAAAGCATACCAAGAACACTTAAAACCCAACTGTAAGAAAACAAATAGCTCAATTAAAAAGTGAGTAAAATATCTAAACATGCAGCTCACCAAGTAAAATATCTAGAGGACAAATAAGCATACGAAAAGATGCTCATCAAATATCATCAGGAAGTTGAAAATCTTAAAAAATGAGACTACTGCATACCTATTAGAATGCCTAAAACCAAAACACCGCAGGTATAGAGCAAGAGGAACTTTCATGGCTGATAGAATGCAGAATGGTACAGCCACTTTGGAAAACAGTTTGACGGTTTCATACAAGGCTAACCATAGTCTTACCATATGATTCAGCAGTTGTACTCCTAGATGTTTACCTAAATGAATTGAAATGTTATGTCCAGGGGCACCTGGGTGGCTCAGTGTGTTAAGCCTCTGCCTTTGGCTCAGGTCATGATCTCAGGGTCCTGGGATCGAGCCCCGCATTGGACTCTCTGCTCAGCAGGAAGCCTGCTTCCCCTTCTCTCTCTGCCTGTCTCTCTGCCTACTTGTGATCTCTCCCTCTCTGTAAAATAAATAAATAAAATCTTTAAAAAAAAAAAAAAAAAGAAAAGAAATGTTATGTCCACGCAAAAACCTGTGTAAAAAGGGTAATAGAAGGTTTATTCATAATTGCCCCAAACTGAAAGGAATCAAGATGACCTTTAACAGGGGAATGTATAAACTGGTATATCCATACAATGGAATACTATTCAGTCATAAGAAGAAATGAGCTATCAGGGCATCTGGGTGTCTCAGATGACTAAGAGTCTGCCTTTGCCTCAGGTCATGATCTCAAAGTCCTGGGATCTAGCTCCAAGTTGAGCTCCCAGCTCAGTAGGGAGTCTGCTTCTCCCTCTACTTCTCTCCCTCTGCTTGTGCTCTCTGTCTCTCTTTCAAATGAATAAATAAAATCTTAAAAGAAAAAAAAAGGAAGAAAAAGAAATGAGCTATCAAACCATGGAAAGACATGGAGCAACATTAGATACATATTGCTAAGTAAATAAGCAAGTCTGCAAATGCTACAGTGTACGATTCCAACTATCTTACATTTTTGAAAAGCCTAAATGATAGAAAGTAAGAAGATTAGTGTTTGCAAGGAGTTCACAGAGATCAAGGAAAAGAGGGAGTGATTAAGAGATGGAACACCAAGGGCACCTGGGTAGCTCAGTCGGTTGAGTGTCGGACTCTTCATTTTGGCTCAGGTCATGGTCTCAGGTGTGTGAGATAGAGTCCCATGGGTGAGCCCCTCTTCGAGCCCTTAGCCAGACTCTGTGCTCAGTAGGAAGGCTGCGTGAGATTCTTTCCCACTTTCCCACTGATTCTTTCCCCCTCCCCCTCTAAAATAAGTAAATCTTTAAAGAGCGAGAGAGAGAAAGAGAGGGATGGAACACCAAACCTGGGGGCAATAAAACAATTCTTTATGACACCGTGATGGTGGATACATGGTGTTATGCATTTGTCAAAACACTCAGAATGGTACAGCACAGAGTGAACCCTGGTCAACTGTGGACCTTAGTTGATAACAATGTATCATTATCGGTTCACTGATTATAACTAATGTACCACACTAAAGGGAGATATTAATAATTGGATAAACTTCAAGGAAGGGTGCAGTAGAGAAAAAGGGTTTTGAGAACTCTGTACATTCTGCATAATTTTTCTATAAACCTTAAACTGCTCTAAAAATAAGATCTATTAACTTAAAAAAGAACAAACAGGTAACCTTTTACATCTCATACTTTTTTTTTTACCACAATCTTTTTTATTCTCTTTCATCATTCAGGTTTGTTCAGAACATTAAAATAAGAATGAAGGGGGAAAGAATCACATTTTTCTTTAAAGATTTTATTTATTTATTTGACAGACAGAGATCACAAGTAGGCACAGAGGCAGGCAGAGAGAGAGGGAGAAGCAGGCTTCTGCTGAGCAGGGAGCCCAATGCGGGGCTCATTCCCAGGACCCTGGGATCATGACCTGAGCCGAAAGCAGAGGCTTTAACCCACTGAGCCACCCAGGCACCCCAACAATCAAATTTTTAAAACACAATCTGTCCAAAGTATATGATAATATATGAAACCATATCATACCTCTTAGGGGAAAAAAATCATCCAAAAATTATTTTGTAATTAAGATTAAAGATTAAGACAAACTTCCATGTAAGCCATGTAATGTTTAAGGGCAAGTGTTTTTGTTCCAATTATTTTATAGAAATGATAGAATGATGTGTTTGATTTGAAATATTCAAATCCTCAAAGGTTTCTGCACTAACATTTGAATAAAAACTAACATGTTGGCATAGTTTCCATGGCTTTCAGTTTCCCATTGGATTTCAGAAATTCAGGGATGATCTTTGCCAGAGCTCCTTCCATTATTGCAATGGCCTTTGGGGCTTTCTCTTGGGCAGCTTTAGTTCCCAGGCCTCTATACACACAGCCTTCCTAGCTTCAAGCACAGAGAGGCCATATTGAGAGGACCCAGAAGAAAATGCTTGCAGTAGGGTTTAATGATTTTCTGTCCATATCGCAGGGCTCCTTCCCAGTCCCACACATACGAGCAGACACCTGTGGCCTGGTACATAACATGCAGCATGTACACATTGCTGTCCTCAAACCCAGAACTCATATTCTCCTGGCTGAGCTCACAGATCTTCAGCAGCTCACGAGGGGATTTGTAGTGCTTGGCCCTCTGGAACTCCTCGATGACATCGCGCTCATATCTGACCATGTCATAGATAGTTTCTGCCTTTGGGGGAAATCGCTGAGCTTCTGGATTTCCACCTTGGCCTTATCCTTGTCTTTGAGTACAATTCTGGCACGGGCAGGTAAAGATCTAAGAATCTCTTAACTGCTCTTAACTGTCTTCTGTTGGGTACAGGAGGTCAGTGTAACGTGGTAAAACAAATACAAAAACAAAAACAAAAACCTCTTCTCCTGGGTTGATACCCTGTACACTCTTTCTTCCCCTAGGGTTCCCTTTGTAGGTCACAAAGATGTTGGGGCAACAACTCTGATTTATTGGCGCAATCTCAGGAAACACTGCAGATCTCAAACGAGAAAGCGTGTCATCTTCCACGGTGAGGTCACTACAGTTACCCTGTGCAGAGAGTACCAAGAAGCCATCACTGTCAAAGTGATGAAGAGCAGCAATGTCACTCCGAATCAAGTTCTTCTTCTCATTGTCTGATTTATCGGGATGTGATGCAAACTCCTTCACAGCTAACAATTTTTCTGAAGGGGTCTTCTCTGGGTGGATTTTCTGATTGGCCAGAATCCTTGCAGTTAGTCTACAGTCTCTGAAAGATTCCAGTTTACCCCAAAAACAACATTCCAGCTTGTGCCTGGGCCAATCTTCTGACACTCCACATTGCAGTAAAATGCCTGCTCACATGTTCTACATCTAGTCAATCCTTTTCCTGGTGAAGCAGTACGCTCAGTGGTTGCCCTTCTCCTTGACAATGAGCACAAAGGCATATGTCTGACAGAGAGCAGTGCCCCACATGGAAGCTTGCCCTCACTGTCACTTGCCTGGGCAGCAGCAGGTTTCCAGGCCACCATTGTCTGCAGCTGTCATGACCACAGCGTGTGGGACTGATGCTAGGTGGGACTGGCAGGGCAGGTGCTGAGGGGCGCCTGGCCCCTTCCTGCTGGGAGCCTCAGCTTCCCAGGATATCTGTTATTGAAGAAGTGTCCCCCAGAGCTGCGGAGGCCTGGGGTGGGGGTTGGGGGCGAACTGTAATACTTTTCAATGGCTAATCAGAGTAGTTGTGTGAAATCAGCTGGAGCGCTATTATAACACTTTTAGTTTCAAAGGAGACTGAATAAAGTGCATACCTCTAGATGGTTTAGTTGTCTAATAATATACTTACATTTTAAGAGATTTTTTTTTTTAAGATTATATTTATTTATTTGACAGACAAAGATCACAAGTAGGCAGAGGCAGGCAGAGAGAGAGGGGGAAGCAGGCTCCCTGCTGAGCAGAGAGCCTGATATGGGGCTCATTCCCAGGACCTGAGATCATGACCTGAGCTGAAGGCAGAGGCTTTAACCCACTGAGCCACCCAGGTGCCCCATTTTAAGAGATTTTAACAAGACCTTTTCATTAATTATGGGGTCCAATATCCTACTGTGAGATGTGGAAAATGCTAGTGAACATGATCTTAATATTAAAAATATATTTATGACCCTGATTCCTTGACAAGAGCTATCTCAATTAGCCTTATGCATATACTTTTTAAATCGGTCAAATAAATGATGGAATGAACGAATGAATGTATATGTAGGTGGTAAAACCATGGCTTGGTCCTTTCTGTTGATTTCTAGTTTTCATCTACAGCAAATAAATGAAGTGTGTGATATTCCTTATTCCTCCCCTTGACTTCAATGAGTAAAAGAGAATCATAAGCCTCAACTACAGATTCTTTAATGCACTTTGACTAAAAATTTGAATAGGAGTCAGAAGATGTATATCAACATTTGAATTAGAAATTCCAATGGAAATAGATGTTTTGAGAATGTAAGTCTCACAACAAACCATTACATGTTAATTAGATAAAAGAGAGGTTTGGTAACTATTTGCATGAATTATCATAAAATACTAATCAATGCTTATTTATGCCATCACAATTTGAGGTTGGCCTCTGTATCTGTTTCTTAAAAATGGCAAAAAAAAAATGCTGGTAATGAAATTGATAACAAATTCAAAAATTGTTTCATAAAACTGAACTTAAAAATATGTTTTAGGGAATTACATTTGTTAGAAAACTTACTGTAGAAGACTGTTATGCACATAAATTGCAATCTATATTGACATAGGGCATTATTTTTATCTTAGTAATAATTAGTTTATTATGATCTCAGTGAGATAGCTCAAATTAACTAAAGATTATGTAGATTTTCTTAAAATTAGAGAAATAGCTCATCATCCCTAATTGTAAAAATTAATTTTATAGGTAAAAAGAAAATGTTTACAAGTTTAAAATTCAAAACCTCAATCTACCTAAATTGTTGGATATGCTGATCTAGATGGAATAAAGGAAAATGGCCTTACCTTGGAAGCACAGAGTTGAGATTTATAAAACTTTAGACTAGTGAGAGAAACCACATCTGGGACAAGACTACTCAGGGATTATATTCAGGGACTATTCAGGGATTATGAGAGGAGCAGGGTAGAGGAGCTACACAGAATGCTAAGAAATACTTTCCATTTCAATAGGAAGAGGAGTCTCTGAAGGAAAATTAGAACGGCCAGGTTAGTGTTATTGAAACATTTATGAACTTCCACTATAATTTCCTCCATCTTACTATATCCACTTCCTCTTCTCATCTATTATAATCGCAAAACAACAAATGAGAATCGGTATTCTAGGAAGACAGATTCTCTTATCTACAAAGGTTATATGGTACATAGTTAATAACAGCAGATAGAAAATAAGCGCAATACGCCAATTTTTTTTCTATTATCTCTTACTACCTGCTTAACCTTAGGTAAGTTAGTAAGCCTCTCTATGCCTGTTTCCTCTTCAGTAAAAGAGATACTATGACATACACTACCTGCATGATATCACAATATGGTTGTGAAGAATAAACTGTATCCATGTAAGTAATTTATTTTTTATTTTTTTAAAGATTTTATTTATTTATATGACACAGAGAGAGATCACAAGTAGGCAAAGAGGCAGGCCAAGGGAGAGGGGAAGCAGACTCCCCGCTGAGCAGAGAACCCCATGCAGGGATCGATCCCAGGACCCTGAGATCATGACCTGAGCTAAAGGCAGAGGCTTAACCCACTGAGCCACCCAGGCGCCCCCATGTAAATCATTTAGAAGGATGATTTGCATGTGGTAGATGCTCAGTGAATGATATTATTATTGTCATCATAGTGTAATTAGTAATTTTAAATAAACAATAGAGGAAAAGGTCAATCTATTGTCCTAAGTGCCAGAAACAACCACAAATCCCTGTGAATTTCAATTTAAAAAGTTATTGAAAGAGAAGCATATTATCTGTTGCATTATGTTTGTTGTCTAATTCTTTCTGGATTTCCCTTAAATTTTTTTTAGATTCTATAATTGGGTATATTTTGATGGCAAAATGTAGTTCCTTTGAAACTAGAGAAGTCAAAGAAAAGACTCATCTTACAAAACTCACGATACCTTTTGTAAAAGCTAGATCCGTAAGGTTTAAAGACGGCGTCTGGTATATAGAAGCACTGAGTAGATATTGACTGAACATGTACATGAAAGCTTCTGAATAAGTATTTTTATTTCTGTTTGGGAATTTGATCAGTGCCCTCCCTACAACTCTTCAATGTGAGTGAATCATGGAACCTCAGGATTGAAAAGGGCATCTCATCCAACAATCAGTATAGCGACAGGACCACTTCACTAAAAGCTTAGTGATCTGGCAGTCAATCAAAAGTTTAGCTCTACTAGTGATAGAAAACTGTAAACGTCTGGGGAACTTCACTATATCTGGAGACAATCCTAACACCAAGTTAGGCCTTGTATTGAGCTACAAACTTGTTCCCTGTTGTTAGCTGGTCCATAGGGAAATAAAATAATTTGTTGTGTGCAACCATGGGCTAAGAGCAACAAATAGCTGTCTCTTGCTAAATCCCTAGAACTTAGAGCAATTTCTGGCATATGTAAGTTTTCCGTAGATATTCACTATTATGAATATTTTATTCACTATTATGAATATTTTAATGTACACTTCATTAATTACTGGTTGATATTAAACTATTCATAGCCTTTTCTACATTGGCTCCCACAAACCACATTCTTCTCCATCCTACACATGTTGTTTTGAACAGATGTGGACGAAAGGACACCAGTCATCTTTAATAAACTTTTATTTCATTAGATAATAGAATTTATCAGTCATTCACGCTTGGATTTTTTTTTTTCCATTAGTACATTTTTTAAAATGCTATTAAATGCTACAGATTAGGAAAAGGTGCCCTAATCCAGTAAACAGAAAATAAATGTCATGAATGTCTACTTTTATCTTGAAGCTTTTGTGTGTGCTTTTAAAAATGCTATGTAACTTTTTATATTGTTATGAACTAACAATAAGTACGTTGGATCCTTGAAAATTAATTTTGTTTTTAGAATACATACAGGGCTTTTTGCCAACCCAAATCAGGTTTAACCTAATTATATCCTAATTAGACTAATTCATAAATTCCAGCTATTTAAGCAAGAATGAGTACAATAGCTTGAGTAGAAGGCAACTCTGTCAAGCTACAGAGTATATGATTGATGTTAACGCATCTATCAGTAAAAATTTTAAAAGAACTCATCAAAGACCAAGTACCTTTGTAATTCAAGAAAACATCCATTACACTGGGAGAAATGTTATGAAAATTCAGTTAAACAAAACTCCTAGATTGGATATTTTAATACTTTTAGAATATAATCATTATTGAACATCTTTCTTTAATGACTTTCATTTGTATTTGATTTTTTTTTTCCTGTTCTAAAGCCACCAAATCATCCCTAGGTAATATAAAATATGTATTATACATAAACATCTTAACTGTGTGTCAACAAGAATATTTGTACCATGTATTTATATAAATCAATGAATAAATATTATATACTACATGCATTCCTAAATATCCTTAAAATAATTCTGATTTTTAAAACTAATTTGAATGCTACTCATCAAAAATCATCAGTCTTGCTAAGCATCTGTCTTCGTCATCTCTCACTGATCGATGAAGTAGTAGGGCAACCTAAAATATGTCATTTTTCTAACATACAAAATACATAAGGATTTAATTTCAAGTTCATGATTACACAAATCTGCAAAAGGAAATTAGGGGATGATTATTTAATTTTTTGGTTATGAAGTAGGTAAATATTCATAGGTAGATATATATTTGAGATGAATGAATAAATGAACAAATGAATAAATGATAAATGGTTAGTCCCCATATCATACAATAGGAGAGAGCAGCGCAGTACATTGAAAAAGGAATGCCAGAGCCTGATTGTATACGTTGTCTCAACACACTGTGAATACCTAAAGTTGCAAATCTTGACCTATTATCCCTCCCTTCAACCACAAATCTTACTCTTTCAATTACCATACTCTCCCATTCTTCTCTTCACTTCTGATGCCTCCAATCCTTTAATCCTTCCCATTGACAATGTAAAAACTAGCATTCGTTCCCAAACTGTTGTACATTATTTTATTTATTTCTCTTAACAATCCTATTATTATCCCCATTTTAGAGCTGAGACTTAAGACTCGCCCAAGATCACCCTACTAAGATTTCTGATATCAGGATAAATGGAGATATTAGATGCTTTATTCTCATCTTATATCAATCACACACACTATAGAAAAAAAAATAAAATTTTAAAAGAATTATAGCCATCCTAAAAACAAGAAGATAAACTTTTGGAGAACCATATGTTCATCTCAAGTGTGTGGCATCAAATCAGTCATCAGGAAGCGGGCTTCAGAGAGATAACTACCACAGGCTGTGTAATTTGATATAGTGGTAGAAAAATTTTATAATTATTACTTTCAGAAACTCAGAAAGCAAACTAAGTACCTGTGATCTTGTAGCTCTATAGCAATGGTTCTTAAGACTTGGCCCCCTGGAAGACATCTGGCAGTGACTGAAGACAAGTAAAATTGAACTGAAAATTTCAGTTACTTTTCAAGACCAACTCAATTGTTATGACTCCACTCCTACTATCAGATTACATTACTTTATGTCACTCATATCAGAATTAGTGTTTTCTTTACATTCCATCAGCATTGTAACACTTAATTCGCTCCTTTTTATACATCTCTATTATAAATCTCTTAAAGCAGATGTCTTTATCCATGTATCTCATACACTGTGTATGTCTTACACAAAGTATACAATTAATGTTTGCTGAGTACACATTTGTTGAATGTCTACTACTCTGCAAAAACTGAGCCTTGATCTCATAATCCAGTATTAAGAGACACAGGTCACACAAATCATTTCACAATATATTACAAGTCTTATAGACTCCAAAGTCTTACAGACCCTAGTTTTCCATTAGGTATCCCAGTGACCAGTACCCTTTGGGCATTCTTTCACACCCAACTTCTAATTGCATGAGGCTAATTATTGTGTGAAGTTGCCAAGTGCCTAAAATGTGGAAAACAGAGCATGTTTCTAAGGACTATAGTTGGTGTAAAGAGTATAAAAGGTGGTCTTTTAAGGAGTTTAGGGGTTGGAACATGACCAACTAAATTTTAGTTGAGTAACAAGGAAACCAAAAACAGAAATCCTATGGCTGCCTGTGGGAAGGAATGATCAGAGGCAAAGGCATGGATGTACATCAGAAAAGGTCAACTAAGAAAGAGAACAGAAATAAGAAATAGGTAATTATCTGTTTTGCTATTTTAGACCAAGGAAGATAAGCTTAATATGACATTCAAGTAAAAAAACACTGTAACTCCTTCGCCCATCTAGGTAACTCTGACATCAGAATGCTTAATGGAGAGTCTACTACAGAGGGGAAGAAAAACAACAATTTTAATTTCTCTTCCAAAGTAAATCCTGCTTCTTAACTGAATATATAAATTTGGACTTCTGAAAATAGTGACTGGAAGTAGACTTGGGGTCCTAAACATGCAGGCAATGGAAATGGATGAAGTCACTTAGGATAAGTAAAAAACAAGAACAAAGAAAAGCTTAAAATGTAAATGGTATATAAAATACAAGACAGCAAAGGAAAGAATAAGCAAAATAAATCATGATGGTTTCCTCACATAGTCCCTATCACATGGTGTTGGCTGTATCATATGAGTTTACAATTGAACACATGGCACTTTTTCCTCCCCAAATGTCATTTTTCTACCTTAATTTCAAGATCCTTAAGGACAAGAACCACTCTTCCTCTTCATTTTCCTAAACACACCATTCCCAGGAGTCATGCATATAGTAAGGCCCAACCAATTTTTGATTCACTGAATTTAAACCTGGCAAAGAATTCCACTTCCCTCACCATTCCCGATGAGTCCTAATCTCTCATCACAAGTAAGTTCCTAATTTCCTGTATCAATAACTGCAGGTAACCTGCTCTCACAGAATTCTTGGCTGCTAGGAATATGGGTTTAAAGAAACATCCTAATGTACAGGTGGGTTTTCTGAGAGCTGTTCTATTGAGGCTCATCAATGGGGAAACCTGGCAAGCCTGATGAGAAAACTAAGTTTGTGGCTATTTTTTTTTTAATTTTATTTACTTATTTGAGATAGAAAGAGCATTAGAGCGAGAAACAGCATGAGCAGGGGGCCTGATGTGGGGCTCAATCCCAGGACTCAGGGATCACAACCCCGAACCTAAGGCAGATGCTTAACCAACTGAGCCACCCAGGCACCCCTGTGGCTAATTTCTTAATGGAGAAATCCAAAGCCAAACACAGCCTCTGGTGGGACATTAAAGGAATAGGAATTGGGAACTAAGGATTTATGACTTTGGGGCAGACACACTACCCACATAGCTTCTGTCATCATCCACTAACCATTTCCAACTACTGACCAAATGCATTTAACTTGGCACTGACTATTAAACATTCTGTAAGAAAGAAGAAAAGCAGAGATTTCAGGGACCATCTATGAATGAGCAGCACATACTAGTAAACCTGGGACTATGATGGTGAAACACACATCATTATAAAATTAACCTCACCTGCAGCCCACATGTTCCTTTTTTCTTCTCTAACCAACTCTTCTTGTATTTCAACCTATCCTTCCTTCTCTTCTCCATAGCATGTTTTTTTCTTTTCTCTTGATCTATATGGAAAACCACTCATGTGGTTTTGATAGCCGGTTTTCAGTATCTTTGGTCTAGCAAGACTTTCTTGTTGGTACAATACTGTGCTAATTCCTCAAAACTCTTTGAGATTGTCTCTTAAACTAAAGAGAAATATTAGCATGAACTATTTTCCCAATGGTGGGTTTTAAATTGTTTTCCTCACTGAGCATGGCTAACCAGAAATCAAAAGACAGAGGATCCAAGTTTTGAATGCTATTAGGTTGGGGATAAAAAGAAATCAACTACAGGGTAATGAAAGAGGAAGACTAACCTCATAAAAGCGTACAGGAAAGGGCAGCTGCTGCCACAAGTGTAGAGAGAAGTCAAGTCAGACATCAGTGACAGGCTGGGGGAAGGGGTGGCTGGTGGCAGGAAATACATTTCAAAGATTGGAAAGGTTAAGAGGTTAGCCTAGGTTGGATAATACGAGCGTAGGTTTTGGCATCAAATATCTGGGTTTAAATTCTTACCTGTACCAAACTGATTTTCATCAATTAAAAGGAGGAGATGAGCATCAGTATTTCTACCATAATTTGAGGATTATATAAGTATATTGCTTAGAACATAACATGGCATTCAGCTTTTATATTTATACTCCTGCTTAAGGATAAAAGGGACCAAAACAGAACTGTAGCCTACCAGTACTGGCAGCTTTTAGAAAAGAGCAAATAGCTATAAATCTAAAAAAAAAAAGAGCAGTCTCTCAGAGGCTAGAGAAAAAGTCACAAGATTCACACTCAATGCCACAAAGCAGTGAACCTTTTACTAGATATTAATATTTAAAACCACACAGCTTAACAGTAACGTTAATTTTACCACTAGGTGGCAATGATACAGCTGAATTTCACTGACAAGATTAATTTTAAAAATTGAGCAAATCCAGACAGAAATTCCAAGCAGCTTTTATATATTTTCATATTAGAAAAAGGAAAAATTCTTTTATATACAATTAAATTTATAGTAGGATGTATAATTATCTGATTCAATAGATATGTTAATTTGAGGCTTTTTCCTCTGTGCACTGAGGCAATTCATGCAATAACTTTTAAACAGTTCTCATCACAGAAGTCTTTAAAAAAAATGTGGACATACATCATGAAGATAACAGAAATTAGGGAAAGCTTAAAGTCTCTTTAAAGTCTTAGAATTCTAAGAAAGGCACTATAAATATAAAATGCAAAATATTTCAGTGAAAAAGTGAAACCTTTAAAAAAATGACCAACAGCATTTTTTAAGGGCCAAAACATGAAATAATATGGAGACCAACATCACTTTTAAATCATAAATTAAATCAAAATTCACATAGGTAAAATCTTTTCAATGTGTTAAATAAACATATTAAATTTCCTAAGCAAATTTATCAAAATTCTGACTTAAGCAGATTCTAGAAGAATACCTTTTTACAAGTGTCAAAAGAGTAAATGATGAAATTCCTTAGAAACTGGCACTTTCCATAATTATTTCTGCTTTCTTCATAAAACAGGTCACAACCTATGGCTTGTTAAAAATAATAACTTTATTCTTTTCATTTTTTTTCTTTTCATGTCAAATAAAAGAAGGTATGATAAACTTTTTCAAACTATAGACATTTCCAAGTACACAGTAAAAAAAAAAGTAACTTTAAATTCCCAAGATTCTTCCCCACATATAAGGTAGGAGCTCATATTATCACATGTAACATTACAAAACCCATACTATAATTATGAATAAATAATTACCCAATTCATAAGACCCAATTAAAACAAGCCTATTTATTCCCCTTGTATAAATAACCTACAGTTCCTCAAATTTTCAACTCAGTTTTCTACGAATGGATAGATCAGAATCTTTTATGTATCAGCTTTCAGTTTTCTTACTAATTTAATAATCACTTCCTATATATTTATTTCCAGAAAAATCTCCCCCTCTTGCCACCTAAACAAATAAGAGAACATAAGTATGATTTCTAAGTTTTTTTTATAATTCATAGATCAGTTTCCTCATTATTGGACTTCACTTTTAATTATTGCAGATCACCCTGAAATCTAAAAGACAGATATTTCTCATTCTTTTTAGAAAGTTTAGGGAATGCCACTGTAATAGAAGGGATAATTGCAGATCTACAAAAATGAATGCATGTATATAGGTAATTTATACAGAATCGGCTTCCAATTATCTGCACAAATGAAAAAGAAGACAGATGATGCAAAGCACATAATCCTTGAACTACTTCAGACACATTTTTGTATCTACATTTCATAGGGCTGTTGACTGAGAATTGATAACACAAAGAAAATTAAGCCACACTGCAGAGGTTAAGAGTTACAAACACAATTATTGAAACAATGTAACAATGAAATGCCATTATTGACTTGAGGTTGTCATCTTCTGTTTATTTCTGATGGTGGCTCGAAGTTTACGGATCACCAGTTTATCAGGCAGAATCATATCACCTTGTTGTTCTAGATAATCCAACAAATTTTCAGTCCATTGGAGAGCAGCTGCATGATTAATATGTTTCTCTGGAATCAGTTCTATTTCCTCCTCCTCATTTTCACTAGATTCGTCTGTCTGGCCTTGCGCTCTTCTGATGATTTCACTGTCAGTTAACACTTCATAGCCTGGCTCAGTACTGTCCACTTCAAGCCATTTTTCGATGTTCTCAGTAGTCACATTTTCCAGTCCTTTGGTATGCTGTAAAATGGTGGCCACAGTAGCCACAGAAACATCTTCTTCATCAAAGTCCAAGCCTTCTTTCTCCTCTATGGTAGGAAGAATCTTCTTCCATGCTCTGCTAATGGTAATTGGCTTTACTAAATTCCATGCCATTGCTATTTCATAAAGTGCATCTAGCAGAGTTAGCTTCTTCCAGAACGATTTCAGGTCATTACCCTCTTCCAAGTTGTTCTGAAGAAGACCTGCACGATAATTTCTCTTCATTGTTGCTATGACTCCCTGATCTGAGGGCTGGATCAATGAAGCCACATTAGGTGGTAAATATTTAGCAAATATTTGGCCATCATCTGACCTAAGGACGTTTTCATTTGGATGTGTTGGTGAATTATCCAACAAGAGCACAGCCTTTTCCTGCAGGCCTTTAGATCTTAAGTATTCTCGAACCTGTGGCACAAAGATCTTATCGAACCACTGTCGGAAAATGGAAAGATCCATCCATGCACCTTTTTGGCTGAAATAAGAGACTGGCAGGTTTGAGGTGTCAGTTGACTTGAAGGAGCGAGGCTTCTTTGCTTTCCCCACAACACAAAGTTTCAGTTTGTGTAGACCTGTTGCATTGGCACAACACATGATAGTGACTCTTTCTTCAATTGACTTGTGCCCAGAGACAGTGCATTTACCTTTGATCCCAGAAGTCCTGGAAGGCAGGCATTTCCAAAAGAGTCCAGTTTCATCTGCGTTGTAGATCTGTTCAGGCTGTAAATTCTCTCGCTCAATAAAGTCCCGAAAGTTGTTACAAAAATCTTCCACAGCAGTCTCATCTCCATTTAATCTTTCGTTTCTAATATTAATCTCTCTAATGCTGTGCCGCTGCTTAAAACGAGTTAACCAACCAGCAGAGGGGTTAAAATCACCATCCATTCCCAAAGCATAAAAGAAGAATTCTGCCCTTTTTGCACAAATCGGTCCAGATATGGGATTCCCTTTTGCCCTTTGCTGGTTGAACCATTCTAGCATCGCTTTGTCCAGTTCCTCATACATGGATGGTTTCATAGATTTCCTCTTGGCCAGAAGACTTGTGGAATCAGAACTGCTTGCATAAGTTATAATTTTTTCCTTATTTTTTCTTATATCCCGAACGGTTGTCTCTCCAATTCCATAAATCACTGCCAGTTGTTTGGAAGAACCTCCGTCTTCTAGTTTTTTTATTATATCAAGCTTATCTTTAATAGTTAACACCACTCGCTTCCGTTTCCCTGACATGCTGAGGCTCTGGGACTCAGGGCCTCACCCCACACTCGCTCTGAAGCAATCTACAAAACCCTTCCTTCTTTCACACAGACTCGCTTTAACAGTCCTACTCACTCAGTCTTTTAGCCTTACCAGGAACCTGGGGGCCCTGACCCCGCCCCCGGATGTGCTTGGCCGGCAAAGAGACAGCAGAGGAAGATGAGAGGGGAAGAAGTTTGAGGGCACAGGCCTTTAACTCAGATGGGCAGCCGAGGAGGCCCCAAGCCACCGCGGATAATCCGGATTACAAACATTTGTTTTACTCCCCCCCCGGGGCCGTGTTAAAGTCTATAACCCCATCGTGACCACCAACCTCCTTCACGCCCTGATGCAGGGTAAACGCCCGTCACTAGCCCCTGCCACACCCCAAACTTACTGCAGAGAGCGGAAGAACCAGGGAGTCGGGGACTAGCCCCCTTCCCCAAGGGAAAGGTTACGTTTGATTTCTTCCCCAGAAGCCAACCCCTTCCACCGCAAGCCACACTTCCCCGCGCTGGGCTTAGCCTGGACAATCCTCCCGGCCCCTCACAGCCCGCCGAGCCCCTCTTCCCACCTCAACTGGAACCAGGACCCGCACCGCTCCCTGACTAACGCGCGGCGACCGCTCCTCCCCCAGCACACGCTCCCGGAAGATGCCCCCTCCCGCTGCCGGCTCCGCCCCTTGCTCCTCCCAGAGGCGGGACTTCCCCTAGTCCCCGGAAGGAGGAGGAGCGCCGCCGGTCGGCTGTGGGTACCTGGGGCGGAGGCAAAGGCGGAGGCAGAGGCGGAGGAGCTTTGAAAGGTGAGGGCGCGGGGCGGTGCGGGGGCAGCTCGGGGCGGGGACTCGCTCTCGCTCAAGCTGCTAATGGTTTATTAACAGAGCTGGGGAAGCCGCGCCTCCCGGCAGGCGGGAAAGAAAAATTCCCGCGGGCCCTCGGGGTGGGCGGGACGACACCCCTCAACGTCGTTCTCCGCTTGCCTTCCGCTGGGGCTGAGCTGCAGTGGGCGGGGTGCCAGTTTCCTGGGCGGTGGGGAAGTGGGCAGGACTGGTGGGGGGAGCTCGAGTGGTGATTTCGAGGGTTTCTGGCCTTTCCAGACCCTTGTTGGTTTTCTGGGCGCGGAGCTCCTCCGAGCCCTGGGGGTTTGTGTCGTCCCTCGCACGTCACGGTGAAGCTCGGTCTAAGGGTCCGGTTTCCTAGCTACGGTGCCCCTCTTTCCCGGAGGCAGAGTAGCGGACGGGCGGACGTGCTGCGCTGGGTACCTGCGTCCCGCCAAAGAGCCAGGTTTGTTCTCAGGAAAATGACTCTGGTGTTAATTCCCGAGGGGATCCTTCCTCTGCCACTCAACCCTGCTGGATTTAGAGAATCACCTTCAGTGTTCAAGATTTTAATGAATACTGTAGTTGTCCCGGAAGCCAAGCTGGCAGGATGCACTCTCTGCGAAATTGTGGAGCTTGGTTCGGGATTCCAAGTGGGGCACATTGGCTTTCCTCTCTTTTTATGTTACCTTCCCATATTCTGTTTCTGTCGTGTTGTGCTGTCCTGTTTCCTAGCAATGGAAGAACTGGGGTGAATTTATTCATAGCAATGTGAAAAGAACTTAAACACTGTAAGTCATGTATTATGCCGGCTTGTTTTGCTGTCCGTAGTGATTTCATCAGACTGTGAGCTCCTTGGGAGCAGAGACTGTGTCGTTGATTTCTTCTAGTAACGCCCACAGCTCTGAGCATGTGCTGGCACATTCAATAACCATTTCTTTGATCAATTAAGGTTTACTCTCCAAACTATCATATAAAAGGAAACATCAGGGAGGGGTGTTGTTTTACAAATAGGAATGCACCCCTTCAGTCAAATAATGGCTGCGCTTCCACTGCCCTTCAAACTTTAAAAATGTAAACGGTCACCTGATAGGGCAAATGATTCCTAGAATGCATCTTTTCTTTAGGATGAGTTAACCTCAAAGTCTAAACTAAAGGGTATTTCTTCTGATGAGAAATTCAAGTGTCATCATCAAAGTACCTTTTAGTTACAGAGTTCCTGTGGGTGAGAGAGCAATATGAATTCTTACCTCTAACTTACCGTCTTTGGCAGACAGTATAGCTATGTATGTGCCTTCTATGTGATATCAACTATGAAGCACGAAGATGTGATAGTATTGATCGTCTTCATTTATTTAATGCTTTCTCTATGGAGTCTTTGTTTTTCTCTTTGCCTAAAGGTAAGGTATGATTAAAGAAGCCTGATTAAATTCTCACTTCAAGAAGTTGAGTGTATACTCAGCATATAAAGAAATTACATCCATTGCATGGATTTTTTTTTTTTTTTGAGTGAATTCCAAAGACCAAGAGATGGCTTGTTCATCAACCTAGCTTCACCTCATTTATCTCCTCAGGTTCAGTTCACTCACCCTTTCCTTCTGTCATCATTCTTCCCTCCCCAGCTAACATAGTAAAAGTATTCACAATTTTAAAAGAGGAGTCAACCATATTTAAATTATGTTCATTTTCAATGACAGAAATTTTGATGCTATTGATAAAATAGCAGTTTTGAAATATGAAGAGAGAACTGGAAATTTGGCAGTTGGACATATGAAACTTGGTTTATTTTATTTAAACAAAATTTGCTTTTTCAAATATTCAGTACTGCAGTTCCCAAATAAAAATTTTTTTTTCTCTCACCAGAGACTGCCTTTTTTGAAATTTTTACTTTTGGTCTCAATGGGGAATCCTTAAATTTTGTGATTAGTGTCATCAATAAGATGGTAGAGGGAAGTCTCAAATTTTCATCTCTTTTGCACATTCTTTTCTTACCTATTGGATGGACAATTTCCAGAAGTGTCTGGCCCAACTCATGTGCACTGAAATTGTTACATAATTTTTTTTAAAAGCATGTTTGTAAACTAAACTATTTTGATGATTATTTTATGAAACTAAAGTTTAGCATGAATGAAAGATAAAATATTGACTTTTTAGAGGCATGATTTTTACTACCTTGTATAAATATAATATTGGCAGCAGTCATTGTGTAGGACTGGACGGGGAATCAGGAGACCTGGTTTCTAATCCCTGCTCTGTCACTAACAAGCTGTGTGATCTTCGGTAAGTCATTTAAACTCTATGTCCTTGGCTTTGATACTTATAAATGAAGGTAAAGAGTATCCTCCTTCTAGGATCATTGTCAGGATTTAAAAACAGATAGGAAAATGTAGTGAAAAATTCTGTACATACAGGATTTTTAATAGCTTAACCATGTGCAGTGATTGGTATTTTTATAGTGTCACATTCTTACTCATTCTACCATTGTTACAGGAGTCACCTATTGATATAAATAACTGTGTTTTGACATGGTATAGCTATGTGAGATAGTGATCTAGTGTACATGAATTTGAGTACTAATAAAATCATCTTTCATTTAATGTTCCTAATGTTCACACTTGCCTTAGTGTATCTGCTGAAGTCATATTTGTCATTTGTTTTCATAAATGTTTTTTCACTATTTCTCCCAATTCAGACAGACTCATTAGGAAGACATTACAGTATAAGGCACATGCACAGTTTGTGCAAATTTAACTGTGCTCAAAAAGTACTTGTACTATATGGCTTCACAATATAAACTGCCTAGTTTATCTGGTGCTTAATTTAAAACAAAACAAAACAAAACAAAAAATAACAGTAATCTATTTAAAACCTGAAGAAGAAATTGGGTGGACCTCCTGTGAAGCAGTATGATTCATAAAGAACTTACTTTAAAGAGTAATACAGAGATTTTTTTAAAGGTAACTTTGACCACAATTCTCATCTTTGCTGATTTTAATATAAGCCTTCTGTAATATGCAACCCAAGTGTAATTTCAAGTAACAGAATACTTTGTTGACTAGGATTTGTTAGATTGCTATTATAGTGCTCAGTAGATCTCCTAGCAATTACTGTCATAAGGTCACACTTCAGCCAACAGTATAAAGAAAATTTCTTGTATATAATCTTAGCAACCATTATTCTATCATTGTAGAAACTGTCATATTGCTTTTAAACATAACAGAATTTGTACAATTAAATGAAGGGTGTATTTCCCACTCCCACCTACCCAAAAAAGGAATTATCTTGGAAAGCTATAAACTTGATTCAGTGATACTGCCATTGCTCAAAAAAATTTGGCATTTTATTTTTGTATTACCTTCACAGTTATAGCACATTTAAAAAATATCTGTAATGGTAATTAATATTCATCTTTTGAAATTAGATTTCATTTTTAGAAGCTGCTAACAGTTCCTAAACTAAGACAAGTCAATAATATAAGTATTTAAGCCACTCTTTGGGATAAAAAAAAATGGAGTGGAGTTATTTTCATATTTTTATGTATTTTTTAATACTATGTTTTATAGAAAATGTCCAAGAATATTCTGTGCCATGGTGCAAATATCAGAATAATTAGCCTCATAAGGTGATTTCTTTGAAGGAGATAGCACTCAATAGAATATATAAGTTCTTATACATATATTATGAGGTCAGTCTCATTACATTATGATCATATGTCTGTATTCCTTAGCAGCTACAAAAGACATGTTACTGTTCTTCTGGTTATCTTACTTGTCTCTAATTGTTCCTTGTTATATACCTGTGATAATTTTAATGGAGGTCGGCCTTTTCTGAATCAGAAACTTAGCAGTATTTGTTTTCCTTCCCAATATCATACTCCACTTCACCATTAAACTTTTTTTCACCCAATTTTGGATTGTTAATAAGTTTTCTGTTGGATTTTATCTTTTACTTTGAGTGGTTTGAAGCCATTGCCATTTTTACTAAGATATATAGAAGCTGCAGTTTTACTGAATAGGTGATCTCTTAATTTTGCAATGCTATCTTTTGTCAGCTATTACTTTATAACTTTCTTCATATAAATTGATCCTTTGTGTTACAATGCATATCATTTCTCCGTTCAGGATACTTTGCCTAAGGATGAATGATTATGGTAATCCCACCTTATTTTTCTATACTTATCTCTTTTTCCAGCATAAAGCCTTTCTTCACACTTTTTTGGTCACACTTAATTTCTTAACATACCATGTTCTCTCTCAGTGCAACAGCTTGACCTTACCATTTTTACCTGCCTGAAATCCTTTTGTCTGTCGTTGTTTTGTTGAAATAGAGCCAGCCCTTTAGAATTCTATCAGATCATATCTGTTCAATCAAATCTTCAGTGAAGCAGTTGCTATACTGTTCTTCCTGTATCTTTATAATTTTATTGCAGTTATTTTTATCTCTTATTTTGTGCTGTTTTTCTTAAGATATGCTTATGTGTTCTACCCATGGATAATAATCTGGAGAACAACAGGACCATTATTTTTCTATTTATTTCTTTCAGTACAAAATATAGCATAATTCAGAATAAGTTCATGCAATTGTTTCGTAAATGTTCAGTGAATTATTTGTTGAATAACTATTCTGCCATCTTCACTCAGATATTTTATGTGATTTTTTAACTTTATGAACCATTTTATAACACCAAATAAATACAGTTTGTACCATAAATACATTCTTTTTGAAATCTGGTTATCTTTACTATATTCCTAATAACTTTATTTTGTAGAAGCTTAAGTGAAAATGGTACATGTTAGAAGACACGAAACAAGGAAAAATTCTAAAACTCAGGAGCGTGAGCAGAAATCTCGGGTTGATTGGAGGCGGACTAAAAGAAGTAGCATCTCACAGTTATTTGATAGTGACGAAGAGCTTGACAGTGATGAAGAGTTTGACAGCGACAAAGAGCTTGACAGTGATGAAGAGCTTGACAGTGATGAAGATCATGATGGTAACAATGGGTTTGATAGTAAAAAGCTGGAAAATGAAAGAGAACTTAGATTAATTAATGTTGAAAGTGATGGTAGTAATTGTGAGCATCTCGTGAACACTGGCAACAGTTCAACATATGAAGAAGAAAAGAACAAAAACAAACATAGAAATACTGACTTACTAGATCATGAAAAGCATTCAAATCAAGAGGAGGAGGATCTCAACACACACCCCAGACAAATACTAGAAGAGGACTTAGACGAAGAACATATCAAACGAGGGAAGAGAAAAAGGATCTCCTCTGTTATGTATGACAGTGATGAGAGTGATGATAGTGATATCCTAGTTAGAAAAATAGGTGTTAAGCGTCCACGTAGAGTGGTTGAAGATGAATGTTCTTCAGTCGAGATGGAGCAAAAAAAGCCTGAAAAAACTTTAGCTGCAAAAAAGAGAGAACAACTCCAGAAACTGAAAGAACTCTCAAAACAAAGATCTCGTCAGAGACGCAATAGTAGTAGAGATTTTGAGGTGTGTTATATTTTATTGGTTTTGTTACTGTTCTTAAATTTTTCCTTGAAGTATTTAATTTTTATAAAAAAGTGTTGAGTCTGTTCTATTTCTCAATTCTTGAATTTAATTTTTCAATCAAGTATCCTTCAACATGTTTTCACTGTTGTGTCTAATATATTGTTTTACCATGAGCCTCAGTTTATCACTCTTTTAAAATTGAAAGACTGTCTAATATGGTCTTTCTCTTTTTAACTTATAATCTTAATATCCACTTTAAACATTTTATATCATTTACCAAGGTATATCATCTTCCTAATCCAAAAAGTTCAACATTTAATACAAGACTTTCTTTTAATCTTACCATATGAAGTTAATTTCCATGGATCACTGTTTTGATTTCAGATTTAATCTTTTAATTTCATATCCATATGTATAATTTAAAGGTACAAATTTACTGAAGGATATGTTTTAATTTAATTAGGACTCTGAAAAGGAATCCTGCCCAAGCAGTGATGAAAATGATGATGAGGAGGAGGAAGATGATTATGAATATGATGAAGATGGAGATGATTATATTATTGATGACTTTGTAGTTCAAGATGAGGAGGGTGATGAAGAGAGTAAAAGCCAGCGAGGAGAAAAATTGACTACATCACAACTGAAATTAGTAAAACAGAATTCTCTTTGTAAGTCAATATCAAGAAAATGTTTTACGACTTGCTCTAATCATGACATTATATCAAATATCAAATCAGCCTTTTACTATCATGTTCTAAGTCACTGATTAGAAACTATGTTTTTATTTTTAGGTAATTTTGTCACTCTTGAGAATAGTCTATTCTAGTATTCTAGTTAGTTTCAGGAACCCTTTATACTCAAAAGTTATTGAGGACCCCAAAGAGCTTTTGTTTTTATTGGTTATATCTAAGAACATTTATCACTGTAGAAATACAAAACAGAGAAATTTAAAATACATTTATTAACTAAGACTTAAACTAACATTAATAAGCTTGTTACATGTTAACAAAAGTAACATTTTTATTAAAACATAAGAATGGCATTGTTTTACATTTTTAAATAGTTGTATTTAATATATAGCTTAATAGAAGGCAGCTAGGTTCTGATACCTGCTTTTGCATTCAGTGTATTTTGATGTTGTACTTGAAGTAAATGAGAACAGTTTTACTTTACACAGATAGGTAGCTGGAAAAGGGAAAAAGATTTTAAAAGTATCTTCAAAATAATGTGGGTATTCTTTTTGTCGCTACACCACAATTCAAGTGATTGTCTCTGAAAGTTAGTTGCAGTATGGAATCGGAAACCAAACAAATGAGTTTTTAGTACTTACTTACATTGCATTCCATTAATTTGTCTTGCAGTTTGAATGGATCTTTTACCTATATATGACTTTGTAACATCATGCTTTAGTCATTTGGAAAATACTGGTTCACTGGGTTATGTAGATCTTCTAAATGTTGACACATTTCTTTACATAATATTTTCAAAATCACATTTGTTGATTTTACCCCCAATCTAAAAAAAATTTTTTTTTAGGTATGGGGAAACTCTCAAGCTCACAGTAGTAGCAGAAACAAGTTTTCTAAAATTCTGATTTCTACTTAAAAATCTGTTTTTTTAATCTTTTTTTTTATCTGCTTTTAATTTTTTTTTAATCTTTGGCAAGAGATACTGTGAGTTCTTGAAATCACAGGTTTCCTTTGCTCCTTTTTGAGAAAATTGACAAATACATGCATATCCATTGTTTGTCAGTCTTTCTTTTTCTTTTTATCTTCCTTCCTTCCTTCCTCCCTCCCTCTTTCTGTTTTTCTTGCTTGCTTGCTTTTTTCTTTCTCTTTACATAAGTAGGTAAACTCTGCACCCAATGTGGCACTTGAACTCACAACTCTGAGATCATGAGTCACATGCTTGTGAGCCTGAGTGGCACAGTTGGTTAAGTATCCTGAGTCTTGGTTTCTCAGCTCAGTTAGTGATCTCAGGGTCCTGAGATTGAGCTCTACATTGGGGCCTGCCCTCAGCACAGAGTCCACTTCAGATTCTCTTTCCCTCCTGTTCCTGCTCTCTCTCTCTCTTTTTCTCTCTAAAATAAATAATTAAAAAAAAAAAAAAAAAAAGTTGCATGCTCTACCAACTGAGCCAGCCAGGTGCCCCTGTCAGTTGTTCTTTCAAGTAAACGTGGTGTCTTGTGATAAATGAGGCTTTGTCAGCTCCCAACTCAGTATTTACTCAAAGTATGATTGGTCATACTATGATGCAACCTAGGTACTTAATGCATATTTCTCATTTCATCTCATTGAATACTAAAAGGATGTATGTTCAGGATTTAATAAAATTATTATTTTTTACTACTTCATCAAGGACATTCTTAGTGAAAGTAGCTTTTTACTGAATATATAACAATGATGACTACAGTGATTACTAGTGGTTCAGTGCCACTGCCATGATTCATGTTATCCAGCTGCCTTACCTATAGTTACTTTTTATACCAACATTGGAAATGTCAACATGGTAAGAACAGCATGATTATCACAGTGTTACTATTTTGACCTCACATATCCCCTTGAATGAACTTGGGGACTTATAGGTGTCTACAGACCACAGTTTGAGACCCTGACATTTTGGGATATCTTAAAATATGTATTATTTTTCTAATAATTATTTTTCTATAATTGTGTACAAATTCAAAGATTGTTTTTATGATGTTTTACAGCTCTGGTAGAAATAGGCTATTAAGTGAATACATTGTTTTAATTTTTTTCTTCAAGAATGGATTCTTTCCAGTTTTTAAAATGACCGTATTTACTAAAATTATGTGTAACATGGTTCAATGTCAATCTCATGATTTATAATAAAATAGTAGATTAAGGTATGAATTAAATTTCAAGAAATTTATCAGTTATAGAGATGCCATTGATAAGCATCTATATTTCAAAAGTCAGTGACTACTTTCCTTATTTCATTTGTTTGCCTGCCACCTAGACACAGAAATTTTAGGGAAACTCAATTAGGACATATCCCATCATTCTGGTTATAATATCTAGAATGTGATAGAACATTTTCTCAGTAATACCTACTCATGCCTATTCCTGCTAATTAATGAAAATTAAAGTTCATTACTTCTCTATCCTACATCTCTATGCTTACTTTTGTTGTTTTTAAGGGACAATTTTAGTTTTACTAAAGAGTAGAAAGTACAGAGATTCCTACATACCCCCTCTCACACACAGTTTCCTTATAATTAACATTTTGCATTAGTTTGGTACATATGCTAAAACTGATGAGCCAATATTGATAAAGTATTAGCTACTGTTCATATTTTATCTCAGGGCTCACTGTGTTCTACATTCTGTGGGTTTTGACAAATATATAATGTTCCATCATTACAATATCATACAGAATAGTTTCACTGTCCTCAGATCCTCCTGTGCTCTACCTATTCATTTCTCCCACCCTCCCCTGAACTCCAGGGCAACCACTTATCTTTTTAATGTCTCCACAGTTTACCCTTATAGAATGTTTTATAGCTGGAATTACACAGCATGTAGCATTTTCAGACTAAACTTTTTCGCTTATACCATGCATTTAAGTTTCTACCATGTCTAAATGTGGCATGATAGATTATTTCTTTTTATCACTGAAAAAAAATTTCATTGTATGGATGTACCACAATTTGTTTATTCATTCACCTGCTGAAGGACATGTTGGGTGCTTCCAAATTTTGGCAATTATGAATAAAGCTGCTATAAATATTTGTACGCAGATTTTCTGTGGATATAAGTTTTCAACTCATTTGGGTAAATACCAAGGAACTCTGTGCTTACTTCTACTTTTGAGCGTCTCTGCCTGAGAGAGAGAAGAATCTTTTCTTATGCAATACATTTTACCTTGTGTGTTTGTAATTACAACTAATTCTGCCCTTATCCTTACAAGTTGTCTTTTCTCAACTTGTAACCATATTCATGCCTTTACTCCCTTGAGTTGTATGTTTCATTAACCACTATTCAAAATTGTATCCTTTGTTCCAGTTTCCCATTACCTCTACAAAGCATTGTTGGGCTCTTGCACCCATCAATCCAGTGAAATTTTTCTCACTAAAGTTAGTGATTACTTCCTAGTTGCCAAAATGCTTTCCAGTTCTTATTAATGTGGTATTGTTAATGTGCTTTGCCACAAGCAATTGATCACTCTCCCTTTTAGAAAGTTCTCTTTTTAGCTTCTATGGTACCATCTTGTCTTCCCCTTTATAATACTGCTTTCCTTTTTTTCCACTTGCCATGTAAATATTAATGTTTCTAAAGGTCATCTTCAAACTCCCTTGCTTGTGTTTCAGGCAGTCTTCTCTTCCCCATAACTTTAGCCCAGTGCATGGACAAAAATTGCCAAACTTTTATTTCCAGCACAGGTTTTCTCCAAAGCCTAAGTCATAATTTTTCATCTTATTGAACATTTTCATCAGGGTATCTTTCAGACACCTCAGACTCATTATGTGTAAAACTAAATTATTGAGCATTAACATAAAGGAGCTTTGGGGTGGTGTAGAACTATTGTTTTTTTGTTTGTTTGTTTCTTTGGTTTGTTTTTTTTTGTTGTTGTTGTTGTCATGATGGTTACAGAACTTATGCATTAGCCCTAGAATTGTACACTAAAAAGAGTGAAATTTATGGTATGTGGAAAAAAAACTCAATAAAAAGGACCAAATAAATGGGCATTCCACTTCCAAAAAATAATCTCAATGGTTAATCCACTTCACTTCTTTTTGCATTTTTCACACCATTTAAAGTTGATAATAATATATTGGGTAATGTATAGGAACTCATTGTTGGATGGATGGATGGGTGATTAAGTTAAATGTATTGGCTAAAGGCTCTTGGATCTATACTTCAAGACAGAGAAATGTTAGATGTGATCAGACTTCTTAAAACATCAGAGGAAAACAACCCCACACATTTTAGAGTGATACTGTATGACTTGTTTTTAATACTTATCAATATTTATGCCATTTATGAATATAATAAATATAATTAAGTATAGGCAGTTTCCAGTTCATCAGGGATTATGTTCTAAAAATCACTGAGGGTAATTCTTATACTTTAAAAATATATTTTCTCATTAAATTAATAACCTATGTGATGAATAGTAAACATTACACTATTGCTGGGTTAGGCTATAATTAGGCTAATATTCCCAGATTCATTCTCTTCCCAATCTCTATAAGAACACTGACAACATATGATCACAATTTGGGAGAAACATTTCTAATTCCAAATTCACTTCTCATGTGAGAATCAACGAGTGGCCAATTCAATTTTACCTTTTTGAAGAGAACAGTTCTACTAATAGGAAGACATTTTATCACTTACTCATCTGCCATTTGGCTCTGAGAGATGTATCTGTAACACCTCAGAATAGCTTCCTCTTCCACTATACCTTTGAAGAAGTTGAAGACAATCATGGTCTTTTTTCTTTCTCATAAATCCCTGTATTTCTCTAAATTTATTTTGAGACTGTAGCTCCCTGAAAAGATATGATAAAAAGTAGAGGAATAGACTAGCAGTGGTCCACTGTATTCTAGACCTATAATGTTCACATGCTAATAATATTATATACAGATAGATAGGAATAACCTCCAGATTTGTGGATACTGAAGATTATATTGTTTTTTCCAGTACTCTATCATATGTTCAAAGTGAAAGAGAAGGAAATATAGACAGAGGAGTACATCTAAGTCTACTAGTGCCTTACTAGATAAATACTTGCTAGCATGCTGGAAATTAGACTAAAAGCAAACATGAACTTAGTCTCCACCAGCAGTTAAAGAGAATAATTCTATCAACATAACACAGTGTGCCTAACAGTCTTGCAACCATTTACATTAAATATTAAATTCTAGAATTTTCCCCTTTTTGTAGGATGAATAAAAAGTGCCAATGAAATCATATTGTAGCACAAGGGAAAGGTAAGGTAACATTGCCCTGAAGACTTAGGAAGAAAATGCCTGTGAAAACTGTTTCATTAAAGGAAACAGAAGAAAATTGTATAAAGCATTTGCTTTACAATCTATGAAAAGGAAATAGGAAGTTGTAAGGAGAGAACAACTTGAGGGGAAATAGAGCTACCTAAGATAAGGATAAGTTGCTAGAAAAATTAAAAATATAAAGTCAGGGGCGCCTGGGTGGCTCAGTGGGTTAAGCCTCTGCCTTCGGCTCAGGTCATGATCTCAGGGTCCTGGGATCGAGCCCCGCATTGAGCTCTCTGCTTAGCAAGGAGCCTGCTTTCCTTCCTCTCTCTCTGCCTGCTGTGATCTCCGTCTGTCAAATAAAATTTAAAAAAAATATATATATATATATATATATATAAAGTCAGAAATGAAATCTATACTGAAAGATACAATAAAATTAACAGTACAGAAAATCTCATCAGTGATACATAGGTTAAACCCAAGAAGTACTTCAAGCATAGAGAAAATAAAAACAGTTCCAAAGGAGAAGATAATACATAAAGGAATAGAAATTATCCTATTTCACAAATTTCAGGGGAGAAAATACAGAACAAATGAAAATCTAAAGGAAGAAAATTCTATAGCTTTAGTGGGAAATGTAAAAGAAGATTTGAATGCACTAAGACATAGCATGTTTTTGGAACATGGGAAAACGTGAATTCAGAGGTGTGATAGAAGAAAATATTGTTGAGTTGCTGGACACATGTATTTATGCAAGCTAAGGAGGCTTATATCCTAGTAAGTGAATGAAAATAGATTTGCAAATAGACATGAAGGAAATGCTTTCCTAATTACAAGAATGAAGAAAAAGTTATCTAGACATCTTTTTTAGAATTATAAAAATGGTTTAATACAGGGGTGCCTGGCTGGCTGGCTCAGTCAGTTAGGCGGTCAACTCTTTTTTTTTTTTTTTTTTTTAAAGATTTTATTTATTTATTTGTGAGAGAGAGAGAGTGAGAGCGAACACAGGCAGACAGAGTGGAAGGCAGAGTCAGAGGGAGAAGCAGACTCCCTGCAGAGCAAGGAGCCCGATGCGGGACTCGATCCCAGGACGCTGGGATCATGACCTGAGCCGAAGGCAGCTGCCCAACCAACTGAGCCACCCAGGCGTCCCTAGGCGGTCAACTCTTAATTTTGGCTCGGGTCATGATCTCAGGGTTTTGAGATTAAGCCCTGTGTCAGCCTCACACTCAGCATGGAGTCAGCCTGAGATTCTCTCTCTCTCTCCCTCTGTCCTTCCCCTGCCATTCACACTTATTCTATATATCTCAAATAAAATCTTTTTAAAAAATGGTTTATTATTTCCATTAATATGTCAAAAGATAAAAAATCATGTCATAATTTTAATAGATATGATTAAATCTATTTCTATTTCTATCAAAAAGCATTTGATAAAATTCAATGCCCATATTTAGTTTAAAAACAAAAATAACAAGTCTTAAAAGATCGGTAATATGAGTATTTGTCCTTTAAAAAACAAAGAATATTTAAAACAATACATACTGCTAATGAAGCACTAGAGATACAGGGATGCCTGGGGTAGCTCAGCCAGTTGAGTGTCTGACTCTTGGTTTCAACTCAGGTCATGTTCTCGGGGGTCGTGGGATCAAGCCCCATGTGAAGGCCTGTGTTGGTCTCTGCACTGAGCAAGGAGTCAGCTTGAAGATGCCTTGCCTCTGCCCCTCCCCCACTTGTGAACACACTCTCTCCCCCTCACTTTTTTTCTTTCTCTAAAATAAAATAAATTTATTTTTAAAAAGAACAAGACAGGGGCACCTGGGTGGCTCAGTGGGTTAAGCCTCTGCCTTCGGCTCAGGTCATGATCTCAGGGTCCTGGGATCGAGCCCTGCATTGGGTGCTCTGCTCAGCGGGAAGCCCCCCCCCCCCCCCGCCTGCCTCTCTGCCTACTTGTGATCTCTCTGTCTGTCAAATAAATAAATAAAATCTTTAAAAAAAAAAAAAAGAACAAGACAAAAATTTTCTACTTTTTTCTAGATGTCTCGAAGAATATAATAAAAAAAGTAAAAACTATTAACTATTGAAAAGGAAAATGCATTATTTGAACATAATACAATTCTCTCTATATATATTATATAGCTTATGTGTATGTATACACACACACACACAACCTATAAGTTTCTGACTCATTCAACCAGGGATACAAAGTTAAGAGAAAGCATATGAATAGATTGAGAACAGAAGTTGAGGCATCATACATTAACATAGTTTTCTTAGTTTTTTTTTTTTTTCCTGTTAAGAGTAGAGAAAGAACCCAATTTCTTGCTCTGTCTCTGCTTTCTTATACTACCTTCATACCTGCATTTCAAAAGAAAGTATACCAACACTCTATGTGTTTCTAAGAAAATATTTACATTCTCTTGGCTCTTGAAATAAACTTAGCACTAGCAAGACCACATCCTTCTCAGGGTTGGGGGAGAAAGCAGAGTCACTGCCCAGGAATTCTCAAACAGTGCCCCCCTCTATCCAGCTCTGTGATGTGCTAGGAAGTTCATTTTCTGCACATAGGTAAGAGAATCTGACTATTGGGAATTTGCAAAAGATCTCAGAAAGATGACCAGATTCACAATGACTATGTAAAATAGTTTTCTTTATGCTATCAATAATTATTTAGAAGATAAAATGAAGGACAAGTCCATCTATAGTAGCAGACAAAATAAAGTTCCTAGGCCTAATTTTGGGAAGAAAAGCATGACTTTATAGGTACAACAATGAACTTTAATGTGAAATAGCAAAGAAAACATGAATGAAAGAGATATTGCATGTCCAGAAGTTTCTGGAAAGATAAATACTGCAAGAAATTATTTCTTTGGAAATTAACCTTTTGGGGGTGGGGGGGGGGCACAGGGAGAGGAAGAGAGAAAATTTTAAGCAGTCTCCATGCCTAGCTCAGTCTGATGCTTGGCTCAGTCTCACAACCCTGAGATCACAACTTGAGCCGAAATAAAAAATCTGACACTTAACCAACTGAGTCATCCTGGAGCCTCTGAAATCAACTTTTTGATTCAACTTTGCAAAACAGTGCTAAGGCTCATTTGGGAAAAAAATGTATGAGAATAAATAAAACTAGACAACAAACAGTAAATCAGAAGGACTTGCCCCACCAGATATAAAAAGTTATCATAACATTTCTGTAAGTAAAGCAGTGTAGTACTGGCATGAAAATGACAGGTACACATTAAGATCATTAGAAAAGGTACATTAAGATCATTAAGAAAGTTACATGGCGCTGAAACAAAATCTTAGCATATATGATAAAAGATGCATGGAAGATAAACAGAATGTCTAAATTACCCTATGAATGAGTATGAGGAAATTGACTACCTTGGAAAAATCAAGTTATGCATAAATACAAATATTGATTTTCTCCTGTATTCTTTTGCGGTTTTTTTTATAATCATAGAAGAAAAATTTAAATGATATTCCTAGGATGTTTCACAGAAGCTCATCCAATATAGGGATCTGAACACTGAAAAAAGCTCTGGAGGAGGTCTAACCTTTAATCCTGATTCTTCCTCTATCTAGTTGTTCTTAGGTAAGTTCTTTCATCAATGGGTTATTTCTGAAAATTCTAAAATGAGATATTCGAGGGGTTCCTGAATGGCTCGGTCAGTTAAGTATCTGACTCTTGATTTCTGTTCAGGTCAGGATCTCAGGGTTGTGAGATTACACCCCACATCGGGCTCCATGCTGAGCATGGAGCTTGCTTAAGATTCTCTCTCTCTCGGGGCGCCTGGGTGGCTCAGTGGGTTAAAGCCTCTGCCTTCAGCTCGGGTCATGATCCCGTGGTCCTGGGATCGAGCCCCGCATCGGGCTCTCTGCTTCAGCAAGGAGCCTGCTTCCCCTCTCTCTCTGCCTGCCTCTCTGCCTCCTTGTGATCTCTGTCTGTCAAATAAATAAATAAATAAATAAATAAACAAATAAAGACTCTCTCTCTCTCTCTCCCTCCAACCACCCCTCTCGAAAAATAAAATAAAAAATGAAATGAGAGATTTGAATTATTTTCTCCATTTTCCTATCCAAGTCTTAAATTCTATGTTCTGAACTATGTTATCAAACCTAACTACCATGCAGAACAACATCTACTTGGGGGATAATAGCATGAAATCTGGAGTCACATTGTTTGGGTTCCAGCACTGATTTCAATACTTACTAGCTGTGTGAACTTGGGGAAAATTTTCATCCTCTTTGTATTTATTTCTTAGCTAAAAATAAACTGAGGGTATTGATAGTACTTCATAGTCTTATATTGAGAAAGAAAGCAATTCATGTAAGTACATGAAACAATGCCTGGCATATACATGCTCAATAAAATATTTTTTTCAATCTGAGATGCCAGGAGCTTAATTCTCCACCATCCATTTATCCACTCAGGCCAGATCCACCAAATCTGAGGCCTTCCTGACTCTTTTGAAGGAGATTCTGATAGGCATTGGTAGGAGAGAGATTCTTTGTAAGGCAAAAATTCTTCAGATGATTCTGATCCTCTGCCTTTTCCTTTTACTCCCAATTCTAAAGAAATACCATCAAGGTCTTTAAAATGGAAAAACGGGCGCCTGGGTGGCTCAGTGGATTAAAGCCTCTGCCTTTGGCTCAGGTCATGATCCCAGGGTCCTGAGATCAAGCCCTGCATGGGGCTCTGTGCTCAGCAGGGAACCTGCTTCCCCCTCTCTCTGTCTCTGCCTGCCTTTCTGCCTACTTGTGATCTCTGTCTGCCAAATAAATAAAATCTTTTTATAAAATAAAATAAAATAGAACAACAGTTCCCAAACTCTACAACAGGTGAGTAAGGTTGAACATTAGCACATTCAAAGACTGATAAAATCAGTGTGATAAAAAAAAATTGTATTTCAGTTTATTTGATAGTTACACTTGGGAGCACAGGGGATGAATTTCATGCTTTATTCCCCTCAACATGTTAATATTCCCAGAACATTTTTACCTTAATATAGTTTGGGAACTGCTAGAGAGTTTACATGCAGTTTAACACTCACAAATTAAAACATGTACCAATACTATATTATATCCAGAGGTTGATGAAAATCTAACCTAATCTATCTAAATTGAATGCTAATTGAAGTATTATTTCATTTTCCAACTACATTCTACTGACTTAAAAAAAAATACTCATAAATGGCTGTGATCAGTTCTTTTGTAATTTACTATTGACCATAGGCACTCTAAAGTCTAAAGGCCATGGTACAAATTGTCTGCTATTGGCTATTGTCATTTAATTTTATTACTGCTTTATTTTGGCCACATTAGTACTATAATAACATGTTTTCTTTAAAAAAGATTGCATACTAAATATTTTTCCTGAAACTTAAAAGAGTTATACAGCCCTTTTAGTAGAAAATATAAGGAAAAACATTTCATATTAAAATTCATCTTTGTTTTATTTTAGTGAAAGCAACATCAAAATTCACTCATAAATGCTAACATAGGTCTTATTTTGCTTAAATTTCTCACCAAACATCATCCATTTTTCCTGAAATGCTCAGGTTGTCCCTAATATTTTTATAGGTGCCCAGGTCAGAGCAAATGTTCTGTGGTGACAATTTGGATCAAGGAAGAGGTTGTATTTGATAAAGAATATTTCTACAACCATAATAAACATTGACCCAAGAGCACTGGGAAATAATAGGGACTTTCTTACTATTGCATGTCCCATCACAACAGATGATTCCACAGACTACAATGAGTTAGTGAGAAGGTAGTGTGATGTATTTGGTAGGAGAAAGAGAAGACAGAACTTTTCTAAACTGATATGGCAAATCCTAAATCTGGAGCAGCAGAAAGGGAAATGGAATTTTTATAGCCATTGGGATTTTGGGTCGGGTAGTAATTTCTTGGGCAATTTCATATGTACCATCTTTCAGAGAGAAGGAAAGACAGGAGTATGAGGTACATATTGAACAATCTCGTATAAAAGTGTTCTCTCTTGCTCTCTCACTGTAATTGTTAAGTTGATAATTAAGTCTACAGGGATGATTTGAGGGTTTTTTTGCAACTATCTCTTAATATTTTCTGAATAGTTTTCCCTTTATAAGTTTGGAAACTGAAGATTATTTGAAATAACAACTTGAAATTTTGGATTAGAAGCAAGTAAATCTGGAAAATGGATATTTGCTCAGTGACCAAGACAAGTCACCGAGGCAGCTATAAAATTAGGATAATGAAGTGAATTCTCCTACTCATAGTATTAATTTCTTAGAGAAAGGAACCCATTTTATTCAGGGAATTGTTTTATCTACTATATTCTAATATGTATTTAAAATTAATTTCAGATTCTTTTAGTGACCACTATACTCACTTTGAAAGAGTTGTGAAGGCTCTTCTGATCAATGCTTTAGATGAATCTTTTCTGGGAACATTGTATGGTAAGTTAATACAAATGGAACAATTAGAGTTTTTTTTTTCTTTTTCCAATATTTTAACACCCTACTAATATAATGTAATATAAGATAAGATAAGGTAAGATAAGATATATACTTGAGCAAAACCAAGAGACCCATTTTAAGGCCCTCCGATTTTTCCCTCTAGGATCAGCTACACCAGAAGCCCATTCACATCAAAAACTTTTTACTGTTTATTATTTATGATATGTGGAAAGTACAAAAGAAATATGTCATGTTCCCCTGCCTTTAGAGAGTATACAGTGAATATGAGGATGTAGGACATAGACTGAAAACAGCAGAGTAGTTCAATTGCCTTATGTTATCCCAGACTCTCTAAGCTCATTGAATTTCACCAACAGTTATATGCTGTTTTAAGTTTTTGTGCCTTTGCTCATGCTGTTCCCTCTTTAAAATGAATGTAAAGTTGTTTTCACTGTGAAAGCTACCATGACCCACTCAAATAATATTTTTACACCCTCATTTGTGCTCTGGTGGTACTGATGTATATACATTTTTCATACTGCATTGAAATATATTTTTGCCTTCCTCCCTTCTAAGAGTACAAGAAGAACCATACCTTAGATAATACACTTATCTCTTGCATCTAGCACAGAACCTGGAAGTTAATAAAGACTGAAAATATGTTGTATTGAATATCTACCTAATTGTCTGAGATTTCGTTCACATTTTATTGAACAAATATTTATTGAGTGTGTAAGGGCATTTATTTGGAGGACTGGGGATATGCAATGACTATGACACGCAAGATACCTGCCCTCATGTTGCTTAAAGTCTAGTGGAAGAGACAGACCATGAATGAGTAAACAAATATATAACATAATTTTAACTAGTTCCCAAGAACTAGTGATTAGTTCTTGGGGAAAAAAAAACAAACAACATAATGGTAGGTTAAGGAGACCCAAGTGTTATAAAGATAAGGAAGGTATCTGTTAGATTGGTCAAAGAAGGTCTCTCAAGAGGTGACTTTTAAATGAATGAATCAGGGAAAAAGTAATGCATAGACTTATCTGAGAACACAGTAACTGCAAAGACACTTAGGTAAAAGTAAGTGTGGTGTGATAGATGAATGCTAAAGAAGAAGTGGAGTTCCAAGGGAATATTACCCAACCATAAAAAAGAATGAAATCTTGCCATTTGCAACAACATAGATGGATCAACAGGGTATAATTATAAGTGAAGTCAATCAGAGAAAGACACATACTGTCTCATCTTACTTGCATGTGGAATTTAAGAAACAAAACAAATGAACAAAGGAAAAAGAAACAAACAAACAGACTCTTAACTATAGAGAGCAAACAGGTGGTTACCAGTGAGGAAGTTGGTGGGTAGATAAGTGAAACAGGTGGAGGGAATTAAAAGGTACACTTACTGTGATGTGCACTGAGTAGTGTGTAGAAGTGCTGAATTACTATATTGTACACTTGAAACTAATATAACACTATATGTTAATTTTACTGGAATTAAAAGAAAATAAGTTTGATGTATTCAAGGAACAAGTAGAAGGCTTCTATGGTTTTTTCCTTTCCCTAGTGCTCTGATGGAATGTTTTCTTCTTCATAAATTTCAAATGCTTCTAACCAATTAACCAAGTATCTTTCTAAAACTATGGGAAGAAATCCTTACTTATTTAATTATTAAATATTTCCTAATAATGTTTCTCAACCTTGGCACTATTGGTATTTAAGGCTGGATAATTCCTTGGTGTGAGGGCTTAGATAGATAGATAGAGAGATAGATTGATAGATATTTCCAAAGGGCTAAGTGATTATTTGTTGTTGTCATTGTTGTTGTTCCCCTGAACAGATGGTACCAGACAAAAATCATATGCACAAGATATGTTGACATCTCTCCATTATTTGGACAACCGCTTTGTTCAGCCTCGTCTAGAGAGCTTAGCTTCTAGAAGTCGTTGGAAAGAGCAATATAAGGTATATGGTTTAAACTGGTTTTACATTTCTGGCTAGGGGGGTTTGGGAGTGGCAGACCTATCAGGATTTAAATATCCAGTTATTAAACTGAATATTGACTGAATACTAATTGAATAATCTTCTAAACTATTGGCATTTTTCTTTGTTAAATACTCAGCTTGTTTCTCACCTTTTCTAAAGGCTGCTATTGTTTTAATTATTATAGTACTTATTATATGTATCTGGTAGTTAGGTAGTTCTAAACATCTCCAGAGCTTAGCCCTTCTATTAAAGTGAAGTTTTTCTCACAGAATATTTATTGTTTCAGAAAAGAATTCCACTGCTAAAGAAGTTTGAGAAACAGTGGGTTTAACTTAAGCTTAACTGAAGCACTTTTCAAGGAACATTAATGTGTGAATTATACTCTAAATCTTCAAAAGAGGGTGATGTAGAATGCAATACTTTCCAAATTTGTGTTTTCCTTTGAGGCTGCTTTTCACAAGCTACCTTTTATCACCTCCTAGAATAATGGATTTCCATAATATAATTTGGGAAACAGTGGCCTAGGTTGTCTTTGACATCCTTCTTGACTTTAAGGTTTTGTAATTATTTGTAATTAAGATTTTGTAATTTTACCAATTTCAAGAAAGCATCTTTTTAATTTATAAGACTTATTATATTCCATGTTATCTCATAGATTTATATTTTATGATCTCCAATAGTAGAGGCTATCTTATATAATTTTTAAGGTTTTTTTTCTTAATCTCCCTACTTCTAATATTCTATCTTCTAATGATTCACAAGAGGGGGGGAAAAATGCAAGGTAACAGAAGTTCAAGTTCCTAACAGTCCTTCTAGCACTTAAATCATTAGCTGACCTACCTCATTTATGTCAGGAGATTTGGCTCATCCAAGGCCTGTTCAGTCTTGAATTACCTGATAAATTAGCCACAGATGGTTTAGGTTTAAGGGACAGTTATGGGACTACGGAAATAGAAGACTTCAGTTTGGAGAATGGCTGAGTTTAGGGTCACCATATATATCTTTTTGACTTTGCATGGGTTTTTAACCTTTCTAAACTCCGGTCTCTTCCTCAGATACAAAAAATATTTGCCTACTTTAAAGGGAAATATTTACTTATCTAGAAGATAAAATACATAGCACAGTTCTTAGAACATGGTTATACCATATAGTATTTTATAGACCACATAGTATTTTCTTTAATAGAAAAATAGCACATATTTATTGATCACTTAACTTTTCCAGGTAATTTTCATGCAATGCAAAGTATCTTATTTGATCTTCAGAGTGACCCCATGAGGAAGGCACTAATCTTTCCTTTGTTTTAGAGTTGAGAAAACTGTGACTCTGAACACAAGGTTACACAGGTAGTCATTATCTAGGCCAGTATTTAAACCTAGAAATCATAAGGTTGTAGTGTTTCTATGACTCCAATGGCCCATGCCACTCTGCTATATTATGCTTAACTCTACCCTGGTATATTATGCTGAATTTGGATTACCTGATGCTGATAAAGTAACTGCAAGATACAAGAAAAATATTAGCTTAAAAATTTAGAGACATGGGCAATTCAGTATGATCTTGGTCAGAAGTAGCTAAGTTATGCTGCAAAAAATAAGTTATAGGACAGATCAGCAATGAAAATCTTAACAGCTTAACCCAATAAAGCTTATTTTTCAGTTATATTTTATGTCCGGTGTAAATCTACAAGTGTTCTGCATATTGTAGTCACTCACAGAGCCAAGCTGATAGAGCTTTCATCTTGGATGTGCTTCCTTACGTACCACAGAAACAAGAAGGGAAAGTGGTTTAGTCACCTAGTCACTCTGAATGTCATCCTGTAAGTGACATGTGTCACAAACTGCCATGAAATATGAGAAATAGTAAAAGTGGACAAAATGCAATTAAGTTGTGAATCATACAGTGTTAAAAAGAAGACTATTGGTATACTGAATATTTAATTACTGTCAGGCCTATAGAGAATACCAAAGTGGATTAGTAACCTAATACGCTTACTGTATACAGTTGAAATATTACAGTAAAACCTAACCTACAGTACTAATTATGACGTTAGTATCTAACACAAGCCTAGAGTGTGAGCAAAAATATACAACCAGAAGTAATTGCACAGCTTGATAAAGCTTATTTATGAATGCCAAATATTTTCTCAGTTTGCTTACTCATAGCTAATTCAGCAATTAGACTGTCCATATCAGTGCTGGCCACCTAGCAGTCCTAATTCCAAATTGCTGATTTTCATAGGCCTTTTAGTAAGTAGCCATAAGACGATCAAATTATTTCTGAAATATTTTGTGGGAAATAGGATATAATTTACACCATAGAGACTGAATGTGATCTGGTTTTTCTCAGTTTTTGACTAAGCTAAATGAATTCCATCTTTTCATTACAGTATCCTGAATTTTTGCTGCTCTTTTTTTCTGTTTTTAATTATAATATCTCATTTATGCTAATTAGAGAGAGGGAAGAGAAATAAAATCTGTGAAGAACACTACTTAATAGTAACTCAAAAGTAAGAAACTAATTTTTTTTTTAGTCTGGTTTCTTGTCATTGAGCAACCTATATTATCTTTTTATTTAAAGATATCTTGTCAAATATCTACTGTGTGCTCTGTGTTAAAGTAAGACATAACGGTGTGTTTTGCTCTTATGTCTTACCCCATTATTGTGATTCCAAATATGGGTTTTAATTTGGCTAGGTTCTTTTTATGTTTTACTTTGTTGTGGTCTTTTCCAGTCTTGGAAAGCTTCATTATGTTTTTCAATTTTTTCCAGGAGCGGGTGGAAAATTATTCTAATGTAAGTATCCATTTGAAGAATCCTGAAAACTGTTCCTGCCAGGCCTGTGGATTGCATCGCCACTGCAAATACTCGGTGCATTTATCAGGAAAGTTGTACAACACCAGGACTATGGAAACAGATGACTTCATGTCACATGATAAACAGGTATTTTTCCCTCTCATTTTTGTTTTCAGTATTTAGAAATTTTCAATACCTAGCTTGCACAAATAACCCTGTTATTTTTAGAAATGGAGAAAGCACTAAGAGAAGTGAAAAGAGTACAAGGGAAGGTATACTTTTTGAATGAGAAAAACATGTCTAGCATATGTCTGGCAAATGCACTCCTAATTCAGATCCTAAACTTTGTGTAAGAACACATCACCCAACCTGCGGGGAGGGGGAAAGGGTACAGGGTGAGAATGAAAAGAAATATAACTGGGGCAAGGGAAACAAAAGTCCCCTTTGTGTCCAAAGGAGAATTTAACCCAAGTGGAAAATTTTATGACAGATAATCTACCAAATTGACAGTCCCCAGGTAAATTCTTGAAGATGCCTGTCATCTTAATATGAGAATAGAAAGAAAACCATGTTTTAGCCTAGAATATATCAGAAGTGTGTCAAATCTAGATAATTGACAAATACTTAAGGTGCTATTAATTTTGAATGAAAAGACAAAACTGATGAAAATATTGGAAAATTTGAAGAAAAGTATTTGATAAAGGAGTACAGTATGAAGAGAGAAGTGCAGGTGTATTCTACTTCTATTTATTTTTTAATCTTTATAAAAGTATTGCATTTATAAATGCAAAAATATTAATATTGAGCACTTCTTCTGGTGAATGTGTATATCCATGAAGGGTATGTGTGTTTGGCGGGGTGGGGGGGAGTGGCTCTTAGAGTTGCCTCTAAATACTGCCAGTTAGTTATTAAGCTAGAAATAGATTATTGATCTAAATCCTTCTACTACATTGGGTAGTATGATTCCTTAGTACTAGTGGCAATAATTGATATAATAATTGACCAGATCCCTCTAAACAATCTGCAAGAATCACAAGAATCACTTAGAAAATCACCAAGAATCAACATGGGGATAATAAATTCAAAATTAGTTTTTAATACATCATTTGGCAAGTTACTATAAAAATACATTATAGTTAATATGTTTAAAAATATTGTGTTTAAAAACTGATCTATGATTTTTTATGAGGTAAGACACATAGACCCCTAATAAAAGTGATTTAGTACTTTAAGGATCATGTTCTATTGTATAAGCCAAAAATAGTGCTGTACATTCACTGTCTTTGATGTCTACAGCTAATCCTGGAAAAGGAAGTAAGTTAGAAAACCATTTCTGGAGTTTTGATATTCTTGTGAAAGGGTAAAGATTCTGTATAAAATAGTTATTCAAATATCTAAAAAATAAAAGCAAAGAACATTAATATACTAGTCACACAATGGAAAAACATCAAAGTTAACAAATATATTAGAAAAATGATTATTCTCCACCTAAAGGTATAGAATTAAAACCTACATTAAAATGCCAGCTGATAGCTCTCAAAGTAGTAAAGTATTTTAAATCAAATGATAAAATGCAGTTCTGTCATGGCTGCATTGACAGAATTTTTTGGAAAAAATTATTTAGTGAAAAACTGCCAATATTGAGTATAACCATATACTTATGACTCTTATAACCATAAGAGTTTATTTCCATTTTATATGTTACTTCTAAACTAGAAAAATATCATAATCCAGGCATTTTTAACTCAGTAACTATGTACATAAAATTGCTTGAATGCTTTTCTTGCTTTCAGGTAACCCCATCCTTCTGTGTTAAAAGTCATTTTTCTTCTCCTTCTCAAACTTGGGTAGCTGTCTTCTGAAGATTCAGTTCAAGCATCACCTACTCAACGACTCTTCTCATCTCTGAATTGGGTTAATTGTCCTTCCTCTCTACCTTGATAGCATCTCTTGCCCAGCATTTGACACATTGTTCTGTAATAATTTGTTTTTCTCCCAACACTGTAAGCTCCCCAAATACACGTAGTACATCTTTCCAGTGCTTAGCCCAATATTTGAAACATAACAGATGCTCAGGTGTTTTTTTTTTAATCTAAGTTATATAATGAGAGAAGGTAAAAGAACTATTGTATAAACATTTTAAAAATTAATAATGCATTATTAGATTTTGCTAATATAAAACAAGAAAGGCTGTATAATCAGTACTATATTTTTTACTTTATTTGTCAGATAATAATGTTTATTCTTTGATTTAGGTGTTTACTGTTGGCAGAATTTGTGCTGAGCGTACCAGAATTTATCATAAACTGAAACATTTTAAGTTCAAGCTGTACCAGGAATGTTGCTCCATTGCAAAGACAGAAGAAGTTGAAGATGAGCAGGTTAAAGAAACAGTGGAAAGAATTTTCAGTCAGTCAAAGGATAGTGGCTGGATTAAGGAGGTAAGGTGAATATAAAAGAATCACCTCATTCATAGATTCTGGAGCCTAATTATGATCAGCGAAAGGATACAAATGACTAGAAGACATTAAATTTTAGAAGAGAATCTCTCCTTCCGCCCCAACTCCCGTCTTTGTATTTTCTCTTCTTCCACCCATTCCTTTCATGCTTATCATTGTCCAACCCTGAACAGGTACCCTGATGTTCTAAGCATTCCTTCAGCTCATCAGATAAAATTGAAATCAGCAATAATGCCACTCTGTCCTTTCACTTTTATATAAATGGTATTCCTTACATATATATTTAGTCCCCTTATTTGACGAAGTGTAGGACTCACCTCTGCTTGTCTGCTTCCTATTCTTTAGAACAGTTCTTGTGACCCGAGAGTGAAGAAGCACCTGGTGCCAATCTGAGGAAAGGATCTCGGCTGCCAGTTCTAATACCACCCACATCCTCTTCTTGAGGACATGGGCTGAGCAGTGAGCACTGTAACTGAAGATCAAGGGGAATGCAGAGGTTTCAGGCCACGGCACTGATTTTGATTCCCCCAAATCCTGTTGATCACTAAATTTGATATCAGTGATAAAGTGGGGGTTTTGAAGAGTGCACTGGATTCCCGAAGATCTGCTGGCAGCTCATAAGCTCTGGTCTGCTCACAGAGCTTTTAGAATTGCTTATGGTACTTGGAAAGAATGCTAATATGATTGCAATCTTCTAAAACAAGTCTAGTTATGTGAATGTATGAGAGAAAACATATAGTAGATTTGCAGGCAACTCAGATCAACAATATATTTAATCTTAAAAAAAAAAAAAAGACTGACTTAAGATCTGTTGCCTGGGTTATTTTTATCATAGGGAATTTGTAAAAGAGGAAGATAAAAAAGAAGAAAGCTTAGTGAATAAACTTATAAGCAAAGGGAAAGAAAAAGAGAACAAACAACAGGAACTTGTCAGGACATGTCATGTTCCGCAGAGGTCTCCCAGTCTGGACAGTGACATCAGAACTGGTTTCCCTCTGACAATTATCCTCCTGCCACAAATCCCACCTGGTGATCTCTCTGCATCTCCCCCACCCAATCTGGACCTTTCTGTAGTCTTTCTCTCATTTTACTCTCCTCAGCTTTTTATCTTTTACTTTGCTTCGACTTCTCTCCCAGTGCTTTCCTCCCTGTCCTCCTCTGTGCTTTTCTATTTGCTTTAGGGGCGTACCATTACTTATCCAGTAAGTCCCATCTTCATTTTCCATGATGGTGTGAAATTCTTAGCTGCTTTTATTGGTGCATTTAAGGGTTGCCAACCCTCTAGTGGAGTTGGACAACCTACTGGGTTGTCCTACTGGGACACCATTTTTTAAAGAATTGTGTACCAGGTATAGAAAAATCACTGTGCACATACTGTACATATTATGTAATAATAGTATATATTAAGAAGACCATTAAACTTCTTGCAGAGAAAAACTAAAAACACTACTAGATCATGTATTTTAGAGAACGAGTAACAGGGTTTCTAACAGAAGGAACCTGGAATTAAAAAAAAATATTCTTAGGAGGAAAAAAGTCAAGTGTTCTATTAAACTTCAAGAACAACACACAGTATTGGGCAGTTATTTCAAGTTCATGCATGTTTAGGACAATGTGCACATTTTTTCCCACATGTAATACCAAAGAGCTTCATTTTCTTTTTGGGATCCTTCCTGCTTTAAAAATACTTGTCTATGGATTTTCTCAAAAGATGTCCTAGAGACTAAAGTTTAGAGCCACTGTAAACCCATATGCAGCTTTCTGTGCTGTGATTAAAATTCAGAATTTTCAAGTGCTCTGACATTTCGTAGCATCACTCTGCCTGCCCCTCAGTGTCCTTGTGTGACACCATTGTATGTGCTTGTGACACACACCTTCTTCTTTGGCTGCAGGCTCATGGTCATAGCTACCCTAACCCTTCTGAATGCCAGGGCTCAGTGCTGCTCCAGGGGCCTCATCTGTGGCCCTTTTTCCTCTTACTTCCTTATTATTATGTCAACCTATTCTTTTACCTCATACAAACTATCTGGTCCTGGCTTTCCTCCTAGTTTGTTTTATCCACCTTGCTTTTTTCCTTACCTGCTCCTCCCTCCTCCAAGTGTTTCTCTTCCATTGTCTCAGGATATCTCAGCATTTCTTCCCAAAGACCTGCCAACTGGACTGACTTCATTCTTTCTGTTCCTTCTCCTAACAGTTGAGCTAGGATGATCTGTTTTTAACTTAGGATGATGTTAAAGGGTAGGAGCTACTTGAGTGTAAGAAAGGAAAAAGTTATAAGAAAATTAAAATAAAACCAAAACCTATAATAAATGTAATAAAAATAATTGTCTCATTCTAAATTAGACTGGAAGAACATGCTATCATATGCCACTGACAAAATTCTAACAGGTGTTCTTATTAAGAAGAAAGTGAATGTGATGATGGGATTTCCAGAAAAGTTGAAGATAGGGTTATTGGGACGGGGTGGTGAATACGTGAACATCAGGAAGTGGAGAAAGTAGGTCAATAAAAGTATCAAGTCTCAGTTTTACAATTATATGTAAATTTTAAATGTATTACATAAAGATTGTTACATAAGAAAGAATTTTAAATAATGATTTGATATCCCATCCCTTCCTGAAACTCCTTATGCAGGCTCTTCTTCTTTCCCCCTTTAAAACTTCTTTCCTTTTCTTTTTCTTTTGCTTCTTAAACTGATGTTTCTCAAATTGTGGCTTTAACTACCTATGTCAGAATCACCTAGAAGTTTGTGGAAATTGTGTAGTTCCTAGCCTCATGGCAGTCCTATTGAATGAGAATCCTTGGGTTAAACACCCAATATTTAACAAATTAGGTGATTCTTAAACAAATTGAAGATTGAGGGCCACTGCTTAAAGGTACATTGTCACTCAATCTCAGTCTGCCTTGACAAACCCATTCCTTTCTTCATGTCTAACTGCTGTTTCTGAACAGAAGACCCCAAACTCCTTCTTTTACGTTCTGACCTCTTTTCTCACACTCATTTCCACAGTTCCAACTGTTTTAATCAGTAGGTCCAACCTGGAATTCGAAGGGGTTAACAAATAAGATCGAAACTCTCCAGATTTTCAGTAAAAAAGAATGATGGAACCAGAATCTTTAGGTGGAAAGAATGACCAGGAAATACGGACTGCCTTCTGAGTTTCACTTTTCCTTTGAAGGGCTTTCTTTTTTCTTACTAAAGCTGACCCCACCTCATCCCCCTTTAAATCTCAGAAATAGCATACTCTAATGGTTAAAAGCATGGATTTAAATATTTTCTAGGAGTAGAATTTGGAGGCAAGTTACTTTATTTCTCTAAGTTTTCTCTTCAGCAAAATGGAATTAAAACAGTAATAGAGTTTTGGTTGGAAAATTAAGTGATCAACACATTTTAAGCATTTAATACTGGACCTAGTGATCAATAAGTGATCAGTTAATGTTAACTGTTATTAGTAATAAAAGCGAGGAGAGGTTTCCTTCCTTTTCTTAGTATAGCTGGGATAGATTATAATTTTCCAGAAAAAATTTAATAAGATAAAAAAGAAAGCATAAAAAAAGTCAAACTTTTGGGGCGCCTGGGTGGCTCAGTGGGTTAAGCCGCTGCCTTCGGCTCAGGTCATGATCTCAGAGTCCTGGGATCGAGCCCCGCATCGGGCTCTCTGCTCAGCGGGGGGCCTGCTTCCTCCTCTCTCTCTGCCTGCCTCTCTGCCTGCTTGTGATCTCTGTCAAATAAATAAATAAAATCTTTAGAAAAAAAAAAGTCAAACTTTTAAGGTCTAGGTTTCTAATTCTAGAGTACTTTACTTCTAACTAGTAGAACCCAAGTTCTTCGTCAAAAGAATCCCTAAGTAATCCAAGGGTTATTTCCCCTCCCGTTCTTTTCTTCATTCTTTCCAGAGAAGGTGATCCCATCAGAGATCTTCGAGGAGAAAAAAATTTCATGGCCCTGCCTAGAAGGAAAGCACACTCCTCCTATACTTTTCCATAGGATCCTATTACCACAAAAGTTAGGGTCATCAGGATCTCTCTTTTTCACTGGGAATAGAACCAGAGTTCACAAGTAGAGAAACCATTAGGTCAGTTAATCTCCTCAACCGAAGTCAGCAGTTTGAACTTTCCAAATCATCTGTGGAATTTCCAAATCATCCTGACTCTTCTCTTACCTTCTCCTACCCTGGTCTTGACTCTTCATCTTCAGTGGTTGTCACTTGAATTTGGAATCTCATTACCTAACTTATTACAATAGATTCATAACTAAATGACAAACTATTCTAGAATGATGTTTTACCATTTTTCTTAAAATACACCCCAGATTATGTCAATCTCTGCCTTAACACTTTAGCAGTTTCACATTGCCTGTCACATTATTGCTAAACTCCTTCACCTAGCATTTCATACTTTTTATTCTGTGACTACAACCTCTTTGGTTCAGTCTCATCTCTCTCCATTCCCCCCAAAACCCCTCAAATTATGGTCAAACCCCATACTTTCTTGCTTCTTTACTGTGGTATGGACTGTTGCCCTTCTCCCACCAGATCTTTGCCAACCAAATCCTTTCTCCAACACTTTAAGTGCTACTTTTTCCTGACCACCTCAACTAACCATGGCTATTCTTCTGAACCCCCATACAGTGTCTATATAGTTCTTTAAGGCACTTGTTACTGGTGTATTACCACTGAACTCTGGCCTCCTTAGGGACAGGGAAAGAAATTTTTTTGGTATCTAGACAGTCATCAGAAAGTATTCAATATATGTTATATGTTCAACAAATTTTTGTTGAATAAGTTATTGAAGTTGTTATACTTCTATAAATATGGTAATTAAAAATTATATTTTATAAAAATATTATGAGATTAATAATAATGTTCAGCTTTATTTCTTTCCAATACTTTATGAGTTAGAAATTCTTATTTGAAATTGTGTTCCTGTTAATAAGATTTTTTGTTCATGATTATCCTGAAATGAGAAGTGAACGTATTCCTGTTTGTGTCTATAGATTGAAAAGGCCTACCTTATTTTCTTTGCTTTGAGTAAAATAACTAGCTTTTTTATTATATACACAGAAATATGGTCAACTTCAAGAATATCTAAATTGGGCGGATTACTTTCAAGATGAGAAGTTTGACTGAATTGTAACACATTTCCTTCAGAGAAGATTTTATAAATTCCTGTAAATGTGAAGATCATGGGTCTTGTTTCTCTGTATCATGTGACATATTTGTATATTTTGTGTGTATTTTCATGGCAAATATCTTGTTTAAAACATATATTCATCTTAATTTCCATGAAATGGCACTCTACAGTCAAATAAAAGTTTTATCTGCTGTACATAAAAACATTAGCCTAATAATTTTTAAGAGTATTTTAAAGTTATAAAACAATGCCTTTATAACAGATGATTATCAAGCAAATGAGCTGTTCATGTCCTGTCTTAGTAGACAAATATTGTATTTTAAAAATGAATTCAGACTAACATCTATGTGTATTTATTATTGAATCCCTACCCAGATGTTTTTATTATCCTTTCACAGTATTAAATGATCTGCACTGATATATTCTTTACTGCTGTCATTATCTAAATCAGTGGGCCATGGAAGAAACGTAATGTTTCATTCAGTTCAATCCCCTTATGTCAGAATCAAGACTAGTTTACCCACTCAAAAGAGGAGTACTTTTCTCCTTTTCTAAGGAGTCTTTCAACCCTCATATTCAGGAATAATTTCATGATACGTATTTTCATGCTTCATAATGTTCTTTCTATTTTTTATTCAATTTGTCTACATGTTAATGATTAAGATGTATTTTATTTATTTTTATCCTTAACCCTTCCCATATATGTATTTATGTTAGGATATGAAGACCTCAGACAAATTCAGCCAAAAATAGTTTAAAAGCATACTTTGGCATTTGCATTGCTTTGCACATCTACATTTTCTCATAATATAATAAACTGAAATGGTTTCCTGGTGACCAAATGGACCCTGTCTATTCTGTATCTTTAATTCTTAAAGGTAATATCATAGTAGGATCTATTTTTCGGTGCAATTTTAGATACTTGTTTCTGACCCCAAGTGTTGACTGAACCTGGCTTCAGTTGTTATGTGGTTCATGCATGGAGTTCAGTCTATGTGCATACATAAAAAGCTACACTTCATTAAGTCCTTACATAGAGATTACTTAGTATTTGCTTCAATTTTCTGAAATTATCCCTATTCCTACTGTAAGCAAAACATGTGGAAAAAGTTCACAAAGTGCTGAGAATACTGATGCTGATGTTTCACATGAGGAGTACATACCTTTTTGAAAAGTGTAAAATAGAAATTTCAGTCACATATCTCTATTCTTATTTCTCTGGCATATGGAAATAATCCTTAACTAAAATGAAGCCATAGTTGAGAGCTGAAGATGAAATGACAGTGCCCAAAAAGAAGCAAGGCAGAACTGGAGGAAAAGTAATAGTCAAGTTGGAAGGGTGAAGGATCATGAATGACTTGTAGAAAGGAAGGCCACGGAAAACGAAAGTGAATGATCTGTAAAGTCCCCAGGAGCATCACTTCTCATATGCTCGCGACACTGCAGACAAGCCCGAGAATGCTGAAGAGTGAGATTGCCTTCCACCTGGAGAGTTTTTTTAAATTAACTTATGTATTGTTTTAAATATCATGCATTTACTTTGTAAAAATTAAGGCACTGATGATTAGAGGGACTTAATGATGGCAGCTGACCCAGTTCCTAGGTCAGGCATCTTGCTGGCATGAAACATTTTTCCCACTGGAACAGCATTCTGACTGTTGATCAGGAAATGTAAAAGTAGTTTTGCTGATGTCTGCAGTTACTGCAACCAAGCAAACTTCATAAGTGGGTGTTTGAAAACTACAAGAGGCTTTTTAGGTATACGGTAACACCAAAAGAATGGCAGAGAGACAAGCTGTTAGGAAACGGAAATGAGCCTGGACTGGGGGGCCAAAAGCAAGGAGTCCATAAGAAAATTGAAATGTTGAAAAAACTGAATTAACCTCAAACAGGTATTATGACATGCTGTATGATTTTATCATCATCATAAGCATCAACATCATTGATTTGCTTTAACACCAAAAAATACTTTGTAAATTTAAAATCCTACATGTCTGTGAAGTGTTCAGATCTTGGCATTTATTACTGTGGTGTTAGGTGCTTTAGTGTTAAGTAGCCATGTTAGGAGAGATGATGAGTCAAAAATGGACAAGTAAAAGGAAAGCAATCCTTGAAAGAATTCATATGGCTACACAGAAACAAGGCTTAGAGAACAATACCATTAAAAGGAGGGGAGGGAAATGAGGAACAAAATAAATGTTTATTTTATTGGCAGTTGGATGTAATTGACCATGCTTTCTCACTTGTCTGCTCTCACCTTCAGATGGGTGGTTCTATTCACTACTCATTTCTTGCAGGCTTAGACTCTAGCAAGCTGATTAGAGTGTAATTGCAGCTTTGCAATATTGAGGCAGCAAGCCCAGTGGTTAAGAGAGCACAGGTTTGCCATCGGTGTTGAGGTAGAGCCCTGAGCTGTTATTTCCTAGTCACATGAACTGGAACGAGGAGTTTAATTTCTGGGAGCCTCAGTTTCCTCACTTCTAAGTGAGGTTAATAATACTTATCTTTCAAGACGGTGGATTAAGGGAGATCTATGTGAAGTGCTGTGCCTGAAACAGTGATTAAATAAACAGTAGCTGATGTGAATGGAAATGAGGATGTGCATAATGATTTCAGCTTGAATTTAATGGGCTGTAAAGGAAAAATGTATATAAAAGACACTCTAAAAAAAAGTGACACACACCGCTGAATATAGTATAAAAATCTATTAAACTGCTTGACATGTTTTTAAGGTATGTCCCTGTCTAGCATGGAAATCAAAATTTGTATCAGAAAGGAACAACGGTTTTGACTAAGGATTCTGAGTTACTAATGAAAATCAATGCTATGGCATCACTGTCCAGTAAACAGTGTTTTAAATTTAAATGTTGCATTTTCTCTTTTATCAAGTATGATTGCTGAATATAAAGTACCCATATAATGGAAGATAATGTCTAATGAGTACAACTTTTAAAAAAAAATCAAATGTAAAATGATCAAAACTCCTTCAATTTTTAATGACACCTCATGAGAGACTTCCCCATGAAATCTGCATACCTAACAAAAACAAATTCCTGCCTTTCCCCGCGTAACTAGTGAGGAACTTAGCCTTGGAAAGGACAGAAGTTCCAATGAAAAGTAAAAAAAAAAAAAAAAAAAGAATAAGTTACATTCCATCAGAGTATACTTGTCCCCAACTCCAAACAAATATTCCAGAACTTGTGAAAATAAAATGGACTAAAGCAGACCAGCCTATTGGGAACTAAATTGTAAATAAATCCAGTATTAACCATGTTTCCATTGACTTTACCCATTCATTTCTTTCCATAGGTCAATTTGGAGAAGGGCCGTGTCACTGAGGTGGGAGTATTCGTTTAAATTAATGAAGTCCCATTGCTCGAGACCTCAAATCCAAGTGACTTCGGAGTTAGGACACACTGCATGGTTATGGTCCTGACGATCCCAATTTTGTGCTCACCTAAACTTCTTGAAACTCCACGGCTACATACTAAGTTTTCTCCATGCATATGTAAACCAGATAGCCGTGGATCTTGCAGTGACTTGTCATAAGTCATCTCGTATTTTCAAAGAAAAACCTTCATTTTCTTTTCTAGAACTGGGACCGGTGATTTCATCGTCATAAAATCTCTTATTTACCCCTGCTGAATTGCTTGTAATCACCGAAGCTGACTTACCCAAAGACGCACAGAACAGGCAGGCAGGTAGACAAGACACTGGCCTCCCCTTTCCGGGTGGGCTAGCGATGTGATTTCCACTGCACCCCGCCGCCCCCCGCCCCCAACACGCACATCCTCGCCCGCCTTCCTTATAATGAGCATTTCCTCCGTGCTCACCCAGCTCTCGCTGGGGTGCTCAGTGGTGTCCTTTACAACCTATTGAAAAATGAAAATGATACCCTCAGGGGGGCGTCAGGTAGGTCTGAAAGGGAAAATACATTCCCTGGCCGGGAATTTCTTCAACATTTAGAGCTGGTGAAGTACATGGGTAGGGGTTGGGGAATTTCCCGGAGCCTTCCCCACTCGGCCAAGTCAGGCTCCGGGAGCCCGGGCGAGACGCGCCGCGCGCAGGCTGTGGGATTTACGTCTTCGGCCACTGGGAGGCCCTCTGCGTTCCCCTTTCCCGGGCGCCCGGCTGCAATTACTCACTCGTGCAGTGACACCAGCCTTCCACCAGGGAGCCGCCGCTCGGCTCTCCCGCCCGCCCCCTCCCCCCGCCCCCATCTGCAGCTTGCTGGCTCTCTCTTTCTCCCTCTCTGTCTCACTCTCTCTCTTTCTCTCCCTCTCCTATCGGAGCACAATGAAAGCCTGTGTATCGCCGTGACTCCGGGCAGTGGAGCCAGTGTCAGCAAAGCGGCTAACAACAGACGGGAAAGAGAAAGGAAAATACAAGCTACTTTTTTTTTTTTTTTTTTTTTTTCCTTTCCATCTATAAAGCGGAGCAATACAGGAGATAGAACCACATTGCTTATTGCGAGTCCAGACCCTCAGATCCACTGGCCGGGGATGGAATGTACAAAAGTGGACAGAAAAGTGGCTGGACATGACTCGGTGCAATTTGCTGGAAGTTTGTAAGTTTGACCATCGTTTGTAAATTACTCTCGGAAGAGTTTGTCTCTCTTGATACTGTGTTAGAATAGAGCCGCCGGGGGTGAGGAAGCGTAAGCGGGAAAGAAAAAAAAAATGTGTTGAAGGATCTCTCTCAGTGGCTAGCGACTTCAGACTGCTTTCATTTAAGGCTAGGAAACCTTAGAGGGAATGAGGATTTTTACCGGTGATTGGATTAGCTGAAGAAAAGAGAAATGGTCCAAAAGTCCAGTTACTGACATTGTTAACAATTGAAAAGCTATCTCCCTCTTTTGGGAGAAGACAACATCCTACAGTACCCCAAAGAGGAGAAAACACCGGAGCCAAGGGAAAGGGAGGAAAAATTAAAAGCCAACAGACAGTCTCTCTTGATTTTTGTACATTCTGAACATTGCCTTTGAAAATTTCCTGAAACAGCACTTTTTTTCCTAACCCGAAGAAAAGTAAAGGCTGCAGGTTACATAGACGTGGTAGAGATGTGTTTCTCTGCAGAAACATCCCCATAAAAATTTTTTCTGAAACAACTAGGTGAGGGGGAGTCCAATCTCTATTAATACTCCTCTCAATTCCCTTTGCTGTCTGTTTCTGTCTCTGGCTTGACAATCCCTGAATTCTTGCTCTAACCCCCAGATCGTGTGTTTACAAAGTACCTAGGGGGCTCTTGTCAGCCTGGTGGGGGGAAAAAAAAACCCACCAACTCTTCCAAGTTCTCAAGAGCTGTCAAATGCAATTAGAGTAAGTTGATAAGGGTTTGTTTCCAACTAATCCTCTGCGACTGGTTCTGCTCTGTCTCCTCACCCTCTTTTTACTAACTCCCCTCCCCCACACCTTCTCCAGGGCTCCCCCCCAACCTCTGAAGACCTCTATTCATGTGGCCCTGAACACTGAGCTCACATTGTCAAAAACAGACTTGCCTGCAATAGCCAGCAGTAGCCTCCTTCCACCTCACCATCCCAGAGGCAGCATTGTGTCCAGTAAGATGGGGGACACAGCGCCCCCACAGGCCCCCACAGGAGGGCTAGGGGGGGCCCCTGGGGCGGGGCTCCTTGGAGGGGGCTCAGTCACCCCGAGAGTGCACAGTGCTATCGTGGAGCGCCTCCGGGCTCGGATCGCCGTCTGCCGCCAGCACCACCTGAGCTGTGAAGGACGCTATGAGCGTGGTCGGGCTGAGAGCTCAGACCGTGAAAGAGAGAGCACCTTGCAGCTCCTGAGCCTGGTACAGCATGGCCAGGGGGCAAGGAAGGCTGGCAAGCACGCCAAGGCCACTGCCACTGCGGCCACCACGGCAGCCCCTCCACCGCCCCCTGCTGCCCCTCCTGCAGCCTCTCAAGCAGCGGCGACAGCAGCCCCACCGCCCCCACCAGACTATCACCATCACCACCAGCAGCACCTGCTCAACAGTAGCAATAATGGTGGCGGTGGTGGGATCGACGGTGAGCAGCAGTCACAAGCTTCAACCCCTGGGGACCAGAGGAACTCAGCCCTGATTGCGGTAAGGCACCTGGTTTTCTCATGATTCTCGCTGTGGTCCGCTGGCCTTTTGTGAGGGTAGAGCTTGCCTTGGCCTGAGGGGGAGCGGACAGCAAGGAAAAGGGCCAAGGTGCTACCTGGCTACCTCCCAGGCCATCGGGTAGGCAGTCTGTGCAGCTTTACACTCTTACTCATCAAGTTCTCTGGTGCTCATTCATGGCTATTCCTACACTAGTAGGCTGTCTCTTAGGAAGTAGAAAGCCTGAGCTTCCCAGAGGCCCCCTGGAGTCAAGAGTGGCTACAGGCTTGCAAGATCTGAGTGAACCGCTGAGGAAGGCCCTGTCCTCACAGATCTTCTCTCCTGGCTAGCCAGCTCTGATTAGGCCCAACAAGCCGTGCTTCAGCCTGAGTTCCTCTGTCAGTCCAGCTGACCTTCCTCAAAGCCTTTTCCTGCATTTCCCATTTCCCCTTTGAAGTGGCCCCTTCTTGGGTTAAGAGACCATAAGTGGCGATCTCTAACAGAGAAGTTCCATGAGTGTCCCCTCAATCGAAAGAGAAATGTGGGGGAAACATCCCTAAGATGGGTGAGGGAATGTTTCTGAGAGGCTTACTCCCTGATTTCCCAGGGATACCCCCACTGCCCCCTCCCACTGAGCTGCTTTTCCCGGGCACCACAGGCAGGTCATGCCAGCTGACAGCGTTCAGGACAGTGGGCAGGCACGGAAGGGGCCGTTTACGCACTATCATCCTAGGAAGTACCTTGTCTTCAGCCACTCCTGGTGACAGGACATCAAACCTGAAAGTTCTGACTGAAGTTTCTGGCTGGCAGTTCTTCCTCAGAGGCACAGACACACCCCATCCCAGAGGGAGTATCCCTTGAATCATTGGTTCTCGGTGCCAGTCCTGGTCAGGTGACCGCCTGCCGTGCACCGGCTTCCCCTGGATTTGCCAGGCCAGTGGCCTCTGGGTAGAAGGTGGAACCCTGCCCCGCAGCCCTGCAGGCCACCTCCATTTCTGAGGTCTGTGGGGCCCTTGATCTTCTGTCTGCTCGCAGCACCGCTCCGGCTTGCCTAAGCCAGCCCTAATGAAAGTCAGCAACAGGAAATAGCCATGTGAGACTAAAAGTACTGCAAAAGCCCGAAGGAGAGGAGGACAGTGCGTCCAACTCCTTTTCCAAAGGAGCTTGAAAAGGAGCTCTGGAGAGTGGACTCCCTCTCCCCGCCCCAGCCAGGCCTATAGGATGCTTCTTTGTGGCTCCCCCTTATATCTAGCCAGGGCGTGTAGTGAAGTTTCTAGAAGTTCTGGGAAAGCTAGGTTAGTGGTCATCTGCCCCACCACACACACATTTTGCTTGGATTGCCTAGAACTGCAACTTCCTGGCATGAGCTCCAGAGGAAAAATAACTGGTAACAGTTGAACTACCCAGTGTTTGCTGTCTCATCCTTGAATGCAGTTGACCTGTGGGGTCCTATTAGAGCTTCAAGGACTAGTTTCCCTTCCCTACCACCTGTTCCATCCCACCACTCCTTGGAATTCCCTAGGAGAGCAGTGGGAGTTTTTTTTTTTTTTTTGTGAAAGGGAGCTGCTGAGGTGAATGGCAGAGGGGGTGGGGGGTGGGGAAATCACTCAAAGGGAGAGAAGAATGAGGTTTGTATGTATGTGTGTGTGTCACTGGCATCTGCAGCCAGAAGCATCTAAATGCCTTGATTGTCCCTAGTAAATTTATAATCTGTCTGCAAGTCTCCCAATAATACCGCTTTGTGCACTTCGCGTCTCCTGGTAAGTGTTTCTGGGGATGACACAGGGGACGAGGCGCTCAGCCTTTTTCAGTGGAGAAGACCGATATCTGTCTGGGGTGCCAAAACTGGAGGTGGCCCTCGTATCTCGGCCAGGAAGGTGGCATGTCTGCTTATGGCCATTTTTGATTTTTTTCTTTTCTCCACGGTGGAAGTAGAATGAGGCTGGCTCTTTTGTGGCGGGGGGGTGGGGGTGGACTTCGGGATGCAGAATGAAACCAGCCAACCTCAATGGTTATTGTAACTTTACGATAGCACTCTCCATGCTGGTAGGAAGTGAGAGGAGGGGGTCCTGCCTTTCCGGACTGAAGGCTTACTGCTGCAGAAGCCAGAGGTGGCTGTTGTACCACTCCTGTTCTGAGAGAGAATCTGATTCTTTCCTTCTAACCACCAGCGACCTCCTGAAACATCGCCTTGGAGGAGACCCCTCTCCGAGCTCGGTGATGATGAGAGGTGCCCTGTGAGTTAGGACTAAAAAGAACAGTTTCTTTCTGATGGTTGCTTTTCATTGAAAACGTGTGGTTTTGCAAAGGTTGATCCACCACCCCTTTTTGGTTATTGGAAATTCCCTTCTCCATTTTAGCTTCTAAATTTGGAGCTTTGTTACTCAGCATGGTACTCAGAGATGGTGATGCAAGTACTGTATGAACCCGATAACATTGTGTTTGAAGGGAGGCCTGGGCACTGGGAACTGATTCATCCCCGCACATTAGATCGGCAGGTCCCACCTCACATGGGCTCCTCTTATTTTCAGAGACACTATTAATTTGAAGGGGGATTTTACGCAGAATGAGTGGCAGAGTTCTTTCTTAATTTTACCTCTGTGTGCATGACCAGATTTACTTCTGTCTGGGTATATTGAAGAGTTAATCCATATGCCATAAGTGGCCATAAAGGTCCTTTCGTGGGGAGAGAGAGAAAATATTGGTCATCTAAAACCAAATATGCACTGAATCCTCAGATGGAATCTCTGTATGCTGCGTATTTGCCAGTAAAATGCCTAGTATGGAGTCAGTAATACTGGAACGTGGATGGCAGGGGAACTTCTGGTCTGTGGGATTGCATCGACCTGAGGGCTATTGTGCTGCAAGAAATATATAAAGTCTGAGTTTTTTCAATAGCCCAAGTTTCCCGAACAATGCAATAACCTCCAAGCCAATGCTAATGCTCTCCACATTGACAGCCTAATTCTACAGCCCTTACTCAGCCAATTTCTTCGTTTAGCTCAAGTGCAAGTTCAGGGGAAGCCCCATTGCTGCAGAGACTGCAGGAACAGGGCCTTTCAGAGGGCCTGGATTATAGGGTTTTGAGCAGATCTGCATTTCTAACCACTTGGAGCAGGCTTTAGGCACTGAATCATTTTCTGGTGAAGTACGTTTGAATCTTTGAATGAACTGTGAGACTGATTAATTGCTGGTCCAATACAGTAAGGTTTAGAGCTTCTGCGGTTCGTTATTAATCTTTCCCTATTGCCTGAGACAAGCTCTTTTTTTCCGTTGCATAGATTGTGTTGCTAGGATGGATAGATAAGTGGTTCCAAGTCATCTTTGGCTTTAGAGATTATCTTTTCTCTAACGTAGTGTGGAGGAAAGAAAGCAGATCAGACAGGGAGTCTGCCTCCCCGATTCTGCTTGATCACTAACCAGATGGGTGACCTAGGACAAGTTACTTAGCAGTCATCTGTAAAACAGAGAGAACAATATTGCTGTCCTAGTGTGTTGAGAGAAGCAAATGAATGTGTGTTTCTGAACAGGCGTTGGGAAAAAATAAAGACTACAGAAATGCAAGGCATTATTACTAGTATTGCTAATAATAAACTACTAAGCAACGAATCATAATACCGGTTTTTCCAGGGATTAAAAGGATACTTAAGCTTTCAGTTGTCTGTTTTAAATGGTGAAATAGCTTTTATTGTAAATAGAGGGATTGGTATTTCAAATTTAGGGCTGCCAAGATAAGACCGAGTTATCAGTGTGCTTAAGTGTTCCTGAAGGTGCCAGGAAATCTTAGTTAAAACGTGCTGTGTTGTGAAAGTGGTTGGGGTCCTTGCGCGCATGTCTTTTACGGGCCCTGCCGGGACCAGAGCAGCTTGGGAAAGGTGTGTCCACCAGAGCGTCTAAGGAATATTAGAAAAGTCGTTTGCACAAATGGCATGGGAAAGTTAAATATTTTGTCAACAATAGTCTAAAATGTTAATTGTTAGCTTAAGAAAGTCAGACAAGTTAAATCATTGCCAGAGTTCCCTGGTTATTTTTAACTGATAATAATCAAGTTTCCAATTGACAGTTCACAGTCTGAGAGGTGTAAGTGGGGGGGGTTGAGAACAGAAACAGTTCATTGGCCAGATCTGGGTGTCTCCAGCTGTCTCCATGATAAATATCCTCCCCAGGACAGTGATAGGAGTGTTTACATTATTTATATATGCAGCCATCATTTCCTTAAGAACTGACCTATTTTTGTTCTGTTTTCCAGAACAAAGCAATAAAGGGAGAGTTCTTATCTCTCCAGGATTTTCCTACTACTTCTTTCAAGTAAATATAATTATAAGATCTCACAAAGGCAAAAGAGTTCAAGTGGAGAGAGAAGTTGGTACAATCCTTTATCAAAAATGGACAGAAAGCTTGCTTTGACAGCGAGGGCTATTATGTCAAGCAAGACGCCTTGCTTGTTTGGGTCAGTGTTTGTTTACAGAAGACATGTGTGTTCCTTGAAATAATGTCCTTGTTAGGTGATGTTTTTCAAATTTTAGAGTTCTAAACCTTCTAGTTTAATATTGTGTGGCTTCCCTCTGCCTGTAAACCTTTTGTAAGTTACCGAGACAAACATGGGTTTTCAGATGTTCTAAGACGTAATAATTAAATATGACTAAAAGAGCGGCTATGATTAGCTGTTCTTGTTTTTAATTGTTGTTGTGTGTGTTTGTTTTTAGTGCTGCTATTTAGTCTCAAAAAGCCTGGCTGGAAATTTTAAAGAATCATCCGTTCTGCCGTGCATGGCAACGATGCTATCCCAAGTGGATTCTGCTACTTCCTTGTCCTTTAATTCAGGCCCTTATATATGTTCATAGGCTGGATCATGTTTAATGTAAACAGTTCCAAATTCTTTCTTCTGCATTTTCATGCTAATTTCCCCTCACACTCTAATCAGGCTCTGTGGGGGAATAGGGAGAAATATGTGTAAAGACATAGTCCCTGCTTGCTTACCAGTCCACTGGGCAAATCAAGACCACGTTGGTAAAGGAACGGTACAAGAACGAAGTCGGTGGAATGGACCAAAACTGATGTCAAAAATCAGAAGGAAAAAGGACTTAGTACTCATTGAGTCGTAGAATGTACCAGGCACTTTTATATTTTATATAATGCCTTAAAACAAACAAACAAAAAAACCACACTGGCGAGTAAGCAACACGTGCCCCACTTCACGAATAAGGAAACCGAGTCTTAGAGCAATAGTAAATGGGAGAATTTAGTGCACAGATTCTATATTTTGACCTGTATCCAGATCTACTTCACACTTACTAGCTGGATGAGCTTGTGGAAATGACTTTATTCTTCTTAGCCATCGGTATCTTCATCTGGAAAAACAAAGCTAGTGCTCTTTACCAGAACATTCCGCACAGTGCCGGACATACTGGAGGTTCTCAAAATGGGAGGACTGCTAGGGGTTGGTAGGAGAGAGCTTCACACCTGGCCTGGGGAGACCCTTTGTGCGAGTGAGCAGCAGGGCCTGGGGGGAGGGAGCGTGGGGAAACGTGGGACGGGGTCGCTGAGGGCGGATGGGTATCCAGGTCAGGTGTGGGACAGAGTGCAACCTGGCTGACGGCGTTGGGTGTGAGTAGTGAGAGGGACAGGTAAGCTTGATTGCATTGCTGGCGGGGCTGAACCTCTGGCAAGAGTACGTCAGTAGCCCAGGAAAATGGTAGAGCAAGGAAGGCTCTGAGAAGTCAGCATCAGTGAAGCAATAATAATCCTTCATACACTTGAAGACAAGTATTACACTTCCCCTCCGGCAGCCTCTTCTCAGAGCACATTGCCTAAGTGTTCTGTATTACCTATCTTCAGGTCCCTGGAGCTGCTTAATGCCTTGCTATTTACACACTTCCCTTCTTCCCGGTGAGTTATATACAGCATGACATGGCCTTTGGCATCAAAAGGAGATGGTTTTAAAACACTCTCGCTAGACACAGAAGAGAAACTAAAAGAAGCTGAACCAAAGACATGCACCTTTCTTCCCAGGCTCCCCAGGCCTTCCAGGGCAAGTAAGAATTGCCCTGGGGGAAAAGCGTCTTCTCTTGACGTGTAAACTTCCCTTCCCAAAGAATGTGTTTGCCTGTTTATGAACTTGGCAAAACTCATTTCATTAAAATTTAAAAAAAAATTTGAGAGCAGAAACTTGGATGAGGGGCTGTGATTCCAGATGCTGTTTGAGATTCGCTCGCTTGCTTTTTAATGCAGATGTGTTCCATAGCTTTCACTTGCCCTAAGCTTCAGTGGGGTCCCATTTTCCCATTTGGTCCAAGTTCATATGGCACAGGGAAACTTCCCTGTGGAGAAGATGGCAGAGGAGAAAAGCCAACACTTTCTGATCGAAGGTATGATGATGTCGGGGTGCTGACCACAGTGAACGGCTGCCTGTTTCGACCTTTCCAACTTGTATCTAAGGGGCAGATGTGAAAGACTCAGAGCTGTTCAATTTCCTTAGAGAGGGGTTGAGAAGAGATGTCCACCCGATTTCCACTAGTCTTAAAAGAAGGCCAGAGAGTTGGGCCCTACCCAGTTGCTGAAGGAATGGCTATGAAAATGGGCAAATAACAGTGTGTATGCGCGCTGCGCTCTCCATAGACTTTAATGACTTTAGCAAAGGTCCCAAAATTTTACACCAAAGTTGTAGACATGGGTGCTTTACAGAGTTTGGAAATTAGCTATTAATTCAGTAAAGAATTATTGTGCAGTAATTCTATGCCATGAAAGTTCATGTATCCATGGTGAGCAATTTGATATAGACTTTGCCCTCTTAGTATTTACGGCTAGGAGGGGTGTGGATAGGGTTGGAAATAGAGGTGTGAAAGTTGGCTTAAGGAGACAGGGTGGCATAGCAGTTGGGGGGGGGGGTGAGACTACCTGGTTTCAGATCACAACTTTACCACTTAATAGCTGTGTCTTCTTGGTTAATTGAACTCTCCTGCCTCAGTTTCCTCAGCTGGAAAATGGAGTGATAGTAATAGAACTAGTCCAGGTTGTTGATTAAATGAGGTAAATGCCTGCTACCTAGTAGAGGCTCAGTACAATTTAGCTGTTGTTACTGTGAAAGGTGACCTGCCTGAGTCAGATTCATGTTTTTTTCCGGCTCAAAATTCCATCTTCAGAATATGTGTGAGATGTTTCATGGGGCATGGCTTTTCTTTTCTTTCTTTTTTCTTTTTTCTTTTTTTTTTTTTTTTAAGATTTTATTTATTTATTTGACAGAGATCACAAGTAGGCAGAGAGGCAGGCATAGAGAAAGGAGGAAGCAGGATCCCCGTTGGGCAGAGAACCTGATGTGGGACTCGATCCCAGGACCCTGGGATCATGACCTGAGCCGAAGGCAGAGGCTTTAAAACACTGAGCCACCCAGGCGTCCATGGCTTTTCTTTTTAATATCTATTAAAATGGTTAGTGATGGATCCCGTATTATCCAGTTTCCCAAAATTGTCTAATATGGAGATATCATCTGGGATAGATTCACATTTTCCCTGGCGTGGGTTTAATAGCATTCTTCTTGAGAACAGGATCAATGAATAGCCCTTCCATTCCTGGGATTCTAGGCCCTCTGATCTAGAACTTGACTAGAGTGTTTATTTGACTTCTGGAATAGAGGCTGGCTTTCCATTCAGTTGCCTAGCAAGTTGTGGGTAAGTGAGAAACAAACTGTTTATTGAGAGTTTGGAATCATTAAAACTGATTAGTCCGAATTTACCCACTTAACTGAATTATTAATTTAGACTGCTGAATAATTCTTAAGTGAATCTGGTCACAGAGTCACAAAGAGTTAGAAGTTCCCTCCTGTGGAGATTTCAAATTATGCTTTTGAAAGTCAGATCCCTGGCTCAAGTCACTAAGGAATCAGTTAACTCACTGTAACCGCAAATGAACAGCAACAGGAGTTTGTCCTCTTCCCACCCCTGACCTGGGGCATGTGGAAAATTTCACGCCATCGGTGTGGTTCTTAGCTTAGAATCTCTTCCTTGCTCAGTATCACCTAAAACTTGATGCCATAAGAAATGTGAGGAAAATGTTGCCAAGGCTTCGAAGCAAGTTTTACTGAGGATGGTTCTTAATCAAAAGCATGATGTTTCTCTGAAGAAGGGACAGGATAAGACTAGGAATAGTCTCGTTGGGTAGATGATGTTTGGGCAGGGATGGATTTATTGGTTCTAGCTCAGCAAAGAATGTAGTCAAAATTTTTTTGTTAGTGTGTTTATTCCCCATCGTTTCCACTTAATTCCCTTCTTCCTCTTAAAGTGAAATGTTCTTAGGAAACGTAGAGTCAACCTTGTGTTGGGTTTGTTTTGTTTTATATTGTTTTAACAGTGTTCTTGCTTCCTTAGTCGTCATGGTAGTTCATATGTTGATAGAGAATCATTAACATTGTCGTTTTAAAAATGTTCTTCTGTCAGAAATGTGGCTGCGTTTTATTTGTGGACTTTTCCCAGCAACACTGATAACTGTCGCCCACATGCAGCCCAACATCTTGAACTCCTCATTGCGCGACAAAGTTCTCTTCAGGTGGCTCGGATGGATTTGAATGGAAAGTTAATTACGCACCTGGGTTTGGTTTTGTTTGTGTTGGTTTTTTTCTTTTCAGAAAATTTACTTCAGGCAGAAGTTTGCTACAACTTCTAATAACTTACCAGGAGACTTTCAGATAGCAGTATAATCTCTTAACGCCGTGGTAACCGGAGTGCAAAGACGTGGCTTAATTGAATACAGTATGTACCTGTACCGTGTCTTTGGAATGATGATTGCCATTCTTAAATGAATGTGCACTGCTCATTTCTGGAGCTCTCTGGGGTCTCAATTACATAAAAAATGAAAGCATTCTCTGGCTAAGTAGCTGAGAAACGAAGTTTTTTTGTTGATGTTTTTGTTCACCTCAGTGGACCAACTGGCTAAGGCTTGCACATTTGACTGCCACAATGCACCATGTAACTTCAGACAGCAAAAGCATGTGCTAGTGGTATTGTCCCATTTGGTTGTTTCACAGAGTGTTGAAAAAGTCCAAAGTACAGACAGAAGAGTAAACTGGAAAGAGCACCGATCCTCCTGACAGAAACAACAGGCAGAGGCTGCAGTTGAGTGAAGTTTGCGCCCAAGTCCTGTAGCCACTGCACCAAAGAGAGCTTCCTTTTCTCTCTTAGATTCTTTGTATGTGGATCTGTTTGCAGGCTCAGTCCCCCAGAGAGAGATTCTGAAGTGTCTTTGTGCTAAATTAAACATTAGTTTTCTCCTTGGGAACTTGATCTTCCAGAGATGAGGCAACAATATCTTTCTGAGAGAGCTCCCAGCTAAACATTTCCCTCAGGAAGAGAGCAGCTCCGGAGCCTTTTCACCTCCACTGTCTGCTTAGCTGGTGTGAGTGTGTGTTGCATAGGAATTGTTATGGCTAACCAGGTCTAGAAGCCCACGGAGGAAGGACTTTTGTACTCTAATCCTTGGTAGAACGCTGAGGGACCCACACTGAACATATAATAAATGGAAATGGTCAGAGCACCCCCCAGATCATGGAAGATTTTAACCAACCACAGAAGGGGTAATTCCTTTGCCCATTGCCTCCCAAATTCTGTACCCACAGCAATGAAAGGGAGTATGTTACATACAACCAATGTCATTTTTAGTCCTCTCTCATCTCCATCCTGCCCAGCCCCCAAGAGGGTTAGTTCATACTGATCTGAAAATAGGACACTATTCTATCAATTTATAGGGTAGCATAAGCCCTTAGAGAGAAAACACACCAAATTCTTTACTCACAGATGAAAAAAATTAAAGCCCATTTAAAAGGGTAGTAGAGGCTGGACTAGAACCCAAGTTTTCTATTCCAGGTTATAAAGAGTTGTCCTTTTATTAAGGACTTTTAAAAAAAGAATATTTATTTATTTATTTATTTATTTAAAAGTTTTTTTTTTTTTTTTTTTTTTTTTTATTTGTCAGAGAGAGCACAAGCAGGGGGAGTGGCAGACAGAGGGAGAAACAGGCTCCCTGCTGAGCAAGGAGCCCCATGTGGGACTAGATCATAGGACCCTGGGATCAGGACCTGAGTTGAAGACAGACGTTTAACCAACAGAGCCATGCAGGCATCCCAAGACTGATTTAATTTTTTAAGAGAGAGGGAGAGCGTGCATGGTGGGGCTCGATTTCAGCACCCTGAGACCACTACCTTGAGATCACAACTTGAGCTGAAACCAAGAGTTAGACACTTAACCAGCTGTGCCACCCAGGTATCTTTTATAAGTCTGTAAAAACAACAGGGGCAATTTGGGAATTTTTATTAACATTTCGGTAGTAGAAGGAGCAAGAACCTACTAGATTATCTTTTAAATGATCACAGTGATTCCAACCCACATGCCCCTTTAATTGTGACTTTATCACTCCTCCCATTCAAAAACGAGATGCTATCACCCCTGCCCCACCCGCTTGAATCTTGAATGGTCTTGTGGTTTGTTTTAACTAGTAGTATCTGACAGAAATGATGTTGTGCTATTTGTGAGGATGGCCTTTTTTTTTTTTTTAAAAGATTCATTTATTTGATAGAGATGACAAGTAGGCGAAGAGGCAGGGAGAGAGAGGGAAGCAGGCTCCCTGCTGAGCAGAGAGCCCAACTCGGGACTCGATCCCAGGATGCTGGAATCATGACCTGAGCCGGAGGCAGCGGCTTAACCCACTGAGCCACCCAGGTGCCCGGGGATGGCCTTTAAGAAACCCTCCTTTTTTTTTCTTTTTTTAAAAGATTTTATTTATTTATTTGTCAGGGAAAGAGCTATAGAGAGAGAGACTGAGCACAAGCAGGGGGAGCGGCAGGCATGGGGAGAAGCAGACTCCCCACTAAGCAAGGAGCCCAATGCAAGACTTGATGCCAAGACTCTGGGATCATGACCTGACCTGAAGGCAGACACTTAACCAACTGAGGTACCCAGGTGTCCCAAAAGGCCCTCCTTGCCTTAACATTTGTTGAGAGGGAACATCTTATATTAAGTGTTCTTACCACAAGTAATAGTAAAAATAATAAAGAGGACAGGAGAAAACATTGGAAAGTGATTGGCATGGTTATGGCCTTGCCGGTGGTGAGCGTTTCACAGATGTACACTTAACCCCAGACTTACAGAGCTGTGTATATTAAATACGTGCAGCTTTCTAGATGCCAATCATACTTCAGTAAAGTGGTTAAGAAAAGGAAGCTTTTTGGAGCCCTGAGACCGCCATATAAAGGAGCTGGTGTAGCCAGCTGGAGGCCGAGTGTCCACACGCAGAGTGGACCAGTACCGGCTGCCAACACAAGGGTGAAGCCATCTCAGGCCAGCCCGTCCTCCAGCTCTGTGCAGACAGACGAGTGAGCGAGCCCTGGGGAAATCAGCAGAGGAACCATCCAACTAACCTCAAGAATCACGGGAAACATTGCACTGTGGTTTGCAGCCACGAAGTTTTGGGGGTGCTTGGTTACTTAGCAAAGGTTAAGGGAATCAGAGCTGGGAAGCCTTAGCGGTGACGACCGCTCCAACTCTTTAAATGCATGCCCCCAGCACTGGTCACTTAACCTCTCCGAGACTCATTTTCCGCTTTTCATGGTGGTAGAAATGGTGCCAGAACTTGTGAGGATTAAATGAGATAATATGTGGGAGCAGCTAGCGTGTGGTCTGGCCCGTGGTGGAGCCTCCCAAACATTCATTTCCTTGCTTGCTCCTTTGTCCCTTCTCACTGGGTTCTAATTTGATCCCCCCTGCCTTTGTCATCCTTGTCACTCTCACTTCATGTGCATCAACATTCTTAGAGGCTCCCCTAGCTTGCCATTCCTCCCAACAGCAATTTATTTTTTCCCTCCTGGATGATGGCCTGGTGCTGTCATTCCTCCTAACTACCAAATTTCCAGCATTCTTGTTACGCTCCAGGGAACACATCTGCCTTTGGTAGTCTCCCCTTAAAATAGAAAAGGGTTAACCTCATAAAGATGTCACTCCCCCTTGTACTGCTATGCTGCCCTTGGGAGAGTCAAACAGCATAGCAAATATAGATGGGCAATGTAATTGCATTCGATCTTCTAGGTCACAGAAGACTTTGCTAGCTACAAACAGCATGCTGGGGAGAAAGTAAACATATTCTGTCTTGAAGAACACTGCTTCTGAATTCACCTTTTCTTTTTCTTTCTTCTTTTTCTTTCCTTTTTGTAGCACATTATTCTAAGTCCCTCATCTTTCTCACCTTACACTTCCCCAAAAGTGAACAGACCAAGAGGACATGATACAGGGACACTGTATTCTACATACTATACTGACCTGTAATAGGCTAAGAGAGTCCTGGCCTAGGAATTGGATGTTAAAGGCCTAGTGATACTAACTAGTCCAGCAACTTAGTCAAGTCCTTTTAGCTCCTTGGTACGTAGTTTCCTTCTTGGAAAAACAATAAGGGTGAGTGGCTTGGATCACCCCAGAGGCCCCCTTTGGGTGGATACACGTTGAATACGTTCCCTGCTACTTCACTTTTCCTTTTCACATTTCAGTCTCTCCTTTACATGTATCTGTTAGAAAGAACTGAAAGAAGGAAAGGTGACAAGGTGGGGAGGGTGTTTTGCTTTTTAAAGGAAATACTGGTGAGGAGGTTCTGAAGTAATCTTGGGAGCAAGGTCCAGCTGTGGCAAAGGCCGAGCGCACAGCCCTAAGAATTGCTTAACCCTCTTCCTGGGAGTCATGAACGAATCACTGCATCGCTGACCTTGTTTGCTGGAGCTTAGGGTTCCAGTATGAAAAACACAGTTGTAGGCCTGGCGTTTGATTCATTGCATTTATTTTTAGAGGAAGTACTGTTTTTGTTTGCCTAGATTATCCTAGCCACACTTGGGGCATTTCTGTGGGTAAAGAAGTTTCCCGAATGAGTACCCCTGTGAAATAATTCATGAAATATAAAATGTGAAATGAAAAGGAAAAGACAGTCTTACGGAGCCTGCTTTCCTCAGGAATTGACTAGTCTGTCTGTCTCTCTCTCTCACACACACAACTGGAAAGTGCAGATTAATGGATGGGATTTTATACGTGTCATCACTTCATTTTAAAAATATGTTTCTGCTTTAAAGAGGAACTACAAAAGAGGGTCACTGAGAAATTGGTCTGGGAGAGGGGGATTCAATCCACTGCCTCTTCCTTTTTTTTTTTTTTCCCCTTCTTATCACTAAAACCCTAAGCAGAGAGTATAATCACCTATTTCCCAAGGCAGCCCTAAGCCCTTAAAACTCAGATCTGTTTGGGGATTTAATAGAACTGGGAAAAAGGAATGCTTAGGATCTGCTCCAGACAAATCAACAAAGGAAAATTTACCCAACCGCATATTAAATCTAGAGGATTTCTTTGATAGCACCATTCCCTCCCTCCCTGTCTCTTGATTTGGTTAGAGAACAGCTCTGTAAATTGCATCTTTATGATTCCTAGAATCTTTGGGGTCTGTGGATCCCATCTGAGGCTCTTGGACAGTACAGTGCATTTTCTTTCACAAAACAAGATGTAACTAGAGGGAAGCCAAAAGGGTCATTTGGTTGTGGCTGTCATCTCATTTTTGTTTCCAAGGGTAGACACACTCAGTTTCTTTGTCTGTTAGTTAGAGACTTAGAGATGATGACTTTTTTCTAGTAACTTTTAAACTCCTTAGCTTTTCTTCTAAGGTTTTTTGTTTTTGTTTTTTTTTTAGATGAAAATGTCTTGGTATTATGCTATGCAACATTGCTTTTTCTTTTTAAAAATACTAAGATAAAGGAAGTCAAGCTGTCTTTTTTCCAATAGATCGAGTCTTACTTTTGCTTGGGAAATATACCCCAGATCCTCACCACACACACACCTGCACACACATCATCCCTACACACACACACACACACACACACACACCCCCTTTTTCACCATAATTATTTTTAGTATATATGGACACAAATTGGTTATGTAGGTGACTTATCAAGAAAATAGAATGAAGAAATACATTAAAAAGTATGGGAAAGAAGATCAGTTTTAAAGGAAGTTGCTCCTCTTGGGTGCCTGGGTGGCTCAGTGGGTTAAAGCCTCTGCCTTCAGCTCAGGTCATGGTCTCAGGGTCCTGGGATCGAGCCCCACATCAGGCTCTCTGCTCGACAGGGAGCCTGCTTCCGCCTCTCTCTGCCTCTCTCTGCCTGCCTCTCTGCGTACTTGTGATCTTTCTCTGTCAAATAAATAAATAAAATCTAAAAAAAAAAAAAAAAAAAAAAAAAGGAAGTTGCTCCAAAAGACAAGAGAATGCCAGATTGTAGGAACTAGGAAAGAGAACATGGTATCACCATGCTAAGTAGTAGAATGACAAGGTACCTCCATTCTGGTCCAAGTTTTACTGCTAACTAACAGCATGACCTTGTGGCCCATCACCCCTCCTTTGCTGCTTAGTTTCCCTATTTGCAACCCCAAAATGTTGGATTCCACAGCACTTTGCTTGGCTGGACTGTTATTGTCATCCAGGGTTCAGCCCAAATATCATCTGCTTGGAGAGACCTCAGGGCTGGTTATCCTAACTCTCTCTCTCTCTCACTCACACACACACACACACACACACACACACACACACACGATTGATTTCTTTCTCTCTCCTCCTCCCCTCTCACTACGGAGGTGTTGTCTTCCTAACTCTTACCGCTACCTGAATTTATGTCACTTACTTGTTTGCTGGTGCGCCTCCTATCTCTCGCCACAGAAGATAAGCTCAGTGAGATCAGAAAGCTTGTCAGTCTTGTTCACTACATGTGTCCTAGCCCTTAGTAATTCCTGGAGTATTTTGGATCCCCAGTAAATATTTATTGAATGAATGGTCAGATCAATGGCTTTGAAACTAGAGATGTTTTTCTTACTTTTCTTTCTTTTTTTTTTTTTTAAGATTTTATTTATTTATTTGAGAGAAAGAGAGAGCAAACATGAGTAGGGGTGACGGGCAGAAGGAGAAGCAGGCCCTCCACTGAGCAGGGAGTCCGATGTGGCGCTCGATCCTGGGGCTCTGGAATCTTGACAGGAGCCACAAGCAGATGCTTAACTGACTGAGCCACCCACAGCCCCAAACTAGAGATGTCGTATGAGTCTTTCAGGAATGGAGGTATGAAAGAGAGAACGAAGAACATGTGGTGGGCCTCAGTAGTCCCCACCTCCTGTTTGATTATGCATCTCATACTTATAAAACACCAAGTTTTTAATCACAATGAAGTGTGTGTGTGTGTATCTAAAAGTGTATTTATAAGTATAGGTATAGATATGCTTTAATGTGGTTAAAAACATGGTACCAGTGCTACAGCCATTTGAAAGACACAGGAGTGTGATGATCATTTAAGATTTTTCCCAGATTGAAATTCCAAAGCCCAGCATCTCCTCAGTAGAAAACATTGGTACGAGGGCAAGGATGATGGAGTAGAAGTTACATATACTGAGTGACCACTATGTGCTGGGTCCTGCGTTAGTCCCTTGCGCCACACAGGAAGACAAAGTTCTTATTTGATGGAGTTTACATTTTAATGGCGGGTGGGGGAGGACAGCATCAAACAAACAAAGGAATGAGATAAATTTTACTAGTGATACAGTACACAGCTCTTTGTGCCGAATCAAGCGGTTGATTGGAGATTGATTTGGATTAATGAAACGGAAGCAAATCTGGGAAACACTTCAGGAAGTAGAAAGTGATAAGCATAAATAAACAGCTACCCTCAGAATAGGAGATGGGCTCCTTTGCCAGTGCCTGGACAGCTGCCTGCGCCGTGGTCTGCCCTGGCCGGGCGGGGTGCTGCATTGGCCAGTCTGTGCACAGTGCAGCTCCCGATGCTCTTTAAGGAGGAAGGTGGTCCCGCCAGCGTCGTCTGTGCCTTAGAGCTGTTGTGATCATTCTGTTAGGAGTCACTGAGATTTGAGAATTCAAGACAAACTCTGGAAAGGTGCCCTTTGAGAAGAAGAAGAACATGGGCCGTCCTTTGCAATGGCAAACAAATAGGAAATTAGCATCAGAACCAAAAGGAGGTAGAGGCATAGTAGGTTCTCAGAGGGCAGTCCAAAGCAGTAACTGGTATTTGCAATTGTAATAATACCCTCTTACATGTACACAACCCATATTGCCCGCACAGAAATTCTATGTTATAAATAAGGCTAGTGTATGGGGTGCCTGGGGGGTTCAATCGGGTAAGTGTCCGATTCTTGCTTTCGGCTCAGTGTCCTGAGAGGGAGCCCCCTGTTGGGCTCAGTGCTGGGTGGGGAGCCTGCTCAGGGTTCTCTCTCTTCCTCTCCCTCTGCCCCTCCTCCCCTCAAAAAACATAAATAAGGCAAATGTAGCTTTATTTATTTATTTATTTATTTTTACTTTCTTAAAGATTTTATTTATTTGACGAGGAGAAACAACGAGAGAGGGAACATAAGCAGAGGAGTGGGAGAGGGAGAAGCAGGCTTCCCGCTGATCAGGGAGCCCGATGTGGGGCTCGATCCCAGGCCCCTGGGATCATGATCTGAGCAGAAGGCACTTGTTTAATGACTGAGCCACCCAGGTGCCCCCAAATGTAGCTTTTTAAAATTTTACATATGGGAAACAGACTCAGAGAAATTGAGGGATACTAATAAATCTTACTTTTGAATAACAACTTTGCAATTTGCAAAGTATGGACACACACATTGTCTCAGTTTGTTCTCTGGAGTATAATTATGCCCATTTTAGAGACTGATAACGGACTCACACTGGCCTCCACTAACCCAGTAGTGAGCAGAGATGTACCCTCCTGACCCCCAGGCCTCTCTGTGCAGGGTGCACAGCTGGCAAAGTTGAGGAGCTGAGTCCCAAATACATCACTGAATTTGCATCTAAGATGAGCTTCCAGAAGCATACCCACACAGGATTTGAAGCAATGACTCTCCTAGAAAGAATGTCAATCATGAACGGAATGAGGATGTCAGGCACCCAGGGCACATCAAATCTGGAATAAGGGAAGCTGGAAAAAGGGAGTCTTTTTTCTTTTTCTTTTTAAAAATTTATTAATTTCTAAGAATGAATACAAGGCAAGGTATGAAAGTTTTTTTAATTTGTGAAAGCCCACACTTTGCTCCCCATATTTCTTGGGGATCTAGTGAGCCAACTCACAGGTCTGGGGAGAGAGGGCTACAAGGTTGTTATGAATAGAAACTTGATCTGGAATCAAAGAAGCAGATTTGTCTGTGTGACTGAGATTGGTCTAAGTTTTTCTCAGTGTTCTTGCTTATTTTGGAATGGATATCTAAGATGGAACTTAAGGGAGAGACCTGCAGCTCTTGCTGAAAAGTGATTTTTTAATCCATTCAGATCCAAGCTGAATCTGTTTTTCATGCTGATGGGTGTTTTCTCATTACCTGGAGAAAATGCGGGCGTTCATTTTTGATGGGATTTTGTTTCAGATTTGAATATATCTTATTTATCTTTGTAGTTCTGGGGCCTACAACAATGCCAGATACCTCATAAGTCAATGAGTGTTGAAATTAAACTGTGGTGAGCCTGAATTTTTAAAGGACTCCAGTCCTTTCTCTTTCTGTGATTAAATGTCCCATACACCTGATGTGAGACATTGATCTCCAAGAGACCATTTTGTTTCGGTGTTTGTTTTGTTTTGTTTTTAAATCACAGTCATTAAGTGTTTGACATGTCAGGCACTCTTCTAAGTGTTTTTAGAATATGAACTCAAGTGTCCTCATAATCACACGATGAAGTAGGTACAATCTTATTTCCATTTGACAGATGAGAAAGGCACATGACCAGGTCACTCAGCCACGAGTGGTGGAGTCAGGATTTGAAAAAACAGGGGGATGCCACTACTTGTGTATTTAGTATGATTTCCTACTGCATCTAGGAGAAGGTCACTACACAGGTAATATCAGACTCCAGCTCACGCATGACCCAGGCCTGCAATTTGGAAGCCCAAGTGCAACAAGACATTGGAAAGTCAGTAGTGATCAGAGCTAACTCACTGTCTGAAGTGCAGATGAAATTGAGAATGAATGCCGAAGGGCTGCAGATGACTCTTTGAGACCATTCCCAACCTTCTGGAAGGTTCAAGAGGTAGAACACACTTGAACATGTAGGGTTTGTGAGTAACAAGTAACTTTTGACTTTCATGCTAGGGAAGGTTGATAGTAACCACCTGGAGGGCTGTGAGGAGGGTTTTGAGGTGATACCCAAGCTTGGTGAGAAGAGGGACATGGTGGTTCATTATTGCTATTTGCTGTGGGCAGAGAAAAGGCAACATGGCTGACAAGTCCCTAGAATTTATTCTTCAGGCCCAGGAATCCAAATCTGGGGAAATCTTGAATAAGATTCCCAATAAGATGTTAACTCTTTCCATAGAGAAGTAATTCAATATCTGATGATACCATTTTATAAAGTTAGGTTTAAATAGGTTACATAAATTGTAGCTTTAGGTTGTAAGTGCCTTGAAGATTGGTTTGTTCCTTGAAGACATTACAACCTGTGTTCTCTCTCAGAGCTCAGAGAAGGTGACTGAATTTTTTTTTTTTTTTTTTTTTAGTATTTTATAAAGTGTAGTGCAAACTCAGCTTTATTCCCTCCCTGACTTGCATTAAGATTGCCCCTAAGTCAATTCTGGAGAAATCATTACTTACGATCAGTATTCTAAGGGAAGTCCAGTTTTGGTAGAAGCAGAGACAGAAACAGGGTAGAAATGGGAAAATGATGCCCCAGACGTGAGATCACCAGAACTTTCTTTTGGAAATCAAATTCTGTGGTAGCTGCCTTTGGGGAAAAAGAAGAAAAAATAGGTATTGAGGTATGATGTCCTAGCCCCATTTTAGGTACCAGAATAGAGTAGTGAATAAGGCAAGTTCTGAGCTCTCTTGGGAAATTCTTATCAATAGATTCCTTTTACCCTAGAAGGTCAGTAATACAGCATCTCCAGTATGTCAGTTCTCTGAATTAAATGCAAATTTTTGTGTGACAGCATATGTGCATGTTCGGTGTGGACAAATTCCATAGTTTGTCAGGTTCTCCAAACACTCAAGAGCCGAAGAACCTGATGGTGAGGTTTGTGGTGGAGTGAGGAAGAATCCACTGAAACTAGCCCCAATGTAATTCTTCATTCCACACAGAGCCGCTAGTTGTAGGAGATCCAAGTATTTCCTTTCTTTGTATATCCGTTCATTCAGGTTTCGGAAATCTGAAGAGAAAGCACACGTAGCTTTCTTCATGCCTAACATATTTCTTTCACCTTGGACTGCTGTTACCTATTTTGTTAGCTGCCTAAGCATTTTCCTCTTTTCTCAAAGGCAAGCTGTCTTGGAGCAGCAGCTGAACTCTTTTTGTTCTGTTTGGCACTTTAGTTTCGAGCCCAGTCCAGTGATATGTTACTTTGCTTTTCAGTGACCTCCCACCATTTTGAGGCTTCCTCCCCTCCCACCTTGACCTCAAACTCCAAATTTATGTCTCCCATATCATTGTGGGGAACCTCTTGGTGAAAAGGATAAAGCTGAATTGGAGCTCCGTCTCGGGGATTTTCATAGTAACACTGAGTCTTTATTATTAGCTGGGCACTCCAGGCTGCTAGAGTTCATATTTTGGCAGTGGACCATCAAACACCCTATTTTTAAGAGCCTTTAACTTAGTTGTAAACATGTGCTGGGACTGGGGCTCACTTTCTTTACTCATATTTACCAAGAAGAGTTTAACTGTTGAAAAGTTATTAAAAAAAAAAGCTCAGACTTCAGGACTATTTTTCCACTCATCTAACTCAAAACTATGCATGATCTAAAAAAAGAAAATTTGGCATTTAGTTGCTTCATTTGATGGTCCAGTCATACTGGTAATTTGAGGGGGAGAAGAAATGGAACCGCTAGGTCATTTTACTCTGACAGATGCCCATCAAACACGCATGGAGGGCATGATGGTTGCTACAGTTGTTTCCACGATTGACCACAACAGCTCAAAGAAAAGCAGCCCAGTATGCTCAGGAAATTGTTTATGCCCTGAAAGTCTTCTATGTTTATAATAAAAATGTTCTATAGACACATCTCCTGAGCACACTACATTTTGGAGACTTTCCTAGTTCCAGCAGGAGAATATAAATAATAACCCAAACTCTCACTGGCTCGTAAATACAGAGATGTATTCAAACATTGGGTGAAGGGAAAGACCATCACAAACATGTGTATTTCTTTTATCTCAGGGAGGAATTTAGGCCTGTGCCACAAAGCACATATGAACCTTTTGAGGAGATGGTGACTTACAGGAGCTTCAAGAATTTAAATGTTCAAAAGGAGGGGTTGAATGTTAACATCTTCCTCTTGTGATTCAAGACTCTGAAAGTTCCACCGTTAAATCAGCTGAATAGCACTGCTTTGGGGCAGTGGTGATACCCTAAGTAGTACCTTTCATAATGACTCCCTTCTCTCCAGTCTCCCAGTATGTCATCAGATCCTTGACTGTACCTCATAGTTAGTTTTGTGGTGGGGCATTAATTGACAGGTGACATTTACCAATCAGTATGACACGGAGTTAATTCCATTTTATTCCATTTCCCCTTTGTTGAGCTGCAGGACTTCCATAGATAACATCCTAACTTACAGCAGCCGTTTGATGGAAAACATCATGCCATGAGATCCTGTTGCCTAGTTTGCGGGTCTCTTATTTCCCTGCACCATCCCAGAAAGCTCCCTGTAGCTTCTGTAGGATGAGCTGGTAATTATTCCTGATGACCATTCCTTGCACAACATTTTTTTTTTTAAAGATTTTATTTATTTATTTGTCAGAGAGAGAGAGAGAGAGAGAGAGAGCGCGAGCACAGGCAGACAGAATGGCAGGCAGAGGCTGAGGAAGAAGCAGGCTCCCTGCCAAGCAAGGAGCCTGATGTGGGACTCAATCCCAGGACACTAGGATCATGACCCGAGCCGAAGGCAACCGCTTAACCAACTAAGCCACCCAGGTGTCCCTCCTTGCACAACTTTTTGAGTGAGGTACCACTGTAGGAGCTTGGCCATATTCTGAAAATTCTCAACTGGTTCTTTCTCAGGACTAGCCTTCTACGTATGAGTTGTTACTTGTTCATTGACTTCGTGGTGCTTATTCAACCCGAAACATGCCTAATTGTTTTGTTTTATGGGTTGTATTTCCTCCACTATTGAATGTAAGTCCTTAAAATTTTAAAATAGAGTCAAAATTAATTTCATGTCAGCAAGAAGATTTTTTTTTTCTCTAAAAAAATCATAAGAATAGTTCTTCCTTCCCTTGGGGGAGGTTGATACTATTCCCTGCCCTGGACCTTTTTCAGAATAAACACAACTATAATGCTGCATCTGTGCCCTCCTGTAGTAACTGTTCCGCGAGTAGCAAAGCAAAGGGGCCATAGTGCATCAGAAGAAAGAACACATGTTTATATTTTCAGAACTCTGAGGAGGGAGAAAAATTTGCAGACTTGAGCTCTTAGAATTTCCTGTAAAAATCCTTATTATGGTTTTTATTCATAAGTTAGATGCCAGTTGCCATGTTAATAAGATGATAAGATTAAGTGATTATATTATCTGCTGATGCATAACAGATTACCCCAAGACGTAGCACTGAAAACAGTAAGTTTTTCTTATCTCACAGTTTTTAAGGGTCAGGAATTCAGAAAGACTAGCTCAGGGTCTCTCATGAGATTGCACTCAGATCATTGGCTGGGACTACCCTCAGTCACTTCAAGACTTGAGTGGGGACGGACGATCTGTTTCTGAGTTAATTGACATGGTTGTTGGCAGCGCTGGGTTGGCTGTTGGGCAGAGGCCTTAGTTCCTTGCCACCTTGGCCTGTCCTTAGGCTGACTATGTATTCTTAAGACACAGCGGCTGGATTCCTCCAGAAACAGTGATCCAAGAGAGCAGGAACCAATACGGAAGCCACTGTCCTTCACAACCCAATCTCAGAAACAACACACCTTTGCTTCTGCCGTACTCTGTTGACCACACAGGCCAATGCTGACACAGTGTGAGAGGGGTATGAACAAGGATATGAGTAGGTATCATTGGGGGCCATCTTGGAGGCTACTGAACATATTGATATATAGACGTTGGCCGGAAGCCCAGGTTACCATGTCCCCTACTGTGATTTTGAAGAAGGTTATACCACTGACTATTCTAAAATTAGGCCATCTGTTCATTTCACATGTATTTATTGAGTGTCAGCTTATATAACAGGCACGGTTCTAGACACTTAGGATACTCAGGGAGTAAAACAAAGATCCTCACCCTCCTGAGTCTTACATTCTGTTTTCTATTTTGTTTTTCATGTAGCAAATGGCGTGGGTCAAGGGCCCACGTGATTGGGGTAAGTACAGAGACCTCAGACCATTGTTTCACGTTGGCTTGCGTTTGACCAACTTCAGCAGGAAGCCGGAGGGTTATTTTCCTTATCTGCAAGAATAAGGGGAGGCTTTTTGAAAGGCTTCGTAACAATACAATCTCTCCAGTGATTACATTCTTCTGTTAACTGTCTTAAATGATTACTTCTCTGTCTTTGATAGCTAAGTGAGGAAGTAAAGTCCATTATTTAAGAATCAAGGGAAGTAAAGTCCATTACTTAAGAATTCTGGTTTGGGAGTCAGACCCTCCACGATTTGAGTCAGAACTCCCCTGCTTTCATCACTGTGTTACCTGTAGCCTGTTGTGTGACTCCCGAGTCTCAGTTTTGTCCTCTGTACAACAGTGGTAACTGTAGCACCTATCTTAGAGTCCTAAGCAGTGAGTAACTGAAAGCACTTATCATAGGATTTGCTTCATGGATACCACTCAATTTTACCTGCCTTTTCATCCTTCTGACTGCGTCTCACCAGCCCTTACCAGAGGTGCTACCAGAAATGACCCCTAGTTAACCCAAACTAAACCATACAAGTGGAGGTGCCCAGAGCAACTTTCCCACTCCCCAACCCTACCTCTAGTGAGTATAGGAAGTGGGAAGAATAGCTCAAACTGGGGTTCACGACTTGTGTGGAAGCCTTTCATTATCATCAGGAACTTACCATTTAGATACCTGAAAGTGCTTTCAATATCTACCTGATGGTTTCCTACTGATACCGTTTCTGTTGCAATATGTTGCTAAGTCACGCATCAGCATAGGGGCCTGGATAGGAAGGACGCATGCACTCCGGGGCTTCTGTCTTGGTCAATCCCAGGTACCTGAGCCAGAAAGGCCCCTGATTTTCCTCAGCCCAGCACTGAACAGGCAGCTGCTTCCTACCCAGGAGGTGCCTGCCTTCCCGAGGCTGGGAAGCCCGTGGCCCTGCTCTCAGCTCCTCTCTCTTGTCTTCCCACCTGGAGTGGTACCGTTAGAGAAATCACCAGTGACAGGGTTAGGGACCAGCCCCAGAAAGAATATACAGACTGAGCCAGCAGTATGTTTTGGTGGAGGGCGGTGCAGTATATTTTTAGAGGTACCTGACAATTTGGAGCTCTGTGCATTTAATTTATATAAATAAATAAATAAATAAAGCCTCCTAATTTCCCCTTGCCACCACTGGGCAGGAAGTGTGTGCATAGGTGACATATGATCCCTCGAATCATTGGAAGACATGTACAAATGTGACCAATTTCCAGGCAGTCATGGGCTCTGGATTTGTTAAGAGGAAAAGCATTCTGAAGACAAGGAGTGGAGAGGGCAGGGGAGGAAGGAGCAGGTGCTTTGAAGACAAACAATCCTGAGTTTGAACCTTGGCTGTAACATTGTTGGCTCTGTGATCTCGACGGATGGCATTTTCTTAAACCTATCTTCGGCCGGTTCATATAGAGGGTGGAATGATACACCAGTCTGTGAGAAGGACATAGCACTTGGAGGGGGGGGCGGGGAGAAAGAAAATTCCAGGAAGCATTTCTTTACCTCTAAACGCTTAACAATTTTCTACATTAATCAGGTTAACACATCACATTGTTTTTATTAAGAGAAGACATTTGCAGCTTCTGGGGCTTTGGTTCTCAAACATTACTGTATATAGTAGTCACTGGGGAGTGCTCTAAATTGCTGGGCTCCCCCCGCAGAAATTCAGGAGCTCTGGAGTTTGGAAAGTCCTATGGAAGATTCTTAGGCCAGACTTGGAGACACAGACTTGAGGGTTAACTCCAAGTCTTGGAAAGTTTTGAAATCATCTTGGCTCAAACATTTTGGGCATTTGTGGAGGTCAGATGTGAAACACAACCTTTGAACTTGGAAGACACTGAAGATGTTTTAGTTTTAGAACTACCGATGTACTCCCACGTGCCGTCTGGAAGGCATGAGAGAAGAGAACTGCACGGGTGCACCTTCCATTCCGCAGTACATCTGCTGACTTCATGTGTGACCTGGATGGAACGATTTGCTCCTTTCCACAGGCACCGTATCAGAACACAAGCAGCAACAGGATACCCAAGAACATGTGTGGAATGCAGGCCTGACGCTAAAGGACAAGTAAAATTGGAGGGCTTGGGAAGAAAATGAATGCTGAGGCGCTGAGGGCTCACCTGGGAAATGATGGTGACTGCCCAGCAGGGTGCAGGGGGCTTGGAGACCCATTTTTAATTCCATCTCAAGACACAGCTTGAATCCCCTGTCTGGTCACTACCTTGGCCCGGGTCATACCTACTGTCCTCTTGACTGACCAACAGCTGCCTAACCTGGCTTCCGTCTAGTGCATATCGTGTGGGGCAAAAAAGGTTGCCTTTTTGGCACGTAAAATTGCTCACATCACACTCCTGCTTAGAACTGACGTGGCCTCCTGTTGTGTTTAAAATCCGAGGTCCTCCGTGTCTGTAAATCCGGCACGGGCCGTGTCCTGCTCCGCTTTTCAAGCCACATGCCTCTGCCTGCTCGGCTCCAGCCCTGCGTGGAGCACCCGATTCCCTGGACAAGTCAAGGTCTTTCCTTCCACGGAGCCCTTCCTCGTGGGGCTTCTTAACTCGTCACCTGGCTGGCTCCTGCTTTATATTTACGTCTCCGCTTAAGTTGACAGCCCCACTAACTGCCTCTTTGAAAGAGGTTTGTCTCCTATTAGTGTTTTCTTGACACCCCTTACAACGTGCACTGCCTCTGTTTGTTTACCTGTATTTTGGCCATTTGCGCCCCTCGTCGTCTTTAGGACAGAAATCCGTTTTGCTGTCTTTGTCGCCAGCGTACCCACCGTGCCCACCCAGGCATTTGCGCATACCGGTTGCTCCTTGGATGAGCTAACAAGTACTGTGACTTCCTGCGTTCCACAGGATAGGGGATGAAGAAGAAGTGGCAGGAATAGCTGTTTGTTTCCCAAACAAATTCATCCTTCTAGAGTATGACACAGGAGGAAATTGCTGGAGTATGCAACTAGTGACTCACTCAACCCAAACTGAAATTCAAGAACTAGAGATCCTAGTTTTTTTTCAGGCTTCCTCTGGCCCAGGTGAGAGCCGGGCCGGGTCCATGTGCTGGAACACCGGTACTCCATAGTTTGCTGGCACTTTTGGCTGCCTTCATGGCTAACGTCTGTAGTGGCTGGCTGATCTAACTATTGGGAGGAGAGGAGTTCTGGAGCTGGGTTGTGGGAAACTAACGTTTGCATCAACAGGACCGTAGATCTTCCCAGAGCCATCCCTGTAGTACATGCTGACACTTAGCATGAGAAGCACAGCCCTGCTCAGAATGACAGGGAGGCGCTGCGCCATATGTCCTTAGGGACGTGCCGGATTGCTCTCTTCTCTCTTAGGCCTCCTGGGTACCACGGAGGAAGAGAGTGAGTCATTCAACCTGTCAGAGTAGGTGAGTGAATGCTACATGAAGATGAACCAAGAACATTACAACTTATTTATTTATTTTAAAGATTTTATTTATTTGTGTGAGAGACAGCCAGCAGGAGCAGTGGGGAGAGGGAGAGAGAGAAGCAGACTCCACACTGAGCAGGGAGCCCAATACAGGGCTCAATCCCAGGACCCTGGGATCATTACATGAGCTCAGAAAGCAGATGCATAACCGACTGAGCCACCCAGATGCCCTAAAAGTTTTTGATTTCAAAGAGCAAAATCTTAAAAAGGTATATGAGAGAACTAAAAGCTTGGAAGTCCTTCACAAGATCCTAGGTACAAGGCCTAGTTTAAATTTAAAGTTTGAAAGAGATAGCATTTGAACAAATAAAAGGTAGTTCTACATTATATAATAAATAATAAGCTTATAGGATATCTAGTCCCAAGAGGTAGTAGGGTGGATGAAAATGTAAGTGTGAATTAACTTAGATGAAGCACGAATACATTCATATAAACATATGTATAGATGAAACACACATCAGTATATAAATACAGAAATAATCATAATGGGTTACTTAGGGAGTGTTAGGGGATATCATTTCCGATCTTTGCAGTTTGTAGCAAGGACAACCACGTTTTTCCACAGAACATCCCTTGGTACCGTTTTACCCCTTATCCTTTCAATAAATGTTTATTTGGCACCTTCTATACAAAGAGGCCATGACCAAAATCAGATGTAGCCAGTTTTCCCTGGGGGCGGGGGGCAAACCTGTCTGGTTGAGAACGTCTTTTATAATTTATACCTGGTATAATATACCTGGTGTGTGTGTGTGTGTGTATATATATATATATATATACCTGGTATACCTGGACTGAGGAAGGTAGCCCAGGTTGCTGAAAATAGGTGAAGGACGCCATACCAATACTTTGGAACGTTCCTACTGCCTCCTATGTACTCTGATAGAACTTCTAGAATTGGCATCTGTTGATCTAAGTAGGACACATGTTTGATCCTTTCAATTATGAATAAGAACCCAGTTTCTCACTGGTCGCTGCGACACCTGTTTCCAGCTCAGATTGCTGACTTCGTCTGTCCTTTGGCCTCTAGTCTGGACATCGGGGGCTGGGATGGAGCCATGCCTTCCCCTGCCACTCCTCTGGCAACTTCCCCTTGTAGACCGTACCGTGCCAAATATTATTCTGGGTACAAAAGGTGTCTCCGTTATCTTCTAGACAGAATAATGAAATGGTAGTTGACACGGGGCAAGAATTTGGGAGGTATCCTGGAAAAGGGAGAAAAAGGTTGAAATCATCTGCCCGCTGCCCTGTTTCCCGGTGTCTTGGGTTATCTCAGCAGGAGCGGAGACAAAGAGAAGGCGGTGACAGTGCCACTGTACGGAATGCTCGTTATGCCTCTCTGATACGGCGCTGGTCACCAACCCACAGGGAGGATGCGGTCATTGTCTGGGAGTGGGTGAGGCCCCGGGAAAAAATCTGTGGTATGAGGAAATGTTAAACAAACTGGTCTTGTTTTTGTTAGGAAAGAGGGGGCTAACAAGATGACATGAGGGGGAATGGCAAGATGACATAAAAATGATTCCAAACTACCACTCAGAGTTAAAGGCTTTAAAACTGTTGTCTCTGAAACGATCTGGAAGGGCTCCTTGTTGGGGCCTAGCAGACCATAGGCTCTAACAGTCAGCTCCGTGACCTGGCTGGGGTGGGGAGGTGGGGGGGGGGGACTGGGGTACAAGGTCACTTTTGACTGTGCCCTTCTGTGGCATTCATTGTCATCTTTAAAGCTTGTCAGCCAAGGCAAAGCTGAGGAAGATCTCCTCCAAAGAACTGGTCCCGGAAGACCTTAGAAAGTGTCCTTTCTTCATAAAGTTCTGCTTCAGTTTGCCTCAAGTTTTTTCCATTTAATTTTTGCATCCCACTCCTGCCTCCCCAAAACCCCACTGTGGGAGGAAAACAAGCAAATTAAAAAAAAAAAAAAAAGAAGAAGAAGAAGAAGAAAAGAAAACTGAGTGAATTCCTGTGTGCTCCAAATCGGAGGACTTGAGAACATGTTTTCAGGGTACACAGATGGCCTGATTCAAGCTACAGGATCACCTGGAGTGTTTCATAAAATGCAGGTCCGACGGTCCTAGCTCAGACCTTGAAAATCCACGTTTCTGGCGTAGGGTCCAAATACCTGCCTTTTCCAGAACCTTCGAGAGCCTGTGTGAGGCTAGGTATTCTATTGCCTTTTATTCATGAATGTGTCCCAAACATCTAAATCACTTCCTAAAAACACCCGAGGTAGGATGAGGCTCTGTAAATATTGGGGGAATGAATGAATGCACCAAAGCCTAATAGAATTTGTTAGGATTTCTTTTCAACTAAACAGTGGCAGGAGAGTCTTTATTGGGAGGAAAACAGACTTGAAAGAGGAAGGAGAGAAGTCAGTTTGAAGAATGGGGCAATTTCTGAGAGACTAGGCCTAGGTGGGGCAATGAAACAGACTTCATGCCACAGGGCACTGGGCAGCACTTGGCAGATGAGGAAAGAAGCTTGAAAATAAAAGGGAAATGCAATGAGGCAGTGTTTAGAATAATGGTTCTTAAACTGTAGTGAGCTCCCCAAATACACTGGGAGGCTTGCTAGCCCACTGAGCACTGTCCCCCTCCACCCTGAGTCTGTGATTCAGCAGGTCTGGGGTGTGTATTTGTGACAGTTTTCCCAGTGACACCGATGCTGTAGGAAACCTGCCCTGTGAAAAACTGTTGCTTTCAGCAGCCTGCTGGGGTGGGGTATGAATCCTAGCTCTGTGCCTAGCGAGTTGTGGGACCGTGATGGTTTATCTAGCTTCTGGATCTCAATTCCCCTCACATGTAAAATAGGGATAATAACGACGATTAGGTGTTGCAACGCGCCTACGAGTTGATTCATGTGAACTATTCAGCAAAGTGCTAACACATCCAAGCACTTACTGTCTTAAAAACCATTACTTTGGGGGCACCTGGGTGGCACACTTGGGTAAGCTTCTGACTCTTGGTTTCTGCTCCAGGTCGAGATACCAGGATGGTGAGATTGAGTCCCATGCGGGGCTCCATAGCCAGTGTGGAATCCGCTTGAGATTCTCTCTCCTCCTCCCTCTGCCCCTCCTGCTCGTGCTGGCTCGCTCTCTTTCTCTCTCTCTAAAACAAATAAATGCATCTTAAAAAAAAAAAAAAGTACTCTGTCCAGTACGACCCCTGTAACTTTTAGGGGGAAATGAAGAATATAGTTGCTCTTCCAATGAAAGAAAAAATAGAGCTTTGCAGAACCAGCATAATATTTAATAAGAAGATGACTAATTCAGATTCCAGTACAACAAAGCTATTTATTTCCGTGCCACAACATAGTAGCCAACAGGTAAAATTAACTCCTGATAGGGAAGTGCCCAAGGGCTAATTTTTGCAATAGGTAGAAGGAGATGGCCTGACTGGAGACGGATGGTGGTCATAGTTATACAAAAGGGCGAACATGCTTAACACCACAGAGCTAACACTTAAAAATGGTTAAAACGGTAAATTTATGTTATGTGTGTTTTACTACAATAAAAACAAAAGTGGATGGCCCAAGTATTACTTTCAGCTCTCTCCTTGATGATCTCCTGTAGGGAAATTCATTTTAGTGTGTAATTTAGCAACTATTGTTCAAATCAGCCTACTTATCTTCAACGGTATCTTTATTTTAAAACATATATTGTATATCTTCTGGGGTGAGCTCTCGGGGCCTGCCATTATTAGTGCATTCTTTAATAAATCAATTTTAAAGATGAATCTAGTGATGTTTTAAGGTCCTAATGTTGAATTACAATCACCTCTCATGCACAAAACCCCACATTTCTGGATTCTAATTGGGTAATTGAAAAAGAAAATACCCTGGAGGACTTGGCCTAAAACAGCTTATCTTTTGCTTTGAACTTTTCATTTGTGAGATGATGAACTTGGTTGAAAATATAGGCCATTCCCTCATTCTAGTTATACAGGCCTTTATCTGGTGTCTGAGCCTTCTTTTGATGGCTACAATACTACACTGTCAAGGAAGGATACCTTTGTTCTTAAAATCAAATACTATACCAATGGGGGAAAAAAGGCATCCTAATAAAAAGCATAAGAAGGATCTGGGAAAAATCATTTTGAAAAGCAAATGTAGACAATTTTCAACTGCCCAGCTCAAGTGAAACTCAATATCATAGAGGTGGTCCCCCTACCATGAGCAAGCTGGATTCTAAAAGCTGTTTATAAGGTGGCATGCATTTTTCTCTAGCTCCATCTCTACATGTAAGACTATATTTTGAGCTCCAGCCTGGTACCTGGAAAGTCAAGAAGAGCTGTCTTTGCAGGCCTCATTATGAGAGTCCTGTCCAAGTTCCAGTCTCTAGCTATCTGCTGCTGCCATCCCCATGGGAGGAAAGTTGCAAATTGTGCGTTCCTACCTCAGCGATGACTAACTGAAGGTTGGAAATATTCCAGAAATCACAATTTGATTTTATAAGACACTTTGCAGAATTATCTTAGATACTAAGGATTTCTGATGGCTTCCTAAAGAAGAATTAAAGTGTGTTGGGACTGTCTAGCTTCTTCTATTTCTTCTCACTCTTCAGCTTCTTCTTTGGTTTCATTTATCATTCTCCTGCATGCCAGAAGTGAGCTTATATGATTTCTCAAACTCCTAGCCAACAGAAATAAACATAGTGAAACGTAGTAGAGGAGTGAGCTCTTCAGACCTGGATGTGAGCTTCTGACCTTCCTTTTGCTGTGAACTCTTGAACAAATTATCTAATCTCTCTGAGCTACAGTGTCCTTATATATAAAATGGAATAATAACTCATAAAGGGTTATTGTGATAATTAAATGAGATAATACACATGAAGTACTTAGCCTAGTGCCTAGACATAGTTGGAATTTCATAAATGTTAGCCACTAGTATTATTATGTGCTTCCTAGGCTCTTTATTGCTATTTTTCTGGCTATAGTTAATATACTCATCTTCATTTAAGTAAATGATAATGAAAAATATGTGTCCTAAGCATTCCATGCATTTGCATATCAAGTAATTGTTTATAAAGCAATTTCTTGTTTGATCCTTACAACAACCCTATGGGATCCAAAGAGCTAGAGATATTTCTTCTTTCACACATGTGGGAAAGGGGTAGGGACTTGGTTTGGGTTGGCTTTGGCAGACCAAGGAGTCAGACCAGAGTCAAAACTCTTTAGGTCAGTGCTTTCTGTTAGATGAGAAAGGGTCTTAGAATTACTGTTTCCATAGTACTGCCAACCCAAGGACTAGGGAGGAAGACTTACGTGTCTCCTCCTTCAATCATTCGCTCTTTAGAAAACATGTCCAAGAAGCTCTGCTTTATGAACAGAGTTAGAATGTTTGTTTTTCTTCCATGTCCTTAAATTTTTCAACTCATGGGCAGCAATGTGGTAACTTGAAAGCTCTTTCCAGGGATTTTGTGCTTCTTGCAGTTTCAGGTCAGGCTCACATGAGGGTGGAATTTGACATACTCTGGTCATTCCCAAGGGAACACTGAGGTTGACGAGAGATTGTGGACATCCTGATGAATTCTTAAGCAAAATGAACCCTAAAAGCTTGTTTCAATATTTTTTATCATTCTAAATGACTCTGACTTTCCACATCCTGGTTTCTAGATTAGTTTTAAAAGAAAAACAATACACCTTTATACTTCTGGCACGGTAGTAGTTTTGGCGATTTTCTCTGGATTTGCACATCTCCTTTGCCTATAGGTTCTTGATATATCTATGGTAGAATTTCCTTTTTGTCATAATTACAGCACAAGCTGAACCCTTGTTATAACTTTCTGGCTCCACAGGTGGCAATAGTTTTTTAAAGAGCAAGAAGCAAGTGTTCTCCCTATTAGTCATCATATAAATCTGGGGGACTTAAGAGTTGAAAATCATCTACTTGGGAGGTAAAATATCATCAAACTTAACGCCTTGGTCACTGGAATCCAAGCTCTCCCATTGATTAACTGAACAAATTGAGGGAAATGATTTCCTTCTAAGGCTTTAATTCCCCCCACAATGGGACGGGGACATGATAGAACCTGCCTCACAGGACGGGTGTGAGGATGAACTGAGAAGGTGTAGTGATGGTGTTCAGTGGTGCCTAGCCACCGTCACCCAGACGCCCATTCTCCAGATCATCTCAGTAATCTAGATACTGGATCAGGTGCGGCTCTTTGGACAGATTCCATGGTTGTAGGCAAGAATAGATCACTCATAATTATAAGCAGAATAATATCTGATGAACTTGAATCATGCACTATGGAGTCTTTCTACAAAACCACATGGATAGGGTTAAACCAAAGGGCAGTTTGAAACTTTGGCCTCTGAGTGTGAATGCATTGTCAAGCATTTCACAGTAAAATACAATAGCATTCCAGATCTCAGTATGATGTCAGACACAATGGATTACTCATTTCAGTGGGAGTTCATTCTCTCTGAAAACCCAAAAACATTCATCCAGAAATTTCAAGACACACTGATGAAGACATTGTCAGCTAACTCCACCAGGGACACTAGGTTCTGTTTCTTTCTCCCTTGGCTCTATATTTTACTGAACTTAACCTACGAATTATTTTTGTTCACTTTTATCTCTTTACGTTGCTGCATTTTTACATTTGGACAGGAGTACGCAGGATGGAAAGCAGCACATGTGGTGCTCACTGTTTATAAATGAAAGATTCATTCATTCAACAAATATTTGCTCAATAGTCATTGTGTCCAAGACACGGGGTTCAGTACATAATCTCTGACTTGAAGGACTTGAGATTCTAAAAGGGAGACGGAGTAAAAACAAGCAAACCTATCAAAAGGTATTATAGTAGCAAGTAATTTTTGACTACGGAGCCCAGTTTTCTTTAGACTTAAGCTGAGACATAAAGATGTAGGAATTAGCCATGGGACTAATTTTGGAAAGTACATTCTGGAGTGATGGAGCTCCTCCAATCCATACCTAAATGCTTTACGTCTATGGTTAGGTTTCTTGCTGATAAAAATTACAACATAATAGACTGTGGCGTTTGGAAATGATTGGATAATAGGGACTAAAACATAATTGAGTATGTACTAAGTGAAAAGTTGATATCAGAATTTATAGTAATACCATAATTATTTAAATTGTCAGTAGAATAGATTCTGTGGGCAAGCCTTTAAACACACAGAGAGTCTGGAATGACACAGCAGTGGCCCCTATGTATGTCAAAGACTCCAGTTACATTTCTGAGTTCGGCTGCTGTTCCTTCACCAAATCGCTTCATTTTGTCTGCCTCCTAGTTTAGGATATCATTGAAATATCTTGGTGTAATTACTTCCATACTCTGTCATCAGTATTTTCTATTCTTTTATTTCATGAGGTGACCCTCCAAATTGTAGCTGTGCTGACATGAAAACTTCCTCTGAAATTTTGATTCTTGTTTTGAGGTACCGGGGCGGTGGTCCCCAGTCTAATCAATAGCACCGTATAAGGTTTGAGTCTAGAATTATGAAACCTTCCGTGAGTGCGTTCAGGCTTCACCGTAATTCAGAGCAGAACAATCAGCATTGAGAACCACAGGAAGCGGGGACTCTCTTCCTTGCTCCCTCCCACCCCCCAATAAAGTGATCCCCACCCATGAGTCATAGACCATTCATCCCTTGGGTTCCCTATTCCTCCTGCTTCTGAGCTCTCATGGGCCATCGTGGACTGAAAATCAAATTAATACACAAGTAGAGATTATCGTGGCAGGGGATTTGTGGGAGCCCAGACACTTTTTATGAGAAGAGACTGTCACCCCCAAGGATATTATTTGAATGTGAAAAGAGGTGGTCATAAAGGAAGTGGCTCAGCTTTAATCTGCTGTAGGAAGCAGCCACCCTCTACTGCTAGGCGGGCCGTCCCATAGGAGCAGAATGCGCATTCGCTGGAGAAAGCAGCTGAGGGTAGAAAGCAGTTCCAATTTTGCAGTTTCAGGAATGTGTCCGAGCTGCAGCTTTAAGATGGCAACCTCCCCCCCCACCACCTCAGCTGCTGTGGAGAGAGCCCGGGGCTAACTTGAATGGAGGTTTTGTATAAAGGTTGCTGGTGAGCCAGAGCCTCTTGGTAATCGGGGCAACAAGGCACATTAATCCTTAAGGAATATACTTTACATACAGCTTCTCTTTTCTCTTAAAGGGAAAGCATCAGTAAAACTTCCCTGTGCTCCTGTAGTTATCCTGCCTTTGATCTCATTTTAAGTTCAGCACTGAAGGCAACTTGATCTCCAACGCTATCTCCTTTCATGGAGGATAATTAGCCCGGTTCTAGGAGGCTGGCTGCAATGATATCCTTTGCTGTTAGAAAGGGGAACGGGGAGTGGGGATTGGAGCAATTGTTTGCTGTGTTGATGACTGTGATGTTGCCATGGGAAAGCTCAAGACTTCAGGAGAGTTTGTGTTTTGTTGGGCGAGGTGCCAAGCTGTTGTGACTTATTACAGCCATGTGAGTGAGCGAGCCCTACAGAACGGTATCCTGTGTAGCAATTCAAAGGGCAGGAGCGCTTTAATCAGGGAAAGATAGAGCGCTGAGTATCCACACTATGCTTTATTTCAACTTGAAACTGATAAACAGACCCAGCATTTTGGTAGTCTCTGGGTTTGGTCTTTTCACTTTGGAGGAAAAACAAGTCAATTCTTCCCGCTCACCCCAGCTGAAAGGCAAAACAAAAATGCTTCTGCTTTACATATAAAGACCCCTTGTAAAGAATGGAGGTTCTCAAATAACAGCTCTGCCCACAAATGCTAGCTCCTCTTGACTCGGCCTCAAGAACTGTACAGGCATAAAGTTGATTCGGTGTGAAGAAAAAAAAAAACGGGAGGAGATTGGGAAGGTTGCTTCTACATTCAGACTCCAGACCACTTTGCCTCGCTTCTAAAGAGATTCAGCCATTTGTACCCCCACCACCCCTGTCCCCCACCCCGGGTCCTGTGCCTGGCACAGCACTTGTCCTAGCCTCGATGTTTGGTCATTGTCTAGCCATACCAAAGACAAGTTTTCATTGGGGTTGGAGGAAAAGCTGCTATCTAGATGCATAGAAAGGAAAACTCTGGAGCTTTGTGAATGATCGTGGCCTTTCAGGTCACAAAAGACTGGCCACAAACCCTCTTTTTGCCAGTAGTCAACATAGCCCTGATTCTTTAGGAAGGTGCCAAGTCTCCATTTCTTTTTGTGCTGTGTAGACATTGCCTAGAAGTTCCCTTGGTGCCAAGTCTTTTGAAGCCTCTTGATCCATTCCAGAGAACTCTTGGAAGAAGAGAGAACAACTTCACAATTTCCATTTTTAGCCTAAAACAGATGTCAACATGTTAACTCTTCTTCATTCAGTGTTGTAGGCCTGGGTTTGTGTAAGGATCACAGAGGCACAACGAAATGACCCCATGTTTTCCAGATAGATTTTCTGTGAGAGACTTGTGAGAAACACATGTGTTGCAGATCAATGAGGCGGCTATTTCTTACGGCCTAGTGGGAAGAAAAGTACTTTTCATATTTCAAAATATTAGAGTAAAAGTTGCATGTGATACCTTTTAAATATTCATTTTCTTTTTTTAATTAAGGGCTTTATTAAGTGGATGAATAAAGGAAGCACAAGATGTTAGTAGAAAATGATTTGTCTTTTAAACACACTTTTTTTTTTTTAATGTCCATTTTCCAGGATTGTTTTCTCTTCTCTTTTGGAAACACTTTTCAGAGTGCTTATACTTGTGTTTGTTGCTTTGTAGTTTTATTTGGTTGCCAGATTGACTCTTTATTTTCACCCACTTTGACCTTAAAGAGACATACTTTACATAGAGGCAGCTGTTTTTGTCTGCCTTAATTTTCAGTTACTAGATTCCCAAGTTCTGGTAACATTTAGAATAACTTACCATGTAAGCCATGGACATTTTTTCTAATATAGAAACAAATTTGCTTTGCGTACCAGATGACTCAAATAGTAACTTACATATATCTAGGCCTTTGGGAATTAGGAAATTGATGAGACTTTCCCCCCAGAAGTTTTCCATATAGTACAGTTTTGTAGGTATTTTAATAAGGATACATCCTGTATCATCATCATCATCATCATCATCATCATCATCATTATGGACTTTTAAGTAGACTTTATTTTTTAGAGCACTCTTAGGTTCACTGCAAAACTGAGGGTCAGGTAGAAGGATTTCCCATATGCTGTCTGATCCCACACACGCGTGGCCTTCTCTACCATCAACATCCCCGCCAGAATGGTAAATTTGTTACAATTAATGCACCTACATTGACACCTTGTTATCACCCAAGGTCCGTTGTTGACATGATTTGGGGTCACTCTTGGTACTGTACATTTTATGGCTTTTAACCAACATATAATGACATGTGTTCTTCATTTTGGTGCCATGCAGTATGGTTTCACTCTCCTAAAAATCCTCTGTGCTCCACCTGTTCATCCTTTTCTCATACCTAACTTCCGGCAACCACTGATTTTTTGTAGTCTTCATAGTTTGGCCTTTCCCTTATTATTCTAGAATGCAGTATCTTTAATTTTGAAATATGTCACAAAAATTTGAAAGTTGTTTAAAAATGGATGAGTGGTTTAAAACAACAACAAAAACAACAAAACACCTCAGAACCCTGTGTTTGCATTCAGGATTTGTTACAAATAGACTAATTCCTTCACCAAAGTGAGAATTCCTTGACCTAATAATATATCCGAATGCTATTCTCAGTCAAAGAAATTGCAGCTTTCTGGGACTTTGGAGTTTTCAAAAAGTGATTGAGTCAGGAGCTCCTTGAATAGAAACATAAAGACTATAACACATGGCACAGATGCATTTAGCCTTTTCTTTTGAATGAGTCCTTCGTCCGGGATGACCATGGTGTAGTTTCATTGTGATCTGGCTGTGTTTCTGGAGAACTATAGCAGTAAGCTATTCAGGTTTCCATAGCTCCTTTGTCTTTTCCAAGAAGAGTTTTTATGAATACATTAATTGCTCACAGATCTATAAAAGGTTATTAAGGAAATTAGAGCCAATAGGAAGCATTAAAAACTTTTGAAGTGGATGCCATAAAATGTAAAAGGACGATCTGGATTGAAAGCAAGCCTTGGTGCCACATCTCAGTGCTAGATGGTTGGGGGAGGAGACATTTCTCTCTTTTCTGAATTCACTCAGCCTGTCTCCTGCTCTATGTTTGGACTACTGCAGTACTTCCTAACTGACCTCCTACTCCTTCACAAATCCTCTACCCTTTCACCAGTTAAATATTTAAAACAAACTCCTTTTGTGTTAAGTTCCTACTTAAATGACACCTTCTGCCTAGAAAAATTCTGAACTCCCTAACTGATCCTGAATTTTGTGGATCCTGAGTCAGGAGGATTCTAGGCTTGTTAAGGGAAATATAACTGTGAGAGAAGCCAGCCAGACTTTTCATGCTGAGGGGTGATGGAGTGAATCCTTTCTCCATGGCCCAACAGAGCCAGATTGCCCGGCTCAGAATGGGGTTCTGTGATTAAGAAAGGCTCAGAAATGAGGACCCTGGGTGGCTCAGTCTTTAAGTGTCTGCCTTCCCCTAAGGTCATGATTCCGGGGTCCTGGGGTCAAATCCCACATCAGGTGCTCTGCTCAGCGGAAAGCCTGCTTCTCTCGCTCCCACTACCCCTGCTTTTGTTCCCTCCCTAGTGGTGTTTCTCTCTGTCAAATAAATAAATAAATAAAATCTTTTTTTTTTTTTTAAAGATTTTATTTATTTATTTGACAGAGAGAAATCACAAGTAGATGGAGAGGCAGGCAGAGAGAGAGAGAGGGAAGCAGGCTCCCTGCTGAGCAGAGGGCCCAATGTGGGCCTCGATCCCAGGACCCTGAGATCATGACCTGAGCCGAAGGCAGCGGCCCAACCCACTGAGCCACCCAGGCGCCCTAAAATCTTAAAAAAAAAAAAAAAAGAAAAAGAAAGGCTTGCAGCTGACTTGGAAGAACTAGGGTGGAAGCTTTCACTGATTGAGAGGACTGGAATGGGTGGGTCCGATGAAGATCGAATGCCCTGGACTGGAGAAAGAGGTGCTCACATCCATGGGGACCAAGGACCCCTCTGGATCCTGGCACCCACTTCCTGGCACACAGTCGTTACACAGGAAGCATTTGCCTTGGGACTGGCTGAACACTATGGTAGTTCTTAAGACTTTTTTTTTTACTTTCTCAGATACCTAGGTCAGAGTTTAAATGGAATAATGGAATAAGGAAGGTATCAGCTCTAGAGTGGAGACTAGGGCAAACCCAGGAGTCATCGAGAAGCACTCTGCCCATCTGTGGGTACCCACCAGGACAGCTTGGGCAGTATGTCTGGATTGGTGTCATTATGGGTCCCTTTAAGGGGTTTTCTTGGATCTATTTTTACAAGGCATACATTTTGTCTTTTGGTGCTCAGCCTGTCTTGTTCAAAGGCCTCTCATACAGTCATTATCGCTAAAGTATACTCTTGGCGTGGAAATAGTTCAAAGGAGGAAAGGAAAATAGACCCCTCTACTTTCCTTTATTTAAAAATCCTTAGGTGCACTGAAAGAAATTGTCAGAAGGGCTGTCTCCTCAGTTTTTTGTATTAGTATATACTTGTATCAGCCCTCGTGGAAAACTGGTTCTTACTGGCTCCTTGTTCTATGGCCCATTCCTTAAGAAGAAATTGCTATTTTACTGTACAGATAACTAAATTTCAAGCAAGATTAGCAAAGGAAACAGCATCAATTGGACTTAGGTTTTGGTAAATTACGTGATACTTACATAAAAGTTAAAGAACGTACCACTCTTTGAAGAAATGCTTCAGGATGCCTGAGTAGAAATTATTATCTTTCCTAGAGAATGTGTGAATCATATGCTCCATTGTTTCAAGGAAAGTATAGAAAACTGGCTGAAAAATGTCAAAACGACATTGATGGTCGACATTGACCGGAAGTTTGATAAAAATGGGTCCTTGAATTCATTATAAATTGGCAGAGCCCTTTTAGAAAGCATTTTGGCAATATCTTTCAAGAGCCATAATAATATCTGTGCCCTTTGACTCAATAATTTCACTTCTGGGAATCTCTCAGTGGAAAGAATCCAAAATATGGAAAAAAGCAATATGCATGAAAATAATCATCGTAGGATCGTTCATAATAATAATAGAAACCACCAGACACACCCGTGTGTACAACAGGAACCAAAGTAAGTGAATCTTACCTATGTAAAAATATGAATATAAAAAAACCTGGGGAGTACTACACATAAAATCATAATGTAAAGTATTAAGATGGTGTGTAATCATATATATTTTGGGGTTGTAAGCAAAAGACCTGGTCTCTGGCTAATTTAACCAACAAAATGATTTATTAGAAGGATGTGGGGTAGTTTGTAGAATGCATAGAAGGTCTGACAAACCAGATCTTGGGAAGGGAAGGAATCAGGGCAGCCCTGAGGTTCCAGGTAGCAGGAACCAGAAAATCTTGTCTGTAGGGTAACTCCTCAGAGGACTACAGCTCCACCTGGCTGGAATGAAAATTTCTTTGGTCAGTCTTGGATCATATACCCACTCAGTGACAGGAGAAGAGGGCAGGCACTGTGATCAAGTGTCCTACCCAGAGCAGACACAGAAGGAGGGGTGGTCTCCCTGGGCAAAACGGAGGGTTGACATGCACAAAGGAGAGAGAATAGATGCCTAGGAGGCCAGTACAGCAGATGTATGGTACATAGTGGGGTTTTCTTCTTTCCTCTATATAATCTGAACTTTCTTACATTTTTAAGTCAATGAATTTTAATCAACAATGTACATCGGAGAACGTCAGTATGCATAGACATAGAAACATTTCCCATTATGTTATTGCAAATACTGACCATATGAAGCAACACAGATAGCCTGGAAACAAATCTGCTGAGCTAAATAGCAGTTTCTTAATATCTTAATAAATGGAAATACCTGGTGGGGCTTCTAGGAGGATTAAATGAAGTAGCATATGAGAAAGTAGCATAGGGGAAAGCTGGTCTGCACAATGACTAGCACATGCAATAGAAGTGCATATTAAACTCAAGTAAAGGCTAAAAGGTGTAAAGAATGAGGTCACAATAGCTCTTCAATGTTTATGGCATAGCCAAAAAGCAACGGCTAAGTTATATATAGTGGCAGGTGATAATGATTGTAAAATGTGTGAATTATAGTTCAATTTAGATTTTCTTTGCCAGTACTATTAATTTGTATAAGTAAAAGTGTCAACACCTGAATGCATTATCTGAGTCTGAGTCCTCGAAGCATAATTCACAAAAGAGCTGATTAATTTGCCTGGGTTTGGATTTATTAGGATGCCATTGATCGTGACATATATTCTTTAATTTAGAACAGCTAAAGGTTGTACCATATACTATAGGAATCTCTTAGTATATATAAACTGCAGTGAAAAGCTCCAAGAAACATAACATTTGTTTCTGCCAATTAGTTATGGTCCATCCATACGGTAGCAAAATAGTCATTCTGCGTTGACCACATATCCATGGACGACAAGTGTTTGGCTTGATCAGGGTCTGGACGTATGCCAGTTCTACACTAGAGTTAGAACGACTGGTCTAGTCTAAACAGAGTTACTGACAGACAAGGTGAGGACTAGAGCAAGGCAAGAGAGCCATGTGCGGTGCACACATTCTCAAGTCAGGCACTCATTGAATGTGACTGGCTTACATCCTGTTCCTCACGCTCGTCCTGGGCCTGGTAGCAGAAAAGCTGGCATGTACCTAAGATGCAGAATTTTTAATTTCTAGGAAAAGGAATCAATGTTAGACTGATAGCTCTGTGTGTGTGTCTGTGTGTGTGTGTATGTGTGCGCAATTTTTGCCTGTCAGATATGTAATCCACAGATCCTGACGATACCTGGGATCATCAGTCAAATGGTATTAAAATCTTTTGTACCAAAGGATTGGTTCAAAACCATGCAGCTGGTTTTAATAAAACATACCTAACTATTAGAATGTCCACATTACCCTTGGCAATCTACAGATTCAGTGCAATCCCTATCAAAATTCCAATTACATTTTTCACAGAAATAGAACAAACCATCCTGAAATTTGTATGGAACCACAAAAGATCCCAAATAGCCAAAGCGATCTTGAGAAAGAAGAGCAATGTAAATCATAACACTCCGTGATTTCCAACTACACTACAAAGCTGGAGTACTCAAAACAGTGTGGGAATTGGCATAAACACGTACATATAGGTTAGTAGAGCAGAATAGACAACCCAGAAAGAAACCCAGGCATATATGGTCAATTAATTTATGACAACAGAAACAAGAATAGTCAGTGGAAAAAGGACTGTGCCTTTAATAAATGATGTGGGGTAAACCGGACAGCAATATGCAAAAGAATGAAATTAGACTAGTACCTTATACCATGCACAAAAATTAACTCAAAATAGATTAAAGACTTGAATATAAAACCTGAGACTGTAAAACTTCTGAAAGAAAACATAGGTGGTGAGCTCAATGGCGTCCCATCTTGGCAATGATTTTTTGGCTCTGACTCCAAAAGCAAGGGCAACAAAACAAAAATAAACAAATGGGACTTTACCAAACTAAAAACCTTCCACACAGCATAGGAAACCATCAACAAAATGAAAAGGCAACCTATTAAAGAAAATATTTGCAAATTATATCTCTGAGAAGGGATTAATGTGTAAAATATATATTTTTTAAAAAAACCTTCACAACTCAATAACAAAAAAACAAACAATCCAACTTTAAAAATGGGCAGATATTTCTCCAGAAAAGTCATAAGATGGCCAACAGACACATAAAAAAACATTCAACATTACTAATCATGAGGGAAATGCAAATCAAAAGCACAATGAGACATCAACTCACACTTGTCAGAATGACTTTTATCAAAAAGACAACAAGTGTTGGCAAAGATGTAGAGAAAAGGGAAGTTGGTGGGATATACACTGGGGCAGTAACTATGAGAAAGAGTATGGAGAGTCCTCAGAAAATTAAAAATAAATCTGCCACATGATCCAGCAGTTCCATTCCTAGGTATTTATCTGAAGAAAATGAAAACACCAATTCCAAAAGATAAATGCAAGGCTACATTCATTGCAGCATTATTTTCTGTAGCTGAGATGTGACAACAGCCTACCTATGTGTCTCTCAGTGGATAAATGGCTAAAGAAGATGCAGTAAGCTTACACAATGGAATATTACTCAGCTATAAAGAAGAATGAAGTCTTGCCTTTTGTAACATTTTACCCCTTGAGAGTAAAATAAGTCAGAGAAAGACACTGTATGATTTTGTGTGTATGTGGAATCTAAAAAAACAAATGAACAAATAGAATGAACAGATACAGAGAACAGACTGGATGTTGCCAGACGTGAGGGGGATTGTGGGGTGGGTGAGGGAGTCAAGAGGTACAGACTTCCAGTTATAAAATAAGTAAGTCATAGAAATATAATATATAGCATGGTGGCTATAGTCAACAATATTATATTGCAAGTTTGAAAGTTGCTAAGAGTAAATATTAAAAGTTCTTATCAGAAAAAAAAATTACAACATTTAGTACATGCTGACTCTGATCCAGAAGTGAAACTAAGCATTTTACATTTAATCCCAAAAAGTAGCCTATGAAGTAACTATTCCTGTTACAAAGACAGGGAAATGGAGGCATAGAGCTTAAGTAACATGACCAAGATTCCAGAGTCAGTATCAGATCTAGGATCTAAGTCTGGGGTCTGTCTCCAAAGTCTGTGTTCTTAAACACAGGGTTCTGCTGCCATCATCCTGGCCTTTTACCCAATTATTCTCCCCTCCCCTCCCCGCCCCCTCCTACTCACCCCCAGAAGTTTTTGGGGTCATAAATTCTCTTATGATGTCACCCAGTACAGGGATCCTCCCTTTCTTCCAATACTTATCTTCCTTTTGCTGACTTCCCTTTCAGCTCTTCCCACTGTGCACACTGGAAATTCTTTTCCATTGTTAAAAACAAAACAAAACCCTTCAGACCTTCCTGAAACCCAGTTCTTCCCTAAGAACATCTTCCTACTTTATTTCTCTCAGGTAAATGACGGAGAAACCCTGGGAGCGTACCTTGAAACCATTGGGAAGTAGTGTCAGCATTATCTTAGTTCCAAACCACCTCCTTTGACATTTGCACCACTTAGCTTTTCTTGTCTTTGACGTGATTTCTCATGGCCGTCTTCCTGTATCTGGTCACTTCCACGCCAGATAGCTGCCTACTCTTCTCTTCGTCCCAGCTCCTGCCATCCCCCCAGCAGATTTCAACATTCCCGTAGGAAACACTTCAGACACTCCAGATGTTAGCTTCCGGACCACAAGTTTCATTAGCATTCACCTCATCTCCTCTGAGGAAGGATTCATATGACCTCACCCTTGACCTTATCACCACCTCAAACTCTCCTACCAGTGAGGTCTCAAACCCAGGTATCACACTCTCTTATCTACTTCTACCTTCCCCATTTCTTCACTCCCACTAAACCCCCGTGTCCTTCCTTACGAAGACCTCAACTCTCTTGACCTCTCAGCTGTCCCTTGCTTTCTGCATATCTTCTTACTTCTGTTCTTGATTTAACCAAACTGAATCTCTGGGTTGGCAGTTGGGATTATGCCTCTCTCATCAATTTCCTGACTTCTTTATTCCATTTATCATTGTTTGGGTTTTGAGCCTCCAGAAGTGGCTCCCAAGGGATTGAGCACAAGTAATTCACTCAGGAGGTGATTCTGGGAAGCACACGTAAAGGCATGGGCCAGTGAGACAGAGAAGGGAAGGACGCACCCCTACAGGGTGTGCTAAGCAGATTGCTGCTGTTGGGCTGCAAGAGCTCAACCTGATTGTGAACATGTCTCAGAATCACCCTTCTACCAGAGGCAAGGCAGGTAAGGTGTTTATCCACCATCATCCATGGGCCACAGGGGCTGGGAGTTCTTCCAGGGGAACTTCTTCCCTAGAATTCCTTGCTTCTCTTTTGTCTGAGGGCCAAGGCTGCTTCCAAAGCTGGAGAAAGGCCTCAGGCAGAAACACTTAGCTGCTTGCGTTGAGAAGCTGTCAGCATACACAGGAAATGTGAGCAACAGGAATGTATGGATGAGGCCCTGGCAGCATCTACTCTATTCATCTGTCGTGCAAACCTCACAATACCAGACTGGTCTGGAAAGCTGCCTTCTGATTACTGACCGGACTTTCGTGCTATTATTAATATATGGTTTCTGATCTTGGCAGGACCCATCACTGACTTTCTATGATCTTTTAACTTGTTGCTTTCCTTTCATTTCTCCATGAAAGAGAAAACTCTATGTTTAGAGTTAGGGTGAGTTCACATCTGGCTCTGCCACTTTGTGAGTTTCAGCAGATATCAAGCTTCTCCAAACCACGCTTTCCTCTTCTGGAAAATGAGGATATTAACGTCAACTTGATTTTTGTTAGGAGTCATTTGGTGAAATAATAAATGTACATATAATAAGACATGCATGTAATATCTATAACTTAAACATTTTATATCATATAGGTATAGGTATGTGTGCGTGCGTGTGTGTGTGTGTATAAAACCTATCACAATGACTAACATATAACAGGAACTCATTAGCTCTTTATCTGCTTAGTTCTCTGCTCTTATTCAATCCTGATACTCTTAGCAAATAGCCTTGATTCATACAGCTCACAGAGGAAACAGACCGTCTACTCCTAACCCCCCAACTTTCAACACCTTCCCAACAGAAAATACCTATCTATCCTGTGTTTACACATTCTTTGAGTTTCACAGGGAGGGATGCTCTTCCTGTTCAAGGCTAACCTTTATCTCCACTCATTCCTACTCCTCCAGAACTTCCTATCATCAGTTACCAGCATCTCCCTGCTAAACCCTCAGCCTTACCATGTTCAATACTTTTCTTCAGAGGACTTTCCTTAGAGTATTATAATCACTTGGCTTGTATATACTTTACTTTAACCCAGTCAGAATATGTAGCATACTTCTATTCATCGAAGCAGAAGATGTCCTTCCATCACATAGCTGCCAAGATGGCCGTGTTGCAGGAAGTCATGTTGTTTTCAACACAATCATACAGACCTGAGAGGCAGAAAACTAAAACATTTTTCTTCCCTGGGTATAGTAGGTTTCTGGGAAATTGGGAGAAGCTATGAGGAGATGAAGATGGAGTATAGGTGATGGGTCCAAGGTGGGAGTTAGGGCAGCAGGTAAAATTATCTTTAAAGCTCATGTTTAAAAATTAAGGAACAAAAATCCGTTAAGTGCACTTAGAAAGAAATTTTAGCATGTGGGTTATTTCTGTATTTTCTTCCATTATAAAAGACATCATTGGCATACCAAAAATATTTTGTGTAAAATGTTTAGACTTTAGGATGGTGAAGACAAAAAAACAGGCTGACAGAGTATACATAAAATTTGTAAGAGTGCTTTCTATAGTAAATAAATATACTGAAAAACATGTGTTCCTGTTACATGCTGATTTACCATTAGTATTATTCTTTTTTTCTCCAGATGCTTATTGAGTATGTACCTGTGTGCTTTCTCATTAATGCTCTGCCGTGCTCTACATAGATTATGAAAAGGCAAGAACAGTAAGAAGAAGTTAATATTAGACTACACCATGTATACAATGAGTAACTGGTCAGCTCAAACCTGTTCTTTTGATGTCCCAGGTGCTAGAGGCAAGGTCATATCACTGTTTCTCCTTTAATGGGAATTAATGAAGCATTTTCTGATAATTTGGGCTCCGGTGTTGACCAGACTTGTAATTGCTGTAATTTCGTTGGTGATAAGCTTTGCAATTTTAAGAAGTGGGAAGTGTTCTTTACTGTTTTTAAAGAAAATGTTTAACAGCGAAGACACATACTTGAAGTGTTACTCTTAGTGGAATAGAGTCCAAAGTCAAAAGCTGCCGAGAAGTCTTGAATTTTAATCAATAGTTGTATTTTGGTAGTAACATTGTTATTATTTTAAAACTATTGGCAGATATTGTAAGATACAATAAATACCTGTGTTAGACAAGATCGGGTGTGTTCAGGGTGGTATGGCCATAAACAAATACCTATGTTAATATTCTCAGGAAGATGTTATAAGATAAAGCAAACACCCATGTTAATATTCTTTCTTTTTAATTTTATTAATTTTATTTATTTATTTGACAGAGAGATAGATCACAAGTAGGCAGAGAGGCAGGCAGAGAGAGAGAGGAGGAAGCAGGCTCCCTGCTGAGTAGAGAGCCCGATGTGGGGCTTGATCCCAGCACCCTGAGATCATGACCTGAGCCGAAGGCAGCGGCTTAACCCACTGAGCCACCCAGGCGCCCCCCATGTTAGTATTCTTGAGAACCATGTTTTCAGGCCAATATCAACTTAGAAAATCCTGTTGTGTTAAATACAAATCGGAATTCATGAATATTTTTTCCAAAAACATACTTTTGTCCACCTAAGAGGGGAACAATGAGCACTCCTATTGCCTAAATTGTGGTCTCTTAATACCATTTTACTAAAAGGAATCGGGGCTTTTTCACTAAAAGGAATCAGAGCTTTTTGGAAGGGGCCATTCCAGAAATGTGGCCAGAAATGTCCAAGATTTGAATGGGTCATCTCATGTTACCAATAAGCAAGAAAGACATTAAAGACTAACCTTACTAAATGAACACAGAAACCAATGTGAGGGCACATGGCTAATCTTGGAACAGTAAGGTTATCAAGAATAGTTATGGTTACAGGTATTTGAAACATACTGAATACACAAAAATCCATATGTTTAAAATGAAACAAAACAAGACATCTCATTGGTTTCCAAATTATTAATCCGGAAATTGGCAGTTAAAGAGAAAGACCTAAACATCTGTACTACCTTTCCTTTAGTAACCATATATCTGAGTATCCGAACGATTTAGTTGGGAAGAAAAATTTTCCCAGACTTTTTTTGCCAATACTTATAAATAGGGAGAACAATTAGAAATTAGAAACCCACCACTTGGCCAACACTTAAGCAATTGATTCAGACAAAATCATCAGTGAGTCACACTGTTATATGAAATTATTGATAATTTTCCAGTGGCTGGATCAGGCTGTTGCCACCTGAATTCACTGATCAGTTATAGCTTCACAGATAGTTAGGCATTCTAACATTGGGTGCCTCCTGACATGGTATAAAAGAAACAGCACAACTTATAACATATTCTTGCCAAAACAAAAAGTTGGACTGGAATCCAATCAAGCATTTGAAATTAAATTCTGCTTCATGGGCAATATGGAGCTAGAGGGGTAAGTTAAATGATTCTTGAGGAAGTAAACAGGTAAATCTGAATGTGGGACATTTTATAGGAAAATTACCTGATTTCTTCTGTAAGCCAAATGTTTATAATAAATTTAAGATTGGGATCGAAGGGGGAGTGCTGCTCTAGACTCTAAAAACATAAGACATGTGCTAACCAAATGTGACGTGTAGACCCTGTTTAGATCCTGATTTTAGGAAACTAATTAATACAAAACAATTTTTGAGACAGTCTGGTAAATTTGAATAGAGCTGTATTTTAGAGGACACCAGACAATTGTTAAATTTTTAAGTACAGTAATGACATTGTGGTTATATAAAGATATATTTTTAGAGATGCATGCTAAGTAAGTAGGGGTGAAATTGCTTCTGGGATTTGCTTTAAAATACCTCCACACCACCAATCAGAATGTGACAAAATCTTGATAAATTGTTGATTCTGGCTCATAGGTGTATGGAGGTTTATTTTAGCATTCTCTTTATTTCATGTATGTTTGAAATATGTTATATGAATCTTTCAAAAAAGGGCATGGTCAGTAATACAGGTCTACTTTTTAGTTTTAACTAGGGGCTCAAATGTTTAACATTTGAAATGAAAAGGTATTCTAATAAAGCCTTTGAAGCCTACTCTGGAAAGTATTTTCCTTGACTTTGACGCCATATCTCAGCTGGGGTCCTGGCCGAGCCTTAGCCTTTCCCCATGTTGCAGTGGTTGCCGACATCAGTGATACCTTTGCCAAGAAAGCTCATAGAGCCTGCTATGTGTGCAGATGGACAAGACTCATTGCTTTTAGTTACAGAAAAGCTTGGTTGCCTGGGCACCACAATAAGGATTCAATTCATGTGAGGATTCTATTGGGAACTTAGAGAATAACCAAAGGAAGCATTTATCCTCTTTTTCCTCAGTTTTCCCATCTGTCCAGTGGAGGTCATGCTATTTTTCCTTTATCATCCAAGGGCCAACTCAAATATCTCAAATACTTTCTTGGCTACCAATCCAAAGAATTCTTTTCCCTTTGCCCATTGAGATGTGGAACAATTAGCAAGGCTCATGGTTCTGCATTCTTTAAATACTGCTTGTAATTCATCAGTGAGTAAAACTTTCCCTTCTTTTCTTCTTCTCCTTCTTTCTTATTTTATATTTCACCATGAATTTTTTTTACCTGTTAGGCACCTTGGGATGTCGTTTTTCAATGTGTTCACCATGACCCATTAGTTGGTCACGAAATCAAATTTGTGAGTTATAACCAACATTTAAAAAAAATGAAAGAGAATAGAAATTAGTGTGTTGCATACAGGAAGAGTATTATTTTCTGAAATTTGTTCCAGTTGTGTGTATGTGTGTGTTCTGGGTATGATCTAAGATGTATTTCTTGCTATAAGTTATAGTCAAAACTGTTTGAAAGCCACTGTTGCAGGGGATGTAAAGCCTAGAAAGAAGTATTGTTACAGATGAATGATTAACAGTATACTTGAGTATTAGTATTGAAGCTACTGTTTTATGATTTGTTTTACCACCATTATCAAACAGCCCTATGGTGCATGTATGTTTGCATGTGTTTGTGTTTGTGTGTGTGTGTGTGTGTGTGTGTGTCTGTGTCTATGTGTTTCAACAGCAGAACAGTGGTAATTTGATTGAACCACAATGTAGTTTAATATTCAGTTGGGATTTTATCAAATAACATGACTGCACATTTAAATTACTATTGTGCTGCCAGGTTAAGTAATAACATAGGCTTCTGAGGGTCTTGGAATAAAACAGATTCCAGATGATGGGCATTTAGTTCTCAGGGCTTGTATTTCCAGAGAGTTCTGAGGCCTTCAGCAGTGTATCTCAGTGTATTGAGTTCTATTTACAGCTCATCTCACTTGGGCATGTAAGAAGCCAATTTTGTATGTATTTGGTGTGAATCTGGGCTTACAAATGAATTTGAAAAATGTCAATTCATTTTTGTTTCTAAAGATAGTAAAGCATTTTAATCCTGTCTCTGTTTTTATTCAAAGTTTATTCACCTGTGGTTTTTTTCTGTTACTCTTTCAAACTCTCTTAAAATATCAGTGTTTTCAGAAAAATTCTGACCATTGCAGAAGTGAATTTGGAACAGAAATTACATTTGCATATTTCAAAGTTAATTCCAAACTAAATAGGACTTTCATTCACCTGGCGTTACCTCGGTTTTGGTGGAGTTTCTGACTAACTTTTAGCTGCACAAGATCACGTGAAAATATATTTCTATAGCTGGGAGAGATTCCTAAATATGCCCTTCTGATGATGCTATGGTCCTCTCATTGAGTTCGGTCTTGGCCAAAGGGAACAAAGTTAATTTGTTATTCAAATACCTCAATTCCGAGTATATTTTCTTGGTGGTTAAATATACGAAAACTTGAACTCAGACAGCCTGGGTTCCCAAATTCCAACCCACCATTTATTAGCTTTGTGACACATAGCAATTTCCTTAGCCCCGAGCCTCATTTTCATCTGTAAAGTGGAGATAATTAGCGTGCTTACCTTAGAGCGTTGATAAATTGAGACAATGTATGTAAATATGGTAAGATCTCAGTCAATGCTACCTCTTTGTTTATTCTAGAGGAAATTCTGTTCTTATCCAACTGTGTTAGAACTAGGTGAAGTTAAAATTCTTGACCTGTGCAATATTTGTTCGCCATACCTCTGAATAAAGAGTGAGCTCCTTAAGAACAGTGACCTCTGAGATCATCTCTTTCCTTTGGAATTTCCTATCATTCTCTTTGTAAAACTCAGAAGGTGCTCATCATAAGACGTTGATCGTTGAGCGACAACTAATGAATGTGCAGACTTTCACAAAATGATGATTTGTTTCTTTTTCTTCCATCCCAAGTTTACCATGTGGCTTTGGTGTTAGGGGCAACCACATCTTCGGACTGATTGATTTGCATTAAAAAAAAATCAGTAAATGTTCTCTTATAGTGGGTTATGTCTGATAAGAGAACATCCTTGTTCCAGAGGAGAGAAAACTCACAGTCTCAGCTGTTTGTAAAGCGTTTCTGGAGCTGGCATTGTTTGCAAAAGAAAAATATTCAAGCTTGGCATTTGTGTAAGTTTCCCTTATGATGTGCTTGTTTCTAGGGGACAGAACTGCTTTGGGGCGAGGATAATTAAGAATGAACGTATCAGTCTTTTGAAGAACTGTTTAAAAATGAAAGCTAAGCTAATGCTGAAAATAATACTTGATATTCACTGGTCTCCCTCCAGAGTAATTTCTGAACTTTGGGCATTCAGCATTTATTTTCTAGTTGCAACTGGATAGTCAGCTCTTGCCTGGACAGCCAAGGTTAAATAAAGAGCTAAGAAAGTATTTGGCCACTTTACTTTACACTCCTAGACTGTGGATGTTTGGGCCATTTAGAATTCACTGGATCTTTCCATAGTTTTCTTCTCAGGTCCTCTGTTACATATATAAAATCTGCAACATTTTCATCTTTATTTGAAACATTGACCAGTCTGTTCTCATGTGACCTCTGTTTCACTTTAAGTCCCTCAGAGAGGGCTGCCACACCTAAATGGCATGCTATCGAAATGATTATTGTTCTGCAGAATGTTCTGGTGTGCTGGGAGGCTGCGTCTCATCTTTTCAGCCTGACATTTCTGAGGGTCCTTACTGCTTGAATCTTAAAGGTTGAAGTTCTGCTGTTCTTGCTATTTCCTGAGTTTGCTATGCTTCAGACTTGCTCTTTTTAGTAAAGCATTTGACATTTTTATAGTTATTATCTTAATGTGCATCCAGAAAGTTGTATGATTTAACATGCTTCCGATGACCAAAAATGCAACCCTGTGCCCTGACTCCCCTTTCAGCAGATGAGAAACTGAGGAAAACTATTGACTGTTGAGTGGTTTCAAAGATTGAACGTAATTTTATAAGATATGATTACAGTGGGGGTTTTTGTTTGTTTATTTTATAAAAACCCTCTGCCACAGGCTCACACTTATACTGAATAAGTGGATAAAAATGGACATGCTCCAGATTTTTAGTATGTGTAACTCTTTTAGTGAACTGGGCAGAAACGTCGATTGTGATGCTTTAATAGTAAAAATGTAGCTAGCTAGGACATGACAAAAGTCACATCACATCCATTTTCATGAGAGATTCTTTTAAAGGACTAGATGGTTGCATATGACTTCATAGCTATTGTTTTAAAAATGTCCATATTCTAAGTTATGGGGAACTTTTTCAAGCATACTATACATGGTAAATGTTCACTTTTTATTTGAAAGGTAATGTAGTATTGGAAAAAATCTAATGTAAAATAGAAAATCCACAAATAAAATCTAGTCCTATAATGGATATGCTTTCTCTAACTTGAATTGACCCAGGGATGCCCCCTTTGTAGTTTGGAGCTGCCTTCTGTGAGACAGCTAGACTTTGTTCCCCATTTCTCCACTTGTCTTTATATCCCATTCCCGTAAATTCACACTGGGCTGTGAAAAGAGCAGATTTATTTATGAATTTGCCTACCATCATGATAGCCATGTATTGATGCACTGAAAAGAATAGATGAATAGAAAAAGATTAGGTTGTTACTGCAAAGGAACGGGCTGATGTTGCTGGGAATGACTAACCCAGCTAAATGAGTTTTTGGCAACAGATGTCAAAGGAAATTTCTACGAGAGGCATGGTGGAATACAGCAGTGGAAAGAGCCTGGCCATCAGAGTCAAATAGACCTGAGTTTACATAATGACTGTTCTATTTAATAGTTATACACTCGGGCAAGATGCATTCACTATTCCTGGCCTCAGTTTTCTCATCTACTAAATGGAATAATAATATCTACTCTACATGATTGCTGCTAGGATTAAATGGAGGTGGGGGGAGGTATAGCAGGTAGTCCCAGAGCATAGGGAACATTCTGTAGATGAAAAGTCATTTCCTTTCCTCCACAAAGCTCTCTTCTTTTTATGGAATTTCCATATTCTTGCTACCCAAAGTGTTAGTTTAAGGCCTCTTGGAGTGCTAAATTTTCATGTGATTCCATGATAAAGCCAATTGTTTCCATCATATGCTGCCTTATTGAACTACATATGATCATCTGGAAGTGGAAGGAACTGATTGAGATGAGTTCCTTCTGAGGGTGACAACAGTATTTTGGGCAATGTACCAGACGATGCAAGGTACGAGCATGTGGGACATCATTTGTTATATGCATTTAATTGTACTCAGGTATTCCTAAAAATTCCTAAGAAGAATGTTTCTCCTGATATATAAATGTTCAGATAGAGACTTACATGCTGCATAAAAATATTCTTCACACAGATTGATGGCAAGGAGAAAGCCAGCCATCCCAGGATTCAAGGTGATCTACATCCAGGAGGTAAAGGTCATAATAGCAAGTAATTGGCTTTGATAATGACAGACATGCCATACCCTTCAAAGAGACAATGGTGAGCAGTATTTTCTGAATAAAAAGTTGATGCACGTGCTCCCTACACACACAGACACACACAAACACACACACACAAATATCACACATGTAAACATAGACAAGATGCAGAAGACAGATATTAAAGATAAATATCTGCTTCCAGAAAAAGGCCTTTGGTAAAATAATGACAATAAAAGTGAAAATAGTAACTGTAGAATGAAAGGGAAAGATAATATACTAAAAGCAGAGTTTTCAGTCACATGAACAAAGATTTTACTCATCTGGACATTATGTTTCCTAAAACCTCAACAATATAAAATATAGCTAAGAAACAGCCAGTAAGCTGGCGAGGAACTAACATAGATGCCAGCCAGCCGGTTATCAGAAAACCTAGTTCTATTTTCTAAATCCTTATTTACCTAACAAATTTTTATTTCATGTGTTCTTGCCTTCAGAAATTAGATGAATTGACGCACAAAAAGTATACTGTGATACAACCTCAGCAAAAAGAGACAAGCCTGGTAAGATAGAAGGAGTCAGAATAATTATAAAAAGCAAAATAAAACCGAAAAGCCCAGTAGACAGAAACATGGCATTATATGTGAACTCTAGAGGCTTTGCCATTTTCTTACACATTGTAATAATTATTGTTAATAACAGTGGCTCTGAGTTATTTAGACATAGGTTTTATTGTGGTCAAGATACTCCTTAAGAAAATGGGCAGTGTATAAGACCATTTTACAAAGGTCTCCACCCCAATTTGTGAAAGTGAGAAAAGTTGGCACTTCAAGGGTAAATAACAAATATCTTAAAATGTACTTATTGGAAATGGTATCACATTAGGATTTGTGAAGATTTATAATGCATTTGTGGATCAAGGAAGTACTGTGTAGTTCAGGCAATGGGGGGGGCACATGAGGGTCTTGAAATCTTGGTTGCCTCACCAGTCACCTTGGTCGTCTCACCAGTCACCTTGGTCGCTCTGCTTCCGTCGGGCGAGTCTGGCAATGGACCATCTATGGGGATGAATTGTGCTTATTCTTAGTCTCATACAAGAGGCAGAATGGAAGCCACACGGTTATTTTGGCAGCAGTACTAACATTAGTAGTAGCAGCAGCATCAATTACTATTTAATGAGCCACATTCTCCCCACTGTCTCTTTCAAGCCACCAGGGTACCATTTTGTGCAGTAGAGTGGTAAATCAAATGGGACTCTACTGGACTAAAAGGGTAACGGCATCTCCCCTAGAGTTCAACTTACTACCTGAGAGCCAGAAAAGCTTTGGGGAGAATAAAGGCCATTAAGTACCCCCGGGGTATAAGATATTACCCAAAGCACCAACACTTCCCCACTATTTTATAGGACAGAATGGACATCAGCCATCAAGAAGAGGTGGTTGGAGGGTACTTGATATTCATTCTCTGTTAAAGGCTAACAAAAGAATAAAAATCCACTATAAGTTTCAGGAAAGTGAGGAAGGTTAGAGGACTTTTTCCCTCATCCCAACTATTAATTTAGTTTGGATTTATGCCCAGTTTCCTCCCGAGCTTTAAGTCATTTTCATAAAAAAGGGACATTAAATGATAAAAATGCCTCAAAATGATCATAGAAAGGAAGTTCTGCCCCTTCGAATATACGATGCGTGTACACAGTTCACTGAGAACTTGAGACACACCAAATAAGTACATGAGGCCAAATAAAAAAGGTGCTCTGGAAAATGAATAAAATCAATCTAGCCATATTACCCTGTTCTACTTATACTTTCTATTCTGCAGTTCTTTCAAAACTGTCCCAGGTTAGCTAGGTTTTAATGAATTTCTCATTATTTAAATAAATACACAGAGTAAGTTGTTTAATGACTCTATGGCTAAAAGTATAACTGCTTTTAAGAAAAGTTTGGTGTTTTGGGGTTTCTAAAGGCATCGAGAGGGTTACATTTATGGATATACTAAAAATCTGGATTCTATATTTCCAATCTATCAACAACTACAAATGATTTCATTCTTTCACACATGAGTTATATGGAAGTCCACAGACATTTATGAATGCCTACTAAGATCCTAGGCGATGTAAGTAGAAGGATTTGTTCCTTGATGCAAAGAATCAATATTTTCCAGTTTTTGTCTAAAAGTGCAGTTATTCTTGCCTAGTCGACTCACAGTTAAACCAAAGCCAAGTTCTTTAGGTGAGATTAGGTTCTGCATAGAGTTAACCAAAAAGTTTCAGTCTAAACGGAGCAATCTTTTCTCCATCATGGTTTTAGAAAGTCAAGTTTCATGTAGGACTGAGCACATTGCTATCCTTCCAAGCCTGTTTCTATCCTTCTGCCATTCCATGACTGAGGTATTCAGGGTGAAGGTAGGTCTCAAAGATGGTTAGAAAATGAAACAGACTATCCATATCACTTCCACATTTCCCCATGACAACTTTCTGTCCCTAAGGGCACCACCAGAACCATGTTGTTGGAAAAATACAGAGTTAGTTATCAAAACACATATATCAAGAATTCAACATGTGCTGGCTTGGCTTACTAGTGGGAAAATTATATTTTTAACTGAGGAAATTTTGATTCTGCATTTAGGTATCATCCTCCCAGAAAGACCTTCATTTACATGTATAGTATGAAAAGCTTTTGAGTTTTGCCAAACTTTCTGGAGATCATAAAACCAATTTAAATTCATAGTACCCAAGTGTGTATATGCCACATATTTACCAGCCTCGTAGCTAAAATTCATATTGTAGGTTGATGAGGAGTCAGACTCAATATTACATGAATAATCGTGGTGTTACCATTTGTTGGTTATTGGTTTAATTTTCACAGTACAAGTTATTTGGAAAATGTGCCTGTCTATTTTATAACTGTTCTAGCTGATATCCAGTTAATCTACAAAATAGTAGATAGTTAACCTCAAGTAACGGTATCCTGATCACATTAGAAGATACTGCACATTTACTCTGAACTCTGAATTCTCTCTTCTTTCTTTCTTGCCATCAACTATTTCCATATATTAAAGAGGGATAGAATATTTCCTGTGGCTTTCAGGTGGTTTCCAAGATTTGTCATTCAGATTTATAACACCCCAATGTCAGTATTTCAGTGACGTAGTAAAAAGGATACTGTTCCACCAAGTCTCAGAGGTCACATGGGGCCCTTTTGGGATTCAGTGTTCCAGTTCCACAAAAATTGCAAGCAAAGTGCATTAATGATGCAACTAATAGCCATTCCTGTCATGTATTATCTGTGAGTTAGTATTAAAAGGAAGGATTTGTGTTTCCTTAATTTTTTAGCCTTTTAATCTCCTAACATGGACTGAAACAATATAATAATCAATACTATTTGTCTTACAAATATACATAAATATAAATAAATAGACATAAAAAAATATTATCAGAAGACGAGTATTATAATGGAAAGGACTTCTAGAATTAACACCAGTGCTTGATTCTTCCACTTTCTAAGGTGACTTTGAATATTTAATGACTGTGCTTTAAAACAATTTACTTTCATTAGAATGTTTGTTAAGACTGTTCCAGCCCTCTGTGTTTCGATTCTAAAATAAATATTACATTTGAAATTTCTGTACTGTTAGAAATGTTTCAAACTAAAACATACAGGATAAAACCCACAGTAGATGCTTCTCTAATGCATTTATGTGAAATTAAAGTTTCTTAGATTATTTTTGCTTTAGGTTGTCAGTTCTAGTCAAAAGACCCCCTGGGAAGGCACTGGCCACAAGAAGGGCAACCGGTGTTGAACTTTGTTTTGCTTTAAAAAAAAAAAAATGTATCCCATCCAAGGATGGAAGGAGACATGTGCATTCACATAATCCCCCTTACATCCTCCAGAGGGTTTTCATCAGATGAATTTCCCCCGAAGGGCCTCTTAGCTACCAACAGTTTCTCTTTAGGACATATATATTTCTGACTGTGGTCATTTGTTAGAGAATTTTAGCAGATGTTGTTAATCAAATGCATTTAAGAGAGCTATTGCTTTTCACTTTCTCCCATGGTGTAACACTCTTATATTAACGGGTTGTCTGGGGGCCCCTTTCTGAAAAATACCTGATGACAATAATCTTTATTCTTCCAAGGTCAGTTAACATCTCTTCTATCTCTGATCTGATAACTGCTAACTGCGGCTATGTTTGCACAATATCCCCTTTTAAGTCCATTCATTTTCATCCTGGAAGCAGTCCATTAGTCTGCACTCTCTTGTATTGTGATTTCACAGCTCCTTTTTATTTGGCTCTAGAGTACACAACTATATATGACTGCAAAATTTGGGGGCCACATTGAGATTCCTGAATGATAAGTTAACCATGTAAAGATATGTTTAAATTGCCTAGTTCCATGCTGGAGTGGTTGAGTGAAATTTTTTTTCAGGGATTGATTAGAATGCTTATACAGAACAAAAATTATTTGCCATTCTTGCCACATATGTATTTTTCACGAGATCAGATTATAAGTAGATGCATTTTGACACACTGGGGAATTAGCATAATCATTTATTCAACAAACATTAATTAATGGTTTGCTTTGTGGCAAATCTATAATAACAATGGTAAAAATCAGTGATGTTAGCTACAACTTATTGAACGCCCATTACATCCCAGTTTCTAGGCCCTTTTTATATATCAAGAATAATGGTTTAAGAAATGATATCTCTTCTTCCCTTAGTGGGGTTCACAATCTAAGTGAGGAGAAAAGCACAAAAGCAAATGTTTGTGATATGTGCTACAAGAGGAATATGAGGGGAGGTGGTTTCGTATTTTGGTTAAGCATGTTGGTTTATGTGGTTGGAATCCTTGCCTCGATACTGGCTTCACAGCTGTGTGACTTTGGACAAGTTTCTTAACCTCTCTCTGTGGTTGAATATCTTCATTTGTAAAGTGGGCATTATCCGAGCCAATGGATAGGACTCGGACTTCATTAACTAGTGATGAGAATTAACAGAGGAACCATTTTAAAAGTGCTTGGGCAGTGCCTGGCACCTTACAGGTTTGAAATAGTGATTTTTTTTTTCAATTTAATTTAATTTTTTTCAGTGCTCTAAGATTCATTGTTTATGCAATGTGTGCCCTCCTTAATACCCACTGCCAGGCTCACCCAACCCCCTACCCTCCTCCCTTCCAAAACCCTCAGTTTGTTTCTCAGAGTCCACAGTCCCTCATGGTTTGTCTCCTCCTCCAGTTACCTCCAACTCATTCTCTTTTCCAACTCCCAATGTTCTCTATGTTATTCCTTATGCTCCACAAGTAAGTGAAACCATATGATAATTGACTCTCTCTACTTGACTTATTTCACTCAGCATAATCTCTTCCAGTCCTGTCCATGTTGATACAATAGTTGGGTATTCATCCTTTCTGATGGAGGCATAATACTCCATAGTGTATATGAACCATATCTTCTTTATCATTCATCCATTGAAGGGCATCTTGGCTCTTTCCACAGTATGGCAACTGTGGCCATTGCTGCTATGAACATTGGGGTACAGATGGCCCTTCTTTTCACTGCATCTGTATCTTTGGGGTTAATACCCAGTGGTGCAATTGCAGAGTCATAGGGAAGCTCTATTTTTAATTTCTTAAGGAACCTCCACACTGTTTTCCAAAGTGGCTGCCCCAACTTGCATTCCCATCAACAGTGTAAGAGGGTTCCCCTTTCTCCATATCCTCTCCAACATATGTTGTTTCCTGTCTTGTTAATTTTGGCCATTCTAACTGGCGTAAGGTAGTATCTCAATGTATTTGTTTGTTTGTTTTTAATTTTTAATTTCTTTTCAGTGTACCAGAATTCATTGTTTATGCACCACACCCAGTGTCCCATGCAATACGTGCCCTCCATAATACCCACCACAAGGCTTCCCCAACCTCCCCCCCACCCGCCTCTTCAAAACCCTCAAATTGTTTTTCAGAGTCCATAGTCTCTTTTGGTTCGTCTCCCTCTCCAATTTCCCCCAACTCAATGTGGTTTTGATTTGAATCTCCCTGATGGCTAATGATGATGAACATTTTTTCATGTGTCTGTTAGCCATTTGTATGTCTTCTTTGGAGAAGTGTGTTCATGTCTTCTGCCCATTATTTGACATGATTATCTGTTTTGTGTGTGTTGAGTTTGAGGAGTTCTTTATAGATCTTGGATATCAGCCCTTTGTCTATAGTGGCATTTGCAAATATCTTCTCCCATTCCGTGGGTTGCCTCTTTGTTTTGTTGACTGTTTCCTTGGCTGTGCAGAAGCTTTTGATCTTGATGAAGTCCCAAAAGTTCATTTTCACTTTTATTTCCTTTGTCTTTGGAGACATGTCTTGAAAGAAGTTGCTGCGGCTGATGTCAAAGAGATTACCGTCCCTGTTCTCCTCTAGGATTCTGATGGATTCCTGCCTCACGTTGAGGTCAAGTTTATCTTTGTGTATGGTATAAGAGAATGATAAGAGTTTCATTCTTCTGTACATAGCTGTCCAATTTTCCCAGCACCATTTATGGAAGACACTGTCTTTTTTTCACTGTATGTAAATGGTGATTATTACTGTAAAATGATGAGTTAGGGGGACTGAAGAAATTGATTCTTCATCAGGGAAAAATATTCATGGAGATTTTTAAAGACAGAGAAGACATTGATCCAAACTCGTGTCATTCTTTCATCACTCCTGCCACTGTGGAGGCCACTCTTCCCAGAAGACTAAAGCTGCATTGGTAGCAGAGTTCTAGTCCTGCATAGCCGGTGTTCAAAATCTGTTTTTAAGCTGAACTCAGTGGTGTCCTGGGTACTTTAGCACCATCAGTCTGGTGCTGAACCTCAAGGCCCAGAATAAATGTTGCAATCTTAAGGAAGCAGGCAGATTCAGTTAGATTCAGTGTTATATTTCCAAATCTCACATTTGGAAAATCGCTTATCAGTTCAGTGTGGAGGGCCAAGAGGAAAACAAAAAAACAAAAAAACAAACAAACAAACAAACAAACAAAAAAACCAAAAAAACCCCAGTATTCATCTGGAAAGGTAAAACCATTAAAAGAAGTAGGAAGACTGGGGTGGTAGGGGGTGGGTGGAGACACAGGCTAAAGAGGACGATGTTTGATATGGAATATGTAGAATTAGAGGCATTAGCAGGTGAAATAGCCAAGTGGAAAAATTTGTGGAGCAGTTAAAATATGGATCCAAGCCTCTGGAAAAGTGTCATATCCAGGAACAGCAATTTAAAATCTACACACATATCTTTGAGGGTGAAATTTGTGGGGGTGGAATATCTTGCTAAGTAGATAAACTGAAAGTGGTATCCATTAGGAATTGCCTGCATTTTAAGGGGGGTGGAGGAAAGGTTTTTCTTTCAACTAGTAGGCAAGGGAAAAAGGAATCTTAAGAAGAAGGTAATATATAGCATCAATTGCTACAGAGAGATATAAGAGGATGAGGACAGAAAGAAAAATTCGATCATTAGAAGGATGTATGTGACCATCTAGAGGGCAAAGTGACGGATAATTTTAGTCAAGTTTTGAGGATGAAAGATAATTACAGATAGAGCAGGAGATAAGAAAGTAGATAGCGAATTTGTAAAGAACTCTTTCAAAGATTTTGAAGGCATAAAGAGGAAAGTAGCCCTCAAGAAGAGAGACAGAAATCAGAATCTCATTTTTTTGAGGGGGTGGAGGTTAGAATAATGAATACATTTATAGGCACAGGTAAATGAGCAAGTAGAGAAGAAGGCTGAAAGTATAAAAGAAAGCAAGGATAAATCACTAATGTACAATAGCTCAATCAAGAAGGAACGGTGACCCTTGAATCCAACTGGACTTTGGAACATAGAGGGCTGGTGTTGGTTGGTCTAGTAGATTCATGAGTCAACATGGAGCCTCTTCTAGCTCCTTAAATGGCAGGCTTAAATCACATTTCTCACCACATTAATGACTTCTCCAGCTAGAGACTCAAACTCAATAGTTCTTAGTTCTTTTAGGACAAAAGAAGTTATTCATTAGTGTTAAATTTCACCTTTGGAAAAAACGAAGATTATAGCACCCAGTCCCTGCATTTTATTTTTATTGGTATAGGGCATCTTGATACTCTGTTTCCATTACTCATGTTAAGTACTCTGGTAGACATCATAAAAAATAACACTAAAGTCACACATCTACCAAAAAAAAAAAAAAATATGCTGGAAAATGAATGGCCTTACTAAAACTCCAGTTTAAAAACTGATGCAGAATTAAAATAGATAAGAAGAACCATGACTGTGAGTTTAGTGTTGGACAGCAAGGCCAATGGAGAACACAAAGCTGAACAATTTTGTAGTGAACAGAGAAGAGAAAGATCTACACCTTGACAGTTACCATCTCTTTAGTTTATGGCTTATTTAGCTTTCTGTTTTATAAGTGATCAAAAGTTAAAGTTTGTGGATTACACAATCTTTTGTTTGCCCTTGTTGATGGATTGGTTCCTGCTTTCCTGAGCTTTTAGTGGAAAAAATTATATCATATAAGAAACTATCTCACTTGTTTCTATTCCCTGGCATCATATATGGAAAAATACAGCAGTTAGTTGAATTGTCTGCTAGAAACTGGCCTTTAAAGGAGACTATAAGAGGAAGAAATTTTGCAAGTGTATACTTTAAGGTTGAAGTAAAAGGGAAGGGATGACTGAGGTCACATTCCAATTTTTGAAGGTTATTTACTAATTCATGAAGGAAGTTACAGCTATCTCTCAAGTGTAGTATAAAATTTTTTAGTTCATTCAGATTTGAATTATAAAACTCAGTATGATTACAGATTGTACGAAGATGATATGTGGCCTTGGCTCTATTGTCAAAGCAGAATTTTCTACCTTATTTGAACCAAGAAGACTCACTTTTTCCTAAGTAAGTGAATTGCATCTTCTTTTTTTTTTTTTTTGAAGATTTTATTTATTTATTTGACAGACAGAGATCACAAGTAGGCAGAGAGGCAGGCAGAGAGAAACGAGGAAGCAGACTCCCTGCTGAGCAGAGAGCCCGATGCAGGGGCTCCGTCCCAGGATCCTGGGATCATGACCTGAGCTAAAGGCAGAGGCTTTAACCCACTGAGCCACCCAGGCGCCCCCAGAAGTGCATCTTCTAATTTAACATTAACATAGAGTAATTTAAACAGAAGGAGCTTTAAAGACAACAACAAAATAAAAGTAAAAAAAAAAAAAAAAAAAAATCAGGAAAATGGTTGCAAGCTTCAACTCTGCTTTGATTATGAAAACCAGGCCTGCCTGGTCTGTGAGGGGGGAACGTCAGGCTACTCTGTTCTACCCAGTAACACCTCCTTGACAAGTTGTATTTGAAACTGATTTTCAGATTGAAAAGGAATTTAAACCCACTCCAATGGCTTGAGTTAATAGAATTCTCCTATGACTCCTCTTCCACGGCGAAGATTGCCCTTATAATTGTCCCTCCCCATCCCAAATACATACACAACTATGTTTTTCTTTTAAATTATGATTTGTCTTGTGGTGGTGGTAGTTTGTTCAGATCAAAAGGTCCATTCTACCTCACTACAAAGCTTAGTTGATATTCCAAAACATCAAAGGCAGATTTTAACATTTTTAGTAACCAAGGTTGCCAAGTCAGTTGATCAACATGGGTAAAAACCATTGTTCTTTTTCTCCTAACTGGTGCTTCCTACTACCAAGTGATCCCAGAGCCTAGGGAACCCTGGGTGGATGCCACTGGGGTCTACCCTAGCCAGCCTTCTGCAGCTCTCTACTTGCTTCTTTTCCCCCAGCCGGAATAGATCTGGACCCTGGAAGGATATACACCCTTGACAGCAGCACTAGCATTCTCTAGACAAATGCTCAGTGTCTCAGATACCACCTGCTCTCTCCCAACCCTGTCCCCTGGGATGGGGGGAGGGGGTGTTGTTCTCTGTTGCCTACACTCCCCTAGAATCATCCTCATGTGGTGACTTGTGGGAGCTCTGGTTCCCAGCATCCTCTGTTGGGTTGTTAAATATTTTTGAATAATACTCCCAGTGATAGCCACATTGAATGTTCAGTTTAGTAATTCATTTTAAAACAAAATTCATAAGTGTGCATGATTTGAAAAGCTTCACCTAGTAAGTATAATTAATTTTTATTCCAATATCATTGTTTCTTAAATAATGTACTCACATTTGGAACTACCACTGCAAACTTTAGTTTGTTCATCTAAGAAGTAAATTGATGTACTAAGTTCTTATAATGTATCTAGGTATGGAAGGTGGGGTACAGAAGTGAAGATAAACTACCTGCCCCACTGGGAGCTCACAGTTGAGAGTGGGAAATGTATGTACTAAATGAGAGAGGTTTACACCACAGAATAATATTATGTAGATCAATTAACCAAGTAACATATTCAATTACACCAGAGGGAAGGGACACTTAGCTACCGCTCGCCATTATGACCCAATATAGTGTTCCAGATTGTTTTGCAAATAGAGCAGCACCGTGGGCATTGTATGGTGATCTGTAAGTAATGAAAAAGCTTGGTGTGCTATGCTGAATCCTCCTTCATAAGAAGGGTTCAAGCCCAGACCCACTGGACCGTCTGTCAAGAATTTGCTGATGTACTCAGATCCCTTTCAACTGCAAATTTCCATAATTCCATGAAATCATCCCTGACCTCCCAGGAAGATGAAAAATAGAGGATACATGAATAGAACAAAGCAACCAGAAGAGTTAAAAACAAAACCAAACCAAACCAAAAAAAAAAAAAAAGAAGAAGAAGAAGAAAAATAGAAATGAATCTGGGCATTGCTCAGGTCAGGAGAAAGAAGGGATTCCGTAGCAGTTTCGTGATTTATAGGTTTTCAGCTGGCCAAGAACCAATTACTGTGAATTTAGATGAGGAAATTACTGGCTATTCATTGCCTACATGTATGTATGTATGTATGTATGTATGTGTTCGAATTATTCATTCATTCATTCATTTAAATTAATTAATTAGTTAATTTAAGCCCCAGCTCAGGGCTTGAACTTACTACCCTGAGATCAAGACCTGAGCTGAGATCAAGAGTCAGACACTTAATGGACTGAGCCACCCAGGAGCCCCTGTTGCCTGCTTTTAAAGTCTTGTTTAAAAAATAAAATAATTATAGATGATTGCTCCCTTTCCATGAGAAAAAGAAGACCAGTTAAACTGGCATGCATACAAATGTTTCCATTTTCTTTTTACTCTACCTACCAACTATGCAGTGTCTTCTTTCCAGAATTAGTTTGAAAGCTCACAACCTGTGTCTGAACTGGGCGAAACAGCTCAACGGTTTGCACTTGGAATGAAAGAATGATTGTCTGGGTCTGTTAATGGCCGTGTAGAGCTCCATCCCTACATGGATCTATTTATAGACATATGTTACCCATGATAGGTTCATTTAGTCTTGAACTGATCCCAGACTAAAACAGCACAAATAATATATTATTTTTGATAAAGTGCTCACTTGTACCATTTTCTCCCTGACCTTTTTTTTTTTTTTTTTTTTGAGATGCAGAAAACCCCTGTAATAAAGTGCCTAGTTCCTCCAGGGACACAGACATGCTGTGAATTACAAGACATCCTTGTACGCTCGGAGAGGTGCATGAGACAGCTGCTGCTCTCTCAGCGGGATGGCTTTAGAGTTCTGCAGTAATTCATGCTGCCGCAGTTCTAGATCTGCTGAACTGAGAGGTACAGGTGAGCCACAGGTCTGGCACGCCCATAAAAAAGAAAACCAAGCTTTCGTGCAGAACGTACAAGGGAAATGGAGGATGTCTGATTGACAGCGGAAGAACTAGATTCAGGACCCTGGTTGTTGGCTAAGCCCCCAAGAAGCTTGTTAGTTCTCACTTTCTCCTCTCCTTGGATCTTCCCTTACATTTTATACAGTGCTTGGTCATTTGCCACGGGACTTTGACACAGAATATCTTCTTGTTCTTCTGTGTGCTGAGTGTAGAAATGAACAAAAGTTCATCATACGGACAAATGGGAGTTTATACACTGCACACCGCAGATGACCGTGCCAGCAATGGAGAGACCCTCCTGCTATTGCCTCTCTCCCTGGAATGAAAATATGATCCATAACCAGCTTGATCATGGATCTTCTCACTCTGGGCACTCTCCTGGGTGACCTCATATGAGAACCAGGATTTTATGACCTTCCTCCTATGCTCTGTGTCTATATATATTCAATTGTGTAATGGCCATGTCTACATGGAGGACACACAATCATGTCCATTTCAGTGTCCTACACCGATGTTTCCCCTCCAGGTATGCTCTTTCTCCTCTATTGTTTTTGTCAGTAAATGATGGTCTTTTATCTCAGCCAGAAATCCATGAGTTCTAGTAGATTCACCCTCTCGATCACTTCTCAGTTGTAATGATGGCCCCCTTCCTATACAGTCTGCTTGTTTCCTATCTCTGCTAGTTAGTCCTCTCTTCCCCTTCATCCACTCTGCCACAATGTTAGTTTTTCCAGATCCTACATTTTCTCACTTTTATTGCTGCAAAAATATCCCCAGCAATTACCCAGGCTCCAGGCTAATTCCTCCAACATGCAGCTGCCAGAAAGATCTTTATAAAATGTTCTTATGGGGCGCCTGGGTGGCTCAGTGGGTTAAAGTCCCTGCCTTCGGCTCAGGTCATAATCCCAGGGTCCTGGGATCGAGGCCCACATCAGGCTTTCTGCTCAGCATGGAGCCTTCTTCCCTTCCTCTCTCTCTGCTTGCCTTTCTGCCTACTTGTGACCTCTGTCTGTCAAATAAATAAATAAAATCTTTTTAAAAAAATGTTCTTATGTTTACCATAGGTTCAAATTCATTAGCAAAGCACACAAAGACCTTTGTGATAGAGTGTCACTGAGCAAAACCATTGGCAGTCCTAGAAAGACAGTGCATTTGACGGTGCTGTGCTATTCCCGCTGCCGGGAATGCCCTTCTGATTTTTGTTTTTTTGAAGCTCCTCTTCATCCCTCATTACTCAGTGAATCGTGGATCATCTTATTAGAAAAACCTTTGTGATCCCCCTCCTCCCCAGCTCTCCAGCCCGAGTGGGTTCCTCTTTCGCTCCCTCTTAATACTCCTTCGGTTATAATGTTTTGTCATAATCTGTCATAGCCCTTAACACATTGAACTCTAATGACCGGTTAGCTGGGCTCTCCACCACACTACAGCATAAGCTCCTTCAGGGCAGGGACCTGTTCTGAGGTGCTTAACACAGTGACAAGAGACGAAGAAGTATTTAGTAAATGTTGAACAGAATCTGTTTTACTTTTTCCAGAGCACAAAGCATGCATGAGAGGGATTAATCTACTCCACATGGGAAGTTGTTGCCCAGGCTTACCAAAAGGTCAGGTCTATATAAAGTGGCATTCCTTTTATTTCCCCTTTCCTTTAAGACGGAAGAAGAAGAAAAGCACAATTTAAAAGCTGAGATTTATCTCTGATATGGAAGAAGATCACAGAATCACAGAAGCAAATTCACAGAGCCCCTCAGCTCTTCCCTAGGGCTGTGGTTCTCAAAAGTGTGGTCCCCGGAACAGCAGTGCCAGCATCACTTGGACAACTCATTACACCTGCAAATTTTGGACCCATTCCAGACCTTCTGAGCTGGGGACTGAGTGTGGAGTTCAGTGCTCTGTTTTAACAAGCCCTGCAGGGGATCCTGATGGTCACTCTAGTGTGGGGACTACTGCCCTGGGAATCAAAAACAGAAAGGAAAATAAAAACAAACCCTACAGAAGGATATTAGCATTTATAGAGTACCTACTGTATACCAGGCCATCTATTTTGTTTACCTAATTAACTTTTTTGGAATACCAGATTAGTGCTTCCAAGATTTAATTTGGCTAAGATACATTTTTAGTCCATTTAAAATTATTGTAGCTGCATTAGTCTTGAGTTTGCTCAACTATCTGGCAGGTAAAAATGACACTCTTACTCCGGTGCTTTCTCCCAACACTTTCCAGGAGCGACTCCTCGCTTTTTTGCAATGATTTGTGGCCCTGAAGTGACACATGAAATACATTGTCTTGAATCATACTGGCTTATCTCTCATACTGTGAGTTTTTACACGGCATAGGCCCTGTTTTGCATGCAGAGGCCTGCACCTTGCTTTAGATAGTACTTTCCACGTGTGAGCTAAACACTTGATAAATATCAGTTGGATGAATGAATCAATCCTACAACATTTATCACAGTGCCATCCAGAGTTAGGTGTGCGCTACACAGGGCAGGGATTAAAAGCTTGTGTTTTGTTTTGTTTTGTTTTGTTTTTGGCCTGGAAAACCCTGTCATCTGCTTATATGGAAAAAAAGGGGAGAAATAATTCTGGAAATGTTCTTTTTTCAAGTCACTTCAGCCTAACAGGTATTTTAAAATCATGGACATTTAAAGGTGGGGAGTAGTTTAACTACGTGGAGCCCAGAAGCTAGTTCTTACCTTCTGTTGCAAGTATGGAATCTTGTCTTGTTGGAGCTGTGGACATCTGTGCAGGTTGGCGTGACCCTAACAGCTTTGGAGGTACTCTGTTCAAGGACAGACAGTGACATTTCACCCCTTAAATGTGGTCCCCTGTCACACTGCTGTTTTGGAGTTTAGGATTAAGCTAAAAAAAAAAAAAAGCTGGGCATGGACAAGAGGAAGAAATTGTTCTTGCTGTCATCTCCCCAGAGGCAAAGAGATTATCCCATGGGGCTAAGAAATGACATTCTGATGGTTCAGTTATCAATGATGGAGAGTGAATATGCATAGCCTCCTTCCTATTAAGTACAATGAATTGGTGTGAGGGAAAAATAAAAATAAAATAAAATCTCTTATACTATATTTATCCCCCAGTTATTGCCTTCTCTAGAAATGGAGAATGGATCAGAAAACTGGTTTTGTTTTTATTTCACATTTCTTCTTCTCAAGATTCTGTACCTATTTCCATGGACATGATATATCAAAGCATCTCCGTGAAAACCATGATTTCCCTGCTATCCTCCTGGCTTGAGAAGTATAAATTCTTCACATATTCGTCATGTTAGACGTTTTCTGCTGAGGGAGTGTACATTTCTAGAGGTCTGTTCGGGTTAGAAATTTTGGCTCTCACCCATAGTGAGGAACTACTGATAGGGAGATATTGTCAATTTTAATCCTTCCAGGTAGAGAAAGCAGACATAAGACAGGTGAGTGAAAACTGAAAAGAGAGGCTTTATTTTCACTGGTTTGTAGCATAAAGCAAGGTTTTTATGTAAGTGACACTATTTATGTAGCAAGAGTGTTTAAATTAGTGAAAATTAACAGGTCAGGCAACACAGTCTCTGCACTCATCCAGTGTCCCATGTGAGAGTTGCACTGACAACAGCACGGATATTGAACCTCACATTAAGGCATTGCATGGTCCAAATTCTACAACAAGAAAAAAATAATTCTTTAGTTTCTGGATAAAGAGGAAAATGTAAAAGTTAGAATGCGTTGAAGAGATGGTTCATCAATTGTGTTTTTAGCCATTATTTTAAGGGGATCTGGATGTAAAAGTTATTTCCTGCAGCACTGTTTGGAATAATTAAAAAACAGAAGTAACTTCAGTTAACTTCAGTTACTGCAGGGAATTGACTGTGACCACAATGCATCTGTACATTGAAAAGTGTGCCATCATTACAAATCAGGACACAGTATATACGCATTAACATGGAATTAACTCAACAAGCCATTAAATGAAAAAATAGGTTTAAAAATGTCTCGTGTAATATGAACCCATTTATGTGGAATTATACATGTCATGTATATGTACTGAGGTGCAGTAAGATTAATGACAGTTCAGAATATTTATGGTAATGATCTCTAGGTGGTTGGATGCAGGTAATACCTTTTTTATGTATTATTTGAATATTTACGAGAAGAATATATCTTTTTAACAAATTGAAAATTTTAAAAATGTAAAAAAGAACAGGCTTATGAGCTTATGGATTTGTTTCAAGTTATGTTTTATTTTTTCCCATGGAATTCCACATTTGCTGTCCTTTTCATTAAAAATATGTTTAATTGATAGATGACCTGATTTAATATTTTTGACTTAAGAAAAATTTCACAATAGGGGGCCCCTGGGTGGCTCAGTTGTTTAAGCATCTACCTTCAATGCAGATCCTGGGATCTTGCCCCTGGTGGTCAGAATCCCTGCTCCGCGGAGAGTCTGCTTGTCCTTCTCCCTCTGGTCTTCTCAAAGAAATAAATAAGATCTTTAAAAAATTCACAATAGGAATAAATAGATGATTATAAAGAATAAGGAAAAATATAAGAAACGCACTCGAATTTTATGGTTAATAACAGAGAAATAAAAGTATAACAATAAGAAAACAGTAGAAAGAGCTGTAAGTAAAGAGGTCTGTGGACAAGAAATGCTTCTAAAGAGAACTGAGACTAAATGAAAATACCAAGAGAGATTGTAGCAAAGAAAGGAGACAGGACAATAGAATGCTTGTCTCATAATGAGCATGGATTACATATTATAAAAATGTAAACATAAGTATTTGACTCCCACAACAGTTCTAAGAATTTAGTAGATTAAAAGTTTCTCATTTTTTGCGTGAGAAATGAAGGCCTGGGAGAGGCAGACATCTTGCTTTATGTCACAGATTTACTACGGTGCGTGGAGATGTCCTTGCTTTTTATGTTACCAGGCAGCCCACGACTTACCTTGTTCAGACCTCAGTATAATCTGCAGGACTATCATCCCATTTTGCTGCTGAGAAAACGGAGTGTCACAGTCACAAAGTCGCTTGCCGTGACCCACAGAGTGATCACGTAAAATAACCCATACTCAAATTTAGATCTTTTGCCCCTAAAACAGTGTTTGTTTTTCTTTTTCCTTTTTAACACTATGGAGAATAATTTGCAATAGAAAGGGAAAAAAATATAAATAAGATAAAGGGAGAGAGATGCAAGCCTCAAAAGAAGGAAAACACTTTCCAAAAGGAACAATCATTTTGTGTAAATATATTAAAGTAAATTATTTTCATTTGCATGAAATTACTATTTTGGGCTAGCGTAGTTTTTCCCAAGTCAAATATTGATGAACCTCAGTGAATTCTGTCCCTTTTAATCGAACTTGAACTTTTGTTTTTAACTTTTCAAGAGGTAAATAAACTATTCTTCCAGAACCATTTACAGTCTCTTTCGGAAAGTAAGAGAGGCTGTGCAAGAGAGACAAGATTATTACCTTGATTTACAAACAGTACGGGATTCAGATTGTTTTTCACTGCTGTCAAAAGCAGTACCAGACTTTTCAAGGCAACTTGATGCCAGGTTTGATTGTGACTGTCCTCTTGTTTCTATGGTAACAAACTTTCCTGCCATTAGGGCTACATAGCAACTTTCTGCATTGCAACAGGCCAGGAAAAAACAATACCTGCCTCTGTATGCCTGATACACATAGTCAAGGCTGAATAAATGTTTACTGAATGGAAGAGTGAAGTAGAAATCGTCTCAGAGATACAATGCTATGCTAATCAGATGTGGGTCTACCGTTTGCATATGCAAACATCTTCTTGGGACAGGAACAAACTTTAGCAAAACAGTAAGGTGTAGGGTTGTTTTTGCTTCACTTAGACCCAGATTGCAGCACAAAGAGAGCTAAGTCGAAGTCTTAAATAGCTTAATTGTGTAGCAAGTTAGAAGTTAAAGGGTCAGAGTAATGTTAAATAAATGAAGCTGTTTTGGAGAAAACCTGTAATGCCGCATTCCAGGTCTCCAAAGGCACAGTGCCATTTTTGTGTGTGTTAAATCAGGTTAAGGCCAAATACTGCTGTTCGCTGACTTCCAGAGAGCTTCCTTATGTTTTCAGTCTTTGCAAAAGCAGCATAGCCAGGTACACGATATCTAAATCTGGTGGGCTTCTTCTGGGATTTTGCCGGGAAGGTTTAAATACATGCTGTTGGGTTTGTTTTTGCTTTCAGTTCATAATCTGATCTGTTCAAAAACAAAAAACAAACAAACAAACAAAAAAACCCATAAAACTTTAGGTCCTGGCAGTCGACCATGCACATTTTAAAAAATTTATTTTCTTGTAAGATCTTATTTATTTATTTGACAGAGACATCAAGAGAGGGAACAGGAGCAGGGGGAGAAGGAAAGGGAGAAGCAGACTTACTATTAAGCTAGGAGCCCGATTCAGAGCTCCATCCCAGGACCTGGGATCATGACCTGAGCCAAAGGCAGACACTTAATGACTGAGCCACCCAGGTGACCCAACCATGCATGTTTTAAATGATGTCTGAGTATTCTGACCCATGTAAAATGTAGGTGACCTTTTGTGAAATCACAGAAGCCTATCAATATGGAGGAGAAGGGTTGAATCTAGATGTGTGGCTCAAGAGTATTTAGATGTGTGTCTCAATCAACTCCTTCAACAAATATTTATTGAGCTCCTACTATGTGCCAGGCACTGTAGTAGGCACAGAGTAAACAAAAATCCTTGCTCTCCTGAAGCCTACATCCTACTGGGGAAAAAGAAAATAAACAGAAGTAAAATTAGAATGCTAGGTGGTGGCCAAGTGCTATAGAATCAAAATAAGGCAAAGACAGGATCGATTTTGAATAGAAAGGGCATAGAAGTCTCACTGAGAAGGTGGCATTTGAACAAGGACCCAACAGTGGTGTAGGAGAGTACCAAGCAGATATCAGGTAGTAAAGAATTCCAGGCGAGCTAACAAAAAGTGCAAAGGGTCTGAGATGGGACTATCCCGCATGTTGGAGGAATAAGTAGAATGGTGGTCATATGTCTTTGAGCAGGGGTAAGAGAAATGGGAATTTATGTCAAATCAGTTATTCAAGACCTGGGAGAGGAAGTGGAAGGCATATTGCACAGGACCTTGTAGACCATCATAAGGAGGTTTGCTTTTGTTCTGCATGAGATGGGAACTCATTTGAGTTTAAAGCAGAGCAGTGGAATAATCTCACTTTGGTTTTATGTGGATCATTCTGGGTCTTGTGTTTTAAAAAGACTGAAGAGAGAAAGGGCAGAAAAAGGAGATGTATAGGAGATTTTCACATTAGTCCAAATAAGAAAAGATGGTGTCTTGGAAAATATTGGTAGTGGCAGAAGTGGTGTTCTTTGTTGGATTCTGGATACCCGGTAGAGACGACTGCACTTTTGATGGGTTGCATATGAGGTGGGAAGGTGGAATCCACTATGAGCCTGGCTGACTCAGGCAGTGCGTGTGATTCTTGATCTCTGCATTATGGGTTCAGGGCCCACATTTGGTGTAGAGATTACTTAAAAATGAAATCCTAAAAAAAAATGATGCTGAGTCATTTCACTGGAGCAACTAGAAGGATGGGGCTGCTGTTTACCAGGAGAGGCTGTGGAGAATCAAGTTTTGGGGAAAAGATTAGGAGCTCAGTTTGGGTCATGTTAAATCTTAGACAACTAAGAAGAGATATCGTTTGGTTGTATGAATTTGGAGACATCTGTGTTAGAGATACAAATTTGACAGTCATCAATGACTAGAATCCAAGACATTATTTAGAGCTATAAGGCTCCATGAGAGGTCTATGGACTGAGCTCTGGGACTCCCAGCATCTAAAGGTCAAGGGGATTGGGGTGAACGCTCAAAAGGAGACTAGGAAAGTCAAGTGGAAGAAGAGAACTAGTTGGAGCCAAATGATGAATCACTGAACATTACATCAGAAAACTAATGATGTACTATATGTTGGGTAACTGAACATAAAAAAAAGAGAGAGAGAGAAAGAAAGACTATATTTCAGGCAAACATGAAGAAAAACAAGAGCTTCTTGGGGGTTTATGTTTATCTACCAGGATCTCCCCAAGTGAGGGGGCAGGAGCTCGTAAACCCTCAGTAGCAGCCATGCTTATGGCATAAGAGAGTCATTTAGGCTGAAAGAAGGGCTGAGGCAAAATCCTAGAATGATGATTCCTGGATGTGCCTGGATGCCCTAGGAGCCTCACCACAATCACACACTTGTAGTCCCTTACTTCAAGAAAGACCTGGAAGGAAACCTAGGGTGAGTGGCAAAATCTCCACCACAAATTCATCCAGTGATTTTTCTTAATCGTCTTCAATAACAAGTGACTTCAACAACTTTGTGCATCTTTGATTTCCTCTCATTAGCAGCTCCAATAAAAATGGCCAAGTCACCAGCCCTGTATGTGAATGAAGTGGATTATGACACCAACATTGTATTGATTCCTGACTTTTTGAAGTCTGTTTCTGAATTTTCAGAGATGTATCCCAATCCAAATATGCATTCCCTCAAGCCAACATCCATTTGCTCGATTTACATCCTAATCTTCCTCCAAAGTCAAGTTTTTGATTTTTCCAATGTTTGTGTCTTAGAAGCTGTAAGGGAGAAAATACATTTACTGACTTTTTTTTAATATTTTTTATTTATTTATTAGAGAGAGAGAGATCACAAGTAGGCAGGCAGGCAGAGAGAAGGGGAAGCAGGCTCTCTGCTGAGCAGAGAGCCCAATATGGGCTTGATCCCAGGACCCTGGGATCATGACCCTAGCCAAAGGCAGAGGCTTAACCCACTGAGCCACCCAGGTGCCGCCATTTACCGACTTTTTAGGATGTATACTTAATGATGCTCTGGTAGAAGGGGAAATGGAAAATTGAATAAAAGTATCCAAATACCATCATCGCATCAAATTTTATAATAAACTAGAGATCAGAAATCCTAGAGAGCAGAAGTGGTGTCCTTTTAGTTCTAGAGGTGTGTGCCTGTCAGTAAGAGAAAGCCACCTCTGTGTTTCCAGAGTCCCTATGAAACCATACTTCAGATGGTTTCAACACGTGCCACGGGTTGAAAGTCTCTTCGTGTAGGAAAAAGGGCTGAGTTGTTGCAAACAGTGCATAAATATAATAAATGACCTCAATGAGCAAGCCCAGTGAGGTCCTAAGAGGGGACCGGGCTTCTCCACCAGTACCGCCCGCCATACTTGAAGGACAGCCCTGTCAGAAGTAGCCTCTCCACTCCCAGTCCCTGTCTGGAGTGCAGCTGGCTGAAACCAGCCATGTGAAGGATGCATCCCTGCAAGAGGGGCAGAACAGGTCACGCTTTCTTTCTCTTGCTGCCTACCGAAGGTTACCCCTACAGGGAGGTTCTGTTCCTCCCTGCGGGCGGCACAGGGCAGTTAATAAAGCTCCTTGAGATGAAGCACCAAGGCGCACCGCTGCGGTCAGCCCTGGGTAATCGAGTTTCACCTGTTTAATTAAGTTTCACTTTCCCCTTGCCTTGGAGGAACTTAATGTTAAGAAAGGGGTTTTGTTTTGTTTTGTTTTTTCTTTTTCCTCTGATGCTTTTTGTCTTTTTTTCTTCTAGCTGGAAACTGAGCAATTCCACATTGTATTGAAATGGAGAGGCAGTGTTTGTGTTGGCTGAATTAAGCACATATAATCATAGAGTTCCTCTCTTTTGTCTATTTGTGCCGCAACCTTAATATGTGGGACAGAAATTTCATTTAATGGAGACATAATTTTTTTTATTGTCTTCGGGCTTATTTATACCAGCTCATTCTCCACTAGAATGCTTTTCTATACTTGAGATCAGCTCAGCACTGGTTTTGTCATTGGAATTCCACCATTCCCCTTCAATACCATGTATTTTCCTGAAAAGTCCCAAGTAGCCTATGAATCTGCTACATCGGGCAGAGAAATCTGCCCATCTCTCCTAGGTTTCACACACATATAAATTGTACATTAGGAATGCTGCACCTGCGGCGCCTAGGTGGCTGACTCGATTAAGCATCTGCCTTCAGCTCAGGTCATGATCTCCAGGTCCTGGGATCAAGCCCCAGGTCCAGCTCCCTGCTGAGCAGGGAGCTTCTCCCTTCCTGTCTCCCTCTGCCCCTCCCCCTGCTTGTGATTGCTCCTGCTTTCTCTCACTCTTTCTCAAATATATAAAATCTTAGAAAAAGGGGGACAAAAAGGAATGCTACACATTTCCTTGAAAGGCTGAACAGCCAGCCATTCATTCATTCTCTTAAAAATTAGCTGTGGGCCTATTATGTGAAAGCATATGTGATATGCTGAATGGGAGATAGTCTTTTCTATAAGATTGTGGTGTAATAAACCTCAGATATTTCTAAATTTATACGCCCTGGACATCCCATCACAGAGGGACCTCACTCCTCCCTTCACGCTTGTGCTATTCACTGAGGTGCATCCTTTGGAACACGACTCACCAAAGAAGAGAGAAAACCCTCACTAGTGTCACACAGGGAACGTAGAAAAAGTGCATCCTGCCACCGAACTCCCAGATATGAATATCTCAGTCAGCATTTGGCTTCTATCTTTGAGGTCAAGTCAGCATCTGAATCTTGTGGACTATTTTGAGATATAATTAATTAGAAAGAGATGTGGCCCATCGCCCTTTGTCAGGGAAGATCAGAATGACACCAATCCACTGTTCTTTAGAGACCATCGTCTTCTCGAAGCCCAGCTGAGTACTGACCTAGGAGGACCACAGTCTTTCCTGCTGAGCTGTCTGATCCTTTTCTTTAGGTTGGGGCTTCCGCTGTGCCGACTTCAGTACTGGGTGGCTACCTCAGAAGCCCTATCTGGTTGTTCCCTTGAAAGACCACACTACTTGTGGGAGTGATTCATGGGGAAAAGGGACTGTTTTCCATCACGATTTCTGTCCCCCTACTCACTCTTGTCCCCTCTTCCCAGCACTGAAGGCAAGAAAGGGCCCCCGCTTTTCTCTCCATTGGCATGGACTGAAATGCTTTGCACTGAGCGTGGTGCTTCGTCTGGCAAGTTCTTGGCCTCCTCCGTAGGCTGTCCTCCTCCGTAGCAGTCTCTCCCAAGTTCCTAATGAAAGGCAGCCGACAGGACGTGTTTCATGCACTAAAGAGTAAATAATATGGTCTGTTTACATAGCAGTCCGAATACACTGATTTCCTCAGGTTACTATTACAGCCTTAGTCTTGTTAAGCCCTGGCCATCTGCTAACTCTGTGAAAGCCAGAAGGTCTCGCTCTTCGGCACTCGTCTCCTGACAGAAGGTTGTGTGTTTGTGGCTGATGATAGCATATTAAAGATGCCGATGGTTGGTATTACTTTCAACCTATTCTTTCAGAAGCATCTGAAGAAGTGGCTTGGTAACATCAGCCCTCACCTCGCGGGCAACAGCCAGGACAATTTCGAACCCAGAATGCGCAGACCCTCCTTTATTAGCTTATAAGGTATAACTTGAAACTTCAGTAAGGTAGAGGAGATGAGGAGAGATTCCAAGAAGGAGAAAATAAAGCTGAGGGAAATTAAAACGGCTTGCCCAGTGTGACTAAGCGGGTCAGGAATAGAACCTGACTCCTAATAGAACACATTTTTGTGTGGGTGGCACAAAAGAACGGGACATGTTAACAATCAGAAAGAACTCAAGTTCAGCCATCAAGCATATTTGTACACACTGTTGCATATTGTGTTCGAATGACTTATTTTTGCCTCAGTCTGTTCCAGTGCACATTCCTGCAGAGGTCGGTATTGGTTTGGAGGGCTTTTTTTCCCCTTCCCCCTCCAGCAACCTACAAGATAATGAACCGAGGTGGGGGTAGGAATGATGGGCTCAGTGCCTTGTCACCAATTCTGAGACACCTGGCAGCATCTTGGTTTGTGAGGGCACTTCCACCGAGGTGTGGGACCAGGCATTGCACCTGTAGCCTGTTTCCCTAGGCATGAATGATTGCTGAGGCAAATGTGGGCAAATGCGGGACGACAGCCTGGGCAGGAGACACGCAGACATGCTTGGTCACAGCTCGGAGTATACGATCTCAAGAGGTGACTTGGTCCTTGTTTGAGTGATAATTATCACCAACACTAACTTCAGAGGAATTTCCATACACTAATTCAATTTTTCCTCACAAAAGCCCCAAGAAGGAAGTGTTTTAGTACATGAATGTTCCATGTATTTTATGAGGGTGCAAACAGGCTCAGGGAGATTGTGGCCTGTTCATGGTTACACAACTGAGGAAGAAAGATCACTAGACATATATTCAGTTCTCTTGACTCCAAATTGGGTGCTCTTTTAAGGAGACCAACTGCTTTGACCGTGGCCATCTCAGTCTCCCTCCACACCTGCAGAGCCCAACTATAGACAAAGTAAAAATACAGTCCCTTGTGCTTGGGCAGGGGTGGTGTTGTGGGGTTTCAAATGTCAGAACCACATTCTGCCTCCTCTTTCCTTCTCCAGCATCTTGGCAGTCCCTTGGGGTGATTGCATGTCATTAGTGTGGGGTCCTCTCCCTCTGAGGCCCTCGTCTTTCACAATGGACATCAGACTTCCTTTTAAGGTGCTGTGTACGATTCACTAATAGTTTAATTTTTTGCAAGATGCACAAACATTTTTTGATTGAGAAACAGTTTAGAAATGCTGAACATATTATTGTGATGAAATAACAATGACTAAAATTGCTATTAAATTGTTGGAATTATAATGGCTTTAGCTCTTTTTTTTTGGATTCATTGTACTTACTTTGATTTGTTTTATCTCGGCTTTTAAATGACTTATTGGCTTGGAGATATTAACAAAGTACATTGTTCTTTCTTATAGATCTGGTTCCTATTTTTAGCAGCCATAGGAAGTATATTTAAAACATACCTGCATTAGACATGGTATTTTGGAGACCATTTTTACTGGCGGCTAGTAAAGGTTGAATAAATCCCAGCAGATTAAAGAAGTAACAGTACAACTAAGCTGAGGCCGAATAAAGTACTAGAGAAGTAAATTGTTTATGTAGAAATTACAATGCTGTGTATACTCAACCCGATCAGATACAGAAAGGACAGTAGTAATTTCTAAACCTTTTTTTTTTTTTTCTTAACTCCTAGGGAAGCAGTTTACTACCAGATAAGAATATAATGATTTCTATCAAACCTAGCCAAACAGAGATCAATAAACACATGGATGCAAAATAAACAGAGTCTTTGGTTTATTAATGGCTGACAGGATTGAAAAGAAGCCAGAAAATGCAAGATGGTGATATTCAGGATGGTGATACTTTAGCACACCATAAAAATATGGCTCTTAAAACCAATGCTTCTAAAAACTCGTCATTTCTTGAGTGCCAAGTGAGACAGAGCATTAAAATAAGGATGAAAAAATTGATTAAATTGAAAACAATAAATGGTGACCGGCAGGGATAAACAAGAGGAAGCAAAATGAGCCGTAATCAGAATCCTGGGGGAAGTGTTTTTTTTCACTTTGATTTCTGTGAATTTTATTTATGTGGCAGATAATGCTAATTGTAAGTTAAATCTATCTGTACATAAGTTAAAAATTACTTTGAATCAGCCCCTTCAGAAAAGTAAAGAACTGAATTTGTGACTGAACTTTGCTTTCCCATTAAGACCATCGATATAACTTTTAATCAACTCAAGTCTCAATTTTATACTTTAAGTGACATTTACTTTCAGATCAGTTGTGCTCAAACTTCAGTGCGTGTCCGATGTCCCAGCATGGTTGTGAAAAGTGGGGAATTCTGGGTTCTGTTCCCAGATATTCTGGTTCCATAGACCTTGGGTAGGACCTAGCAAGATGCAAGGACTTCAGACCACCTTTTGAAAACACTGACATAGAGACTAATGAGCCAGTGGGGAGGAGAATGCCATTGGTTTTTATAAACTCTGACCCTCTCAAATGTAAATTTTAAAATTTAAGTTTTTGTTCATGGTGATAAATTGGAAACATTACATATAATATATTGGTGGCAAAATAATTATAAAATTGCCTGATTAGATAACCTGGTTGCTGAAAATCAAACTTTTTCAAACAGGAAGTTGAAGAGTGACCTAATGCTACACTATTTTATAGATGAGCAAGCTGAGACTTGGGGGTTGAAGTCACTAGTATGATTTCACACAGCTCTCTAGTGACCAAGCAAGGTTATTTTTCTCTTTCCATTCTTTATGTTGCATTTCTTTCAACATTCTTGACAGCAGTTTAGTTTTATAAAGAGGACTGAGGGTGAGCCGAGCTCCCCATTAGCTGATGCCTTTGCTGTACACAGAAAAATAAGGTTACAGACTTGTATAAACATAAATAAAAACAGTTAACAGAAGCAACTTTATGGTTATGACAATATGATATGTCTTGTCCTTCATTTAAATAAATGTCATGAGCCAGTGGATGGAGTAATGATGCCAACTTGTTGCAGGCATAAAATTGGAAATAAATTATGAGGCTCCAGGATATGCTAAATTAGTTTTACCTTCTGAAGGATATTCAGTTTTGCTTGGGTGTTTCAAAACTGCCCTCTCCCCAAAAAGCTTTCTAAGAATAAATAGCTTCTTGTTTGATCTGCCTCCCGTGCCAAATCAACTAGGAAGGGCGGGGGGGAGAGCTGCAAATAGGACTAACAGTGTTTGAAACAACTTTTTTTTTCTTACATCACCGTGTTTCTGGAGATTGGTCATTGCTGGTATTGGTTTAGTAATTCAATACTGTCGAGGCTCAGGGTCAATATCTCTATCATCCTCTTTCCGTGCTCTCATGGTGTCAGACTGCAGGTGTCACGTTGGCATTCCAGATGGAAGAACGGGATGGGTGAAGGAGAGGAGGTTGAGAAGAGCTGGTGGGAAAGAGCTCCATTCTCTTTATTCTTTTCTTCTACCACCATCCTTCTGGACTCCGTTCCTTTGCCGCCCTTTCCCCACACCCCACCCAGAGTGAGCACAGGCCCAGGCACCCCCACAGTCTGAACCTGCGTGTCGAGGAGTCCTCCAGATGACAGGAACGTAGCACAGGTGTCCTAGGGTTAGAGTGTTCTGTTGTATAATCTTTCCCTGTGGATGTCCAGCGACCCTTCCTCCCTGCTTCTTTCGAAGAATGATTGAATCTGAACATGACAGACTGATATTTTTTTTGAAAAAAATCCGAAATCAGTATCTTGAAAGCATATCCTAAGGCTTTTTCTCCAGGTCACCTTTATATTGAACCATAAAAAGATTAAAGACACCTCCTGTTGGACTCAGGCCTGTCCTTCACGTGGAGATTGTTTAGGAAAAGAGGTGCTGACACCTTTACTGAGAGGAGTCAAGGTCTCCCGAGCAGGAAACTGGTTTGATGACAATACACTGACTTGTCAGGTAAACTGGCGGCTTCCCTTGGCATCAGAGACTGGCTCTCTCCTTGACTCCTGACTTTTTTGTGTGTGTCAGGGGAATCTTATGAGTCATGGTTAGCCTTTCCAGCCTGATTGAGTTTGAAGGAGCCTCTAAATTGTTGCATAAAACAGATTTTGCAAACAGTTGTCTTCGGCATACCCAAAGGAGAAGGGCAAGTCGGTTCGTAAGTGGAAATTCTAGACAAACAACCAAAGTTAAAGACACCTCTGCGTGTAAACGCTTCCAGATGGAGACAAGTTTTTCACTTCGCTCTCCACAGTTTTCATTTTAAAGGGTTATTGAGATGGAAGCATTGGAGCAAAGTGCATTAGAATCACTCGCCCCGGCTCCCCTTCCGAGTGAGGCCGACTTACAGTTGCAGGGGAAAACACTGTCTAAAAAATAAATCTTAATTCCTTGTAGTCTATCAACACATGCTCTTCAGAAGAAGAAAAAGGAGAAACATCTGAGGGAAACAGGGCTGAGTTGGTGGAACATCTTGAAGGGGCCTGGTCTCCTCTCAGAAAATTAAAAAGACATGTGGGTAGCCGTTAGGAAGAGCCTGTGGTTGTTAAGTAGAAGTAACATAAAGGGGGAACTTCAAGATACAAGTTTAAAACAACACTGCAATTATTTGGACCATAAGGTCATTGGAATTGTTTTCGCCCTTTGAAAGGGTTCTGAGCAGAGTTACAAATAGTTTAAAAAAAAAGAAAGAAAGAAAGAAATCACTGGGCCAAGAGAAAATGCCATTTGGCCCATAAAACATTCTGTGCTCCCACCCAGCCAGCCCTCCTCCCGTTTCCTACCAGTCATCCTTCCCTCCTTCTACAGCTTCCTGTACAAAAGGCAAAGATACCAACATCTGCCTGAAGCAAAAACACATGCATTTCAAACAAATAAATAAATAAATAGGAAAGAACAAAAGTCTGAGTAGACCGGGTTGCTCTTATTCTCACCGACTGACTCCCATTAGGGCCTCTCGTTATTGTAATTTCTTTTAGGCCATGGGCAGATGGGCCTCAGCTCATGGGTGATTTAGAATCTCCTGATGGTGGCGGGAATGAAGCATATAGAGAAACTTTTAAATTTCAGTTCTAAGCTCAGCGGATTAGACCCCTGCATTCTTGGGCTCAGATGCTTACTCAGTGAACGATGCTCGTCACTGGTGGGGCCTGGTCTGCGGCCCAGCCATGTGGAGGGGGGTGACAGTGAACGTGACTTCGCTCTTTAGAGAGGCCTCCGCAAATCAGAGCTAATGGGACCCTAATGAGAATGTTCACCTCCCAGCTTCTCCGTGCCAGGGCCGTGGATAACAACAGGATGTGGGTTTCAGACACGTGCAAGTTTCTTCAAAGCTGCCTCTTTCAGTTTCATTCTTTTTCGAGACACTCAAAAACACAATCCATATATTTGAAACAAACATTTTTTTTCTTCCTATTCATGTGCTTTTTGTCATGGTTCTATCCCACGTCAGGACTGGATTCCATTCACATGTCTACAGCTGACGGAGTTGGAACCCACATGTATTTGATTGGTGCAATATGCAAGCGAAAACACGGATATTTACGAAGTAGGCGGATTGCGATGTGCACTACCGAAGTTTCACTTTCTGTAGGTGTGAAAATGGATTGTGTTTATCAACCATTAGGAATGTTCCTCGGGCCTCAGTACTGCCCCACTCTGCACTTAGCTGATGGTTTTAACGAACGGGAACAAAAGATAGCAAAAACCACAAGCTCTCTGTTGTTAAAATTAAAGACACTTGGTTCTAGATTAATTTTTCTTAAAAAAATGTTATGAAAATGGATTTATAAAATCAGGATCCAATAGGCAAATGTGCAAACATGTTTTAAAGATTTTATTTATTTGATTGAGAGAGAGGGGAGGTTGGGGAAGGGGAAGGGGGAGAAGGAGAAGCAGACACGCCGCTGAGCGGGGAGTCTGACTTGGGCCTTGATCTCAGGACCCTGAGGTCATGACCTGAGCTGAAGGTAGACGCTTACCTGACTAAGCCACCCAGGTGCCTCGACAAAGATGCATACATTTTTATCAGAGACGAGAAATTAGAGCCTGGAGAAAGTGAGAGGAAATCGACTTCTAGTCTGTGTCTCTCCCGCTGTTGTTCCGGTCTTCGCCCTGGGCTCCAGATCCCTTATTTTCCTTTCTGCTACTGGCTGTCTTTCCTGTCTTATCTGTCTCCCCTTCCTTTTTCTCTTGCCTTCTCCTTTCCTCAGACCTCCCAGACACAGGCTAAGAGAGAACACAAAGGATGGTCAGGACTGGTCACCGGAGGAAGAGTGTGGGGCTTTCTTTTCATCTTGAGTTTTGAGGTGTCTTTGCACTTGAAATATGCACATGATAAAGAGGAGGTTGCCATTTCAATTCACATTGTCTTGAAAACACAGACTCTTGTAGTTTTTCTCCGTAATGAAGACTTTGTTGGATTGTGGGCTCTGTAATTATGCTTGCTGTACAAATACCTTGAAAGAGAGACAATTCCAAGTCATGTATCAAAAATTCAATTTGACGTGTATTTACTAAATGCCTAACATGCCTATGCATCTCGTTTATTCATTATCATAACAAGATATAGTGAGTTTGTATTCTTTGCCAGCATGATACTCTGTTAAAAATCCAAAATGAAACACAACACAAGATTCCTACCTTCAAGAATTTACAGCAGAATGACAATACACAAGTATAAAAAGATCAGCTGCAGGGTGACGAGAGACCGTTCTAATAGCACAAGGAACTGTGATTTTGAAAAGATGATATAAACCAGTTATCTCTTGCTTAATGGAATAGACAGGCTACAGGAAATTTGGCAATAAAACCAAGTTTATATAAATTGAAACATTTTCCTACAACTCCACTATAAAATTGGAAACATTTTCCCACAGAAAAGCCTCTCAGAATGCTGAATGCAAAATGGGATCACAGAAAATAGGATATTATGTCTATATTTGGCCCGCTGAAAATTGTATTTTTGCAAGGTAATCCTAGCTTTCATTGGTGGCTCTCATCCTGACACAGGCTATTTTCTCTTGGAGTACTTTCCTAAGTCTGGGACTGCCCCTGCCTTGGGACTTTCTTCTTACTGGGATCTGCTCTGTCTTCACTCAGCCTCTGGACCTCTCAGTTCTCTCCTTCCTTTCTGTTGAGATATTTATGGCAGTTAATAGAGTTGAACAAGATGGAATCCAGCCCGATGTGCTTCTGAGGTTGCAGATGTGTAAGATGAGTGACTTCCTATTTCCATCTGTCTATTTCAAGAATTAACTTAGGGTGACAAATGCCTACTTTGGTCCTTCATTTAATAAGTATTTATTGACTGCCTACGGTGTATAATCAAAACACAGTTTCTGACCTTGTGAGCTTACCATGTCACTTGGCAAGATGTGTTAAATACTGGTTTATTTGTAATTGTGGTAAGTGTTACAGAGGACACAGGACACATACCACTTTCTATGGATACACATTGAGGGAACCTGATTTTGTCTGAAAGATAGAAAAAAATCAGAAAGGGCTTTCCTGAGGTGATGTTTCAGCTCAGATCTGAAGGTTAAGTAGGGATTCCTCCAGGCGGAGGGAAGAGCGAAGATTCCGGGGGCAGGTAGAAGCATGGTGGTTTTGAGGAGCTTAGAGGTCAGTGTGGTCAAAGCGAGGAGAGTCCAAGGAAGAGTGAAGCAGGAAGGAATGGGGTTCGGCTCCCAGGCTCTCAAATCAGATTTCCTAATTGGAATCCTGGTCTCAGAGCTGTGTCAGTTAGGAATACCTTTGGCTCCAAGTAACAGAAAGTCTGCCTTAATGGGGTTAATAGATAAAGCGCAGTACATTGCCTCCATGAAACAGAAAGGGTGAAGAGAGGCATCTGAGGTTGGTGCAAGGGGCTGAGCTCTTTTTCTCTTCCGCTCTGCGTTCCGAGTTGGTCGCTTCACTGTCTCAAAGTGGTCCCAGGCACGATGGCCCCCTTGGAGGCAGGAGAAAGGGGAAAGATATGTAATGTCTGGTTCTTTCATCAGAAAATCTCCAGGCTCAGAAGTCAGCTGGTGAACTTTGGCCTACAGGTCATTGATCAGAACACAACCCAAACGGTAAGGAAAGCAGGAGCATGAGGAAGTGGATTTTCCAACTCTGTTACCACAGGCAGCCATGTGAGAGGGGTTTGGAAATGTGTACTGATGTCCTCCAAAACAGTGCCTGACACAACACTCTCTAATTTTCTGATATTACCAAGTACCTCAAATTCTCTAGTTCCTCATCCAAAAAAGGGGGACAGTAAGAAATCGGTGTGAGCTCTGACGTTAAGCACTTGACAGACGTGCAGCAACCTGATCATGAAGCGCTTTGTAAGTCATATTGATAATTTTGTGTTTATCCTCAGTACAATGTGAGGGTATTAAAGGATTTTAAGCAGGGAAGCAGCATGTTCTTTTTTGTGTTTTCAGAAGAGCCTTCAGTTTATCCTCTATCAGAAAGAGCCCATTCCATTACCCTGTAGAATTTAGGCACAATGCTTCACCTAGACCTTTCTTTGCTCTCGGATGGCTTTTCTTTTCATTCTTTTGGCACTCCAAGTTGTTTTGAGATGTGTGAAGTTAGAATCTCATGCAGGTGTTTTGAGTTTCTTTGATTTTTTTTTTTTTTTTAAGAACGTTTTTCACTTGGGGTAATTGAATGCCAGAATATCTACAGGCCTTTATCAGGATTTTAAAATCTATTTGGCTGAAAGTGCACCTACAAGATAGGAAAAAAGCATTGCAAGGATTGTACTTCATTTGCTTGAACTACTGCCCTGCTGTTAAAGGCGACAGCAAGCTTATGTGTTTAAAAAAAAATAGCTATAGCATTCCTTTCGCACTCCCACTCGCCCCTGAGGTTCTTCCACTTCCTTCCTATGGCTTTTTTTAGAAGCGAGTGTGTTTTTCTCACGTCCGGCAACAAAGGATGTTTTGTGCTGCTACTGAGGTTTGTGTGTGTGACTTACTTTAGAACTCTTTCTAGAAAGTGCTATTACTATTTGCATAGAGTTAGTAGAACTTTTATCTTGAGTGAAAGTCTCACATGGCTATTTTTGTTTTTCTATGTAGATTTGCCACTATTTCACTTCAAGTGCATTTTCCCTGTGTATTTTAGGATGATCCTGAAAGGACCTATCAAAATTCCTTCAGAAGTCCCACACAAGTTCTCATCTTTAAAAAAAAAAAAAAAAAAAGCTTAAATGATTCTTCCAGTTTATTGTATTTATTCCTACATGCCTTGTTAAAGAGTTTATCATCTCTTCCTTAGCTCTGTCATGATGATGAGAGGGGAACACAGTGGCTGCCTATCAGCTTTGGTGATTTTTATAGATAAAGGTATTTGTCCAAGTCACAGTGTCTCATGCTGGAACTATTAGCTGCTTTGACATGAAGTGTTTCCATCTAATTGTAATTCTCTGAGCAGTGAGACAGGGTGAAATAAACAGAGCTCAGATGGCTGAGAATGGTTGCATAAATCCCGTACAAGAATTTACCTTTCCATTGTCAGAAAACATAAATCACTTGAAACACAGGCTGGAACGGCTTTACCTTTTCCTGAGAAGTGGGGTTTGCCTCCCAGGTTTTCCTTCTCAACCAAGAGAAAGGTATTCGGTGAAGATTTTAGACACATTTGGGTGGCCGGTTTATGTGTACTCCCAGGAAAAATCCCAGTATTGGATATCCAAAAGAGGGGGCCCTTGCTTGAGTACAGAAGTAACTTCCTGGGAAACAGGATGGGGCTGGAGATGTCTGTCTGCTTTGGGTAAATGACAAGCCCCATAGTCCAGGTGTGATGGCTTCTGCTGCTTGAGGATTTCATGACTTCTCTTCTGTTGGAGTGATTCCAAGATCAATTTAATGTCTAAATTCCTTGGCATTTGTCATGTTAGGTCAGCATATCTGGGGTGGCTTTCAGTAGTTATTTTAGCATTGATTTTCCTCTAGTAGAGTAAATCAAAGGAAGATTTAGAAAATCAAAGTCAGTTTTCCTTGGCCTTTTCTCAGAAACAAAGGGAAGCTCTGGTGTTGATGGGGTGTTTTGTTTTTGTGTTTGTTTTGTTTGTTTTGGCTCATCTTCACCTATGATGCAAAGTCACTCTGTGTGAGTCTCTTTCCTATCTACTGGAGTATCTACCAGAGGCACAGCCTTGGGCATTTCTGTGCCTGGGGGATTATGCAAAATAATTGTAAGGCAAGGCGCACCAGTAGACTTGGAGGAACTAAGTATATTTATTTCAAGAGACAAGATGTGATAGTGGAAGTTGTGGCAGTGTGAGAACCCAGGCTTTCAAGTCAGCTCCCTGGGCTTGGGTACCCCCTGAGACCCAAGCAGCCTCATGCAAGAGACTCCATGTAGTTCTTCACCTGGAAAATGTAGATAATGGAGGTGCTTGCCTTGTAGTCAGTCGGTAGTGAAAAAGGCAACAAGGTACGGTTGACTAGGAACATGACCAACACCAGATGGCTTGTGTTTCATACTTGCTTTGTGCAGGTCTCATACCTGCCTCACTGGAAGGTGGAGAACGTGCTAGTTCCTTCTCCTTAGGGCTGTTGCACATCTTAAAGGAGTCCAGGTAAAAGGCTGAGGGCAGTACCCTGCACAAACAATTACGCTAAGGCTTTGCTTTCATATTTGTGGGGATCAAATATAATGCACACGGAATACTTCATACATGGGCGGGAGGGAGCTATTAACTATTACATTATTTAGAGAACCCAGCCCAATATGTAGTACATTTTCCCTTCCCATGTAGTACATATAGTACATTGTGTTCAATAAATTTTGGTTGACTTAACTACTTTCTAGGTTTATCTCTGCATGTGTGGGTGAGTTTGTGTGTGTGTGTGTGTGTGTGTGAGAGAGAGAGAGAGAGAAATAAGAGAGAGAGGCACATATTTTCCAACAAGGTGAAACACACTTATGGGTCAAACGAGACAGGACAGAATGGACAGTAGTTAGGCCATAAATCTCAGAAAGTTCTAGCTATGCTATCTGGTGCTTAAATGGTTTGTTTGGTCCTTATTTGTAGGCTTATTTTTTTTTATTGATGCTTCTCTAACATTTTCAACTGTGGATAGAACCTCTAATACCCCATAAATCAAAGGGATAATCACTGCTGACTGTTTTTCACCACCATTGATGGTTAAAACATACTTGGCCTTTGGACTTGACTATAAACCCAATTAATAATAATTGCAGGCATTTTCCAATTCATAAATAATTTATATTCCCAAAAATTCAGTTATGAAGCAAGGATTTAGATCTCATAATACACTTTCCCATAAAAATAATGTTATGAGAGATCATTAAAATTGGGCCTACCTAATTATCCAGTATCTGGAAGAAAAACAAAAAACAAAACAAAACAAAACAAAACAAAAACTGCTATAGAGCCAGTCACTGTGTATGAATCACAATATGTGTTTTGAACTTTAGCTACGGAGCTAGGAGAAACACATCCCGCCTGTGAAAATCCTGGGGATCGTGGGGATGAAAGGATTGCCTCCCACCTGCCTCCCACCACCTTTAGTTCGCAAAAGAGAGGTAGGAGTTTTGGGGAAACTGTTTTCATGGGGCAACTTCAGTCTTGGTTTTCTGGGCAAATCAATGGCAGAAAAGAAAGAGGAATGGTCAGGTGAAAATCACCTTTGTTATGTGTATGTAATCTGTAAAGGCAAATTTATTGTTAAAACCTTTGGTGTATGTTTCATTGTCCTCTACCCTCCCTTCACCCCCCACTCTACCAGGGCCATCGTCCTGTGGGATAATTCCTGTTCTTTCAGTCAGAATTCTTCTGCGCTTCCCTGAAGTATGAATTCAAAAGGGCTTTTAGATGAAGACTCCCTAAAATCCCCCTTTTAAAAAAGCACTATGAAAAGAAAAGAGTATGCAGTATCCTCACCAAAGGAATCACTATTAATTCTGAACTGAGTCAGAGTTAGTTGTCTGGCTAGGCCAGAAGGCCTCACTCACTATTGGGTCTATATGCAAAGGTAGCCTGGGAGAGAAATAGAATACTTTGCCATTTAAGATCTATCCGTCATCTAGCACTTCGCATACAAAACAGAAAGTGACAATAGCTTTCTTTATGATCCAAGGCTGATAGTGTGAATTCAGGTTCTGCATTCATTCAATAAACATTTACTGAGCTTTTGGTATGTGTCTCTTTCAGGAGCTAGATGTATACTACTGAAAACCAAATAATCTGCTGAGGGTAGGCAGATGATAAACATACAAACAGATAACAATATAGTGTATCACTTAGTGGTAAGTGCCAAGGAGGGGATTAATTTCACATAGAGTGATCTTGCAGAAAGTCAGGGAATGAACCATACAACCATCCAAGAGAAGAATTCTCAGGCAGAGAGAACAGCAAGAATAAAGCCTCTGAGCTAGGAGCACCTTTTTGACAAAGATATTCTAGGTGAATAGGAGTAACCTAAGGAAGATTGGTGGGAGAGGAGTTCAGAGAGGTAACAGGGGTAATTTGTAGGGCTTTGTGGACCACTGGAAAGATTTGCTCTTATTCCAAGCAATCTAGGATATGTTCTGAAGCTAGAGCCCATTGGAATGCCAATGCACTGGGTGTGGGGTATCAAAGAACAGAACCAAGGGGAATTCAATACATGTGGCCCATACAACTAGAATTGCCATTTATTGAGCTGGGACATATTTTTGGAATATCATGTTTGGGAACAGGGAAAAAAGGGAAGACAGAGAATTAAAAATTTTCATTTTGAACCTGTTAAGTTTGAGGTGCCTATTGGCCATCCAAGTGAAGATGTCAAGGTGGCAGAAGTATAAGTAAGTTGGGATTCATGGCCAAGTTCTGGCCTACATGTCTACCTTTGGGTATTTAAGACCATAAGACTGAAAACAACAAAGAAGTGTAGATAAAGAAAAGAGATGTGTGGACTGAGTGCTGAGAATCTCCAATATTTACAGGTCAGAGAGATGAAATGGAGCTAGCAAAGGAGACAGGGAAAAAGTGTCCAGTGTGGGAGAAGATGTAGGAGAAGATGGGGCCCTAAGAGACAAGTGAAGAAAAGTTGAGGAGGGAGTGTCTGTCTGTGTCAAATGCTGCAAATGAACTAGGTAAACTGAAGACCAATAGTGCATTTATAAGGTTTGGTAGAGACCATTGGTAACTTTCAAGCAGTGCTTGGACAGGTACACTGCCTCTCCTGATTTGTAGTGTCTACCAATTCCCATGTTGTAAATACTCCCATCATAGCCAATTTCACGCTACTAGTGGTTTAAGGAAAAGCTTGCAAAATTCTCGAATATTTAACAGTTGGCTTCTGCTGGCTCCAGCACACATTGCCTTGACAAGGAGAATTTTGGGGGGAGTAGGTGGGTATTGAAGTACATTCATAAGAGATGAAACAGAAAGGAATTGTGAACCGAGCGTAGACAATATTTTTGAGATGTTAGAAAGAAATGAGGTGGTAATTAAATTGAGATGTATCATTAAGAGTGGTTTCTTTTTAAATGAGAGAACAGCATGGCTGCATGCATATAGGAATGATCCAATTAGAGGGGGAAATTGGTGAAGAAGGAGAAGGTAGTGAGAATTGCTGGAGTGTGGGCTATGAGTGGGAGGGAGGAAGGAGTTCTAATGCATGGAGGGAGGGTGGCTCAGTCTTAGCTAATAACATGGGTAGTTCCTTCACAGTAATAGGCGAGAATAGAGCATAGCAAATACAATGTGAGCCACATATATAATCTTAAAATTCTAATAGCCACTTTAAAAAAATGTAAAAGGACCAGGTGAAAATAATTTTCATGACTATTTCACAAATAATTTTCATGACAATTTCACCAATACAAATTATTACTACTAAAACATCTATTGAATATGAAAAAATTATTGAGATTTTGCATTCATTTTTTACACTACATTTTCAAAATCCAGTGTATTTTATGCAAAAAGCACCTCTCAGTTTGAACTAGCTACATTTCAAGTGATCAGTGACCACCCGATGTGACTAGTGACTGCCATATTAGAGAGGGCAAAGATGAATAATCAGTTAAGTGGGTACACGTGTTGGTAAGAGATTGTGGATGTTCCCTTCTGTTGGCTTCCATTTTCTCAGTGAAATAGGAATCACTTCCATCCAGTGACTTAGACTAAGAATTGAGGCAGAGTGGGAGAGGTGGGAAGTAGTCATGTAGCAGGATGACAGAGTGAATGGACCCAGGAAACATACTAGAATCAGACTGATGGTCTGCCTGAGGTTAGTGACCCAGAATTTACAGGGCAGCCAGCAACCCCAAGAACATGCTTTTCTTCAGCCACCTCCTGTTCTGTGAGGCATGGCAGAGGGGACATGGGCATCTGCAGCGTGGACAAAGTTGGGTTTAACTGGGGTGAAATTAATTGGAAAACAGATGCCAATCTGCCAATCCAGGAAAAACATGTTAAATCTTCCCCAGTGCAAACCTGCCCTTTTTCCTTTCTGATCTAGCTTTCTGTGTGGGGGTTGGGGTGGGAGTATGAGATGTTAAGCAACAGTGTGTGGAAAGAGTTTAAAAGCATAGTGAGGTTTTTTTTTTTTTTTTTTTGGCCACTGATCTATCTCTGAATTCTTCTCTTAGCAAGCCCTCCTAGCACTTTCCCTAGGGTCGCTAACCAAGCTGTATGTGCCTCCTCTCTCTTTGCTCAGAAGTCATCAAACCGTTGACTAAGGTTTATTATTTTTGCATGGTCTGAATCTGATACGTACTTGTGAAGGCTACATGGGTGTGTTGAACTCTCTATTTGTTGGAGGCTAGGAAGATGTTAATGAGGGCTCTCTGTTCCCTGCTTGTAACCTGAAGCTGGCAGTCAACAGAACAAATCAGAGGGTTTCCAGCCGCACACTGAGGTCCTTATGTAAGGAGGATCACACGCAATTTTTGTCTTTTCAGAATTCCTCTCTGTATAATTATTCTTTTGATCATGCTACACATGAAAAGAAAGGCAACCGGGGGTATGAATCATGTCCTTGTTTCACTTGGAATTAACAATTGAGACAGGGTGAGGAGTCTGTGAGAACTGCTGGTCCGAGGGAGGTGGCTCTCTGTTCCAAATTGAACAGACTTGGTGCGTGTCCTCACAGATGTCATCAGAGCAGACCTCAAACCTTACATGTCACATTGATCAGTCCCCATGGGTTAGCTACAGTCGTGGGTGTGGTTCTGCCATGAGAGCGCAGTGGGAGCTTTCTCTGCTGTGCATACAGGAATGCTTCACCGTTCCCCCCAAATGAGTTAGCTACGTTCCTCTCCATCAGGACTTCTACTGAAACATTGAAGGAATTTCTCTCTGACTTGAAATGAAAGGGATTGAGCACTTAACCTGTATCGTACCACAGACAGTTCCCCAACATTCCGTTTACTAGGGGCATTTGTGGGGATATTCAGGAGGTAGCTCATATGTCTTCTCAGATGCCTTCCTTTGCACCTCAAACAGAACCGGGGTCACTTGGCCGCCAGTACTTTATCGCATTTTGTACAGACTTGAACCACATCCCGGACCACAGAATCCCTTTCCGAACATAGTACTTTCACATGCTGTGTTTCTTCTGCCTTCCTTGGCTGTAAATACCTCCTAATCCTTCAAAATCCGACAATATTTGTTGAGTGGCTAAATGAGACGGTTTGTCGAGGAGGGGGCCTTCCCTGACTGATCACTCTGATGAGTCCCCACAGATTGAGTTCTGCTTCCTGTTTGGCACTAACTCAATTCTTAGGACCTATTCACCTGTTCTCTCTCCTGAGTCTGTAGCTTTCTCCAGCATAGAGACCTTGATTTTTGTGCTTTGGTATTCCTAGTGCCTAGCACAGTACCTAGTACATAATAAGCCCTCACATTTTTGTTGAATACTGAAATGCAAAGAATTAAGCATAATAGAGTGATTCAGGTGAATACAGAAATAACTTGAATTGAGTCACAATTCCATTACCCGTACAAGCTCACACTGAAGTAAATCAACTTGAGGCATTTCAGATGAAACCTCAGAATGAGGATACATTGGTTTTAGCCCAAAGCAGAAGTTTATATAAAGGATGTAACCTCTTGCCCTCCACACTCAAGAATTAAAATGAAAAAGAAATCTAAAAACCTATTTATAGGTAATTTCAATTTGAGGCTTATAGGTATGTAAAAAGGGTTTATTTGAGGCTTAATAATCAAGTTTCATGTGAGTTCTTGTTTGGGAAAGAAAACTTTCACATGGCATTGATATATAGTAAATTGTGATTTACAAAAACATTCTCACATCCTGTCTAGGGTGAAATTTTAATTTGTCCAATGAACTTTCCACTGAAAGAAAAAATGGTAAAACTGGCAAGCTAATCTAGCTATGCATGTTTTGTTTTGGAAACTTGCTATTCCCAAATGTTCCCTGAATGTATTTTTGAAAATTCTTTGGAAAATTTAAGGAAAAAATTGGTCTTTTGAGAAATACCTTGAATGTTATATTTTGTATGTCAAAGGAGTATTGAATTTTTTGTTGATAGCAGCTTCATTGACTTTTTGATTTATTTCTTTCTGTACTATTCATTGTTTTTTCATTCAGTATGTGAGTGTTATTATCTGATGCCTGACATTTGAAGATATTGCCTATTCCTTACCTTTCAACTGGATAAAATAGATGCATATATTAAAAGAATTTTGAGGCGTGTGTACAACTTACCACATTTGTTTGTGTCTTCCAAATGATGGGCTTTTTCTATGGATGGATGGATGGATGGATGGATGATGGATGGATACATGGGTGAATAGTGTGTGTATGTTTTGAGGGTCCAGGTGTTGGGTGCAAGTTACAGCTTTTGCTACCTAACTCTCTGTCCTTTAGCAGATTAATGATCTAAATCCGTTTCTTCAAATGTACATAATCATAGCTCCCCATAAGGTTTGGGGGTTAAATAAAATAATGCATGTAAATAACTTGCATCACAATTGGTACATAGTGCTCAGAAATGTTACCTGTTATTACTATTATTAACGTAACAATAAATAGCTTTAATATAGCACCACCTTTTTAAAATTTAAGGGTGAATAATTACAACCTGGAGAAATTATGAATGTATTGATTGTAGTACATTTGGGACTACTAGTAATGTTATAATCATTACAGCTCAAGCTCTTCTGTCTATAAGAAAGCGAGAAGTGTAGTAACCGGAAGCTTCCTTATCTACTTACAGAATTACAGGCATAGCTTAGATAAGAAAACATTCTTAGGCTTCACCGTGATACAACAGCCGGTTTTATTATGTACCATGTCCTAGTTAAACATCACCACTTTGACCAGTTTTAAACGTTTATAAACTCTATGTGAGCATTCTTAAAGCACGTCTTTCCATGATTCTGAGGCTTTTCAAAGGGGTGATCCTATTTTAAAAGATCTGAAATAGGTTTGACATCATCAGGCAGCACAGCCCCCAATTTTACTGTTTTTGTTTTGTTTTGCATTTGCTCCAGATTTCTGTAGAGAAAGAAACAGCACGATTTGTAGGCAATGGGAGTAGCCCCTGAAGTCAGCCCCAGGTCCGTTTCCCAAAGAGGAGTCCGTAGGGCAACGCAGAGGCAGGATGGGTGGACTCCCAGCGGGCCTGCTGCTGTGCGCAGAGAAGGCAGGCACTTTCAGCTCTTCTCAGGGCGGTCACCTGTGGGCCATGCTTTGGGGGGGTCTGAGGATGAGGTTGGGGAAGGGGATGGGGATGGGAGGTTGGGATGGGGATGGGAGGTGGGGATGGGGCGGGGGGCGGGGGCGGGGGGGGAGGGGTGGCGAGGAGGGAGCGGGCGGGGATTGGAGGAGGACTCCGGCGGGGCCGGCGCCGCGCTCGGTTCAGCGCCGCGGAGGCGCACGGATTGTTTGCCTCTGGAGCGGCGCCTCCTGCTTGGCCGCCCCCCCACCTCCCCACCCCCCGATTTCTGTGGGTGCGGAGCCGGCCTTTTAGGGCAGGAAGCGCCTGCCATGTACGGCGCGCGAGCCCTTCCCGACAGCCCGGCCCCCTCCCGGCCGCCGCCGCCGCCGCGGGGCCTCCTGCTCATTGGCCTGCGGACCTCCCGGGCTTCTCTCCGGGCGAATGGCTGAGTTTTTAAAAAGGTCTTCTTTTGTCAGCTTGAGATTTTCCAGAATTTAAAAGCGGAAAGGAAGAAAGGAGTACAAGGAAGCTATTAAAGATACATTAAATAAACTCTACTGGGAGCAAGTGTGTGTTTAAGAGAGAATCTGTAACTTTTGCAAGGGAAGTTTGGGTGATGGCTTATTATTTCAACAAAGAGGGCGTGTGTGTGTGTGTGTGTGCGTGTGTTTCAACAAAGAGGGTGTGTGTGTGTGTGTGTGTGTGCGTGTGTGTGTTTTCCCTGAACTGGAGAAGCAGATGTTTAAAGGAGAAGGGGCAGGAAGCAGCTCTGTCAAATGAAAGGATTTTTGATTGAATTCGTGAGCTAAAGTTTCCTGCCAGTAATTCATTCAACCCTAGGCAACATAAAAGAAAAACCCACATAATTAAATTTTAATCGTCTAACTTTTTAGCAGACAACCAGAACAAGTAAGTGTAGCTGTCACAGGTAAAACGGAAATCATGCTGTAAGGTGGTTTTAGATTATTATGTATCGGTAGTTAAAAAAAATTATGATACCCTCGCTTCATACTGTTCCTCCTTTATGGGTGCGGGGGTACCAGGGGCTATTCCTTATTGTCTGTGTAAGTTAAAATCCTTCGTGCGGATTTTTTCTTCCTTTAATAAAGCTGTTTTGTGAGCAGGTGCAGATGGCTTTCATGAACTGAGCCAATTGGAATATTCCGTTGCCGCCTGCAGAAACCGAAGTTTTAAAAAATGAACAACTGCGTTTTGTGCTGTATCTATAATTCAGCTGGAAAACTGTTTTCCCTGTTTTATGATGAAATCTGCCACCTCTGTTTCTTCCTTTTAATGCATTCGGTTTGTTTACAGCCTTAAGGAGGTCTTGTCGCTAAAATCCACCCTCCAGTGTTTTGCAGTCTGATGATTTCACAAGGGCCATTGCAAAATAAGGGTAAACGGGCACTTTTTTCAGTCCCTGGAGATTTTCAAGAACTTTTTTTCCTCCCCCCTTTTTTCCCCTTTAGAGTGTACTCAAGTAAACAGTATCAGGAAGACTCAAAACATGAGACTATTGTACCTTCTCATACACAGAATATAGAATAAGTTGATTTTAATAAGTTTTAATAAGTTGGTTAACTCTTTATCATTTGAAACCAAGCAACAGAAAGTGGGGAGTCAAGACACCCTAAAACTTTTTGGTTCAGTGCTGGGTGTTCATGAGTCTTCCTCTAAAACAAAGTCAAGAGTGAATTAACTCCTTTGCTATGCAGAGGCTCTAGGAGCCGTGATGGTGATGGGCTTGGACTCTCCGCTCCAGTCACACTCACGTGGACACTAAGGCAAGGCCCTAAACCAAGGAGCCATAGCCAAGGGCCAATAATCGCACTTGCTGTGCTGCACCTTGAACGGATCAAAACCCAAATATTAGTGCTGTCACTGAACCGAACCTGTCCCCAGTTAGACCTAATGAACTGGTTCAAATCAGAATGATACTTACATATATTCGAAAATGATTGAACAAAGCAAAACTGGAACTTCAGAAAGTTCTGGGCCCAGCCTGAAGCAAACTAAGCGCCCACTGGCTGGATGTGTGCACTGGCAGTGTTTATGGGATCCCGGCAGGAAACAAAGGATTTGGATTCTGCTCTTGTGTTGACCTTTACAACAAGGACTGTCCAGGGACACTGACCCAGGCAGTGTTAAGAGGCAACACTTATTATGTTGTCAGATGGAGATACGGACCTCAGCACAATGGACAGTTTGGACAAGATCATTCCTTTTTGTGTGGGGCTTCCCTGTGCCTTGTAGGATGTTTAGCCACATCTCTGCTACCCGCTAAGTGCCAGTAGGCTACGCCCCTCCAGTTATAATGGTCAAAAGTGTCCACGGACATTGCCAAATATCTCCTGGGTAGGGGGCAAAAATCATCCCAGGTTTGAGAACTCTTGCAATAGGAGAATAGTCATCAGCGTCCTGCATTGTTTCAGAAAGGTTTTCTGGTAGATATTGGGAAGAAAAGCTACACGCTTAAGTCCCAGAAGGATCACCTGGCAGAAAGTAAAAGCTAATCCCTTAGATAAGTCCTCATCTCAGAGTTGGTTTCTCTACTAAAGCAAGAAAACCTTTATGTTGGAAAGACCAGGTATGGTGTTACTATGAGGCAGACCTGGTGAAAATACTGTGATGAAGACATCTGTAAGCACACACTATTATAAAACTTTACCTCATAATGACTTACAGTGCTGGTGATAACATCTTCTGGCCACACTTCAGTGTTTACCCTCATGTTCTGTAACAGTTGCAGAAATTTTCAACATATTAATTCTGGTAGTGTCTCTAGTTCACAGCGTACAGAGATGCTGTTTGATCCGGGGTGCCTATGTACCCTACAGTGAATATATTAGAGTGCTATTTCAGGAGAATTGGACATCTTAATTATAACTTTTTTTAGGTTTGTGTGAATATAGTGTATGCTTTAGAAATGAAATTTATAGTTATTCTGTGCTTCAATGAGACTTTTCATTTGTATGTAATATAACAGTACCTTTCCCTTGGCGGTTTTCATTTGGTAGGAAGACTCATTTGTACATCAGAGCATTATTTGGAACAGTGGGTTTTGCCAAGATTATAATGTGGTAATTACATTTAAAATTGAGCTGTGCCAAAGCATTGCAAAAATAATAATAAGTCCACTAAATATATAACATTGACACAGACAGTTCATCAGCTTTTGTTAATACTGTGAAAAACAAACCAAATTTTCTATTTTTTGTCTGTGAAGAAAACCTGGGGAAAGAATAATCACAGTATAAAATTGAACAGCTAATCGAGTTTTCCAAATGGTTTATTTTAATGGTGATTTAGCATTCTAAGGCACAGACCCTTAGCTTTTGTTTAGCTTTTGTCTTTAATGTAGATTATAAATCAAAGCACTGCATAATGACAAAGAATAAAGTTATTGGCTAATATTTCCTCATAGACTGTAAATAATAATGATGCCTACGAAGCCTATAATAACAAGAAACACTCCCTTCATCTCAATTGATCTCCACAACCATCCTGTTCAGAATCAATAGTTTTCCTTGTTTACCAATGGAAAAAAAAAAGAAAGTACAGCTCAGAAGTGGTATGAAGACCTGGGCAGGTGAACATGGCTGTGGTAATGGACAGGGGGAGGGTTCAAGAAGTGAGGAATGCTAATATTTGGGAACTTACTGGTATAACCTACACCACTAACCACCATTCTGCTCTAAGACATAAGTGCCCTTATTCTATCTTCTTATGATAAAACCCAGATTCCCAGTGGAGATTCCCAAATTGACAGCTTGTAAATAGTAGCCCTACTTGTAATAGTAGGATTTGTAACTGGAGTGTGTGACTTTGTTTTTTTCTTGATTGCCTTGTAGTTCAACTTCAAAATGATAGAAGAAACTGAAGGATTGTTAGTTCACCCTTAATAACATACATAGGAACTCATAACCATGGAAACAGTGTAATCATTTAGGTATAGCCTCAGTGTTTAGGAAAAACAAAACTCAAAAGCTCTTGATTCCATCCCAGCAATCTGTCCTTACTCTGAAATTGGCCAAAACATCTGAAGTCCTGGTATCGCTCTGTCCTGGGCTTCCTGAGGAGTGACGTTAGAGCAATGAGAATCCTGACAAGGAGGTCCCTCAATATGAGTCAGTAGCTGTTCCCACCTGTCTCTTCTAGCAATCACCCAGAGGAAGGGAGGAAATTCACCTACAGAGGCTGCAGTCTAGAGCCTTCTCTGCCTCCTTCATGCATTTAATCATCCAAACCTAACAGTATCTGCCAGCCATTTGGGAAATAACACAACACTTACTTTATAGCATTCAAAACTATTGGACCATCCCCTATCAGTGTGTTCAAGTGTGGCAGCTCGAGTATGTAATAAACCAGTCCTGACATTCTTAAAAATGTTAGCATCACCTCTTCTTTTGTGGGAATCGTAGTTGTGTCAAGTTTGTGTCTCTTAGGTTGAAATCTGGTGTCACATGCTGTTTCTGGCTTGGACTGGCCAAAATACTTCTTCATTCGGGGCGCCTGGGTGGCTCAGTGGGTTAGGCCGCTGCCTTCGGCTCAGGTCATGATCTCAGGATCCTGGGATCGAGTCCCGCGTCGGGCTCTCTGCTCGGCAGGAAGCCTGCTTCCCTCTCTCTCTCTCTCTCTGCCTGCCTCTCCATCTACTTGTGATTTCTCTCTGTCAAATAAATAAATAAAATCTTAAAAAATAAAAAAAATTAAAAAAAATACTTCTTCATTCTGTTTTCAGCATAGACTCCTGAAGTCCAGCGTTGCTACTCACTCTTGTGGGTAGTGACCCTTCAATAAATCCCTAGTTAAATTCCTTTCTGCATAGTTCTCTTTCTCCAAGAAGAGTCCATCAACTATATCCATCAATGCCTCAATAACGTTCCACCCCACTTTGTGAGCAGGTTTTTGTTGTTGTTGTTGTTTAGTTTTTGTTTTTAATCTGACTGGCTCTGTTCATACTAGACACTTGAATAAGTTCACATTTCTTGACTTTGCTCTTCCAGTAATTTCTGGCTCATTAAAATGTTAACAGACAAATGCTGTATATAGACTCTAGAAACCAGACTCATAAAAATGGAGAGTGGGTTGGTGGTTGCCACGGGCTGGGGAGGTGAAGGAAATGAGTGTTGGTGATCAAAAGGTACAGACTTATAAGGTGAATACATTCTGGCGATATCATTGCGGAGCATGTTAACTACAATGAACACCCTGTAGTGTGTACTTGAAGGTTGCTAAGAGAGTAAGCCCTAAATGCTCTCACCCCGTGCACACACAAAATGGTAACTACGTGAGGTGGTAGATGTGTTAAGTCACCTTATTGTGACTTAAAAAAAACACATCATTTTGCAGTGTCTACGTATATCAAATCATCATGTTGCGTGCTTAAGCATACACGATGTTGAGTTCCAGTTCTATCTCAGGAAAGCTGGAAAAGCACATCAGCTAGCCTACCTCCATATATCTTATCTAAAAAGGAAGATTTGTCTGCAGCAACAGGAATAACTCCCATGAAATCTAACTTGGGAAAAAGAGTCCCTGATCTCAAGGCTAGACCTAAACTTCTCTGTGGGGGAGCTTGGAACAGTGACAACCACAGCAGTCCTAAAAATGCCGCTATAGAGACAGCAAGGCATGGACTCACAACGGAGATTTCATTCAAAATTGGATTTTCTCTTTCTCTGGTCTCCCAAATTATTTCCAGAGGTTAGCCACTTACAGAAAAAATAAATTTTTCGCTTGGAAGTAAAGAATGTGCTATTTGACTTGAAACGTAACACAAATATGCCTTGGATCAGCTTTGTTTCGTGTCTGATGAGCTGAATTCCGCTTTTCTTTAAACAGACCTATCACTGGTTTCATAGGTGAGGTGTCCTAGCATGAAATGCTTAAATCAAACTTTATAATAGTGTAAATAACACTTTTATTGTCTCCTCCATATTAATGAAACCCACAGCTAAACGACTAAAGCCTTTTACTAATTGCTTGTTCTCAGAGCTGGATATTTCAGGTCTAATTCTCTTTAGAACACAGCTGGCATGGAGTATGCAAAAGCTCCTTTGGTGACTTTAACCACTTAAGTACTAATTTGGTGGCATGGAAAGCATTAGGCTGTGTCCATACAAGCAGAACAAAGCAGAGTATTGAGCAATTTTCCGAATTCTATCCATGTAGTAAGTCAACCCGGTCGATGCTTCTAGTTAAAACAGATGTTTGAGTTGTCAGGCTGCATCCAAACAAAGTGTTTGTTGAAATAAACATTAGCTTAGCAGATTTCTTTTATTGCAGAAGCATTGTAAACAGTGAGCAAGGTGTAAACCATGGAAATCTGCGAGTTTTGAAGAAGCTAGATGTATAGTAAAAGATTAAGTAGTTTTCCAAATGGATTATACGCACAGCCAGACTTAATCCACGATTTTTATATTAATGACTGAAGGAACGAAGTGTTTAATTTTGTGACCATTTTGGCCTGTACTTGGTCAATTAGTTAAATTTCATTTTCTTACTATCAGTGAGTTCTGTGCATATCTTTCCTTGTTTGCTTAACTCTTTTATAAATTTAGATATTTCGCCCTGCAAGTAATGGCTGAAACAGTCTCTTTCACCTGTTCCTGATATTCTACGCACATTCATTAAAATTATCCTATCTGGGCGTTTCAACTTTACTACCTTATTGCTATCTCTGATATAAAAGTTTGATCCGTAGGAGCCCGCAGCATAACTGGCAAGATCCATAACCTTTCAAGCAATGTGAAAACTGCTGTTGATTGAAAAACACACACACACATACTTATTAGATGTCTGTCTAACAGTTTGCTAGATATTATGGAAAACAGCTTCACCCATGGGAGCCGAGAACCTAATTGAAGAAAGAAAAGCAATGCACATGAAACAATTATAAGGAAGAAATGAAATGTATCGTGTGGTACAGAGCCAAGGAGAATAGGTGTTAATTGTGTGGGATAGACAGTAAATCTCAAAGGAGTTAAGGAAGGTAGAGATCAACACAGGCTGAGGTCATTCGGGAAGACTTTGAAAATAAACCAACAGTATTTATAAGCCCCCTCTATGTTCAAAGCATCGTGAGGGCCCAAGCGCAGTGTGATCACAGAGATGGGACTTAAGCGGGATCTGAGAGGAAGCGAAGAGTACTGACTGGCCGAGAAGAGAAGGTAAAATGCTGCAAAATGCAGGACTCGGGGCCAGGGGGGTGCGGGGAGCGAGGCAGAGCCACAGCTATGCCAAGCAGCTTAACACTGCAGCTCTTCCTCTGAACCCCCTTAGGCTGATGCAGATATGTTCCTTAGATGGTTTTAATCCATTTGGGCTCTTGCTCTCCGTCTGCTCAGTAACAGCAGCCAGCTGAGAGGTTTCTCTTTGAGAGAGAGAGAAAGGCAAGTAGCAGAAGTGATGGGTGGGGGACACCTGAGTGGCTCAGTCCTTGAGCATCTGACTTCCGCTGTGGGGTCATGATGATCCCAGGGTCCTGGGATCGAGCTCTGCCTGGGGCTCCCTGCTAGGCAGGAAGCCTGCTTCTTCCTCTCCCGCTCCCTGTCCTTGTGTTCCTGCTCTCGCTGTGTCTCTCTGGGTCAAATAAATAAATAATTTTTTTTTTTTTAAGTGATAGGTGGTATGCACTAGTGTCCTTCTCTTGCAAAGAAAGGCATTACTGAAAACAAACATGCCTGCCAAACCATGCTCTCTGTGTGGTAAACGAAGGGCATTTCAGCATAAGGTAGGAGATGTCTAGGAGAGGATGCTAACCAAAGGTGGACTGTTATTGGTAGGGGTGATTCACTTTGGGTTTTTAAAAACTCTCAAGTGGCTCCCTTTGCGAGGCACTCCTTTCTGTTTGGAAATCTGTTTTAAGCTCAGTGAACACTCATTTTGTTTTCTAAATTCCGTGTATACTCCTTCTTAATCACAGCATCCGCCTATGGAGACCAAGAACCAGTCATTTTTAGTTCAGGGGCTCCACCATACCTCCAAACACCTTTATTTTCTGGGCAGCAAAGAAATGGGAAAAAGTGTTTATTTTCAGGATAACAGGCTCTGCGGTTTGAAAATCATAGGCATTAGCGTCGAGGTCCGGTGCATCTTCCGCGCTCCACTTAGAGCACGTGAGAGGATGTCGTTTTAAAGGGTGCATCGTACCTCAGGTATTTTGTTCTGGGAGGTCAGTGATTGGCAAAGGTCCTGTGGCCGTCATGGACAGGGTGCGGAAGGAGACTGGTGCTCTTCCACCGTCATCTCGCTAGTGTGTTACCCCCTTGGTGTGCGTCAGCAGAGAAATTGTGTAACGCGGGCTATGCCCAGAGCGCTCAGGTTTGGACCACGCACAGCCCCATCCCTGGTGAAGCGAAGAACTCACGCCCCGGTCATCAGTGCATCGCGGCTCTTTTGGAGTGAGTATTCCTGTCACTTCCTTCAGGATCCCAGAGCAAGGGCGGACCGAGAGCACTCACTTTAACCAAAAGCACGACAGAAAAGAGCATTCCTTTCTGGCACAGGCCGCGTGGCGCATCTGTTCTAGGAAAGTGTGAGCCAGATGTGCTGCCTTGTCTAAAACAGATTTTACTGCTGTTTACATTCTCTCTGCAGCTCTAATCTACAGCTTTCTGGCGCATCCAGCATACGGTAGCAAGGGGGGTATCGCTTCGTTGTTAAAGGCCTGAAATGATGTGAAACATTTCATGGCAAACTGGGGTTTTGAAGAAGGACATCTTTTTAAATTCATTTGAATTCCTTTTAAAAAAAGCGTTATTATAAGAGAAGTCTTAACCTCCTTGGAATAATAGAAATTTCCAGGGAATTGGTAAGGAAAGTGGGATTACCTGGGCTAACTCTCCTTCTTTTATAGATAAGAAGTCAAACCCAAGGAAAGTGATTACTTCCAAGGTAATAAAGCAGTTTACTGGAGAATGGAGTCTAAAATCCTGGTATCCCGGCTTTCAGTCTAAAGGAATGATGCAGGAGGGAAATTATTCAGCAGACTCTGTTCTGTAAAGGGCCAGACAGTAAATATTTTAGGCTGTGTAGGCCATATGGTGACTGTCAGAGCCACTCAATTCGGTCCTTGTACCTGAAAGTAGCCATAGACAATATGTAAACAAAAGTGTGTCTGTGTTCCAATAAAACTTTATCTGCAAAGACAGCCAGTGGGCTAGATTTGCCAACCTTTGCTCTTGATCTAAAGGAGGAAAATAAGCATGAAAGTCTCCTTGGGAGCTTCTTTATGAGCCACATCCAAATTTGATCTCTCATGGAGAATGTCAATTTTTCAAAGGTCCAGAGGGTGCTATTAGTTAGATAAAATTGCTCTGACTCAGGCAAAACTGACTCTTTTTATAGCTTCCCTGAGAAAAGGTTCTTTATGAGAATTTCAAAGTATTGAAGAGTCATTCTTCAGGATTGTCCTTATGTCACTATTGTTCCACTTAAATGTGGAAGAGTTATGTTTCTCTCTGCTTTCAGAAGTTAAATACACTCATGACAGAGGTCTTCTATTAGCACTCTTGGATTTTATTAACTCACGTAATCTCTTAAAAAATCTAAGCTTGTATCTTTTTTTTTTTTTTTTTCAGAAATAGGATTCCAAAGTTTTCTAGTTTAACAGCAATTTTAAAATGGATATGAAGTAAAAGTTAAAAGATTCCTTGTGTTTTTATATAAAATTCCTTTTGGAACATAAAGAAAGCTTTGAAGTTTTAAAGTTTGTTTGCACGTGTGTGTGTGTGTGTGTGAGAGAGAGAGAGAGAGAGAGAGATATGGAGGTCTTTGGGAAGCAACTCAGAAAGAATGCATATATCCATAACAATAGTTGGCCTGGAATGAAAACCTTTCCCACTGAAACTGTTCGGTGGGTTCAGTGCCCTAAGACAGCCTGGAGATCCATTAGCGAGCCCTCACCAAGGGGAACTCACTGGGTCCTTCTGCTCTATGTACATAGTTGTTTGAAAAGTTTTGAAAAGTGATTTAGGAATGCTACTGTCTTTCCTGGTCTCAGTCCAGAAACAAGGCTTTGGTGGAGGACAGGGAGGCAGTGCTGACTGTGGTGAATGTGGAGAGGGGCTCAAGTTCTAATGTTAGAGACCTCCTCCCACCAGCCACCATTTCCTCTGAGCACGTGCAGACTTCTTCTTCCTGCCTTCCTTCCATTGTTTCCTCTTCTCCCTCTTCCTCTTTGCTGCTCGTCACTTTCCTTTCTTCCTACCACCGAACGCCAATGTGGCAAGTGGAAGGGTGATCTGTCTGGAGTGAGTTGGGGGAAAATTGTTTTAGTTCTTTTATATCCCCCCCTCTTAGGTGTTGTAAAGAAGGGAGGAAAGCACATAAATATCTCACTTTGCCCATTATAAATGTTGCATTTTCAAAGATAAAGTCTTATCTATCTGTAAAAAAAATTATTTGGAGAGTCATTGAAAGGAAAGGATCCGTTTAAAAGTTGGGTGGGTTTTTTTGTTTGTTTGGTTTTTGTTTTTTGTTTTTTGTTTTTTTTTCCAATTAGGAATTAACTACCATAAAGCCTCACATCCTGTGGTCATGTAGTTTCTAGCACAAATTTGGGATAATAAGTAACTTTACCATTCAAGCTTGCTTTTCTTTGGAGATGAATATTCCTGTTTTTCTTCTCAGTTTGTTTCAAAAGTTCTTACCAATGCTCTCATTGCATAAATGATTGCATTTAAAAATTGGTCTTTAAAGGCAAATAATTAAAAGGTTAGTATTGTTCTTCTGAACCTAGGCATTTCACAGGATGTTGGGTTTCATTTCATTTTGTTTTGTTTTGTTGAGGCTTCCAGTTCAAAGCTTAAGTAAGGAGATTTATTTCTTTTTTGAATTTTGTTTCTTATTGGGATAAATTGACATATAACGTTAGTTTCAGGAATATGACATCATGATTCAGTATTTGTATCTGTTGTGATAGGATCACCACAATAAGTCTAGCTAACATCTTTCACCACACATAGCTAACAATTTTTTTTTTTTTTTTACTTGTGATCAGGACTTTTAAGATCTACTGTCAACTTTCAAAACTACAATATGCTATTGTTAACTATAGTCACCATGCCGTACATTACATCTTCAGGACTTACTTATTTTCTAACTGGAAGTTTATTTAAGGAGATTTCTTTCTTTTCTCATCAGTCTCCAGGTTTTATTCTGAAGGGAGTGAAGAGATAGCAGCTGACCACTGTGTTCTAATCCTAATACTCTATCTAACAATGTGACCCCACATTCTGGCCCCCACTGCTGTGGACCCACATTCTCCTGTTAGAAATTGCCTTCCCCTCCTTCCCACCCACCTACATCCTACCCAGACGTCAAGTCCCCCCTTAAGACCATAGGCCTTCAGGAATCTCTCCTTGGATAATCGCCCACCACAGTGATCCTTACTCGCTTGGAATTTCTGTAGCACTTTTTGTTTGTGCCAAACAATCCTCACTTAATTACACGTTATCTTGGATCAGTCTCTAGTGGTTTAAAGCATAGTGTTAAGCACATAATCTGTGTAGCGATTTGAAGAACAGGGCAACTAGTTCACGGGGAGCCAGGGATGGGAACCTCAGGGAAGGCCGCAGGCACCCACAGGGAGGAATCATCTTGGGGGAGATGTTAAAATCTAACTCTGGCCCTCAGACAAGCACAATGGCCCTAGCAAAATGGCTAGTCAAATGATTTGAATGTTCAAAGTATTAGAACAAGGAAACTGGTGATATATTTTTACCATAAGGATATACCTGCCCACAGATCTGGGTAGGTGGTATCCTTTGGTAGGATAAGCTTGGAAACTAAATAGTGCTTCCTCAGATGATGCCTCCGTGACTCTCTCAGTGATGCTGTGAGTGGCCAAAGTTGCTTCCCACTGGCAAATTTTGTCCTAAGATCTTAAATATAGCTGATTGGTTCCCAGTTAAGACTTCGTTTCTCAGAGTTGATTATTTGTTCCTCTCCTCTCTGATCCATTGTATGTAGGGAAATCTCATTTCTATCATTCTGAAGTCCTTGGGGTGCATGTCATTGTGGCCTTCTTTTACCTCCTGCAGTAGGTACCACTAAATACCAAATGAATAATTAGCTAACTCCAGTACCAAATCCTTAATGGCATAGAATACACAAACACTTCTTTATTCAGCATTTAAGAAATAAGTGACTCTATGGGACGCCTGGGTGGCTCAGTGTGTGCTGAGGTCATGGTCCCAGAGTCCTGGGACTGAGCCCCCCACTGGGCTCCCTGCTCAGCAGGAAGCCTGCTTCTCCCTCTCCCACTCCCCCTGCTTGTGTTCCCTCTCTCACTGTGTCTCTCCCTGTCAAACAAATAAAATCTTTAGAAGAAAAAAAAAAAAAAAAGGAATAAGTGACTCTAGCACTTGCTACACACCAGCATTATTGAAGTTAATGGAGATACAGAGATGAGTGGGAAAATAGTCCCTTTTTTAAGAGATTTTACTTTTAAAGGCAGGGGTATAAAACAATTACAATGAAGCATTTTGGGTGCTGTGATAAAAACAGATTGAGACATGAAAGGGGGAATAATCAATTTTACTTATGGGACTCAGGAGAGTTTTCATAGAAAGAGAAATATGTTGGTTAAAATCCCTTCCATGTACATTTTTTTGTTGTTGTTTGTGGATTCCCTTCAATATCAATTCAGGTTATTAAAATCTTGGCCTCTTTCTCATTCATGTCCATTCACTTGTCATTAAATACTCGGGCCTCATCTAAGTTTGGAATGAAAGTGTCACAAGACACATCTTTCACTATTTCCTGGTTTACTAAACGTGGAATTGTAGCTCAGGACCTGAGCATTCGGTAATCTCATGTGACCATGAGAACACGAGTAAGGAAGGAAGTGCAGAAGTGAGGGTGATGATCTCTCACAAAGCCCCTGTCGGCTAGAGAGGTAGGGTTTTAATTAGGTAGGCAAGTGTCACATCTATGCCTCAGACATCAGGGACGCAAATGAAGCTTCGCATCTTCCTGTTCCCTAAGAGCCATCCCCCAAAATATATATGGGTGAAAGGAGAGAATCTGAGAACTCCATAGATCTCAGATTGGTGAAAACAGAATCAGCATGATCTGATGGTGACAGGCTTAAAAATCAGGAAATCCAAGAGACACTCATTCTTATCTGCTTTTGTAGTAAATCAGTTAACATCTCTGTGTATTTATTTACCCATTGGAAGAAAAAGAGCTAGTATTTCTAGTGTTAATCTCTGTCTGTTGGATTTTATAAAGTAAATGAAATGTAGTCCTGTTCTTCCAACACTTGAACTACTTCAGTCTTCTAAATTGAGAAAAAGATGTACAAATCATCGAAAGAACAATATGAATAAATCTTTAAAAGAGCGGTAAGTGAAATAATGCATTTAAAGTAAGAATCAAGAGGTACAAATGAATATAAATATACATAGAAATATTTGAAAGAACAAAATGTATAAATCTTTGAAAGATATCTTAATGCATTTTGATGTCTTTTTGTACACTAGAAATATTTACACAGATGTTGCCATCATATCCATTTTCTAAGTAGCACAAGGTTTTCTTTCTAAAAAGGGGACCAAGGGACAGTCATATTGTGGAGCATTTGTCATTAAACAGATCGTATTTTATTAAAAGCATTTTTTAAAGCTGTTTCAATTTTCATGTTATCCTATTGAGGATAACAATTCTGAAAACTTGCGAACTGCTGGTAAAAATACTTTCCTATCTAAGAAAAGTTGTCTCTGGTTCTAGGATACCAAAATATAGTAAATAAATTTGTGTTTTCCATATCCACACCCACCTTCCTGCCTTTGAGATCTGTGTGTGATTTTGCAAGACAGAATGTTATATGAAAGTGAACACGAAATGACTGGATTTCTGTGCAGCCCCAAGAGTCTACAATGTTCCAAAAATTAAATTCCCCAAATCACTGGAAATTTTTGGTATAATAGACGCTATTGCTTTTCCCGGTATAATGGAATGAGGTGCTCTTTCAGGTGTTTATTCCCTACTGGTGGGAAGAAAATACTTGTCAATTCGTAGGGCTGATTGATCAACTCATATGCCTTGATTACTTGTGTTCAAGGCACCATGCCAGGTGCTATGGGGATAATACAAATAAGAAGTTTATGTTTCCCTCGCCAGGATGCTAACAGTCTAGTTAGAAAGACTAGAAGCATGGTGGGAACTGCTTTTTAACATGAGACACACGAGGCAGCATCTAATAAAGGAGTGTCTAGATAGAGCTTGGAGACTCAGAGGTCTCCCTGTGGTTCCTGGGATTGTGGATGGTCTGTTGGAGGAGGAGATGGCCCCAGAGGATCTTTCCAACTGTTTCCAAAAGAAAATGAATTTGAAAACACTCAGATGCATAACTGCTCCTTCTAGAATACTGTTACAGTTTATTTCTTTACGAATTTAACCACATTTTCGATACTGTATTGTTTTCTTTGTGCCATTCATAGATTTCTTGGTGGTTTGGGGTTGCGTTTGTGTTTTTCTTCTCTCTTGACTTATCTGAGAAATTCTGGCACTAGCAGGTTTGGGATGTTTTCGTTCAGACATTCTTAAGTTATTTGGTAAGGTCTTTGTTGCATTTTTCTGCTTAGAAACTGCTTTTCTTTTTCTTTGTTTAAACCCTGAACTCAGTAAAAGCTCTTTATTTTTATAGATTGCTCAGTAAAGCAATATCTTTGGAGGGGAGAGAATAAAAAATAATCCCCCTGCCACTGGAAGTAGCTACATCTTCAGAAAATATTTCATACGTTTAAGAGATGTCAGAGAGAGCCTTACAAGAACATACATGCACATGGTTACAGAAAAGAGAGCCTAGTACTTTCGATGCCCATATCAGCAGGCCTCAGAATTGCTTGTGAACGACTGGAAACCATGGCCATCTGCCAGCCAGAAGCAACATCACCAGAATGGAATTCACAGTTACACTGTTAAGACTTATAAATACAGTGAGGGTCCAGGAGCCAGGACCTTCAGGCAAAGTCAGGCTTGTCTGGTCTGGTCTGGTCCGGCTGACTGAGCAAGCAAGCTCTCTTTTCGCATGAGGCCTTCCTCAGTCTCAGTGACTAAAACCATTTGTCCCCAAAGTGAAAATGTCCCAAGGGATGGGGGGGGGGGGCAGCGACCGTCCCTTTTCTTGTCACACACTGTCGTTGTTGGGGCGGAAGTCATCCTGGGAGGAAAGTCAGGGGGTTGCATGGTTGGTCTGAGGACAGTCTTTGGAAGTTAGGAGAGTAAAATCATTTTTGAATGTGAATTCATTTCCCTTCAGAGAAACTGTGCCAAATCCTAGCAACTGGGTGCTGTCATAAAGGATGAAAGTAAAATAAGTTGAAGAGCTGTTACCCATAAAGAGTGGTAGGAAGCCAAGAATGAAACCTGGCGATGGCCGGGGTTTCAGGGAAAGGGCTGTGAAATTAGCCAATGCCACTGCGAGTGAGCCAGACAGTACAAGTGATAGGAGACCAGCAGCGGCGACTGCACGAGGCTGTCTGCAAGCTTAGCAGAGATATACTCTATGGGTCCTTTCTCCCCTGGCCTACTCAACAAGAAGGGCAAATGGAGAGCCGAGTTGGTGATGATCTCATTCAGCAGAGGCCAAACCGGAGCCTGCAGCAAAAGCCATCGAGAAGCACTTGCTCTCCACCAGGTAGCAAGTGAAACCCATGGTCTGCATTTTCTCATTTAAACTCGGGACAACCCTGGGAGGAAACTCCTACTATTATCAGGGTTTTACCCACGAGGAGACTGAATCTTAGGAAAAAATCATGCCAAAGGTCACATAACTGAGTAGTGAGAGGATGGTCTTTGTTTGACTTCAAATATCTTTAACTTCAGAGCCCACACTCCAAACATGCGCCGTTCTGCTCATTTCTTCGTTTCCTCACATATTCATGCAGGTATCCTGTAACGGCAGCGTGCCAGGCACTAGGCTAAAAAGAGGAGGGTAAGAAAAGTCACCTCCTACTCTGTACTCTTGGCATGAAACTTACAAGTTCACCGTGGCTGAGACATAACAGTCGCGGAAGAATCACATCAGTATTAACAATGCCTGATGATGAGTCACATTCAGGAAAGATGAGGAACAAGAGAATGGCTAGGTATTAGGAAGGGCATATCCCACTTGGTCAGGGAACCAAGAGCTATGCTAAGTAATTACGAGGAGAGGTGTGCATACTACGAAAACTTGGTTATTATTCGGGGGAGTTGAGGAGAACTTTCCTGAGAAAGACTTATGTTTCAGATATGAAGAATTAAAGGCTGATCCCTAGTTGGAGAGGAGAAGAGGCTGGGGGAGCTGGGGACTAGCAGATACCAGAGTCCTGAGGCCTCCGAGAATGACAGATTACCAATTCTGGGAGTCCTTACTGATGGGCAGTGTAAACTCCAGGCTCGTCACCTTTAGTGTGTTTCATATTGCTCAGCCGCACGTCAAATTTCTGACTGTTTCCCAAATGAATTTACACACAACACACTCATTGTTCTTTATGCCTTTTTAATTTGTTTGTTTTCTGCCAATTTTTTTTGTGATTGGGCTCTCAGGGTTTGAGGGAAACAAGAGCCACATGCTTCATTATTGCTGTATTACAGTTTCTAAGGTTCATGCTCTTTGATATTTAATAAATACACCTTTAGAGTAAAGAGAAAGTGGATAGTAAATGTCAATTCAGAGGATGATAGAACTTAGTTGTTTTCACTGATATGCTCAATTAGGAATTGACATTGCCTGTAAAAAAAAAAAACAAAAAACTCATCTTTCTATATTAGGTGAGCTTGGAAATAGATTTACTTTTAATTTTTGCTAAGTGAAGCTTTTTAATATTACTTGAAACTAAATGTAAAATTTTCCAAATTAATGCTTGGCAGTTTAGCACATGGGGCGGGGGCAAAATCTTTCCTCTAAAGCAGCTTTTCCAGGGAACAGATTAGTATTAATTAGGGGATGTTTTACTAATGGAATATTTTTCTTGCCATTGATGTCACTGTCCTCCATCCTGGAGGACAGCATTATTGACAGTGATTGCTCATCTGTGTGATAGACTATAGGCAGACAGACCATTTCACATTATTCCATTTGCCCCACACCCTGAGACAATTGACTTTGGGTTGAAAGCCTGAAGCTGTTTATCAGGCCTGGCAATATTTGGGACCCTACCTGCTAACACTGTCATTGGTCCAGAGACTCTTCTGGATTTCCACCCATCTTCTGTCTTCATTACAGAAAATAACTCGTAGGGAGTGCCTGGCTGTCTCAGCTGGGAGAGCATGCAACCTTTGATCTCGGGGTCATGAGTTTAAGCCCCACATGGAGCTTACTTCAAAATAAATAAATGAATAAATAAACAAAATAATTCTTCAATAACTTCTCACACAACTGAGTAGGACCCCATCAATCTTTTTATTATCTGTAGTAGATAAGATGGTGGAGAATACGGGATGCTCCCTATCATATTTATCTTTGCATCTCCGAGGCTTAGAGCAGAGATTGCCTGATAGCAGATGATTTAATAAGTATTTATTAAGTGACTGACAGAGTGAATGGCAGTCATGTCAACTGCAGTCAGTCAGAGGTGGGCTCCAGATCACAACTTTTGGTAACCACCTCAAATTTTCTTGCTACTTCTAGGAGTTAATGATCATAGATTTAAAACCATGAATACGTACAGTGGAAGTGCTAGGCTATTTCTATAATATTTGTATCAGTTATCTATTCTGAGTAACAAATTGCCTCAAAACTTAGGATCCTGAAACAAATTGTCTCACAGTTTCTGAGAGATGGAAATCTGGGGACAGCTTAGCTGGAGAGTTCTGGTTTGGGGTCTCTCACGACATTGCAGTCAGGCTCTCTGCTGGGGCTTCAGTGATCCAAAAGCTTGAGTAGGGCTGGAGGATCTGTTTCCAAGCTCACTCATGACTGTTGGCAAGAGACCACAGCACATGGGCTTCTCCATGGAGCAGCTTGATTATCCTCATGACATGGTAGCTGGCTTCCCCCAGAGCGACTGATCCAAGAGAGATCCCTTTCGTGAACTGGCTTCCCAAGTTCCATGCTATCACATCCCCTGAATTCAATTCCCTAGAATAGAGGTGATTCATTAAGTTGAACCTACTACATTCAAGAGGAGCTTAATTAGGTCCTACTTTGGAAGGGAGAAGTATCAAGGAAGTAGTGGACATCTGAAACCACTAAACTATCTAAATATTGAAATCTTTCCAATATATTAACATGAATTGCATGCTTTTTTAAGTGGCACAATATATCACAATGTTCCATTTGTCAATAAGAAGTGCTTTTAGACAAAGTGCTTTTCCTGGAAATTAGCAAACTGTTTTAAAATGTTGTAAGTAATGCCATTTAAAAAAAAAAAAAAAAACCTCATAGTCATGAGAACAAGAATCACTAGTACTTGAAGAATCCAGCTAATGACTTAATTTTATCTATTTTCTTTTATTCCTCTGAAGTAGATTGCAACAAATTCAAATTAAAACAAATTAAGAACATCTACTTTGTACCAAGTACCATGTTACATGCTATGGGAAGGGCATGTATGAAAAAGATAGAGTCGATCCCAAAGAAACTGAGCAGAGATGATGGACACATGCCCCAAACTTGGTACAATACTAAGCTCACTGTAATGAGTTTTCTAATACACAGAGACAGTGCTGTGGGAGCACAAGGAGAAAAAAGTGAATTGACATTGGAAAATGAGAAGACTTCTTGCAAAAAGTGCCCTTTGAACTGGACCTAAAAAGATTAGAGGACATCCAAATAGATAAGATGGTGGTAGGAAGGACACAGAGCTCAGAACATGGAAGTCTCCTGGGGTGGGCACAGTGGGGAGGAATGCTGGACTCTAAGACGGGAAGGCAAGCAGACTCCTACTTTAAGAACTAAAGCACATGGAAATTACAACAACAATAACTATTTACTATATTTACTCTCTCCTAAGCGCGTTAGACGTGGTATCTCTAGTCCTCGGTGACCCCTGATGGGTGCAGGTATTGTCATCGCCATTTTACCAATTAAGAAACTAAGGTTTAAATAGTTGAAATAAATTACCCTGCTAGTGAACTGGGGAGTGATAATTCAAATCTGGGGTTGTCTGACTCCAAAAGTCCATGTTTTTAACACACATGTATAACTCTTTCCTTAATACATTATGAAGAAAATGTTGGGAATGTGTTGAAAAGTACACATGGCTTGTCAATAAATAGTTTAGGGAACTTAATTATGAGACCCTAAGAACTTAGTATCCTTGTCTCTTACTTTTTTAGCCCTATCTTTAAACCAAATTCCTTACTGGAAACATACAGTAAACTGCCAGGGACAGCAGTGGGGCAGGGAGGGGGAGGAGAGGAAATCCAGTCTTGTTGCGCCTAAACCAATCACCAAAAGGAAATAGTTCAAAAGAACAGTACTACTATAAGCGTCAAAAAAAGGAAAATACCTAAGCAGACCTGCCCCTGAACATTTGCAGGGCTCAGGGCAAGACAGATGGAAGTCTATGTACCATATATCTAAATATTAAAAAGTTATAAATCAGGATAACAAATGGTTAAATCAAATAATCTCTCTTTTCCTAGCTTGCTTGACAAATATAAATGCAGAATTACAAAATGGAAAAATACATGGAAAACTATGGTTCTTCTGTGACTAAAAGGCAATGACATATCCAATGACTGAATTTAATTATTATTGAGCATACCTGGGTAGCCTACTGCTTTCATGAACAATTAAATTAGGTTATACCCGATTATAAAATAATTATTCCTAAAATTTATTTGCCTTCATCTGCAAATCCCTAGTCTTGTTCTCATAACAAAGATTTTCATGTAACTTGTTTTCTGTTGACCAGAGTGATCTAAACTTTAGATTTTAAAGTATTAAAAGTGAAATGTAACTTATTCAAACATACACAACTTGAATATATTTTATTTTCATCACAATGTAAATTAAACAAATGTGGAAAAATAGAAATTGTTTTTTGTGTTCTCAGAAGTTATTTTTCATCTAAAATCTTCAGTTTTCTGTGAGATAAAGGGCCAAACTCAGTTTAATTAATGAATGTAAGATTTAAATAAAAGTGGTTTAAATGAAGCTAGAATTTTTTTAACTTAATCAAATTCTAGTAAATATTTTTATGAAGGTAAAATTGTGAGCAGTATTGACTTAATTGCCAAAGAATCTCAATCACCCAATTCACTTCTAGCCTACATCCGTTTAACTTTAAGAGGACTAAGAGTTGTTTGATACTATGAGATACACTTCCACCACACCATGCGACTATTGGCAATATGTTGTGCTGATAGGCGAATACTTCTGGAACCAGGAATTAGAACATGAAAAGAAGCAACAAAATGGAAGCTTGGCGCTACGGGAAAATGATACCATTACCCTTTGCACTCATGCTGAGATGAAAGACTCGATAAGTTAATTCATTTGTCTTGTTCTTACCTAAGCACTTCTGCTGCTGTATTCTCCTTGCCCTTCAAAGAAGTGTCCTCTGACATCGGCATCGTCCTAGCCACCCCTCCTCAAAATGAAGCCACCTTGGGCTTCCAAGACACAGAGCAGGAGTTATGGAGAAGCAATACCCTTCAGAGCCTGAACAGTGCTAGTCACGACAGCAGAAGTTTGGAGTGCCTCATGATGCTGTGCAGCACTGAGCACCGAATTCCAAACGTGTGTGTTTGTCACACTCGTGGTCCCCCACATCAAGGCGCAGGCTGTTGCTCAGCGTGGCTTTCCAGTTTACAACAGCGAGATGCATGTCAGGGTGGGCGGGAGGTGGGGATCACAGGGACAGGCTGCCCACATGAAGACTTCACCTATAAACGTTTCTCACTATGAAAATGTCTGGTTTTAATAAAAAGTCACCAGATTGTACCAAGAGAAAAAGGAAGGTTACAGGGATCCCTATGAATATGTGACCAAGTAGAAGATGGACACTGGGAGGAAGTGAAGTGAAATGCAAGGGAATGAGATATTGGAAAAAGGGAATAAAAACCAGCCGAGAATGGAAACACCTGAAGAGCAGTTCTGGAAGCTTCCACTCTTTGCTGCTGTACGAGTGACCAGCTCCTATGTATACTGACCTGACTCTTCTACTCCCGTCTGCAAAAAAAAGCAACATTTAGCTGTTTTCTATTAATACTGAGGTACTCTGAGACTTTGGGGATCTTCAGTAGCAGAATCGAGACCGGGGAACAGTAAAAATAAATAAATAAATGAAAATGGAAAAAAAAATAATAAGTAGCTCGCACAGACTGCCACTCAGATCTTCCCAATACTGTGCAGAAGCACAACGAAGTAGTGATTTTGGTTTTGTGCTTGAAGACAACCTCTGTACGACTTTTGAAGTGATTCAAGGCTGTCCATGTGTTATCCTTTTAATTGAAACAGTATTTCAGCGCTTTTCCCAGAGTAATAGTTTTAGGGGTGGGGGTTTCAAACCCTGGGTACAGCCTGGCCTCCACAGTGTGACCCTGTTCCCAAAATGACAGGGGCTATGGAACAGATGGCCCAGACTGAAATGCAAGGGTTGGGGTTGTGCTCATGGGGCCAACTGGGACACCAGAGAAGGGAAGGCACACGGCTGTTTCTGAGAATGGATGGGTTTGGAATGCTTTTAAAGTTACTCATCAATGCAAATAAGATAGGAGGGAACTCGGGAACATGCTATTCTCTGGGGGTACCAATGGGAATGGCGAGGTCAGTTACTGCAAAGCCTACATAATCAGACACGGTGAGTTGTCTCACCTGGGCGGCCGTGGTTTGTGTCACTGGGTTGTTGGACAGCTGTGTTACACCAGTGTAGTGGTGAAATCATTATTTAGTAATGATCACAGTGATAATGACCCTGTGCTACACATGGGTAGTGTGTCTTGTAAGCGCCCAATAAGTACTTACTGAATAAATACTCGTTCATCAATTGGCTCAACAAATGCCCACTGAATACCTGTTATAAAAAGAACTGGTGGGTCCTGACACGAAGGTGAACGTGTTTCAGCCAGAGCCTTCCCAAGAGATTATAGTTTTGCAGATGTTATGGCGATGACAAACAAATGGCCCAAGATGCTTTTTTTTTTTTTTTAAACATTAAGGATTTTGAATTTGATTTTTGGAAAAAGCCAGTAGAGAACTCAGAGGATGTACTGAAACTTACGTGTGTGTGTGTGTGTGTCTGTGTTTGTGTGTGTTTAACATATCCCAATATTAAGAAAACCTTACTCTTCTCCAAGTTATTCTATAATATAACTGGAAATAAAATGTTGAAAGCCCAATCTCACACATGGTCCAGATGCCAAAAAAGTCACTTTTCATTCAGAAGAGCACTGTCTATGGCATTGTTTTATTTTTAAGTTAACATAAGGAAAAAGAATATGTATGACAGCAGATTACAGGAAAGAGGCTCCTACTTCACTTCTAAGTTATGCAACTTCCTCACTGATGACCGAGAGAAAAATAAAGAGGCAGCAAATAATAAAGGGTAAGGCAGGAAGTATGTGGTGACAGGAGTCCCAAGAGGGCTCACCAGCCCGGTGCCACTAAGGAAACACATCTCTAAGGCAGTTAAAAGTTGTCCTGCTTCTCGCATAATCCCAAGCAGAGCAAAAGGCCGTGGTTTAAATGTGCGCAGAGAAGTGGAGAAATAAGAGAGTAAGGTCTCCGTCTCACTGAGGGAGTGAGACTCCCTCGTGGGTCTCCGGGCAGCTGGGAATTTGGAGCCTCCCCCAGCACTCATGCAGTAGTTCTTCAGTCAGTTCACGTGGGTCCTGATAAGTGTGACACACCAGAGGGAGTGTGGATTCAAAACAGATAATAAGGTAATCCCTTTGGCAGTAATACTAACTGCCCACCACCATCCAGTGGTTACTAGGAGTTGACAGGACACACGCATGATCGCGCCTAATACAACAACACTGGCAGAGGGATTATTAACGCCGGTTTCTCGAGGGACGCAAATAATCAACTCGGGACTTAGAGACTCTGTGTGTCCAACGTGACAAAGCTGAGAAGGGGCAGAGCAGCCTTTGAGGCCGGTAAGGAGACTCCAGGGCTCACACTGGAAATCGTAGTGCTGGGCTACCACTAGCTACGTGTTTTTCCTCAGGGAATTTGTAAAGGAAAGGTTGGTTCCTACGTTCCGCAGAAGGTGTTAAACGATGAACGGTGGAACGGTGTGACCGATAAAATCTAGAGGGATTGGGGTGCCAGAGAACTCACGTCTGAGGGGATGTGGGAAGCCCTCCTGGACAAGGGGGGATTCACGGCTGGTTGCTGGAGAATGAGAAGTGCTTACATTGAGAAGGGAGGGTTCCACAGGATCTGTTTTCAGGAGGTCCTGTTTTATTGTCTTACTCACCTTGACTGGCACTAATGAACGTCAAAGATTTCAACAAAAATAAATACATTGAGGGTCCACTATGTGAGGGGCGTTCTTTTTGTTGCCTTAAAGCTTTTTAACATTCTTTAAAGAACTGGTTAATCTCCAGGGTCTAGATCCATTAGACCCCAAGCCAGATGGCTCTGGGGAGCCTCTGGGAATGGCTGTGGAACCGCCTCCACTTTCGCACATACCCATGAAAGAATGGTCCCTTGGGAATTTTGCAGACCTGCAATGTGGAGATAATGTAATTCTGGTCATAATTCAACTGCCCCAGATAGAGAGTTGCCAGATTTAGCAAATACAAACACAGGAGGCCCGGTTAAATTTGAATTTCAGACGAACAACAAGTAATCTTTTAGTCCAAGTATGTCCCAAATATTGAATGGGATGTACTTATACTTAAAAAGTTATTTGTTGTTTATTGAAATTCAAATTTAACCAGGCTCCTCTATTTTTCTGGAAACTGCAGCCAGATAGGAACTGGGGGGAATATTCTGAGATTTTAATTTCCTTGGCATATGTAAATACTCCTCTGTTTTTGAAAATATCAAATCCATTTTTTTTTAAAAAAGAGGAAAGGAAAAGAAAAACAAAAAGTATCACTAGGGTTGCACACGCCTATGAGATGTGTTTTCTTTTAACATGAAATCAGTGGAGCAGGTAAAGAGTTCCATCGCAAGATAATTTTGTGGAACCAATATAAATCCTGTGTTTTTATACCTTGCATTTTAGTTCAAAAAATTTAACCTTAAAATAATAGTTAGGGTTAACCCAAGTAACTCCCTTACTCTTCATCAAGATAAAAATGCATTTCAGGCTATGTACCCTGAGGATAAAAAAGAACTTGCTGAAAACTGGATTTCTGAGTAATGCCCCCATTAAAGATGACAAGTGGGGTTCACTGAGGAGGCATATGCCTTCAGACTGAATTTTAAGAATGACGATTGTTTTTTAAAGTCGGAGTCAAATATCAGTCTTTAAACCAAGTTAAAGTCAATGCTGCAGCTGCCTTCTGTCTCTGTCACTGCTGTGAAAAAAATTCAAAAGGCGCAATCAAACATTTTTTTCTAGTGCATTTTTTAAAACAACTCGAAATCAACACAAGCACACCAAATGCAGAGAGCAAATGTTTTTACCTATTTAACGTCTCCCTTGCTTATTATTATTAGTAAGATAAACTAGTCTCAAGAGCAGTAATGCACTTCGAGAGAATGTAAAGCATGAAAGGTAAAATGAAGTCTTGCAGAGGGAGAGACTTTAAATCACATTTAGACATAAATCCTTTCGGGTCACAGTCCCATAGATTACCAGCATCTGCTAAACCTAGATAGTTTATAATCACTAAAATTGTTTTAATCTTCCTATGGAAGGCTTACCAGAGAAGTACTGAATTACACTGGGTTAATACTTCTAAGGATGAACAGTCAAGAAATCGATGCATAAATTAATGCAGTGGCTACATAGTAACATCTAAGGTTTGTAACGTATCTGAACCAGGCAGCAGTTATCAAAAGATATAGCACTCCATTAGGGTGATATGTTCTCAGCCCCGTAATCGCCTGGAAAGTTGCCAACCATTCTTCGCCCTCCCCCACTCCTGCAATCATTGCTGACCTGTCATATTCTTAACCTTCGAGAAGAGAGGCTAAAGGTTGTGTTTGTAAAATAGGGAGAAAGCCATGAAAGCAAAAGCACAGATACCCCAGTGAGGGAAGACACGAGAACACACTATCAGTGGTTGGTGTTCTTTGGATCAAAGCTTCCGGTCATCTCAGATGTGGTCTGTCTCAGAGCCTGACTACCTTCCACACCCTGAGTGGGAGCAGTGCAGGGAGCGTTTGGTGCTGGGTGAAATGTACGTTACGCACCCTGGCAAAATGTCACCATGCTGGACGAGGTCTTGGTTCTGTAGGTGGGCATTTGAACTTGTGTAAGTGCATAGGAATGAACATTCCCCTCCACTGACTTTCCTGGGACTGAGGGAAGTATTTCAATGCCATAGAGGTATAAATCGACCAATTATCAAATAGCTAAGTGAATTCTTATTCTACTTTAAGAGGAATAGCAATATAGCATGTAGTAAGCGGTTGAGTAAAGTGATTATGTTCCATGCATTCATGCATCCATTAAACGGAATCTATCGATCTGGCTTCTCGTTCCACACCCCCATCGCCTCTCTCTCATGTTCCCCGGTCTCTAGGCAGACGCACTGTTTTCTGGACAGTGCACTATACCGCCTCTTATATGCCTGTTTCCTTCTGCATGTGTTCCTGCCCTTGCTGGGGTTCCCCTCGGCTCTCCGTCTCCCTGCTGAGAGCCACTTCTTCAAAACTTAATTCAGAAATCACCCTCTGACCTCTACTTCCCGATATCACCCAGAGTTGGATGCCCCTCTGCTGTGTTGCTTTGGCCTTGTATTCATAGTCTCTGGGAGAAAGCACATGACATTGGAGTCCAATGAGTTGTTTCTCTGCATGCCCATCTCAGTGAGACCAAGAAATGTTCTTTTTCTGCTTTTGATTCTCATAACAGAGTATGGTATGTGGCCCATACGGGTGATCGTATGCATTGGATCCGTGAATTAATAATGAACGGGCAGTGTGCCCCTGGTCTGGACGCCGCAGGAGGGGGTATAAGAAAGATGCGGTACCGAACACCTGACACCGGCAGGTAAAACGTCTAAATTACAAAGCTCTGAACTTAATGGCACCAGTGTGAGGAGGAGTGAGGGTAAAGTTCCAAGGGAAGGTTCATGGAGAAGGTGATATCTAAGGTGGGCTTTGACAGGGGCATTAAAATGGGAGAAGGCAGTGGCCTCCTCTTCCTGGTAGGTTCACCGGAATGTAGACTTTTGGGCAAAGAAGTCAGGACATGGACTGTCAAGAGAAGGCCAAGAATGAGTGTGGGCTTTACACTAAGAAGGAGGTTAAATTCTTCCCATTCTTCATTCTAGGCAACAGTGGGCTCTTTTTCCAGTACCCAGTTTTATGACTCCTTCCTCTGCTCTAGGAGGCTTGCCTCCTTCCACTAATAACATGTGTAGACGCTGTCAGTGGTGTTCCTGAGGACTGGGGATACATCCATCTTGCAAATATGATGTGAAATAATTTTTTTAGCCAATTGAGTATGGAACTCTGCCTCAAAATATGCAGTATTCATCTTAGCCTTGACCTTTCTTTCCTGTTCTTCTTTTACAATTTTATGAAATACATTCTGGGGTCCCTTTTGGCCTAAAGCTAAAAGCTAGAAAGCATCCTTGTTGCCTTTTTCATCCTAGCCTGCAGCTTTTCAGTGTCTGCAGTTGGAAACACCATCTGATGATGGAGGATAACAAGTCCAAGGGCAAAAAGCAGTGAGCTGAGGCGAGGGAGCAGCCGGCAGAGCCGAGGCGCAGCTGGGCCAAGTTCAGCAGCAGGTGTGGAGGCGGAAGTGCAGGGGGGAGGTGGGCACGTCAGGTGGCGGCAGGGTTCAGTGGGCCAGTCAGCGAACTGCTCACCGAGACAGTCTGTTTCCACCTTTCTGCACCACACCGAGCCAGCCACTGACCATTTCCTCCCTCAGATTTGCTCATCCTCAAAGAGGGAATCACAGTGTGTCTTCCTCAGAGGAATGACTGACCAGTGTCTCATTCGGGAGCCACTAATAGAAATGGTCATGAAGACCTTTGAACACAAGAAACAAAGCACACAAGTAAAAACAACAGGAAGTGGAAGAGAGAGCACTCTGTGACCCGAAATGTTCTGTGTCATATGCCGGTGTCAGAAGGTTATAAGGCTCCAGTGAGATGTGTCACTTAGGAGGACGGTAGAGCCCGAGGACCCAGAAACTGTGAACCCGGCACCCTGTTCCGACTTCTCAGGGAGCACGTGCTTCTCCTGGAGCATTTGTGTCTGCGAGGGCATTGCCCCATCCTCAGCCTGTCCCCTTCTCAACTTTGTACAGACATAAGTGGCTGATTTGCTCTGCTACACAAATGACTCATGCTTTTGTGAGCTCCAAGCAGCAGGTCCTTCAGCAGCTTTTCTTAGCTCTGAGGACAGAAAAGAGGCACCCAGAGGCACATCTCTTACAGGCCAGGTCTTTTTGATTTGTGAAGCAAAGACGGGGAGGGAATGATCAGACCCTGAGCTCAATTATGCAAGATCAGCTAGAGAGTGAAACACGGAACTGACTTCAAAAGGCACCCAATTCTTTCAAAATCTTCAGCCTATGCTTCCGAATTGGACCCGAGTTCAAATTCTCAGTTCTCACGAGCGGTCAAAGCACGTACATCTGGGGCATTTCAGTACACGTGGATGTAATTAAGAACTTCGGGAGGGAAAGGCAACTGTCTGCAGCTATGAGCACACATCAGGTCTCTGACAGCCTCTGGAATCCAACCGCCTTTAGAGGGTGGTGTGGGTAGCCAGCCACGGCTTTCAGGACAGAGATTTCAGCCAAGGATCTAGAAGCAAGTGTACAGCGTGTTCCATGTGACTATGAGCATGCCTCATCTGGAAGAGAACTGTACCAGCAGTTCCTGGAGTTTTCTTGGTTATTTAAACCCTCTGCCTTAAAGCGGAGTTCACGGCTTCTCAGCATCGGCAGCCGGGTCCCGTTTTGTTGCATGCTTTCACAGAAAGAATAAGAAACCATAGAGGAAAATGGGAACTAATGTCTCCACGGAGCGTATATCCCTCGTCACATTTAGTCCTCATAAGAACCCTGAAGAGTTCGTGCTCTTTTCTCCTTTTTGACAGACTTTTTCAAAACCAAAGCTCAGAAAAGCTCAATAGATTGTCTAGGATCTAGATACCTAGAAATGGAAGTGCTGGAATTAGAATCCAGGATTTCTTGACTCAAAAACCTATGTTTCACCCACAGCTTCAGTTCACCAGAATAACTTGGGCATGGCCTCAAAACCTATGCAGGAAATGTGTCTTAAAAAGGAATCATTTTTTATTATTCAACTATTCAGCTGTTTAGGTATTACATTACTAGAAATTCTGAGCACCAATAATCAAATGAAGGAGAAATACCTTCACTATACACGCATACACACACACACAATTTATTTGTATGTATATATTTTTTAAATTGTCTCTGTTTCAGGACTGGGAATGAGCATAATTAGAATTCGCTGTTGGACTTGTGTCCACTTGAACCTGATCTATTTTGTCTAACGTTTCTTTGCAAAGCTCTCGAATGCATTGTTAGCCTATCTGATCCTGTCGTCTAGAGACCACAAAGTATTTCACATCTTACCCAGGGAACCGATCCCTTAAGGAAGAGAGGGCATTCTTCACTGACATTTCCTAATTTAATTCCATTGAATGTTGTTTCAACTGGCATTTTAAGGGCAAAGTAAAAGCAATGCGTCTGTAAAGAACTCTGTCACTTTTCTCCACGTGATGACTAACAGTGGAGAACTTAAAACCTTATCCTTGGTATCTTTTGGAGTCCAGACAATTCAACGCTCTCTTGGGATGAGTAAATATCAGCCTGTTCCCAGGAAGATTAACTAGTAAGATGATGGAGGAAAAGCTGCTTCTTTTTAGAGAGCTACACTTAAATTGGCCTCTATACGTCGTCTTAAGACAGAACCTCGGATGATTCATTTCCCTGGTGCTATGATTTCTAGAAAGAAAAGATATTTTATACAGTTTTAAGAGTAATGGTAGTTTCTTTCCAAGGTGTTAATTTTAGTTCCAAAGTTAAGGTTTGTTAATGTAATATATTTACTGGCTTTTAAAAGGCCTTAAAGGAGAGTAGAATTAGCAGACCTGTGCTTCAGGGGACCCCATTTCTGGCCTATACTTGTAGGCAGATCCTCAATTTCTTTACCTGTTGTGGGGGTGGCAACTCTGATCCAGCGTCCTTCCTAGCTTCACATATAAAGGGTAATAAAAAATGAAGAATATTTAAGTACTTTGGAAGTTTTGAGATTCTCAGTGGGAAACAAAGCGTGAGTTTTGTGGATAGAAAGCCCCAAACTGGGAATTCAGCTCTGCTACCTATCACCTGTCTGGGAAAACTTCCTTAACTCCGTGCATCTTGATTACCTCATCTGTAAAGTGGGCCCAAATTAGTTCCTACCACGGGGGAAGCTGTGAGGAGCAAAGGGGCTACTGACCCTAATCAGAACATAAAGAAATTAGGGCCCCAGCTGGAAGTGACTTACCTAAGTTCACCCATCCACAAAGACTTACTGTGCTCTACCAAGCCGTGCATTTGGAGGGGTTCCTGAGCTATGTTGCTTCAGTTAGCATGTGGCCTCAGCTGGTAGGGACACCCCCTCTCAAAACTGAGACCTGTTTTTTTTGCTCCTTTGTGTCGGCAGGAGCAGTCCGATCGCTGACTCTTTCTTGTTTATGGGCTGATGACTCATTTATAAGTTATCTAAGCCTCCCGTTCTTCCTCTCTTGCTCTCCTCTGCCATCTCTGCTCATGGGAACATATTCTTTCTGCTAGCACTTCTCCTGGAGATTGTGAAAGAGTGGCGAGCAACAGTGAGTTAACTCCTTATTAGCAGCCTCTCAAGGCAGCGCCAAGCTCTTCTTCCTGAGAAGTTTTCCGGCTACTTTGATTTCCGTGGAGCCATGATTTCTGCGTGGCCACTGGCCTCGTTCTGCTCTGCTCGCTCCTCCTTGCTCTATTCTCCTGTGAAGTCCTTAAATGTTAGCACTCCTCGGGGATCGGCCCTTGGTCTTTCTTCTCTCTTCATGCTTTTTGCTCTCCCCGGGCGATCCCATGCGAGCTTGTGTCCTTGGTTACATCCATCTGCTAACCGGCGACTCCTAAATCCAGGATCTTTCACACGGGTGCCCACATTATCGCCATCTCCAGATGCCCACTGGACATGTTTGCCCGTGTCCTACGGCACCTCCAACAGGCTGTGCCCACCACAGCCCTGCGCGCTAGTCCCCCGTGTTCTCACTGTCTCGCTCGTGCACACACACACACACACACAGCACTTGCCTCTGCCTGTCCTTCTCGACCCCGAGTGCACACTCCGTATCTATCCACTGCACAAATCATCTTCATTTTATCTTCAAATTCTTACGTCTGGACCCCTTTCTCATCTCTGATAAAGATGTACCAGTTCAGCTCTCTTCTTTTTCCTTCCTGTGTTAGCATAATGACCTTCGAAGTTCCTCTGTGGCCTACTTCTCTCTCCATTTTACCTAATTTGCCTTGTGTATTCCACAAGAGATAATTTTAAAACCAAAATGTATCTTTGTTGATCTCCTATTAGACATATTTTGCTAGATCCTCGTTGCCTACAGAAGAGTTCTGCATAAACTTCACTGCCTGCAGAGGAACCACATACACACAGACGCACCCTCGATTAGAACTCCAACCTCCTTCCAACCTCTCTCCACAAGGTACCCCATGGGCCATTGTGTTCCAATCGCAATAATTAATTTGCTGCTGTTCCCCAAGTGCTTGTCCTATAAGAGCTGTGTGTTTTAAAAAGTAATCGTTATATTTAAGCTAATCTGATTTCAGATTTCTAATTATTATATTAGATATATATATAAAGATAGATGAGGGTGATAAATCTAAAAATAGTCCAATAAATAGAATGACGTTGGCATAGCGGGCAGTTTGAGGAGGGAGTGCACATACGATGCTATAGAAAAGGAAGAGACAAAAGAATTCTCAAACTTAATTAAACCAATTATACTCATATATGCTACAGTGTAAAATCGTATTAGAACTTGAGTGATCCATCCATATGCTGGTGTTAGAAAAGTTTCAAACTGTGTAGTTAATTATTTAATATGGTGCTTAGAGATAAGAAGACAATAATAATAATTATACAGCCCTACCCCATTTTGTCGTGTGTCACAGATAATGCCTTTTTTACAAATTGAAGGTTGGTGGCAACACTTCATGAAGCAAGTCTGTGGGCACCATTTTTCCAGCCTCGTGTCCCTGTGTCACATTCTCATAATTCTCGCAATATTTCAAACTTTTTCATTATGATTATATTTGTTATGGTGATCTGGGACTAGTGATTACAACTCCCTGAAAGCTCAGATGATGGTTCGTATTTTTAAACAATCAATCATTTTTAAAGTAAGATCTGTACAGTTCTTAGATGTGGTGCCATTGCACATTTGGTGGACTCCAGTATTGTATAAAAATAACTTTCATATGTCCGGGAACATATGACTTCATTTCACTTGCTTGACGGTGATACTCATTTTATTGGGGTGGCTTGGAACCAAACCTGCAATATCTCCGAGGTACGCCTGTGCTATCTCACATTATTGGACACTTACTGTATGCTGGATGCTGTGCTAAGTACTCCATATGCATCACTTAATCCTCCCAATACCTCTTTGATGCAGTTCCTATTACTGCTCTTATTTAAATGTGAATAAAAGGGGCACCTGGGTGGCTCAGGGGGTTAAATCTCTGCCTTTGGTGACTCAGGACATGATCTCAGGGTCCTGAGATCAAGCCACCATTTGGGCTCTCTGCTCAGCAGGGAGCCTGTTTCCCCCTCTCTCCCTCTGCCTGCATGTAATCTCTGTCTGTCAAATAAATAAATAAAATCTTTTAAAATTATGTATTTATATATTTGACAGAGAGAGAGAGAGAGAGATCACAAGTAGGCAGAGAGGCAGGCAGAGAGAGAGAGGGAAGAAGCAGGCTCCCCACTGAGCAGAGGGCCCGATGCAGGGCTTGATCCCAGGACCCGAGATCATGACCTGAGAGGAACGCAGAGACTTAACCCACTGAGCCACCCAGGCACCCCAGTAATCTGCATTTTTAACAAGCACTTTGATGATTCTGACTTCAATGATCTTCTGGACTAATATTTTGAATAAAACCTTGACTTAATGGATAATCGAGATGCTGGTTGTCAACAAACTGATGACACAGAAGCAAGAATAAAAAGAAAAATCAAAAAGTTATCAAACTCAAAATTCACCTCATTTAAAATACCATCATGACCTCACCCTGCCTTGATTCTCTCTGAACTTTCTTACTTCAAGTATCAACAGGTGAAATAAATGAAACACAAACTCCTCAGAAAAGGGGAGAAATGACTTTTGTTTATTTCCAAATGGTTGTTCTTTTTTTAATAGCCCCAGACATCAGTGCTGAAATGCTAAAAATTTTAGAGCAGAATGTACAAAACGTTCTTGAATTATATTTCATTCTTGGGTGCCAGGCACATTGAGTTTGTATCACAAAACACTGAAATAATAAAAAGCAGGTGCCCTGTCAAGTTTCTTTCATAATTGGGAAACTAAGAGTTGATGTATTTTGCAAAAAAACGTTGACAAAATCATCCCAGGGACTGCATCCAGCGCTTTTACCATACATTGAGTGAGATACGGATCGGAGTGGGGAGAGGGGACGCAGTACTCCAGAACATAGTAGGCAGCAGATTACGGTAATAACACCTTTTGTGATCTGTGGGAAATAAATCTCTCTCTTTTTTTTAATCCCTGCAGTAAAAAATGCGACCAGTTGTTAAAAAGAGCTTGCTCCATGAGATGGAGACTCTGAGTTTGGAAACTTAGAAAAAACCTTGCAAGAGAGCTAGTATGGAGAAAACAGGAAGACAACTTCCTCTCTGAACATACACCATTTCCTGGGGAGGAAGTGGGACTTAAAAAAAAAAGTTCTTTGTTGACTCTGTAACAGAGAGGCATCTATTTAGTGATGACTATATACGTTTATACAACCAGGACACCAACTTAAAAAAATAAGAAAATCCTTCAAGTAGCTTCTATATTCGATCATGGCAAAGTTCAAAGTCGTTGGATCAGTTGGTTTGGAATTTATTTTATTTTATGATCATCATTAATTTATTTAGAGCCACTCACCTAGTGCCTGGACAGTTTTTAAGGGACAACAGCCAAACACCACACACGGTGAAGTGGGGCTCTTACTTTCAATACTGTGGCATTTCCTGAGGCAGCCTACTATCCAGCAGTCGGAGAGGGAGAACGGATGGGTATTGCCTGGTGAACCAGGACCCGCCCTCCCCAAAGGCCAGCTCCAGGAGCCTGCAGGAAAAGGGGCAGCACCGGGCAGCGGCACAGATGGACACAATCTATGATCTGTTTAGTCCATGAGATAACTATTGGCTGAAATTGGTTTATAATTGACTTCATCTAAGGATTAAGCAAAATCATGAAGGTGACCACAACCTACCAACGAATTTGGGGAACTGTGAGCACAGACCGAGAACTATGAGAGCCAAGAGTCCCTGAGTCTAAGGCAGTACCATACCTTAACTTTACATAGTAACTTTAACCTTGTGTTCAATTTTTTGGAACAGAATTTTCCCTGTAACTTTTAAGGGGCTGGAACGATGGGCCAGCAAGTAATTGAAATGGCATCCTTTGCAGCACACAGAAGAAAGGGAGCAGGGCTCAGAAGCAGCACAAAGCCATAGATTTCCAGATTACAGTAGAGAATTCTAACTGGTGTAGGCACAGGAAAACAAGTCCCTTTAGTGAGGGCAGAGTAAATCTCTTTTTGTGGAAACAAAAGGGGAAACGGATTTAACATCTTTCCTTAAGTTACCTTGAAAGAATGTTATGGTGCAAGTTTACTGTGTTTTTTCAGGAGGTTGGATGATATCTTTCCCTGCCCTTTTTTATCCTCTTAACATGTCATGGTCTATATAATTTTGTCCTCCTTTTATTCACCAAAGTTAGGATGTTAAAAAGCTCTCTCTAAAACTATATGTTTTTTCCAGTGTTCCTTTTTATACCTTCATTATTCCCAGAAACTTCTGAAGTATTTGATAAATAGTATTACGGAGTTGCAGACTTGCCCCCAAATCCACACCCAAGATAGCCTTTACTCTTTACAGTCATTGACTATATTTGTATGTGGTGTTGCAGGCAAGAATAAAAGAAGAAATCATCTGCATTCTTTGACTTTCTGTTTAAAGGGGACAAGATGATATGGATTACCTGATAACTCTACACCTTTTGGCAATTTCAGTCGCCCTGCAATAAAAACTTTTCAGCAAAATTCTTTACTTTTCTCCTGCCTTAATACTCATCAATCACTATGGTTATCCATTTTGCCTGAAATAAGCTGATTTTTAATGACATTTAAGCTACGTTGTTTTCTGTGTTCACAAACCATTTGGAAAAGACTAAGGGTAAGATTAAGTCATAAAAACCTTTATAGCTTAATCTGCTCGATAATGAATATTAGTTCCATCAAAACACAAATTAAGGCAAGTATTTAGAACCAACAAATTCATAAAAGGTACTTTATTGCTAACGATATCAATTTTTCTATAAGCGTATAAATAAACCTTCCTTCTTCTTAAATGCGTAACAATCTTCTGCTGAAGGCTCACATGGAAAACATGAACAAAACAGCCGATCAAAAACAAAATGCAGCTTTCTTTTCTGCTAGAGATCAAGACCTCAGTCTTGGGCTGTTTAGGGTTCTCCTAGTAAGGCAACCTTTACCCATCAGCTTCTAGGTTAGAAGATGAGAATGCAGCCTCTCAGGGGCAGTGACTTGGGGGGGCAGCTCCAAAAGTAGTCATCCAGCTTTCCAAGGAAATTCAACCTGTGAGCCGTCGCAAGTGTCAGAGGCTCTAGTTTAGGCAACATCAATTTTATACTTTTACTCATTACCAGTTCTTCACCAGCCTGGCCCTTGGACACAGAGTATAGGTCAATAAAAGTTGGTAAAACTGAATTAAACTTATGGGGTGCCTGGGTGGCTCAGTCAGTTAAATGTCTGCCTTCGGTTCAGGTCCTGATCTTGGGGTCTGGGATCGAGCTCCGGGTTAGTCTCTGTGCTGAATGCAGAGCCCACTTCTCCCTCTCCCTCTGCCTGCTGTGCGTGTGTGCGTGCTCTCTCTCTCTGTCAAACAAATAAATAAAATCTTTTTAAAAAAATCTTAATTAAACTTAGCATGAACCACATGAAGGGACTGACCATGTCTAATTTATATTTGTATCCCAAATTCTGTGCCTGAAATATACGAGACACTAAACACTAGACACTAAATGTATGTTTAAAGATGAAACAATTACAGCATATGTACTGTGTACCGGCAATCCTGGTAAGGCCTTGAGAATGGTCCCTGGAAGTTCACACTCGGTCCCGTTGAACTGAGTGAATGAAATACATTGGTGGGTTTGTTGTGTTAAAGTATAGTTGACCTGTGAATAGTGCGAGAGCCTTAGGGGCCCTGATGCCCTGCACAGTCAAAAATTCATGTACAACTTTTGACTCCCCAAAAACTTGACTAATAGCCCTCTGTTGACCAGAATACTGACTGATAACCTAAACGTCGATGGACATGTATTTTGTATACGATATGTATTATGCACTGTATTTTTACAGTGAAATAAGCTGGAGGGAAAAAATGTTATTAAGAAACTCAGAAGGGAGAGAAAATGCATTTATGGTATTTTTCTGTATTTATGAAAAAAAAAAAAAGGTCTGCATATAAGTGGACCCTCGCAGTCCACATTTGTGTAACTCAGGGGTCAAGTACTCAGAGAACTCTGAATAATTGTTACCACCAAAACAATAAATGGCAACAATTAGGTCACTACAGTAATTGCTCGAGGAACAATTCACAGATTGGAGCGTTCAATTTTGTGGCAACCATATGGTTATGCGTTTCACCATGTTGACATCATACTGTAAAATTCACACATTATATAAAAAGAAATCACACCAGGAAAGTACAGGCTACCACAAATAGTAGAGAGAAAAACACATTACTGAAGTTTACTGCTTAGTAACAGATTTAAGGATTTGAGCTTCTGATTCTTAAGAATTTAATTGATGCCAGTTTTGAGAGGCCCTCTAATCAGTGTAAGAAGAACGAAGGGTAAAAAAAATGAAATATAGTAGACCCATGATGGGAGAGGAGAGTAACAGATTCCATTAGGCGCCGCTAACATGACCTCTAACACACAGAGACTCTGATGCCCACTGTGGCAGGGATCCCGGAGACCTGGGTCCTTGTTCTCTCTCTGCTGTGAACTTAAACACATTTCCTCCCCTATAACTCAAAGGCACTGAACTATTTCTGATAGTTGTGGTTAAAACACACACACACACACACACACACATCTAGGGTCTTTGCCGAGACCTCTTAATGCATATGCTTTTATCTTTATAAACATATCAGTAGAATTACAGCCCCATAATTTAGTGACCTCTTTATTATCCTGAATATAATTAACTCAAAAGTGTAGGTAAGACTATGTCAGCAATTCCTTAATACTGTCCCTTTCCAAAGGATCTCTCCTCCTCAACCTCCTTTATTTTTGTAACATATTCTCATATTTCTGTTACAGAACTTGCCTGGAGCAATGTATTTTACTTAGTGTGTTTGTATGTCTCTTGTCCACACTAGACTCTGAGTTCCTTGAGGGCAAACACCATGACTTCTCTTCTCTTTTTAGAGTCCTCACATAGTACAGGGATTGGCTAGTAGGAGCTCAATGAATACTGAATGAATATTTAATCAACTTGGTTGGGCAATAGCATATTTCGTGTGTGTGTCAGATACTTTCCACTTGCCCCTGTGGACCCATCTCCACCCTTTTCCAGCCTGCTCTGGCCAGAAAGTTGTTGCTCCTTACAAAACAGCCTGCTGTTGACGACTCTCTCCTTGCTTCCAGAAACTTCTTTCTTCTCTGGGCCTCCAGGCTTAGGGATAGTGACAGTGTCTTTGCTAGTATCCCGGGGTTCCTGCTCTATCATTTGGGACTCCCTACTCCCTACTCACACCTGGATGATTACTCCACAGCCACTCCTCAAATTATCCTAATTGGAGTGTACCACCTATTTCCTGTCAAGACCTTCACTGATATAGTGGATAAGAAAAGAAGATTTCAATTGACAGTGTGTTTTTGAACTCAGATTATTAAGAATGATCAGACTGAATTTTTTGGTAAATGTCTCAACAAATACATCTTTATATAGGCTAAGTATTTTTATACGTGGCTCACCATCATTGATTCACCCATTCCTAAGTATGATGTTACAGATTCATTTCATTGTCTATGCCACAAAAGCATTTTTGCATTTGAGTTAGTCATTTACTTATGTTTACATTTGGTCATTGATGTCTAAATGTATTTCTCTGTGAATTGGGACCTATTCCCCTGGAATACAGTGCCTCAAGGGAAAGAGTGCCATCTTTTTTAGCTAGCAGCCTTATGGCTGACTGACCTCTGAGGAAAAAAAAAAAATCTGGATATCTATAAATTATGAATATGGCCTATTAAGTATAGAGTCAGATCTGTCAGCAAACATTTTGTACATTTTTAGGTTGAATCTGATGGGACTTGTTACATTCTTTTCTAGAAGCAGCAATTCTTAAGGAAGTATATAACCAGTTGATTAGTGTATTCATGGTCAAGTAATCTGAAGAACTATTAAAATTTCCACTTTTTAGAGAGTATTAAACATATTAGTGCAGGCAGTGGTCTAATGCCATGCCTTTATCATTGATAGGTAAACACCATGAAGTCAGAGACTTCCTTTTTTTTTTTTTTTTAAGATTTTATTTCTTTATTTGAGAGAGATAGAGTTAGAGAGAGGTGAGAGCGGGTTGAAGAGCAAAGGGAGAAGCAGAATCCCCGGTGAGCAGGAAATCTGATGTGGGGACTCAATCCTGAGACTCTGAGACATGACATGAGCTGAAGGCAGATGCTTAACTGACTGACCCACACAGGTGCCCCATCAGAGACTTTCCATTTTGTGTTCTGCTGAATCCCCAGTGCCTAAAACAAAGCCTGGCATCTAGTAAGTGTTCAGTAAATATTTGTTGATTAAATGTTATTAGAATTTGGATATATTACTGAAGAGTCTTTTGTGGTTTTGACTATATTGTCATTTATAAGTGAGAAAAAAAGATGACATAGGTTCATATTTTCAACAGATTTGTATCACATTCTTACCTTAGCCAAAACACTGCATTCAATGTTTCCTTTGGGAGCACACATTCTATAGGTAAAAAGTACCCTCCTGAACACATTAGTCATTGGTGGACCCCATCTCAAATGGCTTCTCTTCTGGATCAAAATATTTTTGCTCAACGCAAGCTTTTACCTCCACTCTCCCAATCTCTGATTTTTTTTTTTTTTTTTTGCCAGCTTTGCAGAAATATATTGAAGCAATTAGCACTTTCCTAAAGAGTGTCTGATTCTATTCTGGGATTCCATGGCTGGTGACCATGTTGTGCCTTTTCATGTGTATTTGATTACACCAATAAAACTGCTGGAAAGCTATTCCCTCTTGTTTGATTTTTTTTTTTTTTCTATCTCATCCACAATGGGGAAGACAGAATCTTCCTCCTTATCTATGATTTTTTTAAAGATTTTATTTATTTGACAGAGAGAGAAAGAGAGAGGGAACACAAGCAGGGGGAGTGGGAGAGGAAGAAGCAGGCTTCCCCCTGAGCAGGGAGACCAATGCTGGGCTCAAACCCAGGACCCTGGGATCATGACCTGAGCTGAAGGTAGACGCTTAATGACTGAGTCACCCAGGTGCCCCTTGTCTATGATTTCAATGAAGCCATGGTTCCATTAAAGACTTCCCCAAGTCCTTTAATTTGGTTTTCTTGTGACTGCAGTTGAACTCTACAGGATTTTATCTTCATAGACATTTTGATTTATTCACAAACACTTTTTACTTATTTGACTATAAGTAGGTCCTTGATGTGAGTCATTCTCAGGGAATAATCCTAATGGTCCAGAATTTGGAACATACAAAGTAAGACTCCAGACTTAGGGCAATTAATTGTTCCTTATTCTAAATAGACTTCTAGAGGATACAGAGTTTTTGAGGGAATGGCACATGGCAAGATAGTGTTGTAATTGGGAAACTCACATTCCCTTCTGGCAATTAAACTTCCTACTTCTCTTCCTCCCCTCCCCCTGTCCTCCTGCTCTTTCTCCTTTTTTCTTTTCTTTTTCTTTTCTTTTTTTTTTTGAGTGCCCAGAGATCCATTTCCCTTTTTAGAGTCACATTTACATGGTAGAGAGAAATGCTTTGAGAGCCATCAAAAAGGTGCAAATAATTATTCTAAATAGTTGCATACAATTAAGCACATGCCATTTGTTCTAAAGAACTCATCCTGAAAATAATTCTTTACACTGTATTTTCAGATTTCATGCCATGCATCCATAAATAAATGAGGCCTTTCTTTTCTTTTTTATTAAGGAAAAAAAAAAAAAGAGGGACAAGAAAAACCAGCCATTTGTTCTCAAAAGAGGTGAAAAGCATTGTAATCCCATGAAATCTTGCTTCTAGATCAGAAAACCAAAAAGTTCAGAAGGGCTCACCATCTTGGTTGTTTTTGTTACATGGAATTGTCTTTCCCATTTTTTCCCTCCTTTGTTACCTCTTTGCTCATGTCATGTAAGGATCAGTGCCACTGCTCTTGGCTTTATCTCCTGAAATGGCCAATTTCAGCTGGGCCCTTAATGCCATTTCAACATCTCTTCACCCCTTCACCCCTCCCCACCCCCGCACTTTGCACTACTGCAGATGGAAACTTGTCCAGAAGTTCCTAAGATGTCAGCAGGAAGAGGCGGTGGTGTGAGGCATAATGGTGGCCTGAAGGAAATAATAAATTGCAGGACTGTTGCTGTGAGGAACGTACTAACTTAGGCCATCTTTCTCTGATGAAATCTGTCAGGCTCTTAGTTTTCCAAATGTGGGAACTTTTCGTGCTTGTTTTCCTCTTAGACACAGGATAATTCCCAAGAGAGATTCCATTCATTCCTCATAGAGAAACAGAAGAAAAAGATTGAAGTCGAGCTCATAGCTTATTAGGAGAATTGTATTTACTCAGATTTGATTCAAGAAATGGACTTGGACCATCAGCTTGTCCAAGCTGGAAGTTCCCCATTTTGTATCTGGACCACGTGGAGTTCAGGCATGGGTTCTCCTGACCAGGGATGTCACAGTTACCCTGAACACTAAGTAGACTAGTGAGTGTATCCATAGAGATTAATGATGGGCAAAGTCATTCATTAGGGGCATGTGTACCTATTTTTTGTGACTGATCTTTTCATCTGTTTGAACTACGGTTCTTATTACCTTCTAGTTGGTAATAATAATATAACTTGCTTTTCTTAATTTACCCAAGTGGATTCTTGGCCACCATCCCCCTCTTTATCCCTCAGGAGAGAGTTTTCAATAAAGTTTTCTTCTAGCTAAAAAGAGATTCTCTTCTGGATGGAACTAGAAGTTGAACCCTGCTTAATGAGATGGTTAGTCTTCATTTTGGCATTAGTCCAAACTGATGAGACATGCAGGGACTTTCACATTCATTTTTTTTTATTCATCTTTTATAGAAAATGTGGAGACTTCTGGGTGGGTTTGGCTTCCTGCCAATTAATGTTGCCACTGTTTTGCCATGATGCATGTTCACATGAGTCAACAGAAACCTTTTTGACTAAGCAGTTAGATTTTGACTAAGCAGTTAGATTTAGCGTCAGGGGACTGGATGTGGGGGAACTAGAATAAGAGGAGCCATGAGTCCTCAGACAGAAGCACTGACAAAGCGTTCCCAACACAATGGAGTCATCAATAGTCCCACTCATCTCCCTGGAATAAGTTCTACATGACAGACAAAGAAGTGCTCAGTCTGTCATGACTTGCTCAAAGCCTCACAGCCCTGGAAGAATGTGGCACCTAAATCTTAGAGAGCATATAGCCCCTTTGAGGAATGGGGCCCCCAGCCCAATGCTTCATGTCTGTCTTCATCCGTTCTTGAAACCAGCCTCCCTCTGAAGATCCCTGGTGATTTTTTTGCCTACCATTTCAGTGAAGGAGACCTATCTAGGTCTTCTAGCAGATCAAGGGGAAAAGGCTAAAAAACATTCCTTAATGTGGTGTGGTTGAGGTAGCAAATTCCTACGCTGCATTAATAGAAATAAATTTTCTGACCTAAAGAACGTGTATCGGTCAGACTTCACTTGGTGGTTGTAAGTGACAGAAAATACAGCATAAAAGTAAGTTAAGCAACGTACTTGTTTATTTCTCTCTCTTGTAAGAGAAGCTCCAAGGTATGATCCAGCAGAGGCAGACACTTTGCAGGTCAGTGATCTATCTACATTCCTTCTCTCTTGCAGCTCAGCCAGCATGAGGTGAGATGAGATGGCAGCTGGGGCCCAGTCAGGAAGAAGGGGGAGGGAGCAGCAGCAGCTGGGACTACCCCTCTTTTTAAGGACTCCTCTCAGAAGTCACTCGCAACACTTCCATACAAATCTTTGTCACGTGGTCACTTCTAGCTATAGGACTATCAGAAAAATGTAGCCTTTACTTGGGGGTAATTATGTGGCCCATAGGAAGAAGGAAAGGATGGTTGTTGCTTTGCCTTTTGGAGAACAGTGCTCTCTCTACTTGCCAGAAAACTAGTCTTTTCTCCATGAGAAGTGACAGGCCTCCTCTCCTCTGTCTTGTCCACAGCACACCTGGGGTATGTTTCTCAGTTCCAAGAGCTACACTACAAGAGATATAAACTCAGAGATAAATCAACAGAATAGTGTGAGAACAGAGACCCTGCATCTACTCCAGTGTTGGTGAAAGGAATGGAGTAGACTATATCCTGTGAGGAACTATTGAGGGAACTTTTGATGGGTAGCCAGGAATTTACTCCATTCTCAGAAAAGACATAGATAGGGAAGACATGAAACCTGGCTTAGGATGTTCAAAGAGCTATTAGGTATACTCCCAGTTGGTAGAATTAGAACAGGCCCTAAATCAGTGAGTCTGACAACAGGTAGTGTGGAAAGGAGCATTTTCTGATCTTCAGAGAAATCCTGAGGTGAATGAGCTATGCCTGGGAGCGTGAACTTGGCTTGATGTGGTTGAAGGGATTGAAGGAGTGAGTGGCTGTGGGGTCAACTGATAGCCTTCTAACATGTCATCCTAGCTATAGTCTTCCCAGCCACTTAGGCCATTCTGCACATTGTCATTAGTGATCTTCTAAAATGCAAAATAGATCATATAACCTGCCAGATTATATGGCTTCCCATTGCCTGTCTAACCACGCAGTTCCTTTTGACCTTGTCTTGAGTTACTCACCCAAGTCTCCAGATGTCATTTCTGCTTCCTCGAACATGTCAAATTTCTCTCCCTTCTGGAACTTCACGCAGGCTGTCCCCTCTCCCAGAGCACTCTTCTTTCTACTGCTTTCACACTCTACCTGGCCAACTTCTCCACACTCTGAAGTCTCCACTCCTACCCCTTGGAAGAGGGATTCGCATGACCTCTGACCCTCCCTCAGCACAGAGCAATCACTATTTACTAGGTACAGTTATAGTTAAAGCAAGTGCTTATTTAATGATCTGCCTTTCCAGCTAGACTGTAAGCTCCCTGAAGGCAGAGTCTGGTGTCTTTAGATGGAGCCAACTGCCCAATCATGGTAGGTGACTGACAATTGCGTAGAATGTTCGTGGAAGATATTCAAGCATCCACAGAGAGGAAATGCAGGCTAAGGTTGAGAGAGAGTCAGTGGATGTAGGAGTAATGTGGAATGGAACACAATAAAGATTGTCCTTTGCCCCGGTCTCCCTTATATTCTTTCTGGAATGGTGGGATTGAAGCATGTGAAAGACTTGCTTCTCTCTGGTTGCTTGGATTGCTTCCCAGGCCCCAAAGTCAGAGCAACTGTTAGAGCAGAATTTGAAATAATAATTATGTTAATGGAGGTCAGAATTACTGAAACTGGATTTATAGCTCCAAAAATTGACCCAGATTTATTTTCTATTATTTAAAATTAGTTCTGTTGAGGGAGGAGCCAGGGGCTTCCTGTATATAGACCATTGCTTATGTGTCTCTGGACTTAAACCTTGTTTGTTTGTTTTTTTACTTTTCTGGAGAGTGTGACTGTGAATCTCAGTGAGTCGGGCAGCATGTAGGGTTTTGGCCACACTGAGAGCATAATTTGCCCATGAGCAGCTTTAGCCTCCCAGGCTATAGTGGCCTGAGCGGGCCACCCCATCTTTACCTTTTATTGGGGTGATTTTTACAGGCACTGAGTAAACTCCTGCCCTCAGCTACCTACTGCCATTTGCTTCCTGATGCTTAGCATTCCACATGTAGAGATGAGACTCACATACAAGGACCACAAGAATAACATGTTGATTTAACTTCACATGGAGATGTATTAAATCCTTTTGGGGAAAAGGGGGCCATTGGGTCATGGAAAGACTGGGTGGAGAGGAAGAAAGGGGAAAAGTTTGAGACAGGAGAGGCTAGCAATTCTAAGAGGTCTGGGCAGGCAAAGGATCACCTGCACGTAATTTATAATTGTGCTTAACCTTATTTACCTCAAGCAGGAAGACAGGAACAGTTTCTTGTTTGGGGCTAAGAGGGGAGCCAAGGAGTATTTCAGACCTAGGAATGGGCCGCCTGCTTCCAGCATTGGGACAGGACATCCTCCGTTCTCCACTGGAATTTCACGATGGGATGCTACCATCTATCTTTATCTTCAGTGGGTGAGATAAACAGCCCTACTGCTGCCTGACCACTGGTTCATCTCAGTGGTCGATCCCTCCATGCTGCCTTGTTGCATAGGTCTCTTTCCCTGTTATACATAGGTATCAGAAGTAAGTGACTAGGCAAACAGGGCAACATTTCTCTAAGAGAAGGGGTTTTATGCAGCCCAGAGCAGTTGTTACCTTACAAAAAAGATTTTTCAAGTAGAGTTCTTTTCTAAGACCGATTGGAAAAAAACTAACTTTTCCTAGAATGAAAGTCACCCCAGTGGCATGAGCTATTTATTTTCTCAATTGCTGCAAGAAAGCACATGACCAACAATCTACTTGTCCCCACCATTTTTGCTTTTAAAGGCACGGGGTCGCTCATAATGTTGCGTGTACAAAGCATTAATTAAGCCACTTTTTTACTCATATTTACCCTCTAAGAATTTAATTGTTAATTAATTTTGTCATGCTCAGTTTGTTCATCTTTGTCATAAGGGTATATGCTGTGAAATTATACAGTTCAAAATGTATAGATGATCGGAGAAGTTGAACTCTCTTGACATATGTGATGACAGTGTTTGGATTCTCTGAACAAAACCTCTCTGAACAAAACCGGCTGGTACAATTAATCATTAACCTACTTGCTTTAGGGATTAAGTGGGAGAAAATATTAACTCTTCTGTGACTCATTGTAAATCAGGAAGAGAGGAAAGATGGGCATGCAGGTAGTTTTTGCTATTTAAAAATTGACAGTAGTTTGCTCATCAGAGTATAATTTTCAAATAAACTGCTAATAGCTCATCTTCAGGCATACACATCTGGCCTTTGCCTTTTTTGCTGAGTCATTGGAAATTGTCCCTACCATGGATGTGTGTGTCCCAGCTGTTCTGTGCAACTTTCTCTTCACTTCCATTGGATCCTAGTAAATCATGCTTCACTCTTTTTCTACCCAGCCTATATGTTCGGTAGCAGAGATTAGTCATCACTTTCTTGGTGAAGCAGATCCCCAAAGGCACAGACAATTCATATTTAGTTTTCTGAGTTTGTGACCTGATGGAAGAATCATCTTGATATTCCCCAGTACTTTCCCACTGGAGGAAATGCAAAACTTCTCCATCTCTGGGTCATTCCTAGAAGCTCAGCCTCTGAGCTTTCCTCCTCTGGTCACTTACTGCCTCTGAGCACTCTTGGGAAAATATTCTTACCCCTCCACTGGAGTTCCCCAGAACTATCAAGTAGTTAGTTGAGGGGTTTCTGGTAACAGACATAAAATCTAAGAGAGCGATGCAGCATACTCTGTAGATATAAATATATTCACCTTTTTTTTTTTTTTTTTTTTTTTTTTTGAGAGAGATGCACCAGCCTACCCAGTACTTTGCAAGAGATTATATCATGGCATGGAGTTTTATCAGAAGTTAGATCTATAGGGGAGAAAGCCCACAATTGAGGGAAAACTTGAAGTAGAAAGATTTGTTTCTATAGCTTGCATATCTACATTGTTCAGAATATTTAGCTCTTCAAATTTCCTTTTGCCCACACAGAAACAACCAGGAAGAAACAAGTTCAGGGTCTGAATATTTTTAATCTCTTATTTCCCAAGCAAACATATGTGTCACAGAATTATGTCGTTTCTCTTGGAAATTTTTAAGCACTTTAATTCTAAATATAAAATCTCACCTATTTGACAATGTTCCTTTAACTGTCAGAGAGGCTGGGGAGGTTTGAGGGGCAGGGAGGGATCAAGAATTGAACCTCAGAAGGATTTTAATGCATTCCCTTCAGTGTCTTTTCTTCCCGAGAATAAAGGGAGGGAAAGGAGCCAATGGACTCAGCCCTGTAGCTACATTTTTCCCCAAGGAATTTTGTATTTAGTTCTTGTGCCTTCGGCTACTAAAGAAGAGAGACACATTTAGCTCATCTGAACAAAAGAAAGCAATATTTCAGAATGTAGTTCTTTCATTTGTAGTTTTTCTAGATTTTATCTCATCCAACTCCAGATTGTAAGCTAAAGAGAACAAATCATTTAATGCTACCAATTTATTCTCTCCTTGCAGGAAACTACTTTATGTTAAGGTGGTTTGTTTTTTACTCAGGCAAAATGAAATGGAGGAAATTATCTAGTGGCTTCCAGCTGGGGAGAGAGAGCCACACCACATAATTTGAGCCTCTAGCTAGTCCCTTTCCCAAATTATGCTTTCAACTCTCACCTTTACTTTGTTCAAATCTAGGTTTCAACTAGGCATATACAGTATTGCCAAGTCAAAACTAGGGCCTTAGTAAAACTGACTCCTTAATAAAATAATTAAACTGGTCTAGTTAATTCATACCTCCCACGCCCACCAGATACCGCCTCCACTCTGCCACTCCGGCCACCAATTCAACTGATCATTGTTCACATGAATTTATTGGACTGACCACCTGGTCTGCTATTATAGAGACTGGACTTCCTTTTATTTCTGGGACTATCAGTTTTTATTTCTTATTTTGAGGCCATTTCTGGGTTGTTTACCCTTTGATGGAAAGACCTGTGCTTTGTGTCATTCGGTACCACTTAGACAAACAGTAGGAGTATAAAAAGAATGCTTGAATCCAGATAACAGGAGGCTTGGATCCTCTCCCCTCTGGGGACCATCCCCTCTGCAGACACAGCTACAGTGAGAATTGGAAAGGAACACCGAAAGAAGGAAAGAAGGAAAATACCACATGGTGGAATTGTCTCTTAAAATGCAGGTCAGAGTAGTAGATGAAGTTATGATTGTCTGGTTCAAGTAAATGGACAAGTCAAATAGATGTTCCTTACATTCTGTTTTTTGTTTTTTTATTTTTATTTTTTTTTTTGAAGGGTAAAGACCAATGAAGAATAAAGATCTTGCTCTTTCTCAAAGAGAAATTTCCATTTTGTTAGAAAGGAGAGTGCCTCATTTGAAATTGATAAATACATTACTTCTTTAAATATGTTCTAGAAAATATAGTTTGTCTTTTTGAACCTCATAGGATTAGCTGTTTTATCACTATTTCTTCTATTTCTAGAGCTAAAGATGTTAAATAAATAGGATAGCTCAAAAAACCCACCAGCATGTCTTTAACATGGTGTTCTGCCAAGTGAATATTACAATATGATCAAGTTGACAGTGTCTTTCTAGCTGGGGAAGCACAGTGGCACACAGTTCTGTTCCCCCAACATCGTGTTTTCCTCAATGGAAGATGGCAAGAGCCAGAGAATGAGCACAATAGTTCCTGAATCACTTACCCGAGTTTTAATGGTATACATAAGAGATGATTCCTGGGTTTCACAGTACTGTAAATTATTCTAAGAAATGTGCTCCACTAGAATTTTTATTTTCAAATAATTTGATTCTAGTGCACACAAGGGCAAAGTCAGATGGCCTGCAGGAAGCAAGCCAGGTAAATTTCCATGATTCATGATCACTGGGCAATGTCTAGTTGGAGTTGATCATTCATGTTGGCCTATGTCCCAAGTATAGGTCATCCCAAGTATGTATAACCTGACTGCCCTTTGTAAGACTGGAAGATAGTCTTATTCTGCTTCCATATAATGGAACACTGAGAGTAAGTAGCTAGAATAGGGGTCATTCTAAGAAATGCTAGTTTAGCTATGAAATGCTTCCCAGTCTTTAGAATTTTTTTCCAAAAAATTTTTCCAAATTTTTTGCTGTGTCAACAGGACTTGGGTTGGAAGACAAAGGGTAGGATTATAAAATCACAAAGCACCTCTTCATAGATAATCTCCATTTTTTTTAAACTATAGGGTCTTATGACTAGAGGTCTTTGTACCTTAAAGATGATTTGTGTCCAGGTGACATTAACACTTGATCTAGAGCTCTTTGCCTGACAGAGTCTTTATCTCTTAGACTAGGTTTAGAAACAGATCTGTCGCTATGACATTCCTTGTTATGAAGGACCATAGAAGAGGACGGTAAGGACCTAGTCTTGGACAGTCTGGCGAGTGTTTCATGTAATTTTTGTCAAAAGTGAAAGCAAATCTCATCCTTCAGAGAAACCATGTGGTTCCCGGACAGCCCATTTTTAGTGTCACAGGTTCCCACCGTGTTCTTCAGCCAGCCTTGACATTTGGCTTTGCAAAAAGCTTAGCCTCCCTTGATTTCGAAGCTTCTCCTCTCCTCCCCCAGACTCTGTTTATTCATGGGCTGAGTAACTGCAGAAGCCCAAACTTCACATGATTATCTGGATTTGTATGAACATGCCTTGGATGCCACCCTGTTGGGTATGAATCCATGCAGAGATTTCTGCCCAAACAGCTTCATCAGTGGCCTTCGAGTTGGACTTTAACATCGTCACTGACAGAACTCAGACGCCCTAAGGTAGTCTGTTTCTCAGAGCCAGCTTCTTATACCTCCATGAGGTGGTCCAAGACAAGAATTTGGGTCTACACCTAATTAGTTCAAACCTTCCTCCACATGCTAGAACCTTAGGTAATTAAAAATAACTCTCGGGGCACCTGGGTGGCTCAGATGGTTGGGGCTCTGCCTTTAACTCAGGTCATGATCTCCAGGTGCTGAGATCGAGTCCCACATTGGGCTCCCAGCTCAGCAGGGAGTCTGCTTCTTCTGCTGCCTCTCCCCCTGCTTGCGCTCTCTCTGTTTCTCTCTACCTCAAATGAACAAATAAAATCTTAAAAAAATAAAAATAAAAAACAAACTTTTATGAGGGGTGCCGTAGGTTAAATGTCTGACTGTTGGTTTTGGCTCAGATTGTGATCTCATGGATCAGGGGATCAAGCCCCGAATCAGGCTCTGTGCTCAGTGGGGAGTCTGTTTAAAGATCTTTCCCTCTACTCACATGGGTATATATGCTCTTTCTCTCCCCTTTTCTCTCTCTCAAATAAAGAAATCTTTAAAAATATGACTCTTATGCTTCCTCTACAGTACTTTTTCTACTACTTAAATTTCTTCAGTCCTTTGCATCTTTCTTATATAATAGTAGTTTGTGTTCTCTCTTTGCCTAGCCTTGGGTGTCCTCTAAACAAGTATCAGTTTGGTTATCTCCCTTCTAACAGGGGATCCAGAAAATTGAACACTATACTCCCAGTGAAGTCTGACAAGAACAGAGTAGAGGAGGCCTAATCTACATCTGCAACTTCAGAGTTGTTTTGGAAGGCACATTATATGACTGATGGGTATTGAGATTACCATCATCTAGAACTCTCTGGATGACATTGTCTCTTTCAGAATAGGCCCTCAGTAAAATTTTGATTACTTAAATTAAATCAGATCCTTTTTATACATTAGCCCCTGCTAGACTGCTTCTCTCTAATCCTATTCATTTTGTGCAACTGATATTTTAGTCCAAGTTCAGAGGCTTGCATTCATCCTTATTAAGTAGAACTGGTTCATGGTTCCACCTTGTTGAGAGATTTTTCCTCTTGATTCTGTTGCTCAAAATATTTCTTATTGCTCTCGGCTACATGTCATTGATAAATTCCCTAAGCATGTTTTTATAAATGTAAACAAGTCATCACCATAAATTATTAAACAAGACTGGGAAGAGGTCAGAGTTCTGTGGCATGCTGTAAGAGCTTTATAGACTGTCATTCTTCCATGAATTGACTCTAGATATGGATGTGAAACTCATTACAAATCCCTCTAAAAGAGGTGGCCAGTAATAGCATGGATTCCGTGGTCAAGCAAACCTAGGTTTCAAAATCTAACCCTTCCCCTCACTACTGGTACAACTTTGGAGAAGTTCATTAAAATTTCTCATCAACAGACTGGTCATCTGTAACAATGCTTCCATACTAGGTGGTGGTTGTTGTTGTTTGTTTGTTTTGCAAAGTAAGTGGGGTAATGCCTAAAAATTAAGGACCAGAATGTGGCTCATGTTTGAATCCCCAGGCCCCTCTCTCCTATGAGTTATCTGCTTCTTGTATGCAAGGGTACCGCCAATTCTAGGTGCATCATCATTAGAAGTAAAAATTCAGTGATCTATTAAAATAACTTCATTAACAGTGGCTTTTTAATTTCCTCTTAACATACATTTTAAAAGATTTTATTTATTTATTTGATAGAGACCACAAGTAGGCAGAGAGGCAGGCAGAGAGAGAGGAGGAAGCAGGCTCCCTGCTGAGCAGAGAGCCCTATGTGGGGCTCGATCCCAAGACCCTAAGATGATGATCTGAGCCAAAGGCAGAGGCTTAACCCTCTGAGCCACCCAAGCACCCCTCCTCTTAACATATTTTTAATGTGAAATCATTTCCTTGGGGAAAAAAGGGGGGTAAGAAAAATAGGAATTCAGATTTTACTTGCTGCCTTTATGTCTGGTACATACATCATTAACCTCAGTCTTACACATTTGTAGTATGCCTTGGCTCTGAACTTTAGAAGAAAAATTCTTGTAGTCATCTTTAATATTTTATAATAATAGATTAAGCTAACAGTATAAGTATAAGTTCCATCTTTAAAGCTACTTACTCCTGTGATGTATTCTTTTCTGAATGAAGGTTTTAGTTCCCACAAATGTTCCTGGGTAATTCAACAAAGACACCTACAATCCTATTTACAGCAAACAAGATAGTGTCGATTTGGAGTTCTAATAGCTTGTGTGCCTACAGAATGGGTATGATGAAACATGACATGAATTAACAAATCTGTCGGGAGAAAAACTGATTTTCTGTCACAAATGAACCAGTTTTGCTGTAATTTCAAGGCCATAGATTTTCAATTACCTGAAATTAGTCATAGTGGTAGGAGACTACTTTTCTTTCTAGTTTACCCCATGACAGTGTTAAAAGCCTGTTTCAGATATTTCAAGTAGAGAATTTAAAACATCCATTTTAAATGAATTTTAAAAGCTTGCGTTCCCCTTAGACTAACCCTTGGTAATCAAAAATACTGAGATAATATATAAAGATTTACCAGGTAGTAAATTAATAAGCACAAACTGTACTATGCAAAATGTCTACTAGTTTAAAAAAAATTCAATAAGAAGCCTAGATTGGGCCCTATCGGCTTTAATTGTATAATGGAAATCCATTTATATGCATTACCAAACTCTCATCAAATCATACCTCAGGGCACTAATAGGGAAATCACCTCTTATATTAAACTAGATATGTTAGGAGAATAATGGGTGCAGAGGTGGTTGTTTCCATGAGTGGAACCAGATGTAGAAAAAAATCCAGTCCCTAGCTCTGGACTAGAATCTTCTCTTGGCTAATAGGATGTGGCTGAATTCCAGGAATGTTAGTTCAGTTAGAAAAGTAATGGTTTCTCATCAGTGATTCTTTGGGCATCAACAATCTTTTGCTTGTAGGATTTCTTTTTAAATGAGCAAATACATAGCACATTTGACACTGCTCTGACTCGCCCTGTAGAATGCTGCCTCATAAGATTTTCTGTGATACTTCCTTTCAGTGATGTTTCACATGTGCTGTTTCCCTCTGCCCACGCCGTGTTCACCACCGAGTTTCCACTGTCAGTCCCCTCCCACACACAATTTCACTCACGCATGCACTCCTCGAACCTCAGAGTAATTCGAACGACCGATCACAGTTTCGTACACGTTATGTAGAAAAAAAAACTAACTTCCTCACAAAGGGCATAAAGTTCACATAAAGGATTTCATATTTTCAAGAACATTTTCTTCTGTTGAGTCTCATTTCTGTTTAGTGTACTTAACTGCTGTCAGAACGTATGCTCTCTCTTTACTTGTGGGACCCCCCAAGCCAGTTTTCTCTGTTTGACTGGTTTTCCCATCAGAAGTTTTTAATCATGAGTCAATAAAATAATGCGCTACAATCACCTCCCCCCCCCCGCCCCCGGGAAGGGAAAGTTTGCCTAAATATCTAGATAAATATAGAGGAGGGGAGGGGGGATGCGAGACTTGTTTGCTTTCTGTTTTCTGTTCCAGCAAGAGCTGATCTTAAAAACTGAACGAGGACAGTACTAAGGACTGCTTAAATCAGACTTTGTATCTGTGTTATAAGCTTCCAACTTGAGGAAGCTTAAAAAAAAGAAAACCAAGGTTTCAAACATGTGCTTGTTTCTAAGCAAAAACTTGGCAACTTCTCACATTGCTTTCACTAAACCTAAGAGTTCTCATACAAGTGAGGTCTGTTTTCATCACTTTCCAGCAAAGATTAAATAGCAGGGTGCCGGAGCGATGACTCTGGTTACTAAGACTTTATTGCCAAGTGAGAAACATCAGAGGGACAACTCCATTTCACCAGAGGCCAGGCTACCTCGGCCACATGAATGCCAGCCCTAATGCCCGCTGAATTCATCGGTATGCACAGTGCCCGAGTCAGGAGCAAACGCCTTTTCTGGAGTACAGAGTCCATAGAACAGTGTGAAAAATACCAGTACAGAGAACAGTAATAAGTGGCATGACCCTGTCAATTTAAAATTTTAGTTATTTTATGAGAAATGGAGAATTGATACTGGGAGTTTGAGAAATGATATTGGGAGTTTAAGCATTTACTTCCAAGGCAATCTGGGCTAGTATCAGCTGTGATTTCCTAAGTGCATACACCATTTTTTCGTTTATTCATCCATCCATTTGAAAATGCAGATGTTAAATAAAATCTTTAAAAAGGGGGAGCGGGCGCCTGGGTGACTCAATCAGTTAAGCATCTGCCTTTGGCTCAGGTCATGATCCTGGGGTCCTGGATCCTAAAATGGAGCCCCACACTTAGCTGGGAGCCTGCCTCTCCCTCTCCTTTGACCCCTCCCCCCCTCATACTCTCTCTTTGTCTCAAATAAATAAAATCTTTTTTTTTTTTAAGATTTTATTTATTTATTTGACAGAGAGAAATCACAAGTAGATGGAGAGGCAGGCAGAGAGAGAGAGGAAAGCAGGCTCTCTGCTGAGCAGAGAGCCCGATGCGGGACTCGATCCCAGGACTCTGAGATCATGACCTGAGCCGAAGGCAGCGGCTTAACCCACTGAGCCACCCAGGCGCCCCTAAATAAAATCTTTTAATCTAGATTTTTTTTAAAAGTATTTCATTTATTTATTTGAGACAGAGACAGAAAGCACAGGCAGGGGGAGGGGCAGGGGGAGAAGCAGGCTCCCCACTGAGCAGCGAACCTGATGAATGCAGGGCTAAATCCCAGGACCCTGGAATCATGATCTGACCTGAAAGCAGAAGCTTAACTGACTGAGCCACCCAGGCACCCCATAAATAAAATCTTTAAAAAAAAAATGCAGATATTTCTAGAGCACCTGATGAGTGTCAAGGAAATTCCAAATATGTTTCTTTCAGTGTAGGTCATGGCTTAATTTGGCGTTCTGAGAATAACAGGAACCCAGAATCTGTATTTGAGTAATTAAAACTAAGACAAAAGTGGCTTTTATTTAACTACCTACTATGTGCCACTCTTTATATATTATCTTAGGGGCACCTGGGTGGCTCAGTGGGTTAAAACCTATGATCCTAGGGTCCTGGGATTGAGCCCCTCATCAAGCTTTCTACTCAGGAGGGAGCCTTCTTCCCCTTCTCTCTCTCTCTGCCTGCCTCTCTGCCTACTTGTGATCTCTGTCTGTCAAATGAAATAAATAAAATCTTTAAAATATATACATACATATATATATATATGTATATATGTATATATATATATATATATATATTATATATATATATATATATAATCTTAATTATCTAACTTCTAAACAAAGTATGGAGGGATGCCTGAGTGGCTCAGTCAGTTAAGTATTTGCCTTCAGTTCAGGTCAAGATCTCAGGGTCCTGGGATCCATCTCCACAACCGGCTCCCTGCTTGTGGGTTGAGGGGTAGTGCAGAGAGGGGGCAATTTGCTTCTCTCTCTCTCAAACAAATAAATAAAATCTTAAAAAAAAAAAATAAAGAAGGCTTGGAGAAGGCAGCAAATAACATCCTGGAGCATCTCGATTCATAGCAGTAAGAAAAAGCCGCTCAGAGGATTACCAGATATACCAACAGTTTGGAATAAGGTTAAAGGAACATAAGTAGGCACCAGGAAGGTCCAAGGAATAGGCCAGCTCCATGGGCTAAAGCCTGCATGTGCTATTCCTGTGTGTTTGCTTTGTTGGTTTGTTTGAGCTATGATTTTAAAATCAGTGAAACATGCTTCTTTCGATTTAGGGGCATTCATTGAATCATACTGTGCTTGTGATATTTTGTGCTTCTGGTCACCTTTGTCAAAAGTCTGTATCCCTGTGTGGAATGGTGACCTATAGTTGTTAAGGGAGCCCCAGAAACTATTGGGTTCAAGTTGACACTCGGATGCACACCACCTGTATAACCTTGGGCAAAGGATTTCAGGTTGGCTGCGTCTGTTTCCAATCTCTAAAATGAGGATAGTAATAGTTCCTACAGAGCAGAGTTGTTGGGAAAGGAGATGATGCCTGTGAGTTATCCAACATGGTAGCAAACACGGACAAAGTCATTATTCTAACCATCCCTTCTGCTATACCAATATTGCTTTTATAATACAGTTTGGTACATCTCTTCTCTCCCGGGACTCCAAAAAGTACTCTGTTTCTCCCGTGATTTGATAGGCAATTTGTAAAAGCTAATATATAATTCATTTAGGAGCAAAAGCTAATTATGCTATATTGCTGTGTAATTTCCTCTAGTGTGCAGGTACCTGACACAGCTTATTAAAGTAAGAAAGCAAATTCTGCCATCTATCAGAAGGCAGAAATTTGTAAGTTCTGCATCTGGGCTTTACTGCCAGCCAGATTTCTGCAGAAGACCCAGAGCTCATCCCCCTCGGACATGGTCAAGGCCCCCTCAAGAGGCAGCACCATCCTACGCAGACACCTGTGGAAACATTGGAAACTACAAAGGGAAGAATCTGCCATGAGACACCTGGTCAGCCCCTAACTGCTACCGAGAGAAAGCTCTTTGGTTTTAACACTTGGCTGCCCCTTCTTGAAAAGGCCAATTTTCCCCAAACCCCATTATTCCCTTGTGACAGAAGTCCCTGAGGCAAACAGACCCCAGGATGGAGCATCTCAGACTTTGCTTGAGCTTTGTCACTGCCATGAGGAATAGCTCCGCTGAGAGCAGCTTGGTTTCTGGACTGTTTCTCACAGCTCCACCTCACCTAACAGACTCCTTTATAGCAAGACACCCAGTCTTCACATAGTGGATTAGGGTGCCAACTGGACCAATAAAACACAAAGAATATGAGGGAGGGACTCTATGTCTTCATCTTCCCCAGAGAGTTCCACTGCGGGGCAAGGGGGGGGGGCATGGAATCACAAATCCTTCCCAAATGATTTGAGCAAATCATGGAACCCCCCCTTTTTTTTAAGATTTTATTTATTTATTGAGAAAGAGAGAGTACGAGGAGGGAGAGAGGAAGGCAGAAGGAGAAGCAGATTCCCCACTGAGTTGGAAGCTGGATGCCAGACTTGATCCCAGGACTCCTAGATCATGACCTGAACGGAGAGCAGACACGTAACTGACTGAGGCAGCCAGGCACTCCCTGGAAACTCTTTTTTATAAAAAAAAAAAATTCTAATGTTTAAAAATCCTGGGTGTATTTAGCAAATATAAAAGTAATGACTACATATTCAGGGTCCTGTGTGCTCCATTTGCGACTCTAGGTTTCATGCAGACACTGAATTATAAAGTGTTGAAATCCTCTTCTTCCTCATGGTTCGTGGGGGTTTTTTTGTGTTTTGTTTTGTTTTGTTTTAATTTTATTTATTTGACAGACAGAGATTGCAATTAAACAGAGAGGCAGGGAGAGAGAGAGGGGAAGCAGGCTCCCTGCTGAGCAGAGAACTCAGTGTGGGACTCGATCCCAGGACCCTGGGATCATGACCTGAGCTGAAGGCAGAGGCTTAACCCACTGAGCCACCTAGGCGCCCGTGGGTTTTTTTCTAACATGGTTCCCAAAGTATCTCTCGACTGACCCAATGACGGGCAATGTGGTGCTATGCTGGGAGCAATGTCCTCCAAGGCTGTCCCCACTTAGTAGACTGCAAATGCAAACTTTCCATCTCCCCATATCCTAGGGAGCTTTTCCCCAGTCTGTCCAAGAAGCAAACTTACAAATTTATTTTTGAGTCCTACCCCTAGTTCTAGCAAATATACCGGGCATGACAATAAAATGTACAATAGGAATTCATGGAAAGCAAGCTTACTTGGGTATGGAACTAGAGAAAAATAATAATGTAAAAAAATGCAAAGCTGGGGGAGGAGTATGTCAAACTCTGTGATTTCTGTGCAGTTTCGCCATAAACCTAAACTTGCTTTAAAAAAGAGTCCTATTGATAAAAGCAATGGCAAATTCATGACCTTGGAAAATATAAGCAGATACCTTGAATACAAAAGCTTGAGGAGGGATATTCAAGAAGAAGGAGCTTCCAAGAAGTTTTCTGTTGCTGTACCATAATTAACTAGTATGATGAAAAAAAAAAAAAAAATCCCATTCCTGTAGTAGAAGGTAAAGAGATCCCTTACCCCATTCCTTCTCTTAAGCAAGAGGAAGCATCCTGGAATGAGATAATATTGAAATGTAAAAAATGGCTTGCTTAGGGGCACCTGGGTGGCTCAGTTGGTTAAGCCTCTGCCTTTGGCTCAGGTCATGATCTCAGGGTCCTGGGATCAAGCCCCGCATTGGGCTCTCTGCACAGCGGGAAGCCTGCTCCCTGCACCCCCCAACCACCTGACACTCTGCCTACTTGTGATCTCTCTTTCTCTCTCTGTCGAATAAATAAATAAAATCTTAAAAAAAAAAAAATTGCTTGCTTTGAGTGAGGCCTGGGTTTAAATCCCAAGTCTGCCTTCCTACCAGCTGTGTGGCTTTGGGGTAACTACTTAACAGCTTTGACCTTTAGTTTTCTCATCTGTAGAACAGTAATATTGGCATGTGTGTAACAGAGTTGATGAGGGTTAAATGAAATATTGTAAGTGAAACCACTAGACAGAGTCCATGCTTGGCAAATGTTAGTTGAAATTAATCAGCTCTAGTAGCAATGCCCGCGTTTTGTGGCTTAATCCTGTGAGGAGGGTTATCATGTCAGTTAGACAGAAGGTCAGTCAGTGCGGAAGGAAAGCTGGAGAGGAACAGAACCTAAGTATGTAAGTGCCTAGCAGTCTGCCTGACACACTGGAGGCCCCCAATAGATTCTTGCTGACTATACAAGGCTCTGCACGAGAATACCTAAGATTTCATGTGGATGGTTGTTTTTATCCTCAGATGTGTTACTTTGATGATTATAGAACATCACGCTTTGTGAGGTGCATTTATAGCTATTTAAGAAAATAAACAAACTCAGACCTGGGAGGTAGCTTGGACAGATCTTAGACTCTATTTCGTAGAAGTAGAAAGTGAGCTATACAGAGAGTCTCACACACACACACACACACACACACACACACACATCTAGTAAAAGAGCAGAATTAGAACGCGGGTCTTCTAATAGATAATCAGTTTTTCTACTATATCTGTTCAAAGTTAGGGAATCTCTGTACCCTGTATCCACTAGGGGGAAAGTGCCTTTCTAACCACTTAAGACAGCATGGATGAGACATAAGCCTGAGTCTGGGAAGTATAATAGAAGGAAAGGTTTTTGGTTTTGTTTTTAAAATTTTATTTATTTGTTTGACAGAGAGATATTGAGAGAGGGAACACAAGCAGGGGGAGTGGGAGAAGGAGAAGCAGGCTTCCTGCCGAGCAGGAGTCCGATGTGGGGCTCAATCCCAGGACCCTGGGATCACGACCTAGGCTGAAGGCAGACGCTTAACCACTGAGCCACCCAGGCGCCCCAAAAGGGGAGGTTTTTGTTGGGTTAGGTAGCGGTTGCTTGTGATATTGTATGAAGTAAGATAGCAGAGGACCAACAGAAAAGAATTGGTCAATGGACAGATATTTCACAAAAATATCCATTTCCAAATAGTTTTACTGTTTCTTTTTTGTTGGGGATCGAATGGTTCCTGATGGTCATCCGTATGCATTGCTGAATGCATAAGGCCACTGTCCGTAAGTTGTATTTAGGCTTTAATGACAGTTTCTCATGATATTGGGGCTGAGTGGACATTTGGCCAAAAGTGACTTTTTTGCCTCTTAGACTTATTCCCAAATAGCATACTGTAAAGGTTTGACGAGGGTGGGGGTGGCGTGTGGCCGGGCAAAGAGAGAAAAAGTAAAGAAAGGTTTTCTTAGTAATGGAAGGTTTTCGTGGTTATTATAATACTTATACAAAATAAACTAGCTGATTCTTGTTTAGGTAGAGCAGAAAAGTAGAATTTTTGCCTTTCTGTAATTATGTAAGACTACGTAAACATCATCGTGATGTGGGGGTGGCCAACGCCCACGAGAAGGAGCACTGAGGGGATGAGACGAGGTGGTAGCTGAGCCATTTCTGCCTTTGTCAGAACCCCACGGCTCAACCGTCAGGCTTGTCATTTTTCGGAGAGGGGCGGGGTGGGGGGATTCATCTGCCTTCTTAGGCAAAATTTGAGCACACACAGTGCAGCTGTAACTGTATAATAAATCACCCCAAAACTTGGTGGCCGAAAACAATGACAACCTTTATTTTACCCCGGAGCCTGTAACTTGGGCTGGGCTCAGTCGGGGATTGGCCTGGTTCGGAGGCAGCTGGAATGGCCTGCAGGCCAAGGGGCTAGCGTCACCTGAGAGCTCCCTGGCTCACATGTCTGCTGCTTGATGCTGGCTGCTTGGAGTTGTCAGCCAGAACACTACATGTGGCCTCTCCCCGTGACCTTGGCTTCCTCACAACATGGTGGCTAGGTTCCAAGGATGAGAACCCCGAAAGAGAGAGCCGAGTGGAAGCCGTGTCCTCTTCGTAACCCGGCCTCAGAAGTCACATAGCAACAATTCCACTCTACTCCCTGGGCAGAGAGCAGTCACGTGCTTAGGCCCTGATGTGAGAGGAGGGAACACAGACCCTACATCTTGTGGGGGAGGGTCCAAACAGAAGGTCCAAACCCCATGCATGGAGGTATTGTCACAGAGCTTTCGAAGAAGACAGGCTGTCTTCTTCCTGCAGCAGCCTTCCTTTTCTTCTTTTGGCATCACCGTGTCCCACCCCAGGCCCTCACCCAGTACCTTCTTAGGCACCTCTGTGTCCTTCACCCTCCCCTTGTTTGGTGTTACTCCAAAAGGCAATCCCAAAACTCATTCCTCAGTCGTCCAGTCTCAGGGGGAGACTGGACCTTGGAGGTTCTGTAATTTCAGAGCCTCTCCCTGCTCTTGTGTTCAGACTGATGGTCCCATCCGAAGCCCTTCCTGCTGGAAGACGATACCAGGCTCTTATTCGGCCAGAGTGGCCACCAACTGAGCCATGGATGGTCACGTGACTCAAGGGGGCTGTTCTGTGAGAAAATCAGTGAGCTGGCAGCGAGAGGAGAATGGGACAGGCACATCCTGAGAAGCAGATCCCTCCTGAGAGGTGGCATAAGCCAGGAGGAGAGAGAAGAGTAGAGAGAAGAGCAGCGACTCCGGTCCTGGTGGCTCCCCTGGTGGCTCCCTGGGATGCCTCCCGGGCCACATACACCATGGTGGCCTGGGATAGGGGTGCCCGGCACTGGCTTTTCGAATTTTATTTTTGTTCTGCAAGCCACAAAAGCCTAAAATATCATCCAGTCTCTTAAGGTCTGGAGCAAGAAGGTGACTTGTCCGGAGTCCCAAGCCGGTTAGGAAGGAGCCTGGCCTTGAATCCTGGCCATATGATTCCAGGGCCAGTATTTGTCTTTCCTGAGGGCAAGGGCTAGGTGGAAAGAAGCAGAAATCTTGAGGTTAGAATTTGGGTAGGGGGGTTTAAAAAAAAAAGCCAGGAAGGAGATTCAGAGGTGAAAAAACAAAAAGAAACAAAAGGATGGCTGGGGACGCAGCCTCTCTCTTTGATCTTGTCCCTTGATGTGAGGTATTTCTCCCCTTTCCTGGCTTCCGTAGATCTCTTCCTATCCTTCCTTTCGGACGTGCGAACTTTCTCCCCCTTTCGATGGAAGGGTACCCGTTGGCATATCTCGTTATAGGAAGCCCGGGTGAAGCAGACTTTTCCTTTGAAAGGTGTTCAGACAGGAAGGTCGTCACCACACGTGGCACTCTGTTGCTGGGAAGAAATACGATGTCAAGCGGAATTATACAGACTTGACACTCCCACAGACTTAAGCACTCGGGGACAAAAGCAGAGTAAACCCTTTCTCAGGATGCTACCTAATCAAATTCAGGCGTGTGTAGAGCCTGCAGCCCTGTGAGGATGACCATTTCAGCGGCCACGATTATTAAAATTGGATTCTTTTTGCAGAAGAGGGTCAAAATTAGAATTCCGCCGAGCATTATCTTCTTCCCGCAAAGGCCATGTCATTTTTATAAGAGATTGTGTTGCCTAGAAATCCTCCTGATCCTTTTGTTCTTCCTCACATCTAATCCATGTTCGAGTTAGCAGCAAAACCGGGTCCCAGACATATCCAGGGAAGCACAAGAGACAATTAACACCTACCTCTTGGAACACTGGAGACGATTAACAAGATATTGTCCCGCAGCTGCGTATGTTTTTATGTTTACCACAATCAGGCTTGATGAAAGCTGGCTTTTGTGACATCGTCTGATTCCTCGTGGTGGTGGTGCTTGTAGGAGATTGGCTGCTCCGCTCCATTTTTCACCTCTCAGGCAATCCCTCCTAGAGCCCTTTCCTGATAGTGCCAGGGATTAACTGATGGTTCCCCGTGGCTGGTGGAACCGCATAGGAAGGACAGCCCTCAAATGTGCTTATCCCACCCCTGGCTGTGCCTCCCCATCAAAGTCAGGGGTGGCTTCAGAGAGGCGGCCCCTCTCTCAGCCCGGTGCCCTCTGCTTGCTCTCTATCCAAGAGCATTAAAAACCAGGCACTGCCGTGTAATCGGGGTCCTCAGGACGGCGGCTGGCCTCACTTTGTCACAGCCTCGAGGCCTGCGTCTTCAGTCTGTCCCCGGAAGCTGTGTAAGAGACTTGCCCAGATCCACGGATGTCTTTCATTGTTTTCCTAATCATTTTCAGTGTGTTTTCCCACAATTTTTGTTAAGTCTCGATGTCTCAGTCTGGCCATGACTGGGGAGGGGAAAAAAGAAGGAGGAGGAAAATTCCCACAAAGCGATGTTGTTTTAATAGGACAATTTATTTTTTTTAAGTTAAAGAACCTAAAGTTGTAGATCTCATCAGGATTTAAATTGTATCCCAGATGCAGGCTCTTATAAACACACACACACACACACACACACACACACACAAGGCCACTTCCCACTTCCCCCCAAAATCTCCCTCAAAAATACCACTGTCTGTGTATTCCAACATGAACAGAGAAATTATTCCCAAGCTCTATGTCCTCTCATCAATGTTCATTTCTCTCCCATTCCCCTGTCTATTTCATCTGGATATTCTTTTGATTAAATGTACTTGAAGTTGCTACTAATGTCAGGATAAATATTTAGATTGGATACAAAGACATTTGAAAACACTGGAAAGCAGACTCCATGTCCTTGCCGCTTCCCCATGAAAGAAAGTGTATGTCTAGGTGTGTTTTAGGGGCCAGGAAGGCACAGCTCCAAGTAAAACCCCATCCCCCTCCCTGTCAGAGTTTTAGTTTTAAACGTCAACATACCTTGTAATTCTGGCAGTGGCCTGTCATTTGGATAGTTGTCTGCAAATGCTACTAATGTTATTTTGGATAAAAACTGTCTCATTACCGTGTGTATTGTGAAAAGAAATGAACTCACATATCACCTGCGTTATTCCTTCTCTTCCTGTGTCATCCCTGTCCTCTCCTGATGCAGTTCAGTTCCCGGGGGGACTGAAATGCCCCTGAAAATTGACAGTCACATTTTATTATAACATATTTTTCCCATTTAATAACATGGTATAGGTAATGATTCATAATCCTCAAAGGGCCTCCTGCCAGTGACAACTGAACTCAAGTAATTGAGAACACCATGCAATTTGGCAGTGACTACACTTTTATGTTTCAGTCAGGAGTTAAAGCATCAGTCTATCTGGGGACTTTCAGGAAAATGACATCCTCCCGACCCATCTCCATGTGTGTTTTACACATGGAACTCTTGCTTCTTCAGACCACCGTGGCCTCGTCAGACTCTGAGTTCCATAAAGGCAGGGTAGTTTCTCCCTTTCCCTTCTGTACTTTTGGTGCCGAGAAGAGGGCTTGGAGTGTCGTGTGCGTACTCGGGATTTTCGCTGCCCAGTGGCCTGTCAGTCAGGGAAGTAGCTTTGGTTTTGAGCTCCCATACATCAGTACCACTCCATCGAAACTCCCAAGGCCCCTTCACCCCTGGGTTAAAGTGAGTGGTATTATTCTTCCAGCCCTAAAGCAGCACAGCTACCTCCTCCCCATGACCTGATGGCCTTCATTCGGAGGGAGCCCTTGAAGCCCCTCCCCGAATCACCACCTCACACAGCTCCGTTAGGACTAAGTGACCTCTCTTCTCAGTTTTCTCACAAACCCCTCCAACGACCAAATCCAAGGCTTCTGAGGGGCAAGACTTTGTGCCCGACCTAAAAGGAGTCCTCTCCAGCCGTGAGCAGTGCCCCAGAATCGATCCTGGCCCCTCAGCGCTTTCCTACCTCAAGATGGACCTCCTGCCTTACTCCATAAAACACTAATTTTTTCTTTTTTTTCCCTCAGAATCTCTGTTAGGTCTAAGTGTAATTATGTCTGTAAGTCACCTACAGACCTGTGGCATCTGCCAAATGGTGAGCTTTCAGTAATTAATGGCTTATTCGTTTTTATAATGAGTTGTACTCTAAAATATAACTACAAATTATAAAAAATATTAAGTTCCTAATTCCATAGATATGGAGACAACAGTAAGGGGTTATAAGTGTGGGCTTGCCAGGGGATTTAACCTTGCCTCGAGTGCTGCCACTGACACCGACTTCTTCCCTGACTCTGGGCACATGGCTTGACCTCTCTGAACCTCACCTTCCTCTGTAAAATTTGGGTCAAGGACTCATCTCATGCAGTAGGTTTGGGGAGATAACTAACGCTTGTGAGTCCATGTTAAGTGTTATGCAAACCGACGCATCCTTTTTCGCTGGCACAAACCTGTCTGAGTTGGAGGTGTTCACAGTAGGTGAAGTTTTGGAATCCGTCGGTGTACTCCAAGAACTGAGGTTTCAGAGAAGTTGACTTCTCCATTTCCTTGGTGTGTGAAGAACAGATTTTAATCAGGTGGAGGAAGATGATTGGAAAGTGTGTCTTGATTCCCTGGAGTGACAAGGTCTGTGGATCCTCTCACAGGATTTTTTTTTTTCCCCAGCCAAAGGCTACTACAGCACTTTCCTTTAGCACACCATAAAAATAAATAAATAAATAATGAAAGAAAGAAAGAAAAGGAAGGAAGGAAGAATGAATGAATGAATTCAACTACAGCCAGGGAAATTTTTGTTGGCTTGCATTTGAGATATGTTTTTAAATTGCAGAACAGAGTTTAATTTGGTCTCCATTTCCCCTGATGAGGAATAGCATCTCTACTGCGAGAAAACCTGACACTCCTTTATTCTTGCAAGGATGGTGAAAATTTTCTGGGTCACAAAACAAGCAGTAGAGGAAGAAATGAAGGTGCGTGCAAGACTCCTAAAATAAATATTCCTCTGTGGCAATTATTAGAAGGCTTGGATTAAGAAGCTGCCAACCCCAGGAGTTTGGGCTATCCCTTCCCTCTAGTTTTTCCCTCGTTGCTTTGTTCGATGATGCTTGGGTAGGTGGCAAGCAGGAGCTGCTGTGCCCCACGTTTTCGAAAGTGCTTGGAAATGCTGAATGGCAATTATTAAACAATGCCTCAGGGTTTGTGGGCTCCAAGAATATTACTCTAGCCGAAGGCCAAATCAAGAAGGTGTTCTTTAAAACAAATCCCTTGTCAGAGAGAAAGAGTAGCAACAGATCTGAATTATCGCGGGTGTCATAGTGACATTTAATTCCGGTTATCAGTTGAATGCGTTTCAGGCTTTGTGGGTATCCCACAAGTAGATGACACGGTCCCTCTTTTCCAAGGAGATTATTGTTTCACTCAGGAGATCAGACTCTGGGGCTTAAATAATAAGGAAAAATAATTGATACCTCCATGTTGACTGTAGAATTTCAGATGAGAGAAATGAATGTAAGCTAGCACATCCCAGGAAAGACTTCATGTGGGACATGCAGTCAGTACATGCCTTCTGGGATGGGACAGAGGTGGCAGATGTGCCCCTCCTAGTGTCTTCCATTCCTGCAACTTCTCAGATCCTACATGACCTCGCAGCGATTACGTGAGCCAGGCAGGGTTTTCCTCTGCAGTGAGGGGCAAGAGCAGCGTGGGCCAGCCACGGGGCTGTGTGCAAGGACTGGAATGGGAGGCCAGGCCGTGTGATGCTCCTGCCGTGGCAGGTTCATCGTCACCTTTCCCTAAGTCATTGCTGCCACTGAAATGCATTCATTTACTGCACCCAGTGCTTAGCGCACACGCTCCATAAAATGGTTGGTTCCCTCTGTCCTCTTGTCCTTAAGAGAGGCAGGTGGTAAAAGGACCACATGTCCAAAAATAGGAGAGCAAACACAATAACATGGGTCTTCTGCCGCTCTCGGGGGAGGTGGCTGAAATCAGAGTGGTATTGGAGTGGGGCAGGCACTGGAGAAAGTGAGGAGCAGATCACACTTGGGGAGGGGAGGAAAGAAGAGAAAGTCGGTCTGTCCTTACCTTCTCCGCGGCTCCGCAGCCCGTGACCTTGCTGACCGCTTACCGTCTTGCTTCCTGAAGTTCTTTCTCTCCATGGCTTCCTGGACATTCAAGGAGTTGTGCAGCTTCTCCTTCTCTCAGGAGTCCTCTGCTGCCCTCACCCAACTGTCCCTCGTGTTCCTATCACCACCTAAGTGCCACTGGCCCCTCAAGTTCCGTCTCAGTTCACTGTCCTTCCCCAGAGCCACCTTCTCTGTGTGGATGGCTCTCAGCACATTAGCTTTTGCAGGCCAGACTTGGTTTCTGCCCTGGGTGCGCAGGCCCTTTTCTCTCCAGTGCTTCCCAGTGCCCTCCAACTGGGCCTATTGAACAAGTAACTCTGTCCCACTGGTCACCAGCTTCTCCCTCCCTTTTCTTATTTACAAGACCATTTTCATCCAAATGCTTTTTTTCCTTCTCTCTTGCTTCCTCGGTGCCACAGTACCAACATCAAAGTTACACTCTACATTTGAGTCTCGTCGTTTGGTGGCGAAATGTGTCCCCCAAGACAGTTTGTGGCTGATAGCTGCCGTCCATGCCTCTGTGCTCTCGGACCATCTTCCCAACAGCCTACCGCATTCCAGGGCCCGCAGTCCGGCCCACAACGGGGAGGAGGTGCGGCATGTTTGCATAGGCGAGGATCTGGCAAGGGATGGCTTGGAAATGCCAAAATTATTGTGCCAGGGTGAAAGGAGGGGAAGAAAGTTAGGACGGAAATAGAATATTATCATCCATGGCACTTGGCGAAGAGGATGCCCATTTAGAAAGACTTTCGCCGTTTGTACTCGGGCTCCCATTCAGAGTGTGCTGTTCTACGTACCAAGAGGCTAGAAACCAACTGAAAGGGAATTACTCATGTTTTTCCGTCTGTACACATGTGCTTTTGCTGGTGTTAAATTCTTGCTGTAAGAGTCTCTCATTCCACAATGTACACACAGAAATAGATTCCCACCACTTTTTTAAAAATATATTAAAACCAGCTGAGTAAATTCACAGGGCGTTGTAGCAGGACACGTGAAATGTAAACCCACATTTTCTGGGACTGTAAAGGCATTTAACACGTACACTGCTACATGCGAAACGTATTCCACTACCCGTACTGTGTTCTCTTGTCATTGTTTTAAAGGGTAACATTTGAGGCTACAAATGCGTGGCTTATAGATGGAGTTTTACCCTAAATTTTGAAATGGAGTAGTCGTTGTCTAACAGGCACAGAACTCCCCTTCTCAGATAAAAGGATAGGAGCAGAGACCAGTTTGAAGAAAGAGGCTGTTCCCTTGCTCCTATAACTTATGCACATCTTAAGGAAGGAGCTGGCTTATCTTGCTTCAGAAATGATTCTAGAAGTGACCAAAGTAGGACACTCTCCAGTCTCAAGGGTCTGGTATATGTTGTCAGGGGATGAATTCATCTTGATTAATGTTTACTATCTCCTTCTGCTTTTCTGGAGCTACCTTGATGGGCATTAATCTCAAACTCTACTGAGCTTTAGCCATAGAGACAATGGCTGGCTATGCCATTTTAAGAAGCCATTTATTCATTCAACAATTACTTATTGAACACCAGTGATGTGACAAGCATAAGCCCCGAGTTTTGAAATCCGTCGGTGTACTCCAAGGATGAAGATTCCAGCTCTGTCTATCCGAATGTTCTGTGCTTTGTATTCTCATCAAGCCAGGGCCTGCTTACTGCCCACACATCCCTCTCGACCAGGCGCTGTGGACAGTTACCATCGTCATTCCTCGGGCACAGGAGGCTGATCTCTGCCGTTGCCGAAGAAGTAGCCATCCAACTCAAGGGTCCGAGGGAGCCATGGCCTTTCGGTCGTCTTTCTCCTGAGGGATATCGTGGGAGAGGGGGGAGGATGCAGGCAAAGGCCTTCTACAGAGGTCCCCTCCCTCTAAAGAATGCACAGCTTCCTATTTTCCTTCCTACCTTCCTGATCACCTTTACAGAAACCATCGTTCCTTGACACACCTGCAATTCTGTATTTGGTTTCTGCCATCGCCCTGTCTCCAGCTCTGATTTGACTCTTCTTGCTTAGACTTTGGGGCACCGTGTAGTCTCTCCCTGGAATTTAACTTTGAACAGTACCAGTTTTATTAATCCCATGCCTGCACTGACAACCGGAAGAGACGGTCCTTTGTTTATACATACTGTTTGTTTTTTTTTTAAAGATTTTATTTATTTATTTCACAGAGAGAAATCACAAGTAGTCAGAGAGGCAGGCAGAGAGAGAGAGAGGGAAGCAGGCTCCCCGCTGAGCAGAGAGCCCGATGCGGGACTCGATCCCAGGACCCGGAGATCATGACCCGAGCCGAAGGCAGCGGCCCAACCCACTGAGCCACCCAGGCGCCCCTATACATACTGTTTTTAATTCATTTTTAAAAAGCACACATTTATTGAACACCAATCCTGTTCAGGCATTTTATTAAGGCACTGGACAGAGAGATGCTGGGAGCATCAGAAAAATCAACCAGTAATTAAATACAGTATCTTGGGGACCCAGGAGAGGAGCACCTACCCTGACTGGGCGGAGTCTTGAAGCAGAAGGGGAAATTCGACCCAGAAGCACAGCCAGGTCCAGGCAAAGGCATGAACACATGTGATAAGGGGACCTGTCACCATTAGGCAGATCATGATAACAGACAACGAGTTCTGTGTCATTCTCCCTCAGCTCGTGGGTCAGACAGCCTCGCTCACTCCTCCCTTCCATGCGTTTTATCTCATCTCCTCTCTGGTCCCACCATGGTTATCTCAGGGGGCAATAGGAAGGAGGAGGAAAGAGATAAACGAGAGAGGAGAGGCAAGTGGGGACAGGGGGCTACAGAGTTTGCAACCACCCAAAAGTAGAGAAAGAAGTAGAAACTACGGAGAAAGCTCCTCCCTTCCCCTTTCTTTCCCTGGGTGGCAGCCCTGTGTCCTTGGCCACCTGGTCATCTGCGGATCAGCCACCTCACCTCTCAGTGTGGGGAGAGGGGAGCCCTACTCACCCTGCTAGCTTCCTGCCTGCAGGCGGAGGGGGAGGCATCCTGAGGGTTCTGCAGCCAGCTTCAGTTTTCCACCAGAAAGCAGACCGGATCTGTGACAAGACTGAAGAAATCCGCTGAGGGGCCAATTTTCCGCGCTTTTCTCTGAAATGATAAAAGCGATTACTGGTGCTCTGGTGAGGTGAAGAAGCATTGATTAGCCATTATCTGTGCCTTTGATTAACTTTTAAATGGGAAAACATTAATTATTACTTAATTAATCAGGTAGAAATATCTTTTACCCCATGATATGAGCAGAGGAGGGAGAAAGAACAAAAGGCTAGGATGCAAGGGTTTATTAAGAGCTTGGAAAACGCTAGCCCAGGAGACCTGGGGGTGTGGAACCGTGGCACAGGGCTGAAGACTTGCACTTCTGCTCCCATGAAACGGCCTGGGTGATGCATCACCTCATCAACACGTCCTCCTGAAACAGACAGGCAGAGGCCTTTTACTGTGCACCACTCCCTGGATAATGGACAACAGAAGAAGTCAAGCCTAGAGGCGCTGCTTCCTGTTAGGGAGTGCGGGAATAATAAAGTTTTACTTTATTTCCCGTTTCTCCGTCTTCCTGGGTCGAGAGCTATAATTCTGACACCAAATCCAAAGGTGGGTGGGGAGGTTCCCCCACCAGCAAGCAGTTCAACTCAGTCCTCACAGTACCTGGAGAGAATATCAGATTCCACAGGTGAAGGGCTCAGCTCAGTCCCCCAGGGCTGTTACGTCCAACATCAGACCTGCATGGTCACCTGTGCTTCTCTGACTGGCCGTAGATTGAAAGTACCAAATACCCCCTTCTTGGGTTCGCTAAATTTGCTGGAGCAGCTCACAGAACTCACAGAGACATTATACTTACTAGATGACCGGTTTACTATAAAAAGATGTTAACTCGGGAACAGCCAGATGGAAGATGCGTAAGGCAGGGTGTGGGGACAGTGCATGGAGCTCCCACGCCACTCTCCCCAAATCTCCATGTGTTCACCAACCTGCAACCTCCAGTTCCTGGAACTCCATCCTTAGGGTTTTTTAGGAAGGCTTCATTACAGAGGCAGGCTTGATTACATCTCTGGCCATTAGTGATGATTCAAGCTCCAGCCCCTCTTCCCACAGGGGTCAGGGGGTAGGATTTAAAGTTCCAGCCCTTTAATCAAGGGGTTGGATCTCCTGGAAACCAGCCCATACCTTAAGTAAGTCCAAAAGTCATCTTATTAACATAACAAGAGACACCTTCATTGCTTTAAGGAATTCCAAGAGTTTCAGGAGCTCAGTGCCAGAAACAGGATGAAAGACCAAATACATATTTCTTATTATAAATCACAACATCACAGAGGCACCTGAGTGGCTTGGTCAGTTGAGTGTCCAGCCCTTGGTTTTCTGCTCAGGTTGTGACCTCTGGATGGTGGGATCAACCACAATCAGACCATGCTCAGTGGAGATTCTGCTTGAAAATTCTCTTCCTCTTCCCCTCGCCCAGCTCACGCACCTGTGTGCACATGTGAGCACATGCTCTCTCTGTCAAATGGATAAAAAAAGGGGAAAAAAATGAGTCACGACATCACAATAGCATAACAGAAATAAAGACAAGAATGGGTGTTGGATTTCCAGAAAAACAGACATGAACTCACTATTGCTAGCACATTTCGATTTGCTCCCAAGGGTGTGACCAGACGACTTCTACAGGTGGCCTCAGCAAGACCTTTTAGGAAGGAGTAGCTCAAACACCTGCTTCCTGGGTTGCCCGTCCCCTAGGGCCCTCGGGTGAGAAAGCTCAGCCTCTGGAGAAAGTGCTGGATGCAGCAGGTTTGCTGCAGGCAGGGCAGGAGAGAAGAGAATGGCTTTTTATTTCACACGTGCTTTTTTGTTCCTATCACAGCCGAGTGCGGGCTTGGGATGCACCGGAGAGCTGGTGCTCTCGCTTCTCACCTTAAAAAACCCAGGTGTGTTGCTACCAATTGACGTTTGGGAACTGATCCTGAGGTTAACACAGAGTAGACTGTTCTCTTCCGGGAGGCATTAATTCTTTCAGGCCTTCAACGAGTGGCTTGCAATTCCCAGGAGTGAACAACAGAATTAAAGGATTTGAGAGAAACTTTAACCCTATCCACTTACCATATAAAGAAGAGGCTTAGAAGGGCAAAGTGACCTAGCCAAATGTCACAGGGATAATTGATGGCAGATTAATAATAATAAATTAATCCAACATGCGACTGATGGTGAAGCTCAACCCTAACTAGCAACACCTATTACCCGAAATACCATTGCTTTGTTGCCGGTTCTTGAGAAATAACCCAAGTGGGATCACCGGAAATTCTTTTCAAATCTCCCACCAGTCAGTATGGACTTGTGACGCAGGTGTCCATGTAGATGATCTCCACACAGTATGTTTTATGTACTTTCTTCCCCTACCCTGATTGTCTTCTACAGAAGGGTCCTGTGAGAGTCACAGGGCACTGTTTTACCTGTGACCTCGATCAGAAGACCTCCCCAGTCCCTTTTCTCATGGGACAATGTGTAGTTCTGGTACCCTCAGCAGGGAAAGGAGTCTAAGATACCTTTCCAGGGCTAATATTTCACACAGTTTGGTCTAAAGACCATCTGTCCATCCAGTGCTTGTTAGAAATGCAGATTCTGAGATCTCCAAAATCACTAAATCAGAAGGAAGGCGGGAATATGAATTTTTAATAGGTTTCTTAGGAGATTTTAAAGCACACCAAAGCTTAAGAGTCACTGCCCTGAGCTGTCTGTTCATCCGGCCTGACCATTCTCAATCCTGTGAATGAGAAGATTGGTCTCTGACTAGAGGGGGCAGGTAGATAGCTACATAGAAATCTCATTATATTTCAATATCCATCTACTCGTTCAGCTTTTCTTGAGCTCTTTCTATGACTAAGCCCCATAATGGAATGAATAAAAACAGAGTACCTACTATATTCTATACTATTTGCTTTCCTGTATCAACTCCTTTAATCTGTACAACTTTTTTGGTTACTGCTCTTACGTTCATTCAATAGAAAAACAGACCAAAGCCAGAGAGAGAGGTCAAGAAAACTTGCCAAAGGGACGGAGCTTGTAAATGGTAAAGGAGAATCTGAACCCAGGTAGTCAGCCCCTAAACCCATGATCTTAACCATTATGTTCAGCAGTTTCCTCAAACATAAGGATGAGTAAGACTCAGTCACTGATGGAACCCTACCCTTCCACCCCCCGTGCCAGGAGCTCATAGTCTAGTCAGAAACCCAGACTTCAGACATATGAAGAGCTAATTACATTATGGTTTATTAACTGCTATAATAGTGGTATGAACAGAATGTTATGTTGGTAAGGAGGAAATTATTAACCGCCAGCGATGTCAAGAAAGGCTTCACCAAAAAAATTCAAAGCTCCATGAGAACAGGAATCTTGTTTGGCCTCCTTTAGCACAATATTTTACAAATATCAGATGCTAAAAATAATTATGTTGAATGAGTGAATGAATTAATGAATGAGGTTATTCATTTCAGCTCATATTGAAAGATAAGGAAGACATTTTATGACAAAAAGCACACAACTCCAAGAGGTAAAAGGTTAAAAATTATTTTTCTCCTGGGAACAGAGATTCAATATGAGGAGAGCAAAGTGTGCCAGGGAGGGGCGGGGTGGGGTGGAGTGAAGTGGGAGAGGGAAGAAGAGCCTGGGAGCGAAGGCTTAGGAACATGGCAAAGAATTGAGATTTAGTCCTCTGCGCAGCCATCTTCAGACAGGGGAGTGAGAGGATCAGATTCCTTTAATGGGAAGACAGCTCTGGAGACCATGTTGAAGGCATAAAGCAGATTAGAGGAAAGAAAATCTACCAGGAGGAAGGCCAGCTCGAAGGGTTGAAGTCGAGGGCGAAGAGGTTAGGAAGGTCTGAGTAAAGGCCAGGAGCAGGGGGAAGACAAAGGGAGAGCCCCACACCAGAGGCTTGCCTGAGGCAGACTAGGCAGGGCTCAGGGACCAAGTGAATATTAATTATCCACAGAAGACTGATGGTTTTCTAACATACATGATGACGCCATTAGCCGAAATACGGAATATAAGGAGAAGGTTGAGGTGGAGAGAGTTCAGTTTTAAACAGGTTAGGTTTGTGTTGTCTGTTCATCTTCCCAGTGAAGAAAAATTCTCAGAAGGCATTTCACAAGATGGCCAAGGAGCAAGCTGTGAGTGGAAACCTGGTACTTGGCACCACGAGCATCAGGGGGGTTGTTGAAGCCATGGGAGTAGAGAACATCCCTTAGGAAGGATGCATAGAAGAAGTGAGAGGACTAGGAAGGTATCTGTAAAACATAGCTTTTGAGGGGTGAGCAGTCAGTGTGACAGACCAGGTAGAAAAAGATACCGTGAAGTTCATGCCTAATGGAAGAATCCCTTTGTAGTCATTCGGAAATTTCAGTGACATTTCTAAATCTCTGAAATTCAGAATTTTAGGAAAAGGAAACTTTCCTCAAAAACTCTGAGAACTTTCACCCATCCTAGGCTGAAAGCTCGAACACAGTGCCTTCATACTGGGTATTTCGCACACGAAGTCTCCTTTAGTCGTGAAAATATCTATGACATTTCCCCACCCGTGGATGCCAGAGAGCCCAAGAATGCAAACTCCTCCATCTCGGCTTTATCTGTTAGCTCCTTAAGGCTTCTGTGGTGGCAAGTTAGGAAAGTTTTCAAAGAGCAGGAATTACAGCTCTCTCCCTGGGCCCTCCTTATCCAGCTTCCTGTGGGCTAGGGAGCCATCTACCAGCCCGAGTCTGCATTCTGCCCGAGTCGAGTTAAAAACAGAATGAAAAATCTATTCAGTAAAATAACCACTTTCTTTTAAAATTAACTGTGTAAACATCATAACATTTATCCTTTAACTAAATTCAATTGACTGTTTGCAATAAAACTGACTCACTCGATTCGGTTGGGGGTTCTTAAGCTAGTGTGTTTTTGCAGCCTTAGTGAGAGTTTCTTTGGGGCTGCCCATAGCCTGAAGGTCCTTCATGATTTGATGTGTGTGTGTGTGTGTGTGTGTGTGTGTGTGTGTGTGTGTGAGAGAGAGAGAGAGAGAGAACGCGCGAGCAAAGAAGAGGGAGAGAGGAGGAGAGAGAAATGCTGATGCTCAGTGGGAACCGTTAGGGATATTACATTTACAAAAGGTATTTCCTGTGTCCATTAGTCAATCTTTAAAGTGACCGGTGTCCTCATGGTCTTGTGCTATCCGTGATACCTGTGCAAATATCCCGCCCAAGGCAAAGCTATTTACTAAGTCATAAATACTAATGCCAAATAAATACATCATATCAGGGAAAATGTTCAACCTTAGTTGATGTCAAAGAAAGATAAATAAAAGCAGGAATACAATACTATTTTTCTCCTTTCGAATTGGCAAAGCTGTTTTTAACATTATAATACTCCAGGTTGCCCCCAGGAAATCAGAAAATAAGATTCTCATACTCTGCTGTATGATGTAATTATGTACACTCTCAGAGGACAGCTTGTCAATATATATCAAAAGCCTTAAAAATGTTCATAACCGTTGACCTAGCAACTCTCCTTTTTAGAATTTATCCTAAAGAAACAAATAATTGTATACTTAAAAGAGGTGAATTTTATGGTGTGTGAATCACTCCTCCGTAAAGCGGTTTCTTAAAAAAAAAAAAAACAGAGATATGCAAAATATAAATATTTATTATGTTTTATTTATAACAGTGAAAAATTGGGAAGAGTCTAAATGCCTTTCATTTGTCATGCCACTAAATAGGCTACTCTACAGCCATTTTTAAACAATTTAGGTTGTAGTACAAACAGGGTTCTCCAGATGGGTTCCCCAGATGGGCAAATCGATTATCCCCTAAAACTTGTTAGAAACGCACATCATGGATCCTCATCCTAGAGGTACTACATCAGAAACCCGAATTGAGGTTCAGCACCCTCTCTTAACAAGCCTTCCAGCTGATTCCGATGCTCACTAACATTTGCTAACTACTTGGGGAAAACATGTTCCTGGTAAACTACTATGTGAAAGAAAGCAGAAGCAGGCCGCAAGACAATAGGTAATGATGCGAGCCCAATTTATTTGAAAAATAGCTGAGCATATGCATGCCTAGAGGAAATAATGGTAAGCTATATGCTTAAAATTAGCAGTACTTATTTACAGATTATAGATCTGTAGGTCTGTTTTGTTTTCTTTTGGATGATCTTCTCTATTCTCCAAATTTTTATGATGATAACATATTATTTTTAGAATAAAAAATAGGATTTTAGAAGTTGTTGCCCTTTTAATTTGGGGACACCAGACATTTAGGGAAATATTTTAAGCCAGGTCAGTGAAGAGGAAAATCAGATGGGAAGGGCGCTCCCCAATCAGTTACGTGGGGAAGTTTATGGTCCTTAAAGTCAAATCCAGCATGTTTTGTTTTTGCTTTAGTTATGAAAGTGCCACAGCGTGTGTCTTAAGCGTCGTACTTATCAAAGTGTATATGGTGAACAGTGTCAGATCTTGACCTTGGCTTCTTTTGAGACCATAATGGGGTGACTTTCTTCTTCTCCTTCTTCTTCCTTTTCTGTATTGTGTCCAGGGATTTGTGCTCTCTCCTGCTGTGGAAGAGGTGAGTTTGAGGCTTTGTCACAATCTGTATCACTCTGAAGAAATCAAGAGCATCTTCCGCATTCTTGGGAATTTCAAAAAAAAGTTAAATAGTGAGAGTCTTGTTGGCGCCAACCCACAGTGGAAAAACCACCAAATATAACCGATGTCATGGGCCTTTTGTTACAGAATGATGTGACATAGGGAAAAGGACAGGCCAGGTCCTTGTAACTAGTTCTCTAGCCTGGGGCAAGCCTGTGGTAGTCTCTGGTTCTCGCTTTCTTCACCTTTAAACTGAAGGAGTTGACAAGATGATCTCTGAAGTCCCTTCCAGCTCTGAATTTCTATGCTTTTTATGACTAGATTCACAGAGATACAGTGACCCATAACCAGAAGGCAATATAATGCTCTTTGATCTGTTTCGTGCAGCTTGGCTAGCATGAAACCATGCTAGTTTCAGAAGCTGGAACATCCTTTCATGGGCCCCTCTCCCATCCTGACGCTGAAAATCTATTTTGAGGTATCACCTGAGCAAATTATCAATGAGAAATGGTGTTTGGGATTCAAGACCCTTTCCATAACAGCATCAACGAGCTGGACAGCCTGCAGATAAGAAATGGTCCTCTCTAAAAACACGGAGGGAGAATGGAGCCCTGTGGCCCAGGTCGCTGGACTGTGAACTACTTATTAGAGAAGACATGGTTGTCCTTTAGATCCGTTCGGAGACCTGTGTTCTAACTCTAGCCGTGACCTTGCCAAGTTCCTTCCAGTTGATCTCTAGTATTATGTTATTTCTAAAAAGAATAAGAGTTTACGATCAGAAGAATGATGTTGTGCGCATAAAGACAGTCATACCTGAGGAAGTTCTTCAGGAAGTAGCTGGTCTAGAAAGACGCAATTGTAGAGCTGGAAGGGGCTGAGTCGTTTCTCTTGAGAGTCTGAATGATTTCTACAATATCCAGCTTTTTCTTGACGGGGCATGAGAGATGAACATATGTGTTGTTCGTGGCTGTCACTTGCCAGCTTCAGCTTGGGATGAGAGAGATGTGTACTTTAACTGCCGAGACAGCCCCAGGTTTGGGAAGGAGTTTTCTGCTCATCCCTGTAGTGGAGAACATTAACAATATGCTCTCCACACTAAAGGAAGCCCTGGAAGTCTGCTTGGCATAGGAGTGATGTGAGTAATGAAGTCTTGGCTCCAGCCAGCATTCTAAAGCTGGGGTTTTGCAAAAGTTGCAAATCCCCAGAGGAAATGCTAGAGCACAGAAGGCCTGCATATCATGGATTACACTAATCCAGGCAGGAAGTGATAATGACATAGTTATACAAGCAGTGTTTTTCATGGCTAATTGGGAAGGATGGTCATTTAATTAAACTCTGCCAGACCCAGGGTTTTTTGTGTCCAGGGTAGCCAAGGAGCCCTTCCTAGACCCTTTGGCTCAGGGAAGTTAATCTCAGCTGTAAATTCTGTGAAGGCAGGATCTTTATCTTTTTATTGACTTCTAATACCTAATACCTGGTACAGTTTGGGGAACATAACAGGTGCTAGACCTAGATGAGAAGACTTCTGAATATCTTATTAGTCCTATAAAATGCTTTGTTTTAAATCAAGTGGTGGTGCCAAGACTTGATTCTGTGAGCCACTCGTGGATTTAAAAAAAAAAAAAAAAAAAAGTCAGATCTGATTCTGCCTGTAAAGTACTGAATATGCTGATTTAAAAAAAAAAATTATAAAATAGAGTAAGAAAATGCCTCTGTGAGGTTCTGAATATACCTTTTAACACTATTTCTCTTCTCTCTAACCAGACGGAAAGCTGGGGTTTGGGATATATTGTCAGGATTCAAATACTTCTTTCATTTAAAAAAAAAATCTTGGAACAGCTTAAAATGAGTATGAGGTCTGCACTGTGTAGTAGAAGGAAGGAATGTATAGGGGGCCAGAAAAACTGGATCTCAGCTCCTTGGTGCTGGGACCAACCTGTAGTAAGTTCCAACCTCCCTCATTTGCAAAATGAAGGGAAGATGCTGCAATGGTTATATTTCCCAAACCAGAAAAAATGTCCCGTCTCTTATGATGTGGGGGACAGGAGGCAAACGGGGCGATATAATATGAAAGCAAAATGTTGGAAGTTCCTGGGAACATTGACAGCATGCAAACATTGGAATAGATAGTGAACACCCCTGCTTGTTGAATAAAATTCAGTACATATGAACATGAAACAGCACACTCTTAAATAAGATACAGTAAAGACGCTGTAATTATATGTGTATAGCCTCAAATTCTTCCTTCGGTATAGAAGTAGAAAATTCCAGTAACTTGAAGATATGTGGAGGTCAGCTTTACATCTTTCTTTGTCAGTCTGAAGTGACCCTGTCGTTGATCCTCTAACCTGCTCCCGTCCCCATCTGGTGGATTCCAAGACTCCTTTGTGTGTCCTACAGAGTCAAAAAAATGAACCCATTAAGAGACTGAAAGAGATCTGAGCTGTGCTGCGTGAGGAATCATACTAGGAGGGAATGAGATTTATGAGATGAGGTAATAGAAATACAAATAGAAATACATTCTGAAGGAACTTTTTCCTCAAATGCCTATTTCCTTGGTGATTGATTTGTGTGGGGGAGGCTGAGGAGATTTAATTTCCTTGCCTTCCCCACCACATTCCTACTGTTTCAGGTTCTCAACGTCCCCCGTCACAGTACATAGGCATCTTCTCAGGCTGGTCCTCAGGGACGCTCGCCATTTTCAGTGCTGCAGTTTCCAGACCCTCCTTGCGGTGACATTCCTACTCTCCACCGACTCTTGAGAAATTAGATGAAAATGGAAGAAGATTTATCCCCCTGGCAGAAATTGGGGTCACTGGTATTCAGAGAAAGGTGCAGTGCCTCTCAGGTTATGCCGCAGCCGTTTGTCAAACCTTGTAATTTTATAGGCAAGCATTTTCACCAAGGGTCACTCCTAGAGAGTGCAGACAAACTGCCCTCGAAGTATTCACCCACATTTGCCTTTGTCATAAATAGTTAGTCCTGTACGAGTGTGTGCCTACTGTGTGGTGAGGTTGTGTGCATTATCTTATCAAATCCTCAAAACAGATCTGTGGGTTAGGGATGGTTAGTCCCCATCTCAGAAATGAGGACACTGAGACCCAGGTCAACTAGAACTTATTAAAGGCTAGGGAGTTTATAAGTATCACAGTTGAGTTCAAATCCAGGGCTTTCTAACCCGGCAGTCCTTGCTGTCAACCAGGCTCAAAGGACAATGAAGAGTATCTCTGAAGGGAACACAGAAATAGAAGGGTGCTTTGTAGAGAAAGGGTCAGGAGCTCCTCCCCTGCATGTAAATAGCTCTGCAGAATCCTGGAAAGATAAATATCCTAGGACTTTCGTAGACCCAGAAGATTGTTCTCTCTTCTGCCTGGTTTCCTCCTGGTTTAACAAGCGCTTATTGATCTTCTGTAGTGGAAAAGCATGGCAGTAGTCAAGAGAGACACAAAGCTTATTAAAACATACCTTCTCAGGGCACCTGGGTGGCTCAGTCCGTTAAGCGTCTGCCTTCGTCTGGCAGAGCTCCCTGCCCAGCGGGGAGTCCGCTTCTCCATCTCCTTCTGCCCCTCTCCCTGCTCGTTCTCTCTCTCTCAAATAAATAAATAAAATCTTTAAAAATAAATAAATAAAACGTACCTTCTTTCTAACTCAAGACAATAAACACTATAGTTTCAGGACACACAACTAACTGTAATAAACTCCGGAAGTGATATTATTTCTTGGAAAGTGAATTAGGGGTACACAGCAGAGGTATGGGGCCATGCATGTCGTAAGTGTGGCTTCTGGACTTGTGGTCAGTGTCACAGTCCCTCAGGGAATGGGTAGCAATGCAGATGCCCAGGAGACACCACACTGGGGTGTTCTGTTCACTGAAGTTTGAGAAACACCAGTTTCCGTGCTTGGCTGGTAATTGCATTTGGCTTGATAGGAGATGGGCTATGGGGTTGACAGCAGATTTGTCCGGCTGGGTCATTTGGGGCTGATGGTTGGAAGGCATTGAGCTTCTTGCAGTGGAGACTTCTTCGAGGAGATGACGCCCAGATAGCAAGGCATTTGCTGAGGGTTACATTTTAGGGAGACCACCACATGACAGTAAGACTCAGGGGGCCCTACGATCCGAACCAAAATTGACCAGATTCCTCTTCTCTTGCATGCCCCTGCTGTTCTTTCCACTCAAGTTTCTATGACAACTGTTCTGATACAATTTGCATTTATGAAAATCACATTAATTTCACCGGAGCCTCAGGGATTGCTTACAAATCAATATTTTTCACATCTGTGGAGAGTAGAAAACAATAGCAACCCTTTGCCCACAGGAAACAGAAGGAGAATTTTGCTCCTGTGTTAATTAGAAAGGCTGAGTGACACACCTTCTGGAATTTTCACATTTTTCCTCTACAGTCTGCTAGTTCTCTCAAAGAAGACTTCATTCTCCTAACACAGCAAATCTTATTTTCTTTCCCGAAAGAGAAGACTGAGAAAATGATGCCTTGTCCACATGCCTTCACTGGGGCATTTGACTAAAATTTGTTCTAAATCAGATTTTGAATAAGAGGTGGAGGATCATGGGGGAGCAGTTCCCATGGCTAATTCTCCCCAAGGTCAGCTCACTCCGGCCCACCCTACCCAGAACCCAGTGACAGCTCCTCTAAAATTAAAAAATAGACTGCATGGGGCACCCGGGTGGTTCAGTTGGTTTAACCTCGAATTGTTGGTTTGGGCTCAGGTCTGATCTCAGGATCCTGGGATCGAATCCGGCATCACGCTCCTTGCTCAGTGGTGAGCCTGCTTCTCCCTCTCCTGCCTCTCTCTCTTTCTCCCTGACAAACAAACAAACAAACAAAAAAAACCTAAAAAAAAAAAAAAATAGGCTGTGTATACAAATTAGGACTTGCCACTGCAGCCCCTACTCAGCCTAAAGAAATCTGCTCTGATTTCAGGAATAGTCTTGTCTCCCCATTGTTAGAGTTTTCAAAAGGCATTACGAGGGAAGATCTGTGTCAGCTCTGGTGGACCCTGTCCTATCCTTGCAGCATCTCAAGCGCCAACCTTTGAGAGCATCCACTGTCACTCTGGACTCTCCCTATGCTATACGGAAGAATGTAGACAGATGGCCAACCTGGGCAGCATCTTGCTTTCAGAGCCTGTATCCGTGCAGGGGCCTGCTCACCCCAGGACCAACAAACAAAGCTGGAGGAGGATGACTGGGTGGGCTGCCGTGTCAGGGAAACCACCACAGGCCAACAGACTATAAGAATTAGGACTTTTAGGGCACCTGGGTGGCTCAGTGGGTTAAAGCCTCTGCCTTCGGCTCAGGTCATGATCCCAGGATCCTGGGATCAAGCCCCGCATCGGGCTCTCTGCTCAGCAGGGAGCCTGCTCCCTCCTCTCTCTCTGCCTGCCTCTCTGCCTACTTGTGACCTCTCTCTCTCTCTCTGACAAATAAATAAAAAATACTTAAAAAAAAAAAGAATTAGGACTCTTTCCTTTGTAAGTAAACTGATTTTTCACCCAATCTTGGCATATCTGTAGCACCTTTTATCCGTATAATTCATTTTAGCAGTAATCATACCCTCTCTCTCAGACAAACACGTTTTCTGTTCAGCCTTGCCTTCCCCACAGGACTTGGAATACCTTGAGAACAGGAAATGTGATTTATATTTCTTTTGAATACTAAAACCACAGCCCTGGAAACACGACAGATAGTTCTCCTTGAACTGAATTAAAACAGAATGGCCTACAAGAACTGAGGAGCACCTCTTGAAGTTTGAAATAGATAATGTTAAGGCAAAAAAATGAAGGGCAGGAAAGAAAAAACAAAATGCAAATGTAAATCATCAGGCAGTGAGTTTACAGAAATTAGTATTCATAGAAGAGATATACACAACAAAAATGTAGGTTCTAAGCTTTGGTTTTGTTTAGATTCTTCAAAATCTTTTGTGAAGCACATGCCCCAGATTTTATATATCTTTACACAGATATCACATAGATATATTCATGTAGAGATGGAAAGATGGAGGGGTTCAGATCATAAATAGAGGTAAATAAAATAGCCAGTTACTTGCAAGAGTCGCATTTTGCATAATAAGGGATGGCTTAAAACATAGTTACTTCTAACACTTTCATGCACGCTGCATGAGCATGTTATCCGTGTCAGTTGACTGACCGGTGATTGTGGGGAGAGCTAACATTTAGCTGCAAAAGGCTGATGGCATTTTGCCAAAGTCCCAGTAAGGCTCGTGATGACAATTACTCTCCTACTGTAGCACTCGCCATCCTTTCACAGACCACCAGCCATTCGACACTGGCTGATAAGGACTGCTTTATATCGTTTATGGGATTTCATGGGCAGAGCTCCATGGCATTGTATGGAGATGTTCTGAAGAAGTCCTTGACGTTGGACATTAGAATGTCAAGTAGAGCAGCAGCTCTCTCTGCTGGGGAGATACCACTCCCAGCCATAACGGAGGCTCCTGCCTCCTGGGTCTGGCCATTCCCACACACGCCTTTGCTTCTGGAGCTCTGAAAACTTCACTGCCTTCTCCAAATGCCAGCTTGGAGAGACGTAAGGAACACAGAATGTTTATCAATCTCTTCTTGTGGTGTCTGGCTTTCTGGCACTTTCTTCCCCTGCTGAATCGTGACAATGCTGTCAGGGAAACAATTGGAACCCTCTCCCCAGTGACTGCTGTCACCAGCGCAGTGCCAAGTCCGCCCTGACTGCCCGATTGAGACACGGCTGGGGACTTCACAAGCACCGTAATTATGGAGTCCACTCACCACTGCAAGGGGGGAACAGGGCCAAGAGAACATCAAGTTTAGGATTCTGTCGTGTGTTATTTTCCTGCCTCATAATAAGCAAAGTTTTAGCTCAGAGATGAAGCATTGTATGGAGAAACCTGGGTTTGCCTTCACCTCTGATTTCTTTCTTGGTCCCAACAAAGTAGGTAGAGTTGTTGATTTTCCTCTTAGTACTTCTGGACGGACAGTGACCATTCCTTACCTCCTTCGGCCAAACTCTTAGAGGTGGTTTTCAGAATTGGTTAATATGTCCTCAGATCACCCCCATGAGGAAGTTAAGTATCCTTGTTTTTCTGGTTGGAAAAAATGAAGCGTAGAAAGCTTAGGCAATTGCCTTAGCCATTCGGAGGCTGAGGCAGGACTTGTCGCTGGGGGGCTGATTTCCTCTGGGTGTCTTGGAGGGTGCTGTTGTCTTCTACCTTGTACCGTGGAGCGTGGTAACGTGCACCACCCAGGGCAGCCATGCCAGTGGTAAGAGCTCTGAAACTACCTCCAGAGATGCCTCTTTTGACAGTTAAAGCAAGTGACCTTCAGCTCAACGATGGAAAGTCCAAGTGACTAATTTAATGAACCTTCGGTGTGTGAGGGGTGGAGCAGGGGGGAGGGTGGCAGGAGGGAGGCTGCTTGGGCCAAGGGCCAGTATGAGCCATCTCCAGTCCATGGCGGGTGTGGGGGCGGAGGGTTGAGTGTGAGATGAGAACAGTGGAGGTCAGGAGAAAACAGGCTCCTCTGTGTGCTTAAGGAAGAGAGTCTGACCACGGGGACAGATGGAAGCCCTGGGTTATGGAGGCGAAGCCTGTCAGCAAACCAGGAGCATTTCCTGTCTGCAGACAGGCCGAGGGCCAATTCTTCGATGAGCTGGAAACAGGAACCAGCGGGGGGTGGTCAGCATAACCCTTTCTCTCTGTGGGTTTTGGGTCGTGAAGTGAAGGAGCTTGTTATGTCTGTGATCCTGAGAGCTTGTTTATGTGCCTGTGTGCCGTGTTTTCTTTTATGTTTCCTCTTGTAATCCTTGATGGTCCTCACCCCCCAGAGGCCACCCCAGACACATGCGGGCATCCCCCAGCCAGGAGCCAGTGTTCAGGCTGCGATTATCTTAGCCAGCCATGTGGCAAGATATGTTTAGATCCTGAGTGAGTTCCCGAATGCACGCGTTGAAGGAGACCAGGAGGGAGCGGGGCAGGGACTGTCCCTTGTCTTTCCTTGGCTCTAAAGAAGTGACTGCATGGCCAGTCGCATTCTTCATGGAGCAACTCAACAGGCACAAAGCCGGGCTCTCGAATGACATGGCAGTAACAACTGAACCTTGGACCGGAGTGGTCTGCTTAGCCAGAGATTTTCCTGGTGTATTTTCTCCTTGAATTGTTACAACCCTGCGAGGTGGGTGGTATTTGTCTGGAGGAAAATGCGGTACAGAGGAATGCATGCAGGGTCCTAACAGAATCTGCCTCTGCTCCAAAGGGCCCTTTGAAAGGGCATAATCAGCAAACGGGCAGGGTGGAACGACAGAGTGCTCTGGGCGCCGTCAGCACTCCCGGAACCTTCTCTGACTACCCTCCGTTCGCCCTTTCTGTGTCAACCTGGGTACTAAGCTCTGCTGGAGTTTCCGAGGGAGTCCAATACGCCGGATCCTTCTTTCCCACCTGAGCTCCAAATAGAGAAACATTACCATTATTAAAAAAGGACTAAGGTGGGAGAGGTAGCCTGCCAACTGTACTCCCATGTTAGGGAGACCTCTGTACCCACTCTTGGGCACAAAAGGGAACCTGTTCAACATGACTTCTGTCATGGAGAAGCAGAGAACTGCTCTCTGTGCACAGGCGTCACACGGGAGATAGGGTGGATCAGGACCCACAGGTCTCTGGTAGAGTGGCTCAAGGGGCCAAGAGACGGAAGTGTTAGAGCTCCTGTGGCTTCACAGATAACCTGGCAGTAACCGTCGGGAGCGAAGAAGAGTCACTTCCCCTAATGCTCCTTCCAGGATAGCTTACCTGGAACCTGCAAGCAAGAGAAGTTGCCCTCCCCACTCTCCCCACTCTCCCCACTCCACTATCTGTATTATAACTTCGTGCTCCTGAAGGACTGTGCACTCTAAGCAAATGTCCTGGGTCCGTTCCTTTACACAGTCAGGATGAGCACTGGTAAGACGTAGCGCTGGGAGTTCTCAAGGAAGAAAAACTACAATAGGTAAATAAGAGCTGCAGAGGCAATTGGCCGCTGATCCTGTTTATCAAAAGGAACCCGGGGGAGGACTCAGAGGGCACTCCTGGAGTGGCCATGTTTAGATTACGTGTATGTGCCCGTGATTAATTACAAACGTGTTGCTGCTGGTGGATCAAGCCAGCACTTAACAGGGAGCCCTTCCCTTCCCTGCAGTGAAGACAGCTCCAAGTCCGATCACCAGAGCACTGGTGGCTGTCCCTGGGAGCTTGCTACAAATACAGATTCTCCCACTCTGCCGCAGACCTGCCAAATCAGGATTTCTGAGAGTGGTGTCCAGGCATCTGTGTTTTAAAGGAGTGCTCCAGGGTAATTCTTAGGCGTCCCTGTTGGAGAAACATTGTTGCCACATGCCTCCTTCTCCAGTCTAGGAAGAGCAGATTTGCAGAGTCAAAGAAGACCACAGTGAGAGTTCACATCTTTCGCAAGGCGCTGTTTTAAACACTTAAAGTGTATTATCTTCTTTATTTCTTGCTGTAATCCAGGAGAGTGGTTATTCTGTTCAACTTCATCTTCTAGAAGAGCAAACACAGAGCAAGGTCCTGTAGCACTAGGATGAAGTGTGTGAGGCCTTTCCTTGGGAGAGAACTTGAGAAGGGCGCCCAAAAAACTCAGTAATCAAGACTAGTCATATTTTAATGTGCATTTTTTAGAATCAAAATTAATGCTAATAAATTCATGATGAGCAGAATATCAGTAAAGATCCAATGGGCAGAAGGGTTACAATAATTTACCAAGATGACAGCGTTAGTAAGAAGTAGAATAAAGACTTGAACCCAGGGAGTTTGGCTTCAGAGACCACATGCTCAGCCCCCATGCTGTGGACCTCTTGTCAGCTAACTTCACAGCGTTTGGAGGGGACAGGAAAAGTCCAGTCCCTGGAGTGAGCATCGCCTGGGCCAAAGGGACACCTAGCTGTTCTGAACTCATTGGGACCTCATGCAAAGAGCAACAACAACAAATCTAAAAACAGAAGCAGAGCGTTCAGATGGGGCCTAAATTTCACAGCTTGGCCATCCATGAACTTAGGTACACACAAGGAAGATTTCCAGAGCTTTCCTCCCAATTTTTCCTCTGGCTGGCTCCTGCTGAGAGAATCAGTGGGTAGGCCTACCCTGCATTCTGGCGGCAGGAATGTGATAATTAAAATCACTTACTAGAACTGCAGTGCCCTCCTCGGTCCTCCCACCTTGGAGAGCTAGGTTGAGCACTTCTCTTGCTTTCTTCCAAGCTGCGAGAGCCTGGCAGGCAGGCAAGCTGCTTGTCTTGAGGGCTTGTCATTGAGAGCTGGTCACCTAGAATGCCCCAACATGTTTGAGCCTCATTGTTAAACTGCATTGGTATTCTCCCAGCAAAACTGCTCTCCTTCTTTTAGCAAATCAGCATTCTGTGAACATGAGAGTTCCTAGCCTGAAAACATTGCACGTTTCTGTTTCTCCTGCCATGATTCTTCCTTGTGTTATACAAATTGACTCTACGGAATATCTCTGGTAAAAGTGTTCATCATATGTCAGGAGACTGAACCCCAGTTACGGATTTTACATGATATGTTGAAGAAAGCATCAAAGGGCTTAAAGTTAGGTCCTACTTTCTCTCTCTGTAGTTGGGAGCAAGGAGAGGATGTGTTTTATCCACCTAGAATTTTTGCCCACCACATGCCCTGTGATAATTTAAGGCAAGTGAGAGTTACAAAATGTAACACTTACCCATTTGGACAAAACTTCAGATAGCTGGTCAGTTTCTCTGTCCACTATATTTTTTGTAGTGATCGTATTATGAAGTAAGTTGTTTCTCAGAATTTCAGCCCGATGGAGGACATTTTTTTTTTTTTTTTGTGACAAAGTAAATGCTGACAGCAATAGGTGCTCAATCTTTTTCAACTTTTGAGTACCCACATTTTCTTTCATTAATTTATGGATCCTACAAATATGAATTGAGCACCTATTAACTAAAATCATGAGGCACAATTCCATCAGTAAGTGGCAGTTCATGCCCTTCAGGGGTTTACGGACTCCCAACAGTCAGGAGATGTAACGGGTCACTCCGCTGCAAAGTAAGACAGAGGAAAAAGAAATAGTCTAAATGCTTTGGACTTTCAGAGATGAGAGAGACACATCTGGGAAGAATCTAGAAGGAAGCTGTGTTTCAGCTAGGCCATGGAACAGAAGGGCCACAATAAGGGAAAGTGCTCCGAGTGAGGACAGCAAAGTCAGGCGGATGAGGAAAGATGGACAGAACAAGTTCTAGAAGATGCAAGTGTCCCACTAGGTCAGGAAGGAAGTAGTAATTAGATGAGGAATTTTAAACTATATTCAGGAGGCCCCAGAGAGCTAGTGAGGGTTTTGTTTTTCAGCAACGATGAGACAGAAGTAGAACAACACTGTTGAGCAGTGCTTTCTGGATTTTAGCCTGCATTCACATCCCCCAAGGGATTTTGATAAAATGCGGGTTCAGATTCAGTCGGTATTGGGAAGGGCATGAGAGTCTGCATTTCTGAGAAATTCCCAGGTGAAGCCAGTGCTGCTGTCTTTTAAAACAGGCTTTTAGCAGGGAAGCTTTAGAAATGGCTTGTGATGGGAGATAAATGGGAGTGGAGGAGGCCTGGAGAGGGTGAGACTGGGCTTAGGACAGTGGCCTCACAAGAGAGAAAACAGGTCTGAATGAGAGAAAGGGGACATCTAATGGAAGTCAAATTTATAGGGCGTGACAGCTACCTTATGTAGACAGAGGGGGAGTGCAATCCCTCACATTCGATCCTAACACCCCCAGACTGTGGGGATGGGTGCTGTGAGCACACCCGTTCCCTAACACTTTGTGCCGTAGTCATCCCGAACTACCTGCAAAGAGTCGGCAAGCTGTCCATCTGGGCCTGCGTCATTTTGCTGAATCTGAAAGAGATGGTACTGTCTCTCTCTTGCCCTCACCAGGCTAGCTCCTACAGAACCCAAAGGACTCAAATCAGGGATTACCACTTCCTAGAAGTCTTTACCTGGTGCCCTACACCACCCCCTTTCCCCAGTCTGGGTTAGGTGTCCCTCTACGCTCCCATGACATCCTGTGAGGTCTCCTATCAAAGCACTGTGCGCTCAGATTCCATACCTGTCACTGACTCTGTGTTTCCTGAGAGCAAAGGTTATCTCTCTCAACTTTGTGACTCGAGCATTCCAACACAGTGGAGACCCAGTCAGTGTTTGACGAGTGAATGAGTGAGTCCGGAAGAAGAGCAAAGCTTTTCTAGCCACGGTGGCAATGGCTTTTGCTTTTGTCCTTGTAGGTAAGATAACAAAATAGAAAGGATGCTGTGTAGACATTGAATTTAATTTAGTTTGGTATGCAGTAGCTTGGAGGTGCAGAATAGCCAGGGAAAGCTGTCCAACAGATAGGTAGAAATTTCAGAATACAGCTAAGAAGATGATTCTGAACTGGCTACGATGGCGTGGGAGTCATTTGGGCAGAGGTGACAGTTAAGAACACGGTGGAGGACCCAATGAAGGCGGAGGGAGAATACAGAGCCAGTCCGACGCAGGGGGAGTCAAAGGGAGAGACAGTGAACAGATAAATAGAGACAGAATGAGATAGAGGTAGATAGAGACAGATTGAAGGCAACAACTTCAACCTTCACTTTTGAAAGCCTTCCTTTTGTTAGACCCAACATGAGGCACCCATTGGGAAGGCTGCCTGTCTTGACACAGGGGCAGTGTTAATCGTGGGGTACTTTAGGAGGCTGTAAGAGGGAGAGTTTAAAATGGAAGAGATTTGAGATGCTCAACCCTAAGAGTTAGGCCTATGTGTGAAGTCAGGATTCAGAAACTGACTTCACATCCATGCTACACAGGCCTGTTTCATGCCTTTCTAGCTTTTTGCCTGCTCAGAATCTCATTCACTGCAGAGCAGAAGACCTTAAAGCTTGGCCGCAGCTCTCTCTGTCCCTTGCTTTCTAAATCACTTGATGAGATAATCTAATCAACACACACACACACACATACACGGGCGCGCGCATTCTGTCTTCTGTCAGGTAGCCTGTGTACCTTTAAGAATTATAAAACTTTTCAAGCTAGAAGGCCATTAACCTCCCTTCAAATATGACCCCCAACATTTTATCCTGAGCAGCACATCAAAGAGAAAGAAATATCCAAACCCAGGCTGGTGGACACCCCTCAAATCATAGTATGGGTCAGCACCTACAAGGCCTTGAGAAAGAATGATCACATCCAGGCCCTTTTTTTTTCCTTGTTGCCCAAAGCAGCATTTTAACAGACTTCTATTGTGTTGTTGTTGTTTTTTTTCCCCCATTCAGTTCACTTAGAGGATGACATTTTGCCCTCAGATTCATATGCATAGTTGCTCTTAGAGACGTTCAGAGCTACATTCCTGACAAAATCAGACCTTCTGTTTTATTTGAAACAACCCCCCAAAGAAAATCACTGGATCTAAATGAACAGAACAATTCTTTATGTCCATGCGAGACAGGCAGACAAAACCCAATAAAACTGAAGAAAGAAAGAGACATGGCGATGATTTGTTTTTCATAATTACTTATTCAGAGTAGAAAGGAACAGGGGAAGAAGGTTCCTTTTAACATGTCTCAACGTGACGGATGAGGTGTGCTCGTCACGCGTGTGCCGGAGAGATGAATACGGGGCAGTCTTGTTAAAGGAGGCGGCACACACTGGGCGGAGATGTATTTCTATCTGGAACGCTGCAGATAAACACCAGGCGTTCTACTCCTCATTTTCATTATGCTTAAAACCCCTCGCTGTTCTCTCAGAGTGGCAGGTGATGTGATTAGCATGCATCAGACCTTTCTTTCCTGTGTCCTGTAGCAAAAACAATCCCCCTTTCAAGACCCAGAATAGGACTGCCCCAAATGCATGTTTTCCTGCTAACAATACTCCCCAAATGTGTAAGTGATAGACTTGGAAATCACCCTGGTTCCTGCACCGTTCCCCGAGGTCATTTTCCCCTCCTTGTAACTCAGTCACATCGTTTGCTTTGGTGCAGAACTGGCTCAAGGAGAGTCCCGGCCAAAACTCGAGGGAGCGAAAGAAAGAAGGAAAGTTTTAACTAAATTGGCTTTGTTTCTTCACTTATGTGCAAAAGATAAACAAACTTTGTCCACCTCAAACACACAGCCTTTGCTCATGGAAGAGTTGAATGCAGCAGATTCTGACTTGAGCTATAGAAGCAATAAATTGGATCTGTGGTTAAAAAGGAAAAACTAACAATATAATTTTTCACATATCTGAGTAAGGGAGGGTTTAATGCATTCATGAATCACTTCCTGAGGCTATTATCAATTCAACGTTAAAGATTTTTTTAAAAATGGTTAAGGGCGGGAAGTAGGAGAATAAGGATTATGCCATAAACTTTGATGCCTCCAAGTTATAGTCATATGAAGACCTCGCTTGTGTCATAAGCCATGTGAATACATAAACTAAAACTCTGGGACTGGGGGATGCTTGGAAGAGTGTAGTCCACGTTGCTCAATTTTATAGGAAAGGAAGTACTGACAAAAAAGTTTAGCCATATACCATATATATAATCCTTCCTTTGTACTGGCAATTATTAAATTCTTTAAAGCTTTTTAAATTTCTTTTTTTTTAAATTCCCCTCCTTTTGTTAAGATTTTATTTATTTATTTTTAAAGAGAGGGAGCATGGTGTGGGGGGAGGTGCAGAGGGAGAGGAGAATCCTTTTTCTTTTAAAGATTTTATTTATTTATTTATTTGAGAGAGAAAGAGCAAGAGAGGGGCGAGGGTCAGAGGGAGAAGCAGCTACCCCACTGAGCAGAGAGCCCAATGCGGGACTCCATACTATGACTCCGGGGTCATGACCTGAGCTGAAGGGAGCCCCTTAACTGACTGAGCCACCCAGGGGCCTCTGTTTGGTACCTTTAATGAGGGAGTTTGGACACTAACTGCTGCATGTGTATTCTACAACGGGTTTGAATAAATAAAGAATAGAGAGAACATGGCCCCCACCCTGAAGTAGCTCGGTGGTTGACCCGAAGTGTCACGATCCTTGGGAAACCACAGGGCTCTTCATTTTGAGCAAAGTACGTGCCCAAACAGGCTGAAAACCTGGCACCACTTTTCTTAATGCTTCTACATTAAAAATTAGGGCTGCCCACTGCATCTTTTAGCCTGCAAAGACTCTCAGAAAAAAAAAATCGGTAACTGACAGCATTCCCAACATGGAACAGTTTCTCTCTGTTTCTCACACACAAATGGCTGATTGGGGACTGGGAGGGAATCCTCAGGTTTGGCTGGCACAGTTCTGTCTCACTGTAGCGTTTGAGGGGTCCCTGTGGTACGACAGGGTCTGTATAAAATCTTGGTGCTATTTGCTGAGTACCTGCTTCATGACGGGAATTCATGTGAGGTGCTTTATACACGCATCTCCTCTGATCTTCAAAATAGCCCCAGGAGGTGCGGCTGTGCCCATCACACAGTTGAAGATGCGAGGGGCCGGGAAAGTTTAGGTGACAGAATCCCACAGCCATCGGGTGAGCACTTAGATTTGGACTCAGCCCTGTCTGACTCTAAATTCCATGGTTTGACCCCAGTTCTGCCTCCCAGAGCCACTTCTGATAGCAAAATTGTATCTCGTTCTTCAAAGTGATTTTAACTCTGAGCCAGGAGTAAGGACAGATGGCCAGGCCCGTCCAAAGAACGGGTTTCCATTTCCTCCCGTCAAAAGAGACCACCAGGTCCTATATCCTGTCTGAAGATTCCCGGGAGATGGAAGGTGAAGCTTCTGCTACCAGTAACTTGAAAGTTATACCCTGATGGTGCTCCCATATCAGACGCCACCCCAGCGTGGTGATTTGCCGACGCAGAGCTTTCCCTTCCCGTGATTACAGGAGTGTGTGCAGAACTATCCATATTGGATGTGGTCACACTGCAGTGTCACCACGTGTGTGTGGGACAGACTGCTCCCGTGGCAGTCCCTCACATTTATAGGTAAGCATACAGTTATGAAAAAGCCCTTATATAGTGTGATTTTGTCAGGCCAGTCCCTTCTACAAACCAGGAGACTGAACCTTAGCAAGTAACAAGTGACGTGTGACACAGCTCATACATGGAGGGGACAGGAGCAGAACCCCACACCTCTTCACTCCTGGACAAGTGTTCCTCCCTCTTGAGTCCTGCAGTTGAAGATTCCCAACCTTATCATGCGCTTCTCATCTTTTCCCCCGAAAAATCACAAGGCAGCAGGATGTTATCTGGCCTAGTGCTGTAAATATTTTAGCATTTAAATGAGGTGGAGAAATGAAGAAAGAAAATGTTTCTGTAGAGATTTTTTTGCAGAGATAAAGTTCTCTTGGTCTCTGTCCAAAGATCTTCAGCATTTAATAAGACTATTGTCCACAAGTTGGTACAGGGTTTAGCAATGAGTTGGTAGCTGTGTGGCCGTCCCAGTCTCCCTCGGGGTTCCCAAGGGAGACAGGAAGCAAGGCTTGGTGCTGGGAAGAGGGGCGCTCAGGTCCTGACTGAAGGGAAGCCTGTCAGCCCTCTGGCCTCAAGCGTTACCGACTTTGAAATGCGGGTAAGAATTCTTATTTTGCCCATCTTGCAGAGCTGTTTTCTAGACTCTGGTGAGGCAATATACTGAAAATTCCTTGAAAACATTTGCATTACATGCCATGCAAACGTAAGGGATTATTATTAACATTATTAATGGATCACAGATTCCACGGCACTGAGAAAACATCGGAATTAAAAGAATGTAATACGCTGGGAGTTGGTTAGGGCAGCCTTCGCTCTAAGTTACACTGACTTTTCCTCAGTCGTTCTCTCAAATCAGAAATGGGGGAAATAGTTACAAGGACCAAGAGTGGTATTTGATATATGTCTGGCCCCTTTTTCAGAACTTTCTAAGATGAAACCCACCTCGTCAGAGAGCCTGTCCAATGACCCCTAAGAGGATCACAAGGGTTCTTCTTATTTGTTACTATTTCTGTCCTTCTAGGTTTACTCCACTTCCTGTAAGTCCAATAGTAACAGTAGAGCTATTCATCAGAGAGCAAGCTCATGGCTCCCTCTCTCCAAAGGTCAGCTACAGGGGGGTTGTGGCACAAATATTTGGGGGAATTATTTAGTGACTCGGGGTCATATATCAATGGGACTAGGCTGATTAATTGACATCCTCCGCAGAACCCACTGTCACCATGTTACTGGTCCCAACCTACTCTCCCAGCCCCCTTCCCCTCACATGTCCCTCGTGCCGGACTTACTGGAAGACTTGCCCAGAACGAAGCATGCCAGCCAGCCCTGGAATATAAACACAGGTTCTCTTTTTTTTCCCTCAGTAAGCATTCTTCTTGACCATGTTATGAGAATTTTTCTCTAGCCCTATGTGTTTGTTTTAGGTCCCGGGAAGCCTTCATTATGGTTGCTCAGCATCTCCCCATCTCCCACCCCATCCCCCACCCCCCAGCAGCATGCCTTCAGCTGCGAAACACTTTACCTGGTCAGTGAGAGGCCCTATCCCTTAGGCTGCAGAATTGAGAGGAGAACTAAGCTCCCAATGGAAAGCCCAATGCTCCTTTCTTCCCATCACACTTTCTGCCCTGAAATGAGGAGACCCTTCCAAACCCATCATTCCATTCTGTCCTGTTCCTTCACTCCCCCAGCCCTCCCGAGCGAGAACGTCAGGATGATATTCAGGACAATTGCGCTAACCTCTTCAAACACGACAGTAAGGTGTCTGAAATAAAATGTGTAATTATGGTAGGGGAAGGCTCCATCTGATTCCAAACAAACCTCATGCTTCCCCAGCTATAATTAGAGAGAAAGGTTTGCAGCACACATTTTCCCATGAAAGCTGGTTCAAGAGAGGCTCCTGCTCTTTGAGGCGGTGGCGGGGGGCGGGGGGGTGGTGTTCCTGGAGGTGGAGACTGTAATGAATGATGCCATGTCGGGGTCCCCTTCCCAATTCCAAAGAGACCATCCGTTATCCTTCATGGAGTCTACCAGCCCAAAATATGAGAAAGAACGAATGTTCGGGGTTTGGGACAATAGTTTCCTGATTTATTTGTCTCCGGACAGAGACAGATTAGAAACAAGGAAGGGAAGTTAGAGACGCAGAAAACCTGGCACAGAAACCTACAGACCAGAGTGTGCAGAAGTAAAAACTGTCTCTTCAATGCTTGCCGAGCCTAAATGAGAAACCCTCGCAGCTCTGGATAAAATTAGACATTGCTTTGAATCATCGCGCAGGTTCCCGCAATTTACTATCCACAATAATAACAGGAGTAGAAGTGAGGTGCACAAGGGCTCAGAAGCTTTCCTATTTCGAGGACCATCCCTGTGAATCTTCTCCGAACTGTGAATTCCCCCACTTCCCTTGGAGGGCTTTTGTAATTCAGCATATTTAGCTGTACCGTGTTGTACTGCTACAGGAAGAATCCCATTTGTCAGCAAGTTTTAAACTTTGCTAAATAAAGGCTTATTGGCAAACGGCAGTGAACACTCTGATAATGACCCAACTTTAGAAAACACACACCCTGCTGTGTTGTATTCAAGCCACAGTTCTATTGAAATAAAAAAGAGAGACAATGCCTGCTTTCAAACACTAGAAATCCTTTGTATTCCAATAAAAGTCTAAATTAATGTTTTAAAAGGTTATTGCTATTTTTTCCCACTTAGCTGGCATCATTTATAAGTCTTATTTAGACAAGGTCCTACGTTATTTTACTATTTCTTTTTGCACAAAAGCTAGTATTTGATGGCGTTGGATCATCAGCTTCTGGTTTTCATTAGACAAACCTGAAATACCCTATTATTAAGATTAAACAAAAAAATAGTTGTTTTCTTATCCCAAAACCTATTATTTTAAGGCTGCTCTGACCAGAGGAAAATAAATCAGCTTTGCAAAACCTAACAGAGAGATACTTCGAGAGGAGCAACATAACCTCATCAAGACTGCGTTTAGGTTGCCTTTTTTTTTTTAATTTTTTCAATTTATTTATTTTCAGAAAAACTGTATTCATTATTTTTTCACCACACCCAGTTGTTTTTGTATATGTAGTCCCTTCCTGGTACTGAGCCTGGGAAAGAGGGGGTAATTTAATTCTTCAACATTTGCAATACTTTCTTCATTATGGAAGGACTTTCAAAGTGCAAAACGTGTGGCAACATACACTGTTTGCCTAGGGAATTTCTTCAGCATCCTGGGGAGGTGCTTGGGAGAATCCACAATAAAACACCACTCCGACCCGAGGGTTGTAAGGCCTTCCATCTCCATGTCACTTGCCCTTTAGCCTGTGTTTGCTCAGCAGAAGTCGCAGACCCAGCCATCCACAGAGAGAGGGGTAGTCACAGCAGCCCAATGGGGAAAAGAAGTCAAGGTAGCAAGTCAGAAATCAGGACTAACCTTCCTACCCATTTAAGCGGGAACCCTCGCCCCCTCTGATTTCTCCCTAATAGATCAGAAATCTGCTAATAGATCAGCCAATGCCTATGGACTTGTCCTCCTTATTCTTACTGGTCCATTGGCCCTGAACTTGGAAGTCATCTCTCCAGGACCCATGCTCCAGCCTACCAAAGAGAAATGAGGCGCCTCTCTCACATGCTTGCAATCTGCATGCATTCCTCTCTTGGACTTGTTGGTTTCTCACACTGAACTGTGAGCAGCATGACGTCAGGGACCGTGTTTTTTCATTTTTCTATTTGCTGCAGCCAAGCCCATCGCATGCCACATCCTAGGGGTTTCATAAATGCTGACTAAAGTAGTATCTCCTCACATTAGCTTTCTTGGTTGTCCCATTGTCTTCGTTCGCCACTTTCCCCCAGCTCTGCTGTGGATTGCTGTTGCGATGGTTGGCTCTTGCCAGTGCCCAGGCGGCAGCCCCACAGGTGATGTTGGCCAGAGGACCAGCACTGCTGCTGTGCCCACTGACCTCGGCATCAAGACTGCCGTGCTTTGTGCTGCTGGAGCTCCCCTGCTGATACACAAGCCCTTCATCCTGATGATGCATCATTTTGTCCTTTTGCTTATATATTCCCTGTGTCTTCATACCATGACGCTCATTCCCTTTTTTTTTTTTTAATTTAAATTCAATTAGCCAACGTAGAGTACATCATTCGTTTCAGATGTAGTGTACAGTGATTCATCAGTTGTGTTTCACACCCAATGCTCATCACATCACACTACAGAGGTTGTACCAGCTTCCATTATAACCCTCATTTCTAGAACATTCTAGGCATGGTCATCAGGTGGCAGTAGGGAAGGCAATCTGAGGGCCAGAGGTCTGCTGTGCTCAGAATCACCCCTTCCTCTATTAGTGGCTCGGACTCCTGAATCTTGGTTCTCATCCCTGAGAATGAGTTTTTTCTCAAGGTATTCTTGGCTCCTCATTTAAATGGACTTGACTGGGATTTTCCTTCCCCATGTGAATTTGATATAACCAAATATATCAATTCTGAGGTGAAGCATAATGGCAGCTCTAACTAGAGCCTCTCCTACTTTGAAGAACTGTCTGTCCATCAGCAAACTTTTGCACCCTTGCATTTCAGGAGAGATGTCAAGGATTCTGGTAGGATTTCCAGATAAAACACAGGGCAGACAACTAAATTTGAATATCTGATGAGCAAAGAATATTTTCTTTCAGTACAAGTGTCCCAAATATTGCACTGGACATTCCTGAATTAAAGAAGTGCTTCACTTCCGCCCCAAACGAAACATCTCACCAGAAATGGTAATGACATTATCATATCATCCTATCCCCACATAGCTAAGCTTACTGTAAGCCTTTGAGTATTTAAAGATTTTTATTTTATTTTTATTTATTTATTTGACACAGAGAAAGAGATCACAAGTAGGCAGAGAGGCAGGCAGAGAAAGAGGGGGAAGCAAGCTACCTGCTGAGCAGAGAGCCCTATGTGGCGCTTGATCCCAGGACCCTGAGATCATGACCCAAGCTGAATGCAGAGGCTTCAGCCACCCAGGCACCCCGCCTTTGAGTATTTAATAACTAATTTGTATTTTGATAAAAACATAAATTGTCAACAATATGGTGAAATCAGCCTGGATGTTGGATGAGTCATACTTACACTAAAATAATCACATGTTGTTTACATGAAATTCAAATTTAACTGGATAGCCTATCTTTTTCTTCTTTGCTATGTCTAGCAACCCTAGCCTGAGTCAAAGGCATTCAACAACCATTTGAAGGACAGAGACTGTGATGTTCTCAGTTTGTCCTTAAAGGGACAGTCCCTGGGGTGACCCTTGATGGAACAGATGGGATCATCAAGTGTATGTGGTCTGTTGAACCCATAGGCTTACCCTGATAGAGACTTCTCCCTAGGTCCTAGAGGGAGGACCAGTCACCCAAACAGTCATCTTTGCACTCTGCATATGTCTTAATGGGTATCTTGAGTGAAAGGTCTTTGGAGAAATACTGAACAGTAGAATGAGAAAAGTCTAGAGACTCCCTCTGGCAGTGCTCCTTCAGGCTGCCTCAGAATGGAGTTGAGAAGAGCTACTTGACAAACAAGGTCTGGTTTAAAATCAGAAAAACTCAGGGAGTAGCTTCTGAGACTGAGCTCAGAGAGAATCCCAAATCCACAGTCTTGTCTCCTGCCCTTGACGTTGACTTAGAACCATCTCAGCCTGTCTGTGTTGGGTGGAAGTGGGCACTGCAGCCCGACACTAAGGATCTCATGAAGGACTGTGATAGTGTGTTCATGTTCTCCCTTTTTCCTCATCTGTCTGGGCTTATTTTAAACCATTGAGGATTGGGGGCACCTGGCTGGCCTAGTCGGTTAAGCATCTGCCTTCTGCTCGGGTTGTGATCTTGGGGTCCTGAGATCAAGCCCCGAGTCATGCTCCCTGCTCAGTGAAGAAGCTGCTTCTCCCTCTCCCTCTGCTTCTCCCCCCCACCATGTTCTTTCTCTCTAATAAATAAATACACTATTTAAAAACATAAACTATTAATGTTTGAATAACTAACAATAAAAACATAAATTGTCAGACATATGGTGAAATCAAGACAGGACAAGGAAATGAAAATCAGTTCACGTGAACAGAGTAGTCTTCATTTTTTTCCCTCAGTCCTGGCTTTTGCGCTTGCCACGAGTCTAACAGAGTCCCAGACGACCCATGCCAATGGCTGGGCACTTGTAACAAAGCAAGGGGAGATGGAGAGGGATGAAGTCGTCTGTTCAGGCTAGGAGCAATTCACCACATGAAGACAGTGAAACATCCTCAATGATAAACTTGAGCAGCAGTCTCCTAAGGTTTGGGAACTTTCTGTTCTGAAGATTTCTAGTAAGATTTCCTAGTTTTCTGCAACTTCCTTAGTTCAATAGACTTTCTTTTGTTTAAAGACAGAATTATGTAGTCAGTACTGCCCACATACCCAGGTCTTTGTTGCATCATAGAGATTAGATGTGGGTTGAAAGAAGGGGAATAGGCAACAGAGACAGAAACTTCGAAGGTCCTTGCTGTTTGCCCTGCATGAGCGTTTCATCTTACTTTGGTCTTTGCCGTCATCTGGGATTGGCCTGAGAAACGCAGCTTCTCTACTGTTGTTCTGAAAGACAACAGGTGCTGCTGACCAACATGATTATGACTAGGTAAAGGGAAGATGTAACCCCAGAGTCCGATCCCGGCTCTCACTCAGGTTACCGTTCTCTAGGGTCCAAAGATTCTTGTGGGGTGCCAGGGTGGCTCAGTCGGGTAAGTGTCTGGCTCTTGATTTCAGCTCGGGTCATGATCTCAGGGTCATGAGCTGGAGCCCTCCGTGGGGCTCTGTGCTGACTGTGGAGCCTGCTTAAGATTCTCTCCCTCTGTCCCTCTCCCACACCCTCCCTCCAGCAGCCCCCTCCCACCCTGATGTGCTCTCTAAAAAAAAAAAAAAAAAGAAAGAAAAGAAAGAAAAAGATTCTCTTTCTCTCTTCCTCTTACCCTCCCAACCCACTCCTTAAAAAAAAAAAATTCTCTCTTGAAAAAAATTCTCGTGATTCTTTTTTTTTTCTTTCTTTCTTTAATTGACGTGTAGTTGATGATTCTTGTGATTCTTGGTAAAGAATTTAACATAGTTGGAGATTGGTCAGTCTCCTTTACATGCCAAGAAAGAGGAATTGTTATTTATTCAATTTGGGGGATAGTAGTTATTAGATACCACTATCTTTTAACACAGGTGGTGGGTGATATGTCTAATGTATCTGATTTGTATATAAATTCTTGCTAGCAGAACTAATTCGGTCCGTAGTACATTACAAACAGGAAAGAAAGTTTTATGAGGACACTGTTCTGGCATATTTCCCTTTTAAGGAACTATAAGCCTCAAATGACTTACTCTAGGCAATAAAAGTTGCAGGATAATTAACTATTTTCAATAATGCTGAAAATTACTATGTGAAAAAATGTAACCAACTATTTTTCACTTCCTTGGGAGACTGAAGAGAAAACAATTTAAATTTTAGAATGAGTTGTGAAATCTCTTTGCTATGAGCATTTTAGGGTCGAGGCCAAGAACCTTCTCCAAGTATTTGAGAAGGGTAGGGAGGGCACTCAGAGATACAGATCATGCACCGAGGACAGTGTAATGTTTTCAGGAGGATTTGCTAGTCCCCCCGTTCTCTAACTAGAAAGCATCTTGGGGCCTCCCGGGACTTCGGTTCTGAGGTTCTTCCAGGTCGGGCATTTCCAGGTGAGGATGCACTATCAAACCCAACCCCCGGTGGTTCACCCAGCAGCAGTATTCACTAACTCCCCCATCTTTCTCCACTTCCTTTGAATACCGGCTGACCATGAGGGGGTAAGGAAAACAGGAAGACTGAAATAAGATCTCCCATTAGCAGCCATTAGGAGCTCTACATTCGTAGCTCAGCGGCCACTGGAATAGATTTTTCATAAATTTCCTGAGTAGCCTTGTGGAACACAAGATAAAGAGCAGTCATTTCGCTCCCTTTTTTAAGGATGGCATAAATAACTTCCTTTGGCCATAAGTGGGAGAGGGAGGAGTGAAAGGAAAATCTCTGAGTCCAGGAGGTTGCTGGGAGCTCAGGTGGCTGCCTGGAAATTAACACTTGAAGAGACTGACTTAAGGAGCAGGTTTCAGGGATGGAGCAAGCTAACAGGGTATCAGCATGGAATTTGGTAAAGTGCATTTTTCTTCATCTTTTTGAATTCCATTTTGATTCCCTTTACCGTTTGGGGGTGGTCACATCTTTGATTGCAACAGAAGGATCTCAATCATAGAAAAAGAAGACTCTTGTGTTTTGTTTTGTTTTTTTAAATATTTTATTTATTTATTTGACAGAGAGATCACAAGTAGGCAGAGAGGCAGGCACAGAGAGAGAGAGAGAGAGAGGAGGAAGCAGGCTCCCTGCCGAGCAGAGAGCCCAAATGCGGGACTCGATCCCAGGACCCTGAGATCATGACCTGAGCGGAAGGCAGAGGCTTAACCCACTGAGCCACCCAGGTTCCCCTGACTCTTTGTGTTTTTATTAGCCTAGATTAAGGACTTCTTTTGACCCCCCAAAATCCAAGTTGGGCAACATGTATCATGGCCCTTTCCTAATCATTTTATTTGAAACAAAAATTACAGTGACCAAAAAGCACTTCCATAGACACTGCCTTGAGGAATGTAGGAATGAATATTCTGGCGGAAAATGTGGAAGGGGAAGTTATTTCATGGAAAGAGACCCCCCTTTTCTTAGGATTGGTCCATAAGAAAGATTGTCCAAAAAAATCGAAGAACCAAATATCAAAGGCCAATATAAAGAATAATGTTCAGATTTAACCCAATTCAAATTTTCTAATTTGCTCATGATACACATTAGCTAGGTGAATAATATGACTGTAAACACCCACACCGTTTTCTCCCCCCTCCCTTCACCTCACGTGCACACACACGCGCACCAGCTCGTGCAAACACAAGGATTGTATGTGTAGTGTATTAAAATGGAGACTGAATAGTCAGTGAGTTTGTGGGCGGTGCAATACTTGTTATTCTTCTATCTGAGAGGGAAGAAACAAAAGGAATTCCGAAGCTTAGATCATGTGAAGGAACTCTTTCTGGTTCCCAGTAAATGTGTCCTCCCGTTCTCAAAATGCACAGGCTAAAGTAAACTTCGACTCTTATCCAAAGTCTGATGAGAAAACAAAGGAATTAGGTTTTCCCTAAAGATTTTCCTAAACCAGTCAGATCTGCTCCTTTTGATCCAGGCATATTAAAGACAGCATGAGAAATTTAGTTCGGGGAACTAGATCTTAAACAAAGGCTCAAGACGGGGGTGTCTGTGAAGTCTTCTCATTCCTCTCCAGTAACTAAGTGCGAGATAATTGGAATTCTGTTTCCAATACATATGGTTAATTTGTTCTCACCCTACAATTTAGTAGTATGTCCTTTCGGCTTGATTTCTGTGATATTAAGGTATATACAACATTTCCTCTCCTTTTAACCTGGTTTCCACTGAACAATTTTCTGCATATCTGAGATCTGCACAGTGGCCTGCCTGAACTCATATGGAAAATTGACAGCACTGAACAAGAATTGTTGTCGTTAAGCTTCCCTGATGGCACTTTTTAAAAAGAGCAATGGAAAAAAATAACAGGGCACCGGTCAGATGTGGTTTTTGGCAGACACTTCACTCAAGCTGCTCAGGGTATCCCCAGAAATTATAAGCCCTCAAAGGTGTTCAGGGCACAGTAAATACAGCAAGATACCATGATTTTAATGCTCTTCCTCTGGATGCAGTTCTCTTCTCCGCAAGTCTGTAGTAACATGGATTTCCATCTGAGTGAAAGGTCAGCTTTGAAGTAAGTGTAAAGTTATTTACAGGAAATGAAGCAGAAAGCAGGCTTTCAAGCATTTTGAAATGTCTCTATTATTCAGGAGAAAATGAACTGTGTCATCAGTCCGAAGAAAAACAGATGCCTACCTTCTTATATCCAAGTTAAATAAACACCTTCAACACATACTTGAAGTATGCTAGTAACGCTGAAATTTGAAATTCACTGAGGTCTGTTTTCCCCAACTTTGCATTGTGCAAGCAGGAAATAAACAAGTGTGAATTAAGGTTCTTGGTAATGGGGGAAGATGGGGAAGACTGCCAAGAAGAGATAATCATCATAGGCTCCCCCCCAATATGGGATGCTAACTAGACATTTGTGATAACTACATAATCAACAACATCTTTAAATATTTAATTTCTTGTCAGTTGTTATCTAAATTAACTTCAACTCATGTTTATGTAAGCGTGTGTGTATTCCATATATATATATATACATAGAACTAGATCTGTCAGAGAGAAGTAGCAAATGAAGCAATTAGGTGGCTCATTCTGCAGGGAAGAAGGAGGAAGAGGAGAAACCTGATGGTGAGGAAAAGGAAAATTGAGAAAATTGTAACTTACCACATAGATTTATATTTAGATGTAGCTTGGACTTCCTCAAATGATATGTCTTGGACTGTAAGTCTTGGATTCCTTCCTACTTCAGAAAATGGATTCTTAGCTATGTTTAGATGGTCACATACTTCAGTGAGTTTCTCCGGCACCTTAATGCAGGACTTCTCGGTTCCGTGCTTGTGCTCACTTAATGGGATTAGTGATCAAAGCTTAATTAATCAAAACTTTAGTGCACCAGTTACCCTCTAAGTACCAACTATGTCCCAGACCCTCATCGAGCTGCACGGGGTCCACACTTAAATTGGCAACAACCTGTAAGGTGTTTTGTTATTAAAATGATCCCGTAGTCTGATGCCCAAAGTAGTAACGGAAAGGTAAAGTGTGTATCAACTTCTGGTTGATATACACCAGGATCTCCTGAGATCAGGTGAGTGGTGAGATTAATTGGGCCAAAAGACCAGAGACAGGTGATTCTCCAAGGTCCTGTGGCAGAAAAACGCTATCCCATTAAGGAGGTGGCTGAACACTCAAGCATTAGGGTCAAGAAGACTTGGGTTACAAGGTATGCGTCTTTCATCCCTTCTTGCCCAAATTACAGCTCTGGCCGCCACAGGGGAGAATCACATTGTTCAGAGGATGGGTGCTCTGATTCAGACATGTGTGTCAAGACCAGAAATGAAGAACAGTGCCCTAAATTACTCCTCCAGGGGTAGGAAAGAACTTGTCAATTCTCATGGGAAACAGAGCTACACACATTATAAGAGAAGCTGATCTTTTAAGAGAGGACTCCATTACCTTCCTATCCCCAGCCCAAACCACAGAGCCATTACCATTATTTTTTAAAAAGTTGAAAGGACATGGATTAAAACCTTGTTTCTGCCACTTACTCACTGAGTGAACTTGAAAAAATTATTTGACATCTCTAAGCACCTAACTCATAGGCTTGGTGTGAGGATGAAATGTGATCACGTGTGTAAATTTTTGGTGCAAGACCTGGAATTGGTAAACAGAAGGAACCCTGACTGTTTATTCTAATAAGAGATATAGTGGCAAGTAAGGAAACAGCAGTCAGGGGTATTTGTGCCTCTCCATGGTAACCATTTCTGTTTACCCCTCTTAGCTGGAGGAAATAAAGACAGTATTGGCTGAATTAGTTGGAACATGCCATTCAGTTTGTACCACAATGTGGTAAGTAAGAATAGGGAATGTAATCATAAAACTTCTATGTATCGCATACTTGGAAACGTCAAACAGAATTTGGGGAAAAGAAGGCTAGATTAATTTACATAAAGCAAAACTTAGTTGACTCATTTTTTATTTCAGTGTAATATTTGGACAAGGGTTTGGCTGACCTTAAATATATAAGAAGCATGATCTTCTAAGCAAATAATTCCAGAACCTTAAAGGCCTTGGAAACTTTAACCTGGTAGGGGAGGAAGAAAATAAACAAGGAAATTCATACAGTATTTCTAGTTTGTAATCAGGGCTCTCGAGAGGATAAATGGGGCCTTGTGTCCTTCCACTTCCTAATATGATCTTGAGTAAGTCACCGATCCGTAGAATAACGGAATTGAAGGCATCTCAGAGATCCATTACGAAGGCTTTGTGAACTACAAAACACTAAACAAACCACATAATTATTGACAATACCAAATTGTAAACTATTCTTACCTGGTAATATTAGCAGCCCTTAAGGACTTCAGTTAAACAGTTGTATTTCTCATTCGAAGTGAAGTGTGTGCCACGAAAATGGAAAACCCGCTTCATTAGATATTCTATATTCTAATATTTTCTTCCTTTTTTAAGAATTTATTTAATAGAGAGAGAGAATGGGAGGGGGAAGGTCAGAGGAAGAAGAGGACTTCCTGCTTAGCGAGGAGCCTGATGTGGAACTCGATCCTGGGACCCCAGGATAACGACCTGAGACAAAGGCAGCCACTTAACCAACTGAGCCACCCAGGTGCCCTATCTTTTAATATTTTCATCATTTAAAACTGGTTTCCTGCCAAGTGGACTGACATAGGTCTTTCTTAGGGATAAGAATCGAGGTGTATAATGACTTGTATGGGCTAGTACGCATAGGCAAATGGTCGAGGAATAACAGATCTAAATGCTTCTGAAACATTAAAATCAACAAGAATATAATAATGATGATGAATTTAAAAAATAAGAAAATGTGACATATTTTACTTTTAAAATGTACTGAACTACTTTTTCCCAAGTGGCATTCAACAAAAGTTGAAATAAGAATAAAGACCTCTAGGAAACTGAGAGAACAACACATTTATTTCATTATTAATAGAACTGTTTCTTGTAATGGCTCTCGTAATTTTTTCATATGCTCAATACTGAAATTAAAAGTATTTCCATTTGATAGGAAATATCCCATTTAACATCAAATGCATTGCTATCTTCACTCCTCTTCATTTAAAATTCTGAGTGTAATCTTATATTCACAGAGCTTAATTAGCGTCTGTGAAATGCTTTAAGTACCTTGGATGAAAATGATTAAGAAACATCTTTATCCAGGAGAGCCCACTTGAGGTTGTTTTGTCTTACAGATCTTGTTTCTCATACCTCCTAGCAGGATATCATGGATATAGAAGGAGTTCACTGTGCATTTTTTTAATGATATGTAATCCTTAATTTTTACTCGAATATTTTTGCCACAGCGTCACAGAGTGGCAGCATCTTGGACATGATCATCCTGTCTCAGGATGTAATCGAAGTTTTGTCAAGGCTTTCAGAAATAATGCACACTACCAAACACAGAAGAGACTGATGTATAAACCCAAATACCAATGGGGAACTTTACAGTGAGAACTGTCACATATACCCAAGTGCACTGATGAGTTTATCCTTTCCTACATGCAGAGAGACAAATTATAAGCTAAGTTAGTTAAGGAATCAGAGCCATGGTATTTAGTAGAAATAGTGCCGTGTTTCTTGTTGGAAAGCTAAAAGCACGCAGTATCCATCTTTCCTATCTGTCTTTTCAGAGTGGGTAAAATCAAATAATTAGGCTATAACAACTATACTCTCCTGCTTCTACCTGATCTCTAAGATTGAAATGAGATTGATGCTGAAGTCGAGTCACTAGCGCATGACTCTGAAAAACTGTTGTCTTCTCCTGTTAAGCTCTGAATCCTTGGCACCTTGCAGAAATTCGGTCATGCACTAGGTCCTCAGTAAATGTCTGTAGAAGAAAGGAATACGTACGTAAGTTACTATTACAAATGTCTGACCTCATTCCATATATTCCTTCCCCCCCCCCAACTTCCTGCTCAGAGGCGTACTTTTTTGCAGATCTTTTTCTGTAAGTGACATGGGTGAGAGCAAAGTATGTATATGTACATGCTGTTAACTACATTCTGCTCCTCTGCCAGATATGTGATCTTTGCCTGCTAGGAAACTTCACCCGGAAAGTGTACAATTTGTTGGTTCTTAGTATGTTTTAAAAATTGTGCAACCCTCAAACACCATCTATCTCCAGAGTATTTGAAACCCTATGCCTTCTTTCTTTGGATTCTTGCAACTATTAATCTACTTTCAGTGAATTTGCCTCTTCTGAGTATTTCATGTAAATGTGATCATAAATGCATAGTCTAGCTTGGAGATGGTTCCGTGTGCCTTTGAGAAGATTGTGTGTTCTGCTGTTGTGCAGAGTGTCCTGTATATATCACTTAGGCTTAGATGGTTTCCAGTCATTCTGATCAGTCATTCGGGTCTTTTGTTCTCTGGCTGGTCATCTGTTTAGTTATTCTGTCCGTTATTAAAAGTAAGGTAATGAAGTTTCATTATTCACTATTGTCACTGGGTTGTCTATATCACCCTTCTGTCATTTTTTTCTCCTTTGTCTATTTTGCGTCTGTTTTTTCAGTGTGTATGTGTTTATAATTGTTATGACTTCTAGGCAGATGAAGCTTTTTATCATTCTTTGCTTTTGCCTTTACTGATGCTGTTCTCTTTCCCAGGAATGTCCCAGGAATATCTTTTCATCTCTACTTCGCTGAAATTGTACTCCAACTGTACACACCCATGCTGTTTATTCTGAGGTAGTTCTAAGTCAGCTAGTGCTAGTTCTGCTCACTCCCACTTTCGTGTATCTTTATCCCTGTGATGGAATCTGTATATTTGTCTTTCTACCCCTAATTCAAGAGACTGTTCTATCTTTTATCCACTCCATACCCGCGATGGTACATATTTAATAACTATTTCTAACATCAAAAGGAAACTAGTCTTGTTTTGAGTGATCCTAATGATTGGCGTGAGATAATGGGTAGAAGTCACAAGGAAGTGTATTTTAGAGTTAAAGATCCTTAAGATTTTTTTTTCCCCTTGTGGAGGGATCACAAGCCTTGAATGGAGGGGTGGCAGATGTTCTAACCTCAGCAAATCATTCTTAAATGCAACTGAAATCCAAGTTAGCTCTTACTTCATTTTTCATGTCCCTGGATTGACTCCTTTCTCCAAGATTAAAACAGCAAGCCATGGTACATATCATGGCTTGGCAAACTTAGAGAATTTTGGAATCTTCTTACTTTCCCCTCTCTAACTTCTTGCCAAATGCAAGATTGTGATGAGGCATGAAGTAGAGAAAGCTGTTGAGTGAGGAAGAAGAAAAAAGTGTCACATATCCCTCTTGGGTTTCTGAGCCATGTTATGATTTCATTAGAAAAATGACATTCTGTTGGAAGTCCTTTTAAAAAAAGGTTCTGTGGCTTAGTGAGGTCGGTGGGCCCTCTGGTCTAGCTTTCTGCACGAGAATCCCTGCACAGAATCAGCAGCCAACCTCCTCTTCTTTAGAGTCCAGACAATCCCAAGCTGCATTGTTCCCCAAGCTTATGTCCTCTATAGCGATAGGAACTATCTTCTGCCTATTATTGTGCTTGGTTGTGCTCTTGGAATTACCATAATCTATCTGGGATCTTGCGAGCTTGAATGGCAAGAACAGGACATCTATTATATCCAGGAGTTCTCGCCTTGGTTAACCGTTAGAGAACCATCTGGGGAGCGTTAAAAATTGCTAGTAGCCGAGTCCCACCCCCAGAAATCTTAGTTTAGTTTATCTGGGAACACAGCAGTCAGGACTTTCTGAAGTTTCCCTGGATGATACTGATACACAACTAAGGATGTGATCTAGAACAGTGGTTCTCAATGTGTGGACTAGCAGCCGCAGCATCACCTGGACACTTGTTAGAAAAGCCAATGCTTTTCTCGCAGGACCCTGAGATCATGACGTGAGCCCAAGGCAGAGGCTTAACCCACTGAGCCACCCAGGTGCCCCTGCTTGTTTCATTCTTAAAGAGTAAAGATCAGGCTAATGCTGTTTTGCTCTGGGATGAAGACATTTCATTAACTACACAGTTGAGTCATTTACTTGGTTATTATCTGTCTTTTGGCTAGTCACTGTGTGGTAATCGTCCATTGGAACCACAATGTTCCCAAAGGTATTGGAGGGGGCCAGGAGAAGCAGGCCTGTGGGCCTGACAAATGGGCTGTGTATCCCCTTAGCATTGGCAACCCCAGCATCTGTGTGAGCAAGGCATGTCAATTTCTTGTCAGTTTGCATGTCAAGCAGCAAGATGGTGTGGAAGCACTTCACAGTTGATGCGTATAATGATTCCAGTAAACAAATGATGAACTGGGGTCTTCCTGCTCAAGATATGATATGTGGACCAACAGGGCTGTATGACCTGGGAGCTCTTTAGAAACCCAGACTCTCAGACGCCAACTCACACCTGCTGAATCAGAATCTGCAGCTAATGAGACCTCCAGGTGGCTTGTATGTCCATGAAAGTTTGAGAAGCATTGAAGGTCATTTCACATCGTGATGTCACTTTTCTTCTCCGTCTATGGTGTAGAACACACCACTTCCAAAGCAAGCTTCCCTTCCTCCTCTCCATTCTGACGTTTCCAGTGGAAACAATAGGGTCACTAGGAGGGGAAATCAGCAGGAATAGCTGACCAAGAAAGGAAGTTTAGGTTGAACAAAGGTTTGGTTCATTTTTATAGCCCCTAGAGGAAGAACAATACTGTACAGAAGCTGTTAATGATGGGCTGGATTCGAAGGCAGTAATCTGTGCCAAAATCCAAATGTGTTTTTACTCTAAACTTCCCTCCAGATGTCCAGTTATATTGCAGAATCTCCAGCTGGTAAGAACCCCACAGAAATGGCTGGTCACTAAACTATAATGAAATATAAAATATATCCGTATTAACTTTATTTTCTATTTCTTCTGCTCTTCTAATAATTTCATTAACTTTCATTAGGCAGCAAATTATTTGGTGCTGATTGAAAATGTCTAGTTGACCTTGATGGAGAGATTTTAGTGGAGATTGTGCTGTTTCACAGCTCACACAGGTAACTATGGCAACTCTCCATTTCAGTTATGAACATGTCATACAAATCCTAAGTGAAAACAGGTTCAACCTATCAGTCCTCTTTAATAAGTAATCCAATAATAGTGGACCATTCAGTCCAGAGAAGAGGCTTTCTCTTAACTGAGCCATAATTGAAATGGCAGCAAGCAGGGAAAGCTGTAGTCTTCACATCATTGGCCGACCTGTTAGCATGATTTCCATGTGTGTCATTCAACAAATAACCCCTCCACTGTAATCGGATGAAGGAAAACCACATACAACTGTGCAGGTAATTCTGCACACCTGTATTCTCTTCAGTTCAAGTGAACCTTCCAGAAGGTTTCACGGAACAGTGGGTGTGACTTCCCTAATTTGCAGATGAAGACACTGAATCAGCAAGAGGCAAGGAAACGGCTGGCTCTCTGGCGGCCCATGGGAACCATGCTTGGAATCCCAGCCCTGGTCTTCCTGCTCCAGCCCCTTCCTCCTGCCCACCATCTGCTCCCCCATGTCTTTACCCACATGCTCTGTCATCAAGCTCCGTCACCCGCTCAGGGGCTCCCCACTGCCCCACGGTATAGTGTCCATGTAGCATTCAAGGCACGGCCTACCCCCTGCCTACCTGGTCCCCTGGGATAGGGACCACACATCCCATAATCCAGTTTCACTGATTCTCCACAGATTGTGCGTGTGCCCGTCCTCGTGCCCATCCTTCCCCTGAGCTTTTGATCTCTCAGTCTCCGGTTCCAGACTCCTTCTGGCTCATCCCAAATGGTATGTCCTCTGGGAAGCTCTTCCTCATGGCCCTTGTCAGAATCAGGGGCTTCCCCTGTCCTCCAGGACCCTGTGGTTGAAGCCTCTGGTGCAGCGTTGGCTATGAGCTGACTCCTGTGGGGGTGAGGCTGCGAGCCCCATGAAGGTAGGGCTCATGTCTCTATTGTGCTGTTCTCAGCTGCGTCCATAGTGCCTCACATAGTGCCCAGCACCCAAGAGGCCGGCAGTCAATATCTGCTGAATGAATGAATGAATGAATGGGTGAAGGTGTAAATTAGGTTTATATTACATCCCAGCCAATCTGCAGCCATTATTTATTCCTCTCCACACTTTCAAAGTGCTGCCCAGTCTCCAAGTTCTAACTCAAGCACAATATACCATCCGAAGACTTCTCTAGTTCTCAGTCTGAAACAGCCTCCCCCGCCCCAAAACCCTGACACGGTGCTTGCTTCCTCTCCTACTCCTTTAGCTGGTTTCACTCTCTCTCACAAAATTTTACCCTTGTTTCCACACAGCTTTTCATTTCACCTCGCCTCTAACTTGCTGCTTACCAGGGTTCACATCCTGGACCCCTCAGACGTCCCCGCATAATAGCTCGTACCCCACAGATGCTCACGTATTTCTTACAAGTCCGCCTATCTGTAGAAACTTTCCTTTCTGAAGGAATCCCTTCCTGGTATCCCGTGAAGGGCTCTGTCTGAAGTCTGAGCCCCTTCTCTGCACGTGAACTAGAAGTCTCTATAGGCTGGAGACCGTGGTGGGCCTCTTCCCAGCGGTGCAAACTAGAACCTAGGCCCCTTGCTTCCTAGCAGGTAAGCATCCTTTAAAAAAATGCTCTGATCCCTTATTTTTCTCTTTGGCCTCATGGCCAGCTTCCCATCATTGCCTGGCCCAATATAGTACAAGAAAAAAGCCCTTCTGGAGTATGACAGGGAAGGGAAAGAGGAGATGATTAAGGGCCTCATTTTATGCTTCTCTCACTGAAGGACCTTTACTCATTGCCTCTCCCTTCACCATTAGTAACATGTCAAGGGCTGCTGGGGGTCATAAATAACACAACTGTTCATGACACTGAGAACAGACAGATCGTACGGATCCATTTAGAGTTTCATAATGTGTGTGCCAACGCAGCAAGCGTGCTGTGGAACCTGCCCAGCACACGCCCCCCTGCCCCCATCTGCAGCCCAGACCCCGGAGAGACTGGATACACAGACACGAGGGCTTTCTTCGGGAAAATGGGCAATGGTCCAGTTGGGGTCAGAACCTGCCACCACCGGCAAGTGTTAGAAGTGGCCTTCCTACCTGTCCTGCCTCTTCTCCCAACAACACCCTGGAGGCTGAGCTTTGGAGACCAGAAGTGTTTCTGCACCGTGTCGGTGCCATGTGGATTGGGGGCCTCACAGCCTACAGGTCACCCTGTCCAAGGCAAAGTGCTCCTGCTCGAAGGCCATATACAGTCTCTGTTCCGTGTCTATCTCTCTTCTCTGTTTATTCGCTTCCCTGTCTCCACCCCTGGGAATCTGGATAAATAATGAACTTTCCAGGTTTCAAGGGCAGCTCATTAACCCCCTTAGGAAAAGCCAGCAATGGCCTCTCTTCCTAAGTGGTGGCTTAATGGCCACAAGCAGAGAATGCTTTATCAAGAGGCAATCATAGAATAATAAAATGGGGTTCCTGTGAGCTGTAATAATGGACCCAAACTAGGGGCTAAGTGTCAGTGCCCATGGCCATCGCCCACGCTTAGCAAGGGGTGAGGGGAGGGCAATAAAGAAGCAAGACAAGTCCAGCATTGAGAGTGTCTCTCCAAGCGCCTTCTGAGCTGCATACACAACAGCTTCTTTTGGCAAACCAGGGAAGGTTTAGCATTTGATTTCTGGTTTCACATTGACTCTTCTAGGTATATCTGTGACCTGTGACCCTCATTCTTCCCCTGCTCATGCCCTTTCACTAAATGTACACACACATATGCATGGGAGTCTCTCTCTCCCTCGCGCTCATTCACACACACGTGTCTGACTTGAAACAGACCAAATCACTGTGATGATGAGAAGACCTGGTGTCTATAGAATTGTATCCTCTTAAATGTCCTAACCACTTGAGTTCAGCCAAGTAGGTGTTGTGATGGACACTTTACAGATGAGGAACCTGGGGCTGATTTGCTAAGAGATTATAATAAAGCTGGAACTGAGACTCTTTCCGTTCTCCTCCTCTGGTGGTCCTCCTGCCGGATCCCACTGGAGGCAAACCAGAGAGAGAGAGCACACGGTGTCCTAGTTGGCTTACATCCCACTCTTGCCAGCCTCCCAGTGAGTGCTCAAGGGCAGGGACAGGTCTCCTTCCTGCCTGGCTCCCAGCTGCTAGCATCGTGCCTAATGCAGGAATACTGGGGGTGAGGGGCTGGGGGGACGGAGGGAGGACGAATACCTTCTGGAATGCTGGCAGAAGCAGAACCTCAAGGGGATAGAGAGGGAATCGGGGGCCCAGAGAATTGGGACAGTCATTTCTAGGTCCTGTGGCTTCCTGTGGTGACTCTTAATCCCTGCTTGTGAAGCCTGTGTCATTCTTCCTTCCTTCTTCTTCTTTGCACACTGTCCCCTCGGCTTTGATAGTCCCCCTCTGCGTCAAGGCCACAGTGGTTCCTTCTTCCCCTGTTTACCGCCCCAGCACCTGTTGATCCCAGAGAAAACCCTGACTGGCTATTACAACCTTCATCTTAGAGCTGGCTCTAAAAATGTATCCAAATTCTTCCCTCTGTAGGACAAAAGTGCCCCAGCATGTCTGGGGGCACTGCATGTGGCCACGAACCCAGTTGCCCCTGGACTGTTCAGCCTGTCCAGGGTGAATGCCAGCCTCTTTAGTCAGCAAGTGTTCCTGAGCCCCCAGCAGGTGCCAGACACGACATGAAGTGCTGGAACACAGTGACCAAGCCGACAAGCTCCCTGACCTGGAGGAGCTCAGCCAAGTGTAGCGATGGGCAGATGTGTGATTACCAGGAACAAAGATTTTAAATGTGTCTCGGGCACAGCTCCCCCAGGTGAATGATGGTGAGACTTTCTGGAAATCTGGTGGTTCCTGCCTTCATGGGGGGCACTGAGGAGCTGCTAACAACCATAATCAATGACATAGAGGGGTCGGCATCGAGAGAAAAAGTACTCAGACCAGCGAGTGTGATAACAGATCATGCAAGAGACAGAGATGGGCATGTCACCAGCTTGGACTTCAGCTCCTCCTTGATTGTCCGTGCACAAATGTATCTGAGAGTGGCAGCCCAGACCCCCAGCAATGAACGGGCTTGGTTAGATGGGTTCCGTCAGCTCGGGTCCGCGGAACGGGATGGCATCCGTCAGAAATTCTTGTTCATCATGCCCATCGGGCAAGTGGATATTGAGCCTGATGTTCCATAAAGGGCGTTCACTATGCATAATGCAGGTCTGCACTTCTGTTTCCTCTGGCCCGGCCGTGATCGTGGCTCACGTTTCACTTCCACGGGGCTTTCTGAGTACGAGACCGGGCATGTAAAGAATGGGGTAATTGATCTTTTCCCTCCTGGCTGGAATCTGTGGTTGCATTCCCTCTCAACCGCACAGAATTCCAGTTCGCTGCCTTGGGCTTTGCAGGGTCCTCTGTGAGAAGTAAAAGCCTACAGGTGTGGTGGTTGACGGCAGGCGCAGAGATAGAATTTCTTATGACTGAGTGACTTCTTATATTTTCTCTGGAAAAACAAAAACCGAAAAACAAAAACCACACACACCCCCGCACACCTGCGTGAAAGACTTGCCGGCATCCTCCCTTTGTAACTTACGTACTGTCCGCCTTTGTCTGATTTTCTTTCCCTCCCTTCACAGCTGCTCCCGTGGACCCACACACGATGGGGCTCATAAGTAGACCTGAAGACTCTCTGCACCTTGGGGAGAAGGCAGAGCTTTTTGTTGAGCAACCCCCAGGGAGGGAAAAAAAAAAGGACCCACAGGATTTCCCCCCTTCGATACAGGATCGTGCCTTAGAAATCCAGACAGAGAATCTGCAAGTCAGGGGTCCAAGGGTAGCCTGTCTCCCTTGGGTGTTTGGGTCTCCAGGCTGTCGCCCCAAGGCCCTGCACCAGGTCAGCGATCAGAGCAACTAAAATCACGCCGACAGGACCACGGAATGGGCACAGAATGACGAGAGGCTTGGTTTCCTGTGTCTTCCTTTGCAGGCTCCTGTCCTCTAAGTTAATGCCAGATGAGTTCATTATGATTAATAAGAAACAGTTTGGGAATCTGGAATTTAGATTTGAAGTAAAGTGAATTTAGATTAGGATGTGTCTTTGGAACATGCTTATGGCGGGTTTCTGCACACTGCACCAAAGGATATGTCTGCTAACTGCCTTTGGCCATCAGCTAATGACACACTACAGAAATACAAGTCTTTCCTTCCTGGCAACAGGGCATCGTACCCACATGTGTTAATGGGCTCCCCCAGAGCAGGCAATTCAATTCATAATTGAACAAGTATTGACCATCTTCTATGTATCGATGGAAACACACTGCAATGAATATTCCTGATATCCCTGGAAGTCTGCTGATTTCTAACGAGGATCTGAGCATCCTGGCTTCCGTTTGCTATGGAGGCAGTCTTTGCATGATCTGGGAGCCTCGTGGGAAGCCAGGCTGTCCTGGGGCAAGGAGAGGTCTTGCATTCTCTGCGGGCTGGCTCGTGTCTAGGAGTGGGGGCTCTGTAGGGTCCAGAGTGAAACAGATCGTTTCAGAAACACTTCTTGCTCTCACTCCTTCTAGAAATGTGCTTGAGACCTGGATTGGCATCCAAATTGTCCTTCACTCCCTTCTGACTCTGGTCTTCTTTAGACGAGTATGGATTCATTAGTGGTGAATCTGGCTACCTGCCTGGGGGACTTCTGTTTGCACCATTTCCCCATCTTGTAGATGCAAAATCACAGCACTTGCCCTAGAATCACTGAGGAAAGCAAGACGCTATCCCTTGAGCAATTTACAAGAAAGAACTCTGTAAACATGGGGATCTTTGTAATTTGTTTAACTTCGCTCTTGGATTTCGGTCTCTGAGGATCCTGATCCTCTAGGTCAGTGGTTTCCAAACTTCACTGATCATCATAATCACCCAGGGACCCTTTTAAAAATACGGATTCTTAGGCCACACTTGGCTGAGCTTCTAATGGAGAAGGTCAGAGAGAGGAAAAGAATGAGGACAAAGACAAGAAGAGGAAGGAGGGGATGTAAGTAGTTGAAAATTGCTCACCTAAGCATCGGGCCCTGCGGCCCCACATGGATGTGATTTATTTTTTATTTTTCATTTCAAAGAGTTAATGATATAATTACCCCCAAAGTAATTAGATGCAGTGTGGAAACAAAATGGGTGAGGGACTGGGAGACAGGCTTATTGAAGAGGAAGATGAAGGAGTCAAGTATGGCCAGCGTGTGATCTCCCTGAACTAGGGCTTCTGGCTACACCCCCCAACCCAGCCACTATCTCAGCCTCTGTGCATCTCTTCGGTAGCTGTGCACCCATAGCTTGAGGGCATGACTTCTTCCAAAACGTACGTTTACTTAGCACTTACTGCTTTCCAGGGTCAAGTAAAGGCATTAGCACTCAGGGATGAACAGATTTGGGGCCTCTGTCCTCTCGTGGAGCTTGCACTCAGCTGGGAGGGGAGATCCAGAAAGGACTTCTCAGATAAGTAAGATCCTTACAAATGGTGATGAGTAGTTTAAAGGAAACAAAGTGCTGGGATGGAGATGAGAGTGTTGGGGGAAGCAAAGGGTAATTAGAAGGAAATACGGTGGCTCCAAAAAGGACAGAGCTAGGTGCAGGCAGAACCTGGGTTCTAGATGCAGCTCGGACAGCTGTGGGCTCTGGGAGAACGTCAGCGAGTTGTCAAACCATGTCTGTATTCTTTTCCTGGCGCTGCCGTGATAAATTGCCGCAAAGCGGATGGCTTACAATTTAAAAACAAAGCGATCCCACTGCGGTTCCGGAGGTTGGAAGTCCAAAATGGGTCTCACTGGGCTAAAAGCAAGTGTTGGAGAGCTGCATTCTTTCTGTAGGATCTAGGAGAACATCGTCTATACATCGTCTATAGCTGGTCTATACAGTTTTGACAGGCTGCCTGTACCTCTCAGTTCGTGGCTTCCTTCCATCTGCAGAGCCCATAGTTAGCGCCCTCACGCGTCACTCTGATTCCCCCGTTGTCTCTTTTATGGACCACTGTGATTACTTAAAGGCCAGCTAGATAATCCAGAATCTTCTCCCCATCCCAGGATTCTTAGTGAGTCACACCTGCGAAGTCCCTTTCACCATGCCAGGTGGCATATTCAAAGTTCACGGGGTTCCTAGGTGGCTCATTCATTAAGCATCTTCCTTCAGCTCAGGTCATGATCCCAGGGTCCTGGGATTGAGCCCCACGTCCAGCTCCCCGCTTGGTGTGAAGCCTGCTTCTCCCTCTCCCACTCCCCCCGCTTGTGTTCCCTCTCTCACTGTGCCTCTCCCTGTCAAATAAATAAAAAAAAAAAAAAAAAAAAAAAAAATATATATATATATATATATATATATATATATAGTTTTTAAAAGGTCTTAACAATGAGAAAATAGACATTTGGTGTGTGTGTGGGGGTGTTGTCTGCCAGAATACCACACCTTCCTTTCTTGAGTGACCTCATAAGGTTATTGTAAAACTCAAATATCATAAGGACCACTGGAAGTATTTTTACAGGTTGTAAGAGTTATAGGAAGCTTTCTAATGATTTTAATACATGGAGCAACCATGGGAGGGGTCAGAGAAAAACAGAAACACAGAATGAAAAACAACGAGGAAGAATTTAAGAAGAATGATGTGTTTACATTGGAGGAAACAAATCAAAAAGGAAACATTTTGGTTCTTTTGGATTATGCAGAAATATTCTGATAAGGATACTCCTCAGAAATACTCATTCCACTAATGAGCAAATAAGAGGCAGCTTTTCCTTCTCACTTCCTGACTCATTTCGTCCCTCCGCACCCTGCAAGATTTCAGTCAGACCTGGAAGCTGGCTCTGACTGCTGATGGTAAATCCATCTTTTCTTGTTTCCTTTTAGTCTTCAGTCTGTCCTTCTCTGCTTAACAAACATTTTTGAGGAATTCCTATATGCCAAGCACTGTCCTGGGCTCTCGGAGCTGAAAGGTGAAAAGGACTCTGTCCTCACAGAGCTTCCAGCTTAGCATACTCTCCTGGAGCCCTTACCACTCCTGGGCTTGGGTTCAAGTGCATTGTACACACAATTACCTCCTCTGCAAGAATCCAAACCCCCTGAACACAGGAATCAAGCACAACTCAACTTTGCATCTGCGGTGGCCCAGGCCAGCGACTTGTAATTGTGGCTTTAACAGATGTTGGTTGAATTAGATAGAGGACATTTTCTTAGCCATCGAATGTATTTCTTTCCAGAATGGGGTTGGTCGTGGAAGTCTTTGATCTGTGTCTATTTAAGAAGAGAATTCTCTCTGGGATGGTCTGGTGTTCCCTGTTAAAAGGCAGGGTCTTGGACCCAATTATTTCTCAGGGCCCTTCCAGACTTATTATTATACCTCCTGTTGTTCCTTGAGTTCATGAGTTTGTTCATGCCCAGTTAAATATGATTTTTAAGTATGTACTCATTGGGGTGGTGTGGGGTTTGGGCAGATTATAGAACATCTTTGTGCCGAGACTCTTCTAGTCTGATGGAAGCAGAAGATATGTTGTCAAGGCGGTGATGGTGGAGATGTTTGGGGTTGCTTATTTGCCCGTTTCATTCTCAGGACAGTACTCCAGAAGGTTTCTGTAGCATGACAGGTACTGAGAACATCAAGGAGTCTGGAGCCGTGTCACTCTCTGAAGCCAATCCAACCGTGGGATGGCAAGGCTAGTCCTGCACCCATGCTCATCAACTTTCGTATATTTTGTTGACCTTCTCCCCACTTTTGCTTATAAGATTCACTTCCCTTGGAATGTCATCCTCTCACAGCTCCACTTAGCAAAATTCCACTCATCTTATATTGTCTCTGTTTAGTCCCATAAAAAGAGGTTGGGCTTCAACCTTCTAGACCAATCTGGTTCATTCAGAGACCTCAAGCGATGACCAGCAATTCAGTTCACCATTTGTTATTACTACTTATTAACTGCTCACTGACATCTTTGCCTTTGTTCCTTAAAAAGAAAATCCGGCTTAGCCCTGGTTCTGTTATTGTTATTTTAATGTGCTCTGTGTTTTATTTCTCTGTATCTTTCTTATGGTCTAATGGCGACTGTAATACATTGTATTTAATAAGTACTCAGCATATCCCTTATTTAGTGATCCCTTGAAAAACTGAAAATTGGAATCCTCATTCTCTTTGCCACACATATGAATCAGCACTGTTTTCCACCCAGGGGGCACATTCAAGCTAGAAGAAATCACTTATTTGGTAAAAAGCACTTTGGAAACCTGCTTCATTTTCCTACCTTTTTCCTCCCAATCCCACAAAGGTTCGGAGAACTTGGCTCCATATGTCCCCGTGGCTGAACACCAGAAAGCGTAGCCGCTGAGCACAAAACCTGTCTCTAAATTACATACACAAGGCAGGACCTCCCACTTGCCATGATGTCAGACCAGAGTAGAACATGAACACAGAAAAGGTACTTTGTGCTACAGGCTGACTCTGTCTGGGTCTCCCTGCCACCCCGAAAGGCCAAGTGACTCAATCCTCAGTGTTACAACCTGTCCCCTCTGCAGCTTGAGTTGGAATCTGTGAACAGTGTCTTTGTCACCTCTGGCCTCTCTACCTGGAGGGTGAACGTGTGGTTCGAGTCCCCTTTATGAACCCATCCAGTGGGCCATATAACTCAGTGAGCATCTGACTAGGAATAAAAAGCATATAGAATTTCAGGCAGAAGTGCATTATTCGGTCTTTACACAGGAGTGTAAAGGGAGACAAAAAGGCACTGCCCCACCTCCAACCGAGGAAGCATCTGTTATTTACGGGAGACTGGTGCCTCTTTGCGGCCTGCGTTGCTGTATCAGAATCCCAATGGGTACCTGGCTTCCCAGCCTCAGATTTGTCAGGGTGGAAAAGAAAGTTTATCAGCCTTCGGGAGACCCCTCAGGCCCAGGATCTGCCTTGCATGTTTTGCTGGGGTAGCTCTGTGGGTTCACCAAAGCCAGTTTCTACGGGGCCTTCCAGAAATGCTGCTCAAATAGACACCAAGTCTCGGGGATCTGAATGTCTGGTCCCTCCTGCCTCTCTCTCCGTCGCCCAGCTTGAGACCCTGGGAACTGGAATGATCGGAGGCACCCTCCTCCTATCCGGGCATCTTCTCACCTCTCAGGGCCTCAGAGTGGTCTTCCCTGACCATCCTGTTTGACATAACACACTCTTCTCTTGCTCTGCTTCCTATTGCTTCAGAGCATTTATTACTTCCTGACTTTTTTTTTTTTTTTTTTTTTTAATTTACTCACCCATTGTCAGTCTCTCCCACTGGACTCCAGTGAGTCTTTGAAGGAAGAGACTATGTCACCTGCTTCCTCACAACCAGTTCTCCCACCTGTGGGACAGAGCCTGACACATAGGTACTCAATGTCTGTTGAACTGTTGTATTGACCAGACCCTTCAGGAGGGAATAGATGAGGAATATATTGACGAATTTAATGAACTTAATTAATTTAATTTCTGACCTGAGATTACTTGGAGGCTGAATGAAGTAAAAAAACAAAGAAACAATAAGAACAACAACAACAACAACAACAACAAAAACCAAGAAAGTAAACTTCACCTCACACCATGAAACATTTCACATACCCCTCCCTGCCTCACCATCTCTTCTCTCTGTGTGAAATGCCCCGTCATGGTCGATGCCAACATGTGAACCTGAATGTCCTTTCCTGTCCCTGGCATTCCTGATCCAGAACATCAGCAGAAACGCGGCTCTGACAACCTGGATTTCTGCTGAGGCTCCACAATTCCCTTTCTCTGCTTCACTGGAGATCCTGGTCACTCTGTGTTCAAGCTGGGTGTGTACCTCTTCCTTCCTCCACCTTCCCCACTCCTGTTTACTTCTTTCCCTGTTAGGATTGGAGTTACTGGCTTCTTCCTCATTCCAGCCATTCTGAATCCTAGCCATGGTGGCTCAACAGATGGGCCTGAACCCCTCTGCTGACACGGACACCTAACTAGGGCCGTCCAATCTGCCATTGAACTAGCTCTCCGCGGAGTCCAGTCAGGAGAGAGACAGATAACTTCTCAATATTCACGTTTCCCTGCCGTGGCTGGGGTCTCTCCGAAACTTTAGATGGTACTTCTTTGTTTCCAAAAATATTTTGGTCTTTCCCATGCACGCAGCCAGTAAGAGAAGTCAATAGGAGTCTAAGGAGGGTGTGAATATATGAAGGAGTGTGTGAGTATATGAGAACACAAGCTACGGAAGCCGAACACAGAGAAGGGATTGGCAAAACCAGAAATACTTGGGGATGGTTTGTGTGCATTCATTTGATCCTGAGGTTCTGAGTGAGGAGGGAGGAAGGGGCGAGAAGGAACAGGATTTGAGAAGGTTAGGGTAAAATGGTGACTCCACCTGAAAAGAAGTTAAAATCTGGTATGTCTACGCTGAGCCTCACCAAGGACTGTGGTGTGTGTCTCAGTTGCAAAGACTGGGTAATGAAGAAATGGGCCGCATTTCCCTCAGGAGATAGGATTTTTTTTTTTTAATTATTTTTTTTCAAGATCCCACTGCTCTGGTGATGGTATGTCAACGTCTCTGAGCAAGACTTCACCCCATCTTTTATTCTTATTTTCAGCTTCTCCAGGATGTGTCTCTAACCACACCTTCTATCAGTGACTCCAGATATTTTCCCCAAGAGTAAACGAGACATTGTGTACTTAGGTATACAACTGCTTTCCTATATTTTCAGTGCTTCCAAGGCGTCAGTAGGGTGATACTACACCCCCTTTTAGGGGGGTCAGGGAGAGGGGGAACTAGGGGAGCCTGTGTTTCCTCAGGGCCAAACACCTGGATTTAAGCTTCCCCTTTTTCTTTTCTTCTATCATCTGTAACGATTTCAAGTGCAAACCCATAGAACACATTCTCTTTATTTAAACGCCGGAGCTGGGGAAACATTAGAGGCAGAGGAAAAGCTGTTCAGTGTGCCTGGATGACTCAGTCTAAAATAGTATTACAGCTTGGCAGCAAACCCACTTCAGGGAAGCTGGTAGGAGACTAAAATAAAAGTTAAATTGAGGGGGTAAATCATTTTATCAGGCTTAGGATTTTTACTTGATGTAATGAGATTCTCAATATAAAATGAGTTAATGTGTCTGCCTAAGGGCATAGATACTTGAAGAAAGAATTTGAAAATACAGACTTGAAGTAACTAGTGGTCTGAAATAAAACAATGCAGAACAGTGAAATTCTCCTTATATAAATTTTGGCACAATGTAGTTTCTTCTGAACAGCATGATTAAATGTGAGTATCCCTTGCTTGTCACTGAGAAGGAAAAAACTACAAAGTGTTTTTTTTTTCTTTTAAGGACTTTTCTGTTGTGTTCTATTTTCCTCCTTTTCTTCCTCCTTCTCATTTATCTTCTAGAAACACTGTGCTTGTTTTTGCCCTTGCAAAATGCAAACTGAATTCAGCTTGTTCCTAAAAGATGAAGCCAAACATATTTCTGCATTCTTGCCTCTTGCTCTATGATTTTCCATGACTCAAACATAGAGTGGGCCCCCCAGTGCAGAGGGCAGACCCTTTGCTGACAAACCCACAGAGGGAAATCAGAGGGAAATGCTGGACATTTCTTCTCCACAATTGACCCAGTGGCTTTTACACACACACACACACACACACACACACACACACACACACAAACTCTCTCTCTCTTTCTCTCTCGGCTTCCCCTGTTCTGGCTTTTTCAGACGACACTTTTCACAAGGCCAGGTGCATGTCCTCTTCCACAGAAAGTGGTGAGTTTAGCCTCAGGATTGTACTGCCGGTTATTCCTGCAAGCCAAGGAAATTATGGTGGTGGAGAGTGAAGGTTGGGCACGAGGGGAAAGACCCCCCCGCTTCCCAGGAAGTAGATTCACTGAGGGGAGAGAGCTATGGAAGAACAGTCTCCTTTTGGTTCAGCAGATGGCTTCTATACCTCGGTATACTTCATAGACTGCCATGAGGTCAGCACAAATACTACCGCTGACACTTGAGGTAGGTCAAAGAGCATACCCAGTGGCTCAGCTTTTTGGTCCAACTGCCCCCAGGAAAGGGGAAGAGATGGACACAGTTCCTTGGGCAGAACCCTACCAGCACTCCAGGAACATAGGGCGGCAGGCCCAATGCCACGCTCTTGAGATGGACATAGCTTTGCGTGCCACGCAACATGGTGTCTGAATTCTGATCAGAAACCAGAGCTTCAGACTCTTTTTGGGAAAGTCCTGGATGAGTCCCTTTACCTCTCCATCGCCCCCTTCAAGGCCCTCTCAAGCCTGGTCACTGGGGAATCATTTGCTTGATGTTTTTTAGAGGAACAACCATTGTATATATGCGGGGCTCCAACTGATGGAAGCATCCATGCTTTTGTTTCCGTTTCAGAAAATTGTTTCTTTACACCATTTGGTTAATCTTTTCCTACCGGATATGCTGATGTTTCTCTCTGGACCTCCATGGGGCACAGGGATCTGCTTGTTAGCAAGCAGCATTTGTAAGTACTCAAGGAAGAACCCCGTAATAGGTGGTTGTTGCTATAGCAACTTTTTAAAAAACAAAAAACCCTAACCTTGTGAATGGACATGTAAGAAATTATAAGAAATTAAATTTTCTCCCTCAGAGAAGAATGGAACTAGAATACCAAAAACCTCTCTCAACCTCATGAAAAGATTTGTATGAACGATTTCCATGCTTTGGATTGGGCATAGCGAGCTGTGGACTCTGAATTCCCAGAATAATGTTTCAATGTGAAAATCAAACAGTTCTATTCTCTTACAAAGCATTTCTTTAATTATGGAGGAGATGGCCAACATATGGGACAATGTCACTGTCAAGCACCTAGAGGTTATGCGTATGCAGCATCTTACTTAAAAACCTCACATTCATATCTTTTAATGTATCCCACCAATAAAGATGTGCTATTTCCTTTTCAGAGCTGTGGTCTTTGCAACTTGATGTCAGCTTTTTCAGCTCTCCCAGCAGGGAAATTCAGGTGAATTCCAAACTGTGATTAGAGAGATCTAAGTGGAGTTAAAAGGAGTCAAACAATAGAAGAGAAGCTTACCCGCACAGATACATGCATGCAGACCAACTGCGTGCAAAGATAAATTGCACCTGCGTATGACCGCGTTAGCTCTTGTCATAAAGCAGTGAATTTGCTACAGATAGGTGAAGGTCAATGGGAGAGAGAAAAAAATCTCTCTTTCTACTGCCAAAAGTAATAAAGAGAAAGAAAAAGGCACCTGTGACTCTCCATACCATGGAGGAGAAAAGAATGTTACTAAATAATATTGAAAGTGTAAAAATATGATGAGAAGCAAAGCAAGAAACGGAATGATGTGCGCTTGCTAGGTGAACATGGAGAATGGAGAATGGCCTCCATTGATGCTTAGATGGATCCAGGGCTATTGGATTGTTCTCGCCCTCCTCCTCTTCCTATTTTCTGACTATGTTTTCTTTGATGGAGAAAATGATAGGCTTGATAATACATAATGATAGGCATCCAAAGATCAAACTTCATTAGATCCTTCTTATTCAGTAGCATGAAACTGTCTGGTCAAAAGCAATCCCATATGTGACCTTAATTTAACAAGTGATTAGACCCAATCCTGATGCTTTGAAATATCTTTGCTTATCAAGCTCAAGCAGGGTAACATTTTAAATAGGCTTTTACTATCCTTAGAGTTTCTGAAAATCCACGCTACTGGAATTGCCCTTGAAGCCACCCAATGCTATCCATCTCTTTTTTCTGTCTTTCTTAGGGTAGTTTTTCTGTTCGCCGAATGGGATTCCCCCACTTATCCATATTCATTTGGACTTGAAATCAACCAGAAGGACACCCATAATGCAACATCTCTGCTTTCTCATTGACACCTATGTTTCTTAGGGCCTGGCTTCCCTCACTTGTCGGCTGGTTTTGGATGTACACCAAAGTTCTTATTACACATAATTTATTTCACCACTTCAGAAGAAGCAGGCAAACTCCAGGCCTTCCATCTAGTATTTGAGGAAGGAATTGCAGCCTCTCTGCATCCCTCACTGCAATAGGGAAGAGAAGAAAATATGGAAGAAATGGATGAGACGAAATGGAAGAATAAGGCCAGGACACAGAATCATCCACTCAAAAATGTTTGTGTACCTACAAAATACAAAGTATCATAATTGCTGCTGTAAGGGATACAAAAAATGACAAGGCAGACTTCAGTCCTATGACTCCCTAAGCTGCTATCCTTTCTCTCTCTAGCATTTAGGGAAAATGATCTACCCACCTTGTTTCCCTTTCCTGACCTCCCGTTCCGTCCGCAGAACACACTGTATTTGAGCGTCTTTCTCCAACCACCATCAAATGCTGGTTGTGAGAGATGCAGCTCCGCCTTTGTTCCAGGTAGCCTCTGCTCATTCATGGGGTTGCTCTCTCCTTCCCTGAAGCTTTCTTCTTCTACCCTTGAGCTGCTCCTTTCATGACTTCATTCCTCTCTCCTTAACTTTTGATATTCCCCGAATTCCGTTCCCATCCCTTCCCTTCTCACTCCTCACTCTTTATTTGGACACCCACAAAACCATCCGTTCAACTAATGCTTGGTGCATTTCTCCCCCATCTATAGAGACTGGTCTGCAATGCTGACTCTCTTGCTAGTAAGAGGGTGTCTCCACTTACATGCCCTACAGCATCCCAAATTCAACAGATTCAAGCTCAGACCCATCATTTGCTTCCCCACCATCACGTTCCTCCCCTACATTCTTTTTTCTCAGCTAACAATTCCATCATCCGCTTAGTCACAAATATAGAAATCGGTATTTGGCCCTCATCCCTTTCTTACGTGGAATTAATCACAAAATTCATTTGATTTCTGTTTTTCCTAAGTTCTTTCCGATTATATTCATTTCCACTTCCACCACCTTAGCCCACATCCAGTTCTCACCATCTCTAATGATACTGAGACAGCCTCATTAGTCTTCTGGCTTACACTGCCCACAACTACTGGTTGTTAGAGTCTTTTTTCTAGAATACATTTCAGATCATGCCACTTACTCGCTTAAAATGCTTTAATGTCTTCAAAATTTGGACCGTATTTCTCTGCATGGTGATCAAACCAGAGAAGCCATGTCAGACGTCTCCCTGAGACTCACCTCTTACCTGCTCTCGCCAGGCCTGTGTCCCGGCAGCCTCGCCTGTGATGTACGGTTCCCTGAGGACCTGGGTGTCACCATAGTGTTTTCCTGGACAAACTCCCTAGCATGAAATGGGAGTTTCCTCCAGAGGGTGCCTTTCATAAAAGCCATCGGTTTTCACAGCCAGGAAAATCTGGTTCGATTAGTAGCTGGGCAACCCTTTGTGGTCTCACTTTTCTTGTCTATAAAGGGGGCTCTTTATATCTTCTTTCAAGGTTGTTGTAACAATTTCATTGTAATCATAATAAAAGCTGGTATTATGGGGCACTTTCTAGGTGTTGGGACTGTTTTAAGCACTCTACATGTATTCATTGAATCTGTGTTTCACTTTATGATATCAGTACAGATGTAATATTTGTCCGGCAGATGAGAAAAATGAAAGCACAGAAATTAGGTAACTTGCCCATGGTCAGGCTGCTATTAGATTGGGAAGCCTGGATTCCAAGGGATAATGTATGTAAATTGCCTCCCATGGCACAGTCACTCAGTGAATGCTGTTTGATCCTTTCCTTGCTTGCTGTATGCCTAACTCTCATCTAAGTCTTGGGAAAGGACCCCAAAAACTAAAAAAGGAAAACAAACAAACAAACAAACAAACAAACAAACTCTGGTATTTATGAAGCCATTATTTGCTGTGTTTTGAGTCCAGGCTTTATAGACATGGTCTCATTTGAGACTCACTTCAACAACTGAGCTGGAACTTTATCTCCATTATGCAGAGAGGGAAACTGAGGTGGGGAGCATGAGGTAAACTACCCAGAGCTTCCTGTCTTGTGGAGGATGGAGCCAAGACTTACATCTGAGTCTCTGACACGGAAGCTCACACTCTTGCCCGCAACAACGTATTGCCTCCACAGACATTAGGAGACATGTAACATTGTTCGCAGACTTGCTGGGGGGGGGGGGGGGGACTGTAAAGGTTTCATAACAGTTACAAGCAGAAAGCTTTAAATACATAAGGAAAGCAAACCATGGATAGAGTGGCCTACCGGGGCTCGAAATAATAGAGCAGGGATCCCAATGAGGCTTGGAGAGGGAGTGAGCTATGAGTTGAGACTTGAGGAGAGTGTGGAAAATACACCAGTGGAAGAGAAAAATCAATTTTGAAATTGGAATGGTGTATGGGGAGACATGACAGATGCAGAGAACCGGTCATGGACAAGGAAGTGTTTTATCATTGAAATCTAACTAGTGGATACAAGATATTCATTGTGAGCCGGTTACAGGGAAAAAATGTATGTTTGCGGGTGGGGGGCTAAAGTCCTGGGGGGATCACTCCTGCTGACGTCCTGGATTAAAACCGATTTCCACGGTTGCCATTGGTGAGCATCCTTACTTTGAATCTGTCCCGTATTGTGTCTGAAAGGCAAATGCAATGAGCAGCAGCAATATTTCTGAGGATTATGAGCTTCCTGAGTCAAGACTGTGCTTTTATATTTTCAGCAGACTTAACACATTGAACAGTTTTCTTTGCGGAATGGAGCAAAATGAGCTCTTTTACTTGCCTGGTTGTCCTGCGACCATTCATAGCAGGGTGGACAGTTCTGTCCCATCCAGGAGTGGTCAGTTAGCAGACCCCTGAGGCCCAGGTTAGTGATTCTGCTCTCATTTTTTTTTTTAAGATGATCAATACTGATTTATCATGAAATGAATTCACGGAAAGGGACTGTAACGTATTCTCGGTTAACGATTTCAAGAACAGAGGCATGTCCTGGAAAACAGTGGTTCTTATCATGTGGGAGGAAGTCTCCTATCCAGCTTTTTTTTTTTTTTTTTGACACAGAGAATTACCCTTGATGCACAATTTTGACTTGGTTAAATTTTCTTTTCCATTATAGGTAGGCTTGTGTTGTTTTTTTTTTTTCCCCCCTCTTCAAAGAATATGACCACACATGAAGAATTGGAACCTGTCAGGTGGAGAATTCATCTCAGTCATATAATTACTGGGCTAAGCAAGTTAGATCAAAGTGAGGGCATCGGATAGCTATAGGACATTGCTTCAAAGAGTAGTTAAACTGCAAACAATATAAAGGCTTTATTGTCCCCCATTGCATGTCATTTAAATCATCAAGAATCATTTCCCATAAATGTATGGCAAATAGTGGGATGTTAATTCCTGCCTGAAAAAGCCTGCATTCAGGCCTTCACGGAGAGCAAAGGAACTTTTCTATCTGCCATTATAAATTCTCATTTCCGGGCTTGAAAGGCTCAAATTGCCGGGAGTATAGGTTTTGGTTTGGGTTTTTTCAATTATAACCAAATATCTCTGTAAACCTCTTCATGTTTCATAGAGCTAGTTAAGCAATTTCCCCTTAGATGTGTCTTTGATGTGAAAATAAACACAGGCTGAAGCGAAAGCTGAGGTCCTCTCTAAAAGACTATCTGTCTAGATGGTTCACAGTCACTCAGGCTAACATTAGACCAGAGAAAGCACACGTCAACACTCTATATTGAACCTAGATACAGTTGCTATAAGAAAAATATTTCTTCAAAAGTTTCAAAAGAATGATGACATCAATGCCAAGAACATCAAAGGAGCTGTTTGGTGCTTTCAGGTACTTTGCCAAACTCCCTCTAAATGCTGCTTAACATTCCTTTGTAATGGAGTTCAAGATGGCCTCGAAATTGCGGGGACCTCTTAAAAGGTCTGCCCATCCTACCCCTGTCTCCAGGTGACTGCACCCCAAGGAGTTTGCACGTTGTTGGCCCGGGGTGTCCAGACATGATTCAGAAGGAAGTTTTTCATTTAAGGATGCTTTGATGCTTTGAGGGGAGAACCAGGGAGCGATGTGACCTCAGGACCTCCCCTGGGTGTGCAGGCTAGAGGTGTGGCAGATGGTGGCAATCCTCTTAGCACGCTGCTGTCACAGAACAGAGGCCTTGCTCCCCAGTCATGGGGCTCCTCTTTCAGCAAGGCCGTGAAGGGGCTGGGTGAGTGACCACACGTGGAAAGTTGAAAGAGAAACCAAAAGAAATGTGTGCAGTTAGCTTCTACTCGGCTTTTCTATTTTAATCAAGCAAGAAAACTGCACATTTTACTTTATGAAAACTTTAGGTTGGATGTAATGACTGGCTTTCTTACGTCTTCTTTTTAGTTGAGAAGTATTCCTTCCAAGTAACAGAAGCTGTTGTAAAGTATCCTAAGCAAAGAGAAAAGAAAGGAAGAGAGAGAGGAAGGAAGGGAGGGGAGGAGAAAGAAAGAAAGAAAAAGAAGAAAGAGAAAGAAAGAAGAGGAGGAAGGAAGGAAGGAAAAGAGGGAGGGAAGAAGAGGGAAGGTAGGAGGAGATTCCTTAGAAGGTACGGGGTGTCTCGATTACAGGAAATATAATTGAGTCCCCAGAGTACTGGAACCAGGAACTGGAACTCTTCAGGAAACTCTCTCTGTCTCTGTCTCCCGGACTTTGCATCTCTGTAGAATTGATTTCCCTGTCGCTGGCCGTGCATGGCTGAGAACGACTCGTATGGGCAGCCCCGTGTATCTCTCATTGCAAGTGCACAGAGACTGCTAAGAGGGTCCTGTTTCAATACGCACTTACTAGAAAAACAGTGAGTTGGTTCAGTTTGATTCGAATACCTGCTTTGATCCAATCTGCGGAAGCTGGGGGAAATGGAGTGTCTCAGGATCAGAAACCCTCAACCAGGGAATGGAGGTCAGATTCTCAGAGGAAAGTGGTAAGCAAGGACAGGCACATTTCAATCTCAATTATATAGGCAATATATGTTTTATGTTAAAAAAAAAAAATTAGAGAGCAACAGACATATGAATGAAATGGGGGAAAACCTCCATCATCCCACCAGCAGAAGGTACTTCAATATCTTGAAGTGTTTCTGTCTAGCTGTTTGTTTAACAGTATTTCTGACATATTTGCTTGGGTTACACTAAGGATGAGTTAGAGTGATCAGAAACAACACACGGCTCAGGCCTCCCTCTCTAGGGCTGATTTTATAACATGGAAGAAGGACTTAAAAATCAGAAGCCAATTCCTAAAAATATTTGGAAATTGTAATGAGGATTGAAGCAATCAAGAGGTTGGCGTGGAAAGCAGCAGTGAGAACGCAGTTCAGCTGGGTGGCCAGGGAAAATCACAGCCAGGGTCACAGTAAGGTAAGATGCAGGGGAAAAGAAGAAGCCAAGTCTGATAGAGGGGGCCAAGTCCATCAAGGTACCATATTCCAGTGAGACGAAACAATATATGCAAAGACCTGAAGCTAAAAGCACCCTTTGTGTTTTAGAAATGTAAAAAATAGTAACAATAAGTAATGTAGCCAAAGCTGGGGTGTGAAAAGGAGATCCCTTTTGTTGCTACGCGGAGAACAGTTTGGCAACATGCAGAGTCAAATTCTCAGAATGTCCTTGAAAGCTACTGGGGAGCCTGCTGTGTTCGCAGTGGGAGCCTGAAGAAGAATGAAGCCTGGGATCCGGGAGAAAGAAGCCAGGGAGGATAGGGACCTTTAATACCTGTTGAAGTCAGAGAAGCCACTGAAGAGGAAGGGGACACACTGCTTTGGAATTAGGGGTGTCTGTGTTTTACGTTATTTTACCAAAAGGTGAGAGTTCTTTAGTAGTCGTGTTCAGACTCCAAAATAATTAATAGACAACCCTGGAGTGGTCTGAGGCACTCTCTCTGCCATCTCGGTTCCCCTGATATTCAAACTAACCAGTGTTTTGCTATGAGTCCAAATCCCACCAGCATAAGAAAAGAAAAGCCATCTCTTAAAGCACCCGTGCTCTCCCTACCTCTTCAGGACCTCTCAGCGCCACAGTGGGACAGAGAGTTGCCAAGAAATCAGCCCTGGGCTGTATAAAGGGAGCATGGTCCAGGGCAATGGCAGGGAATCATAGATGCCCCATAAATGGACTCATCTCGTGTTCCCAGACCAGTGAGTGCCCAGTAGTCAGATCACCAGCCAGTCTGTGAGTCCTTCCCTGGGTCGGTGCTGGCCTGGCTAGGGGGAGTGGATGAGCGACAATAAGCTATCTTCCACATCATCTTGGCATGATGTCCTAATGAAAAAACTCACAGGCCTGAAACAATTGCAAAAAACCAATCAGACCGAGTGCTAAAATCCTAAACCCAGGAGAAAGAACAGGAGGGAACATAGGAGGGCAAGGCCTCATGAAGCAGATGGGCCTCTAGCAAGGCCCCTTCCAGAACAACTTCCAGACTGGGCCCCCCAGCGAAGGGGGAGCAAGAAGCCACATCATCAATGATGCTTCCTACACTGTACATTCTGCTGAGAAGGATGTTTTAAGATTTCAAGAGAATCGCCAACATTTTATACGTAGCATTTACTTTGGATTCCCTTTGCTATGTTTTGGGCAAAAAAGTGAATCACGGGTAAAGTATTTCATGCACAAAGCAGTTGGGTTTGTGAGGCTTTTCGAGAATATTCTGTTCATTTCTCTGCTAAACCCAGAGAGCCGCTCTCTGAAAGACGGTCCCCGCAGGCTCCCGCCTTACGACCATTGCAGCGACTCGCCAGGGTGACTAAGGATGTCGTCAGCAGGCTGATCGCACTGGTTATCACGGAGTAGATCTGGAATGACATCAAAATTGCAGACGTTGTGGGAAAATCCTCCTACTTTTAACTTTTTGATTTTATTTAAACATGCCTCTGTTGTTCAACGACAGGTTTTGTTTACACTGTCGCTAGCAGAATATCCGAATATCACAAAACATGACATAGATTTACACATCAGGGGGCACTTCATGGGAAGGGAAGGGAGAGGGATTCTCTTCCTCCCCTCCGTGACTTTAATCCTGTGCACACCCTACAGAGCAACCGTCACACGGCATGACCACTTTTGGCTTTATTTCCAGACAGACTGGTCAACCTCTTTTTTTTTTTTTTTCTTTAATTGGTTCTAACAGCCATTGAGCATCATGTTCTAAGACCAATCTTCCAGGCCCTTTATGTGCTTTAAGCCTGCGGTCCTCACAGCAACTCTGTGACATAGACGGTCTCACCGAGTATGCACTTAGTGCCAAATAAATGCCTGCTGAATGAATGATTAAGCAAATGCCTTTATACAGGTGAGGAAAAGCCCCTTTCATTCTCTTCATTTTGCTTCTGTCTAGCATACACCTGACACGTAACAAGATGGCAGTAAGACGGAAGTATCACACAGGCTTGGGTTCAAGTTCTACCTCTTGTACTAAAAGGGAGCTCCCAGTAATGGAGTGCTGCTCTGAGCTGGGAACCCATAGGGTGCTTCATGTATGAGGTTGTGTCCCGACTAGCAGGGAGGTGAGTGACCAGTCCGAGCTTACACAATAAACTGGAGGAGGACAGCATGTACATCGCAGGGTGAATTCCATGCCCTCTCAAAGTCTCATGTCCTCCCATTTGCCTCCATAAAACAGGATGTCTGCCTCTCTTCCCTCTTCTCTCCACAAATGCTTTGTAGCTTGATGGTAAACGTGCACCAGTCTCCAAGCAGAATTGGTGGAATTGTCCACACTGAGAATTGTCCGCACTACAGGGAAACACCCTTCCCCTGCACTTGTGACAAAGGTTTCAGAGGCAAATTCCAGCTCTTTAGTTACTCTTCCACAAGCCATCCAGGAACGATGGGAAAAGGACAGGGAAACATTAAAGACATTTTAAATATGGGGCATTTGGCATTTAGTGTCTTTAGAAGGACAATGTGTTGACTTGTTTTCTCTATCAAGATCCCTAATTGTCAATATTCTTGCTTCCATATAACACTTCACCGGGGATTTTATGAAAAATAACTCTTCTTTTCTTCACTCAAATAGTCACATATCTCAGAGTTCAGACCTTTTGGAACAAAGTTATGGAACCAATTTCCCAAATAGATCTAACACGCCTTCCCTGACAGCTTTTACCAAAAAAGAAAAAAGTTCCTATTTTTTCTTTAAAAAGTAGAAGTGGAAGTTATTGAAAAGCATACAAGAAGTATGCTCCGACTGTCCTTCCACTCCCGTGCATTCATCGTATAGGGCATGGAGTTGAGATGAGGCTAAGCATTGGACCCCAGCTTCAGAATCCCTTCCAGAGACTCAGCACAGCGTCTGTCATAAAGTTTCATGTGCCCCTTCACTTTCTGTTCACACAGATGACAAAGGGGTCCCGGTTCTAGGACCTCCCATTCCTCTGACTTCAGAGTTCAGAAGAACCTGAGCACTCAAGCCAAACTGTAGGAGAACCATTAAATTGCTTGACAGTTGACACTGAAAATGTTCCCACAGCCTTCTTGCTATGCCAGTGTTTTCCTCCTCGATCGTTAGAAGGATCCAGCTTCCCAGATTCTCAAATCTGCCCACGGACCACTGTTTGAACACCTACAATATACCCAGCATCGTGGCAGGTTCTGAGAGAAATCCAGTCAAGCATAATGCATGGCACCCACCCCCAAAGAGCATAAACTCTAGTTGGGCAAACGTAAATATTATAGGGGCAGAAAACAATAACTTCACAATACCAGATAGCTCAGAACTCTGCAAGGGCCCAATAAGAAGGGGGAGCTTTCAGGTGCCTTTAGCAAAAGATTGAAAATCCCATCTAGTTTGTTGGGGGCAGGAGACTGAGGGAGATCAACTCACCTCCAGTACTACACTGAGCTCTGGAATCCACCTTTCCAGGATCCCAGACTTCATGTTAGGAAGCAACTCAGGCATCCCAAGTTATTTGGAGAGTTGGTCCCTCCCTACCCTCTCACTAATCAGCCATGAGTAAAATGGCCCGAGGAAAGCTTACAGATGATGAGACCAAGATACTCATTCCCCGGAGGACCTCAGCAGTGTGGGAAGTGTGGTTCTTGTGCTTCTGCACAAGAGAAAGTCAGAAATCTACTTGGGGGGCTGGGATGTGACCTATGGACTGAATTGTTACCTTTGTGTGGCATATTCCCTGTTTCTAGGGCAGCCCAGGAGACAAAGAATGCATTTATTTTGTGGAAAGGGATAGGGAGCAGGGCAAGAAACAGAAACCAGGGGATTGCGCAATAATGGCATTTTTAAATCCCTCCAGGAAGTTTATGTTTCGAGTCCTTTGGAAGAGCAAAGTACAGCTGTTCAAAAGGAGAGTTTACTGAGTGACCCTGGCCCCAGAAAGTTTGCTGAGGGGACCCCGGCCCAACTCCGCCACGTGCTGGGTTTTTCCAGGCCATAGACATTGTCCCAGCACCTCCATTCCCAGCCCCCTCGGGGGGCAGGCAGGTCACTCTGTCTGGCCCTGGGATCCTGAGCAGGCCTCAGCCTTCCCCCCAGCAGAGACCACAGGCCTGAAATAGCACCGAGGTGTTCTCGTAGGAGAATCCGAACAAGGACGAGAGTGAAAAGAAACAGTCTGCTGGACCTCAGCAAAGCACAGTGATTTCTGTGTGGTGTGCAAACCAGACCAGACTTGCTGTGTTGAAATCGTTCCCGAAAGAAGCCCTTTCCTTGGATAGCCAGTGAAAGGGTAATATTGTGCACATAATCTCACAAATTAAACATAGAAGTCTGGGGGCAGATTTATTGTACACAAGAAAAACTGCTTCCTAGACCATGTAGGTGTTGGGAAAAGTGTAAATGGTAACATGTGGGGCTCGTTTGAAGACTTGACATCCTGCCACCGGCTTCATCATCGCATAGCTCCCTAAGGCCAGAGATGATCTGTTTGGGTCTGGGTTCAGAGCTCTCTCTGCATAGTTCCTAAATCTTTCTGACTGACCAAGTGACCCTTGGTCTCTTCCCTTTCTCCTATTGGAGCCTTGAGGGTGATGTCCCGAGCTTTCACCGTCTACTTCTAACCAGTGATGTCACCAGCCCCTCCCTGCCACCCATCCCCACGCATCCCGAACGCCCTTACCTCTGCCCTGTGTGTGTGATCCGTCTTTGTTCTGGGATCCTTAGGTCTTGGGTCTCTGTGTCCATCGTGTCCAGAACAGGGTCAGTCTTTGGTGAGCTGAAGGCTGAAGGGAAAGCAAGCAATGTGCTTAGTGATGGAGAACAAGGACTTTGGGGCCAGTCAGACTGGGGCGGGTGCATCCTGTCTCTGTATCATTCACTATGTAACTTCCTGTTAGGAGCCATGATTTCTTCACTTATACAATGAGGATGGAAATACAGGTTCAGAGAGCTGTGTGAGGCTCCACACAACTCTTAGAGTACCTCTCTTAAGCTTCTGTATGCGGTGGTTATTAGGTGACAGCCTTAGGGGGGACCTCAGGTGCTCTTCTGAGGGGGCCCCTTCTTCCTTCACAATTTAAATAACTGTATTTGGGACATCTGGGTGGCTCAGTGGGTCAAGCATCTACCTTCGGCTCAGGTCTTGATCTCACGGTCCTGGGATCAAGTTCCGCCTCAGGCTCCCTGCTCATCAGGGAGCTTGCTTCTCCCTCTGCCTCTGCCTGCCCCTCCCCCCGCTCATGCTCACTCTCTTTCTCTGACAAATAGATAAAATCTCTTAAAAAACTAAAAAATGAAGAATTATATTCTATGAACATGCTGACACGAAGATAAATATATTACTGTTCAGTATGGAAACATTTCTTCAACTGAAAAGTTCCATTTCTCTTGTTTTAAAAGAAATTCAGCATTTTTGTGGACCCCTAAGTCTCCTGTGGGCCCTAGGTAATGTACCTAACAGTGCATAATGGATAAGTCAGCGGTGGGTGAGAGATTTATTTGTGGAGATTCTTTTCTGTCCTGTTTGAATGCTATTAACTGCTTTCCGGAAGTTGCTGGACTATGTGGCACTTAGGCTATATACTTCTAGCTTCCTGCAGTCCAGCTTCCCAGCCATTGGAAAGGTCCGAGTGTGGAGCTGCTCATTTCTCTTGTCCTGCCCCTCGTCTTCAATTTAAACCCAGGTCTTCCCTCCTCTGACTGAGTCTCATTTCCTGGGACTATTCCTGGCTTGTAAAATGACATTGAATTCTCTGACGAACCATTTCTCACTGAGGTATTAGTGACAAACTGTGTTCCTCCTCTACTCCTTCTAGAATATTTGCCTTTTGTTACAGAACCTGTAGAGATTCTCTACCATAATTCACAGCCATATACGATGGAGAAATTAGTCAAGCAAAGGATACACTTCAAAGTCAAGGTTGAACTTGGAGAATCTTTGATTGTCTTGGCTAATTAGCTTGATGTCTAATGTGTCTGTGCATCTGATGGTTCTTGATGGCTCTTGATGACATAACTTTGATTAGAAAGTTCTATGAGGCTGAACACAGACTGTCCCCAGAATTCTCTTGCTAAAGTGTTGTGCCTGATGGAGTCCCAGTGGTATCCCCTTTAGCCGACATCACTGAAGGAGGACTTTTGCCCCCCATCTGAAGCCCCCCACTTTCCAGCTATGCTGGTGGTAACCCCACACATATACTTAAGAAACAAGTCTTACTCCCTCTGTGCCTGTTATTTTTTAGGTATGGGCAGGAAAATGTTCTAAGAGATAACACTTTATAAAGGATACCATTTACCGCACAGCACAGGCTCTGTAGTGCAAATGCTTGCCTGGATTTCTGGCTTTTTTTTTTTTTTTTTCTTTTCAGAGAGAGAGGGAGAGAATACACAAGTGGCGGGGCAGGTGGGAGAGAATCTAAAGCAGACTTCCTGCCGACGCAGGGCTCCATCCCAGGACCCTGAGATCATGACCTAAGCCCAAACCAGGAAATGGATGCCCCTGGCTTTACTGCTTATTATTTGCATGACCTTGAAGTCTCAGTCTCCAAGCCTTTATTCTCTGTTTTGTAAACTGGGGCAGGGAGGTGGCTGAGTAGAATTAACAGCAGCCTCATGGAGGTGTGGTGAGAATTCTTCGGTATTGTGAGACTTAAATAAGACTATCCACGCAGAGACCTTATCATGATGCCTTGCCTAGCACGCAGATCCTCAATGAATGACTGCCATTATTATTACTATTATTGTTGTTGCCACCACCACTAATTCTGTTACAGCCCCTCCAGTCCTGATGGCTTAGAGAAAGTGCCAGTGCTCCTTCCCAGACTCTGCAAGGCACTGCCCAGGGAGTGGCCTGAGCAATGGGAGAATCTGGCAGAACAGGTTCTTTCCAAGCAGTGGAAAGTAGATCAAAGGCAAGCACCCAAACCTGAAAAAAGAATGTATTCCTTTGTTTGTTCTTTACTGGTTGTGAAAAGACTTCCAAAATGTAACTTACACTGGAATAAAAACTGTGGCCACTCTTGAGGTAACATGGCTGAGTCCCTGTGGTCTTTGTTCTTCCTGACCCCCAAGGACAACTGGGGAGGCGTTTTGAGTTTCTGCTGAGTGTGGTGATGGCTGACAATGTTCTGTGATGTTGTTGCCTGTGTCAGTGCATAGCGAGCTCAGCAGTCAGCAAATGTGCGGAGACAGCAGTGATGGCAGCATGGGGAGCTTCACACCCAGGGGCAAAGTATACCTATGCCTTGTTGCACATCATGCATCACCCAACGTGACATTTCATGGGACTTGGATAGGCCTCTTGGTTGAAAATAACAGAAGTCCAACTCATGCTAGCTCAAGCAAAAAAGGACATTTATTTTAAAGACTCCACAATGTACCACGGAAAATGAGACAAGAGACAGGCTGATCTGGGATTGAAACCCAGCCCTGAAATTTTGCCAAAACTTACGTCTCTCTTCTCTCTGTTAGTCTTCTCTCTTTCTACAGACTCACTTCTTCTGAGGCTTTGGTTGGCTATTGGAACAACAGCTCACAAGTTTTGTAAATGTTGATGCAGTCATCCAAAGAAAGCCTGATCTCACTTTCTCCAGTTCCAGAATTCCTCTGGCAGGAGCTGATTGGCCCAGTCTAGGTCAGGTTCCTTTCTCTGATTACCAGTCAGCAATGGGAACAGGGAAAAACAGGTTAAAAGAGCACGGGACATCCACCCTAACTATATACCACTTGTGAATGAGCAAAACCACAGATAAAGGAATAAGGGATTTTTTTTTTTTTTTAAGATTTTATATATTTATTTGAGAGAGCACAAGTAGGCAGAGCAGCAGGCAGAGGGAGAAGGAGAAGCAGGCTCTCCACTGAGAAAGGAGCTTGATGGGCTGGATCCCAGGACCCAGGGATCATGACCTGAGCCGAAAGCAGCTGCTTAACCAACTGAGTTACCCAAGCACCCCTAGATAAGAGATTCTTGAAATAGGGATTGAAGAACTACACGACAAAAAACATACTGTTCACATTTTTTTTTAAAGATTTTATTTATTTATTTATTTGAGAGAAAGACAGTGAGAGAGAGCATGAGCGAGGAGACGGTCAGAGGGAGAAGCAGACTCCCCATGGAGCTGGGAGCCCGATGCGGAACTCGATCCTGGGACTCCAGGATCATGACCTGAGCCGAAGGCAGTCGTCCAACCAACTGAGCCACCCAGGCGCCCCCATACTGTTCACATTTGACCCTGTAACTGCATCCTGGCCATTCCCAGACTCCTCTCACTTCACCAAAAATTCGGGATGTCTGTCTGCTCACTGACCTTGGCCCCTTCATACAGGGGAGACCGTAGCCCTAAACAAGCCAATTGCAGCACACTCTAATGGAGATGCCACAGGCTGCAGAATTAGCCAGACCTTGAGTTAAAGCCCAGGTCTGCCGCTGACTAGCTGTTGTGACACTGGACAAGTTACTTAGCCTCTCTGAGCCTTGGTCTCCTTATCTATAAAATAATAGCTATCAAATAATACATATTGATTCAGGTTATTGTAAAGACTAAGAAAAATAAAGCAACTATATTTAAAATACTTAGCATATAATAGATGCTCATTTTCTATTTAGGTCACCTAGAAATCATCAGGAGGGTGAGGAGTGGTAGTAAATGAAAAGGGAGAAAAAGGAAAGTGGTAGCATTTTGTATCTGGGAAGTATCCTGCCTCAGGTATTTTACAATTATCCTGAGCAAACATTAAATAATTTAAGTGGGTCAGCTGTACTGGGAAAGCCACACTTGGATAAATACTGTCTCTCACTTTAGATGCAAACCAACAAGGATCTCAAGATCAATGGGGAATGTTTTGTTTCTCATTCATTTATCGATATGACTGTATGGTCCTCAGTTTCTTTCCCTATAATATCTATAGTGCATGTCACACAATTTAATCACTGAGTTAGTGAATGAAGTGCTTGAACATTTGGTTGTGACTCTTGTGGTTTGGAGAGGCTCTCCTCTTTGAGAATGTGGTAAGCCATTTTTTTTAATATAAACTAGAATTTATTGAGTTCTGACAATCGTAAGCAGTGTGCTAAACTTGCGTTGTCTCATTTCTTCCTATGAATCAGTGTATCACCCCCATTTTGCAGGTAAGGACAATGAGGCTTGGATACATAGAGTGGCAAAGTCACTCAGCACTCATGGTAGAACAGGAATCTGAGTGCAGCGTAACAGGCTTCTGAGGCTGACTTCTTAACAATGCGCAATACTGGTTCTCTGCACCTTGGTTTTGGTTTTAAGTTTTCGAGACAGGCAACATAAGAAATGAATCCCCAGGGAAATCTGTGCTTAAAGGGTCTCATTAGATATAAAGGATAACTTCACAGTGTTCGTGCACCCACATGATGTCTCAGCGTGGGCGTGGATGCAAAGGCGAGGAATTACAGGAAGAGAAAGAGTAGAAGAACAGATACACTCTCTCCTTGGATATAGCTCTTCTGATTACTTGCTTAGAGGATAATAGTGATGAAGGGTTTCACAGATGAATCCTGGAAAAAGAGAAACTGGAACCTGTGTCCTACCTTTAGACTGTCCAGCGTTTCCCATCTTGGTCAAAATGGAGCTCATTCCAGTCTGTCGCTGTGTGGGGCCGTGGGTGCATGCGTGTGAAGTGTTTCGGCCTGCTCCAGAAAACCACATTCGGTGACACATTGTAGCTATTATCAATGACTCGTGATGACATATGAAGTATTTTCCATCCACTGACCTATGTTCTGATCGCGGGAACCGGTGGGATCTCTAATCACTCACTGACCTGCTCCTCCAGGAACAGTCTATTCTGTTGGGTGAGTTCCATTCCATTCCAGACTGTGTTTCATTGGTACCTTTTTCTTTCTGAATTCATCCTGTGTGTAAGTGGGAAAAATTAAAGCAAAACATTGAAATAGCGTGTCTCTTTTGACTAAAAGCATGTCTGGATAATATCTCATATTTTTCTTCCTTATCCTCCCTATATTTTCAGCTCCAGGGTTCCTTGAAAAGAAAACAAGTGGGTAACCTGTCTCCCGCCAACAGCAAGAGGCCCAATGGCTTTGTGGACAACTCATTCCTTGATATCAAGAGAATCCGCGTCGGGGAGAACCTCTCTGCTGGACAAGGGGGCCTCCAAGTAAACAATGGACAAAATCCAATTATGTCAGGGACCTTGCCCATGAGCCAAGCATCCCTACGGAAGACTAACCCTCTGCCACCCCATCCTCCTGGAAATGGTATCTTTAACATGGGCTTAAAGGAAGTGAAGAAGGAACCTGGGGAGACTCTGTCTTGCAGTAAGCACACGGATGGCCAGCTGGCCCAGGAGGCTCTGTTTTCCAATAGGTACGGAGAGGACCCCGTAGAGCAGCTGATGGACCCAGAGCTGCAGGAGCTGTTCAATGAACTGACAAACATTTCAGTGCCTCCCATGAGTGACCTCGAGCTGGAAAACATGATCAACGCCACCATCAAGCAGGACGACCCATTTAACATTGACTTGGGTCAGCAGAGCCAGAGGAGCACGCCCAGGCCCTCCTTGCCCGTGGAGAAGACAGTGATCAAGAGCGAATACTCCCCGGGTCTAACCCAGGGCCCCTCAGGCTCTCCGCAGCTGAGGCCCCCGTCCACTGGCCCTGCCTTCTCCATAGCCAACTCTGCCCTCTCTGCTTCCTCCCCCATCCCTTCTGTGCCACAGAGCCAGGCTCAGCCACAGACAGCCTCGGGGACAAGCCGGGCCCTGCCGAGCTGGCAGGAAGTGTCGCATGCCCAGCAGCTCAAACAGATAGCGGCCAACCGCCAGCAGCATGCCCGGATGCAACAGCACCAGCCCACCGCCTGGTCGGCCTTGCCCTCATCGGCTGGGCCGTCGCCAGGTCCATTTGGGCAGGAGAAAATCCCCAGCCCTTCTTTCGGCCAGCAACCATTCAGCCCGCAGGGCTCCCCCATGGCCGGGGTGGCGGGCAGTGGAAGCCAGCCGAAGGGGATGGCCAACTACATGTACAAGGCCAGCCCGTCCACGCAGGGAGGGCACCTGGACGTGCTCATGCAGCAGAAGCCTCAGGATCTCAGTCGAAGTTTCATGAACACTCCGCACACAGCCATGGAACCCCGTCATGGCAACACTAAGCCTTTGTTCCATTTTAACTCAGATCAAGCAAGCCAGCAGATGCCTTCGGTTTTGCCTTCCCAGAATAAGCCTTCTCTCCTACACTACACCCAGCAGCAGCCGCAACAGCCGCAGCAGCCCCAGAGCTCCATTTCAGCTCAGCCGCCACCACAGCAGCCGTCCCAGCCCACCCAGCCCCTGTCCAGCCAGCCCTTGCTAAGGTCCCCCTTGCCACTCCAACAAAAGATCCTGCTTCAGAAAATGCAGAACCAGCCCATCACAGGCCTGGGGTTTCAGGTCTCCCAACAGCACCGCCAGGTAAGACCATAATTTTGCTACCCCAAACGCAGAGGACCTGGAGACTGCTTAGCCTGGTCCTTATGCTTTGGTTGCAACATTTGTGTTGGGGAGGAATCAAGAACACAAAGGCAGTAGTGGTCCTGTAGGATGCCCATGAAGGCCTTAGGAAGCCCAGCTCTCACCGGGCATCTGGAGGCAAGAGCTAGTATTTCCTTGTAGATCATTCCTCTCGTTGGGATCTGCAGCAGTCAAAGGCTCTTGCTTATTAAGAATGTTGCATTATAATTCATGATCTTTAGTGACATGTCCAGTTGGCAGTAATATCTGGATACACCTGATGTCTATTCCTGCAGTCAGTAAGTCTGTCGGTCATTAAGTCGACATGCGAGTACCTACCATGTGCCAGATGTTGTGATTATGCTGGAAATTGACATAAGTCCAGACATGATATTAAGAGTAATGACCCATCTACATCCACAGCAACCAACTGAAATGTCTGAATGCCCAACGCGTCGTAAATAGATCCTACTGGGACTCCATGCTGGTGCATTAAATAAGGCATGGCCCCTGTTTTCAGGCATAGTCAGGAGAGAAAGAGAGAAACAGGCTTTAAAACTCTCATTTGAATGCTAAGTGGAAAGGCTAATCACAGGTGATCACAGAGGTTGGGTGTCTTACCCTGCAAGGGGCTATCAGAGAAGTCTTTGGGAGAAAGTAATGCCTGCATTAAGTGTTGAAGGATGATATCGTCATCACTACAAACAGAAAAAAATATCTGGGTTACCTTATATCCTGTGATTAATACAAAGCCGAAGTTTTATTCTGCCCCATACTTGAATAGTATGAAGAAATAGCTTTGTGCCATGAGAGCACATGCTAGCGAGGAAACTCGGATCCCCCAAGGAATTCGAGGGCGGAAACTCTTCCCGGAAGGAAGAAGGTCTGAATGTTGCTTCATGCGTGTAATTTGGCCGTCTCTGTTAGTGGCCAAGCACAAAGACAACACATTACATGTCAAAACAATATGTCGGGATATTATGACGGCACTGAGCCTAATTTCAATCACATTCCTAGAGTAGTTTTCACGACTACTGCCCAGAAAAGAATGCCACAAGCACCACAGACCGTGGCCAAGCTAACCTTTGCCCTAGATGTGTGCCAGGAGAAAACCGGCTCTCAACCAGCATTCAGGAGCTCCGCACCATGCAAAGCTTTGCGCTCTTACCCATTTAAGTAGTGTGGGGTTTAAAAAAAAAAGTGTATTTTTTTAAATTGTAGTTGATGGAGAATGGACTTAGAGTCATGTGCATATTTTACAAAGTTCCTTTTTAACAGGTAATTTAGGGATTGTTAATAAACAAACGCTATTGTGGAACTCATTCCTAATGGCATGGGTTTGGGTGAATCTAGGTTCAAATTTGGGTTTGGATGAATCTAGGTTCAAATTCTTACTCTGACTTTCACTAGCTGTGGGGCCTCAAGCAAGTCACTGGACCTCACGAAGCCTGTGTTTTCTCACCTGTAAATGGGAATGATAATAACATATCCTAGGATTTTTTTTTTTTAGAATAAAATTAAGGAGCACTTGGGTGGCTCAGATGCTTAAGCATTGGACTCTTGATTCTAGCTCAGGTCATGATCTCGGGGTTGTGGAATCGGGCCCCGTGTCAGGCTCTGTGCTAATCAGAGAACCTGCTTGAGATTCTCTCTCCCTGCACCTCTGCCTTCCCCCCTCAACATGTGCACTCACGCTCTCTCTCTCCCCCTCTCTATAATAAATAAATAAATCTCTTAAAAATGAGATCATTTTGCACCCAGAGTTTAGAACAAAGTTGACACTTACTATGATTATCATGGAAAGAGCCATGTATGATATCAGAATATTTTTAACAAGTATTACTCTTATGTAGGAGATGCATTGGAATAAGTCTCAATATTTTTTTTTTTGCTGTGAATATCACATATTTGTTCTATTTTTAAAAATTTAATTTTTTTCAGTGTTCCAAAATTCATTGTTTATACACTATACCCATGTAATACATGCCCTCCATAATTTCCACCACGAGGCTCACCCAACCCCCACCCTCTTCCCCTCCAAAACCCTTAGTTTATTTCTCAGAGTCCACAGTCTCTCATGGTTTGTCTCCCCCTCCAGTTTCCCCCAAATCACTTCTCCTCTCCATCTCCCAATGTTCTCCATGTTATTCCTTATGTTCCACAAGTAAGTGAAACCATGTGATAATTGACTTTCTCTGCTTGACTTATTTCACTCAGCATAATCTCCTCCAGTCCCGTCCATGTTGATACAAAACTTGGGTATTCATCCTTTCTGATGGAGGCATAATATTCCATTGCATATATGGACCATATCACTTTTATCCATTTGTCTGTTGAAGGGCATCTTGGTTCTTTTCCACAGTTTGGTGACTGTGGCCATTGCTGCTAGGAATGTTGGGGTACAGGTGACCCTTCTTTTTAGTACATCTGTATCTTTGGGGTAAATACCCAGTAGTGCAATTGCAGGGTCATAGGGTAGCTCTATTTTTAATTTCTTAAGGAGTCTCCACACTGTTTTCCAAAGTGGCTGCACCAACTTGCATTTATACTTTAAAGAACTGGAGAATCAACAACAAATTAAACCAACCCCACACACTAGAAGGGAAATAATCAAGATTAGAGCAGACATCAATGATATAGAAATAGAAGTCTCAAATTCTAACATAAAGAGTTTCAGAGAAATAAAACTATCCTGGGGCGCCTGGGTGGCTCAGTGGGTTAAGCCTCTGCCTTCGGCTCAGGTCATGATCCCAGAGTCCTGGGATCAAGCCCCGCATTAGGCTCTCTGCTCAGCAGGGATCCTGCTTCCCTTCCTCTCTCTCTGCCTTCCTCTCTCTTTACCTGCCTCTTGGCCTACTTGTGATCTCTCTCTGCCAAATAAATAAATAAAAATCTTAAAAAAAAAAAAAAAAGAAAGAAAGAAAGAAAAGAAAAAAGAAAACTATCCTTCAGTCTTATATTGTCCAGCAGTATAGTGAATGGGTAGTGATTTACCCTCGCTAAGCCCAGTCTTCTGATCATAAAAATGGAAATAATAAATAATTAGATATTAATAAGAGGTAGTGTTCATTATTTACCCTGTAAATGACGTGACTTCTGTCTCTCTTCCTTATGGTATCTCATTTCACCCATATGGAGGAAATACCATTGTTCTCATCTTACAGGGGAAACAGCTGAGACACAGAGAGATTAAGTAACTTTTCCAAAGTTGCACAGATAAGAAGTGGCAGAGCCAGGATTCTGATGGTCTGTTTTGAAGGTTGTGCTTTTAGCCACTGACTATACAGCTCACGGGTAGGATATGTTGGGAAATGAATGACCGCTTATAGACCCTTGTGAAATTCTCAAAAAGAGTATTTCCTGTAATATGAGGCATATTTACGTAATCTACAGGGTAGATGAAATGCTTTGGGGATAAAGAAAGTCTTAAATCTCTCACCTTCAGAGTTGTTAAAGAAAAGAATCAAAAAATATCTGTGTGACGGCTGACCTTCTTGACGGTGAACATTATGGAGCTACCCAAAATAAGCGATTTATAACAGGAAATATATCTCTATATCCTGTCAGCCCTTCTTTGGGAGCCTTCCTGCCATCCTAGGTCCTGTTTCTGGCTCCATTTTTCATATCTACAGCTATACACCACACTCATGTCCTCTTTGTCCCCATCAAAGCTTCCAGAACTCAAGCACACCAGTGGGTGCTGATGGCCAAATCAACAAACATCGTTCAATGTCTTAGGTAATATTAAACCATTTCCAGTGCCTATGACACATGATGCCAAGACAATTTTCATCTTTTCAAGAAAGCCCTTTAAAAGTGATGTAAGTGGCAGCAGCATTTCAGGCTGAAGACCCCTTCTATACAGGCTGGACACGGTGACCCATTTACGGCTTTGTCCTAACTTTGTATATTGAATCAAATTGTCCCTTCCTGATCCACAGTTCTAAGAGGGAGGATTTGGAAGTCCTGTGTCTGAATTGAAAGCAAGTGTACCCGGGTTCTATGGTCAAATAAGTGGTGCCTTCTTAAAAGCATTCACCTTTGGGCGGATGGACCCCTGTTCAATATGGTTACAGAGTTTTTCTGTGAGAATTGTGTTCAGAGTTTTATGCTCATTGAGTGGATTATTGCCAGTGCAGTACTGTTCATCCTGTTAGGGTGATCTTTGAAAACACTCAAAATGGCTAATGCTGCTTTGGGTCAAAAACGAGGAATAGGTGATAGAATAGGACTGGATTTCAAATATGGCTTGTGAACTTTCTCTGAAGGCAATAAAGTAATAAATGATAATTTTGAGAAGGAACTTTCATTTGGATGTGCGTATTTTTAAGGTTTTTCTAATTCTTATTGTCTCATCTAGTATATTGCCAAGTATTCTCAGCTCAGGAAGGTTTAACCTCACCATTTATAGGAAACCGTACACATGTGTGTTCCCATTCTCAATTAGCTAAGTCTCTGTTACTCGTGACTGAAGCCATAGGAGGGGAGAGATTGGGAATTAAGCAATTCTTAAGTTTATCAACTAGAGTGTCCTAAATGCAAGCATTGGTCATGAATCTTTTTCTGTTTGTGTTACTCACTTTGTACCAAACATAGGAAGACTTGTTATGGGATTTGATCATTGGAGTCCTTTCATCTTGGACATGGTGGAAATCTTGTCTTTCTGCTACAAGATGGTAGATTGAATTTGTCAATCAGTTGCTTGTAATTTACCCAGCAGAGCATCACCCTTCAGAGCTCTTCACCCAGACAGATCTGCATGGTTAGGCAAAGAATAAACTGGGGAGAGCCTGTGCGCCTCTTTATTGGGTACCTATCTCTGTTCTCCTAGATGTGAGGGATGCCTGAGAGACGGACGCAGCATAATCAAATTGTTGGAGACCTCTTTATCGTTCCATGCCTGGGGTGGTTTCAAGTAATCCCTTCTCCAGATACTGAGAGAACAAATGGTATTTGGTATTTCACAAAATGTCTTCAGTGACTCTGTCTTACTAATGTTTGGGGCTTGGCAAATGGAAATACCTCCTGGCTATAATTTCCTTCCCTTTTTGAATTGAAGGTTATGAGAGAGGGCAGGAGAGGGACATAACACATGCAGTTCTGATTTATCTTCAAGTCACTGAATACTTGTTTAAGGTGTGAAAGAGTTATTGGTTCACTAGGGCTTGTGAGAGTTCAAGCCAAAAGCTCTAACCTCTTGAACCAAGAAGTGATCTTTGTCAGAGCTGTATAATCAGACACTTAAAAGTGTGAATTTTTTTTTTCTAACATTAGATCCATGAAACTCAAGTGGATTCTATATTTGGTTTAGAATTATCCCATCTCTAAAAATTCTGAGAGGGAACGCAGCCAGTGAATGGATGGTTTGTTATGACCGAAACATAAATTCGTACATTTCCTCCTTAGTTTAAAGCCAAGTTTTATATCATATATTAAGAGCCTCAATCATATATTAAGAACCTCACCCTGCTCTCTCTGCCTAGCCAAGTTTATCCTTCACGCTTTACATATCTACCCTTGGCGTAAATCAGACAAGCCTCATGTTCTCACCCCTTCTTCTTTAAGGTAATTTTGTGGGGTTTTTGGTGGTTTTTTTTTTTTTTTGGCTGTTGTTGTTTTTTAATGATTTTATTTATTTATTTGACAAATAAGTCACAAGTAGGCAGAGAGGCAGGTGGTGGGGGTTGGGGGAAGCAGGCTCCCTGCTGAGTAGAGAGCCCGATGCAGGGCTCGATCCCAGATCCCTGAGATCAGGATTGAGCTAAAGACAGAAGCTTAACCCACTGAGCCACCCAGGCACCCCGGTAATTTTGGATATATCTGGTCTTAAAGAAGAACACACACTTGAAGGTAGAGGAATCACTGGAGCACTCATATACTGACAAATCCTTATAATCACCCAGTAAAAGTGCCAGAGAAGAGATATAACCTTGAATCAGCTGAGAATGACTTTTCTACTGGGAAAATAATCGCAGTATTATCCCAATGAATGCAGAATATGGATTCAGTGTTCTGCAACAATATAACTTCCAAACCACCCCTTTGCCAGGAGCCACAGATTGGCTAAAGGGTCAGCCAGTTAGGCTAGTGCCAGGGTTCAGATTTAGGGGCTAGAACCAGATCAAAAAGTCAGAGCGTGAAGGGCCAAAAACAAGGCCAAGCCAATGTCCTAGACAAACTGGGACACAAAATCAATCAGCATACTTGGAATCTAGGAGTGAGGCCAAAAGATGGTAGTAAACCTGTGGTCATGGGTCAAATATAAAATCTAGATTGAAGTTAGGATAGAGACCCAAGAGATGCTAGGTGATCATTACAAATGACCCTTGACAATTTGGTGATTTCTGTTATGACTCACTATGGCTGGGCTGGGCTGGGCTGGCAAGAGGGACGAGGTCTGATACACACCAAGGACTGTCCGTGGCAGACCAAGAACATACTATGTTTGCATTTTCATTTTATCTTTGATACTTCGTCATTTATCTTTCCAGTTGAAAAGAAAATAAAAATGCATTTTTAATATTCCATGAGACCAGTGCTAGGGCTGAGCCCAAATAAATTTCCAAACGTGTATGTTAATCTGACCTGTACTGAAGAATCTTGATTGGCAAAATTAGCAGGAGGGGGATTTTGCATGTGTCTTGTTAGTTTCTGTTAGCTGATTTGTTGGCTTTCACATTAGTACCAATTCTGTGCCACATGCGAACAGCCCAAATGGTAGATACTATCAACCCCTTTGAGGGCACTGAGGCTCAGAGAGGTTAAATAACTTGCTCAGAACTACAGTTAGGAACTGGTCTGAATTGAAGCCCAGTGTTAATAACCACTGGGCTGCCTACGTTATGTAACTAGGTAGATGTGGTTTGGGTTGTGCTAACAGAGCCTTTGCTAGGGAATCTGTTCGAAATTTCGTGATTGTCTACATGCCCAGTTTATTTCTACCTCAGGGAAAATTTTAAGCCAAGAATTCTGACGCAGGGAGGGATCTTCAGGCAAATTCACCAACGTGGACTTGTCTGAATCCACAGATCTTTAGGTTTCCCCACCTGCCCCAGCCAAGAGCCTTGAGCTTAAAGATCTAAGGCTAAATTGAGTACTGCCCTGTTCTGAACTCTACCAATGGTTTTTATCCATTCATTCAAAAAATGTTTGTTGAGGGTTTGCTGTTTGTCACCGTCTGGACACTGATACCACCACTCAGAACAAAGAAGATATGGTAAGGGACCAAAAATAAATAAATAAATAAATAATATTTTTAAAAGATTAAATGATCAGAGAGTATTTTCAAACTGAGCTGTTTTCATCCTACCGCAGGCTTGGTTTATTCTTGCTTTTGTTGCTAGGCTGATTTGCTGGTGGGTGCCTTGGTACCTCTGATCTCATATAAAAATGGAGAATGCCCAGGGGAGTGGTAGATGACTTTGTTTTTCAAGGAAAAAATTTCAAGAGTTTGGTTAGCTTTTTTCAATGATAAAGAAAACTCATTCCCTTTCTTGTCCTTTAACATGCTCCATCAGGATTTAAGAACTGTGTGGGGTCCCTGTTAGAGTTTCGCCACGGGAAAAAACCATAATGCGTGCATGCATTTGTATGATAAGAGTTTATTGAGCACCTACAAGGTGCCAGGAATTGGAAATGAAAAGATCGCGTGATGTAGAGAACCCTCTTTGCACCCATCTATAAGATCAGGAAGGCATGGTCCCAACTCCTCAGTGAGCTTTTGATGTGAAGGAGATGTCTGTCCTAGATACTCACTGGGTTCTTCTTGGGGATACATAAATCCGCTCTGTACAATAACTGAATCCAAATCACATGGGCCTTTCCCGTAAGGCTACCAATTCAACTTTGAATGTGTTATTTTAACCTTTTACAGAGTAGAGCTCTCTTTTACTGGATATTCCACTTTCATGTCTGTTTTATTTTGTCATCCTAGTATGTAATAGCTCAGAGCACAATAGAGTGAATTTGTGTAAAGCAACAATTAACTCCTGTATTCCTCAATAAAGAAATCAACACAATAACAAGAGGAACACGTTAGCCTTGGAATCATAATGCATAGGGTTTAAATCCACACTTAGGGGAATGACTTCTATTATTTTCATTCCAAGGTCTTTGTCAGTATGTTGCATCCATCAACAAGAGCTGTGCATTTAAAGCATTAATGTGTAATTCAGCCTGTTGAATACCAAGTTTCCAACCAGGGAAAAAAGGGGTATGAGGTTAAGAAATAGATTTGATCCCAAGGATGGAAATGCAAGAGGGTTAATGGAAAATCTGACAGATATTTAACTATAATGTGCATTAATGTAGGTGACTCAAACAGTCCCCTTTGCACCTATTCTAATTAGTTCTGCCTTTTCTAATCAGATGTCAGTTGTTATCAGTTTGGTAGAGGGGGGGTGGTGATTTCTTTTTGTGAAATTGAAAGGAAGCAACAACCCATTTCGCCGGTGCAGTAATCAGTAAATGTTCACGTTAATGGTTAATTAAAGTCAGGCACAGAAACTTGAGATTCTGAAGGTGTTTATTATAAGGAGCTCTCGATTTGAAACAAAAGACGGCACAAATGTTTAGACTACCAGGATCAGAGAGATGAAATGGGAGTGAATCATCTTACGCTTTTACACTGGGTTTTAAGCAGGGAAGACCAAACTTACACACACAGAGCCTAGGCAGCTCTCTGGATACTAATTAGAGAACTCCAGCTGAATATTTGCATTTCATGCAATGAATCTGAACAATAAAGTGGCACTTTATTCTCCACGCAATAAATTGAATAGCGCATAATAGAGGGAAGCCAATGACTATTTTCCTGTGCATCCTGCAAAATCAAGTTTCAAGGTCCCCGAGGAAGAAAGAATGGGGGTGGTTGACCTGTTTCCCTTTCTTTCTGCTGCTAATTCCCTCCACCATGAATCACTGGCATTTTCCACAGTTGGCTTTTCACAGGAGCTTAAGTTCGGCTCCACCTTTAGGAAACATGAACTTCATAAACAGGGAGGTTTGGGCGCTTCTTCTTGGTAGTCCACAGGCCTGTGCGGGTGTGCACGTGAGCCTGTGGGCTTCACGCTCTGGGCTTGGGCTCCCCTTCCTACTCTGTGCCTCTGGGTCTTTGTCCCGTTCCCCTCCCTTCGGCTCTAGCCTCTCCTCTTCCACCCTTTCCCTACAGATCAGTTTTTGAACTCACCCCTTTTCCCTGACCTCCTGGAGACCTGTTCGATGGCAAGCCTTCAGTGGGAATGGGGGAAGGAGAGGACATTTAGCCACTGAAGCTGTTGTTAGCCACAAGGATGAAGAGACTTTTCCTGGAAGAGGATCTGTCCTGGGGAGAGCCACGAGGCTAAATGAGCTGGCAGGCCCATCTCTCTCTCCCACAGGCCTCCAGCACAAAGGAGTGAATTCTGAATGGACATACCCATGGGCAGAACATATCCTGAATAGCTTCTGACCATTGTCCCTTCTCATGTCATGTGCTGGCTAAACTGGCCTGCCTCCCTCCAGTCTTGCCAACCTGCTACTGGAGTGAGCATGCTTAAACAGGAATGTGGTCAAGTCTGTCACCTACCTGAGGCCCGCAAATGACCTTCATTTTCTCAGAATAAAATCTCAATCTTTATGTAGCTTATAAAGCCTTATATGACCAGGCTCCTGCCAAGATTTATTGGTTTCCACTCCCAGCTTTTGTTTATTCCTTGACTCCCACCCACTCATTCACTCATCTTTACCTGCCACGTTCACACACACTCTGCACTCTGGCTCCTGCCATAAAAGGTATACTCCGATTCCTGAGAAGTACCATGCTTTCCCTCACCCTCAGGTCTTCAAGTATGTTGTTCCTTCCATCAAGAACATTCTTCTGTTCTGCTCTGCACAGCTAACCTAACTCTGTGCTCTCTCAGTCTCAGCTGAGATATTTCCCCCACAAGGTTTCCCTGGCTTCCCGATTTGGATTAGCTCCCATCCTATACTCTCTGGTAGCTACCTCTGCTTCCGCTGTTTTAGCTGATATCAGTCCTCATCTACCTGTGTTCTTGTGTGTCTTCCTCAACTAAACTGCAGGCTACTTGAAGGCAAGGATTGTGTCCATCTTGTTCACCATTGTCTTCCAACTTTTGACATGGCTACTACATGGGAGGAACCCAAAACATATCTGTTGAACAATGAACACACGAATTACACCATTGACCCACCATCCATTCTTCTGTTCCTGGGAGTTAAGGGTGCCAACATGCTACCCTCTCATCCCAAGAAGGAAGGAGCAGGAGCTATCATTTCCACCTTCTTCCATAACAAGTCCGCCCTTAAAACACCATTTGCCCATGGATCTGCACCAACGGTTCTAGTTTGCAGGGGTAGAAACTAGAGAATTCACTCTCAGCTATGCCCCAGGTTAAACCTGTGGAAGGCTCTTCCTTGGAGCCTAGACTGACCTATACCACAGGGAATCATATGGGTAAGAGTCAACCAAGAGAATTTTATCAAGAATATTCCAAATGATTCTTTGTTTTTATGAAACATATGGAACATCAATAATTTACCAACACTCCCTACCCATAGGTAATGGACAGAAACAAGTGATTATGTAGTGTTATAAGGTTTCTGATAGAAGTAGCCGTAGGATATTCAGAGAATACAAAGATAAAGCACCTTTGGGAACTAGAAAATGCTTCCTGAATAAGGCATCATCTTCCTCACCTTTGTTCCCTGTGTACTCACATTATTGCAAGCCTCCCTCTTTCCAACTCCCTTGTCCCTCTCAGTAGTGGGCTGGATGGCATGTCCAAGGAATTCTACCTCGTTCTGTACTCCGTAGGGCCGTGGCCAGTGGCTGGGCTTCCATTTATCTTTGTTGCTTTGACCACGCCTTCTCCCTGGAAATGCCACTTCACTGCAAATCCAGTCACTCCCCAAGGCTCTCTTTCACTGGACTGGCTCTCCTTCCCATGAATGCCTTTTGCCCAACAGTTCCCTTTTCCCTCCTGCCTGTGGCTTCCTGCCCAGCTGCTTGGAGAGTTCCAAAGTGTCTTAGAACCCCAGCCTCTGCCCTAACTGCCTATGTTGCTGACATCACCTCTCCCCAAGCTCTGAAATAAGCAAAATTTGTTTCCTCCTCCTCTAGTACATACAACAGATTGCCAACACTGTTGGTACCATTCTTATATCGTATGGTAATTTTGTTTAGATATCCGACTGGTCCAGTGAACGAGGAATTCCTGGAGAGTTGGACCATGGAATTTCTTTTTCTTCTCTGAACCCACAAAGCTTTTTGTATCTCTCATTGCATTCATTGCTTGCTACCTTGAATTATATAGTTAAGTCTATACGTCAACCCCTCCACTAAACTGCAAGCTCCTTGAGACTGGAGTCTACATATAATTTTTCTTTGTGCCTCCAAGGGCTAACAGAGTACCTGAGAGAAAGTCCCAACATAAGGACACAGAAAAAGGAAAGAAGGGAAAGACGCCTCAGTGTATGTGTGTGTGTGTGTGTGTGTGTGTGTGTGTGTTACAGGTTGTATGGTCTTGAAATCAAAGGGAAAAAAATAGAGTTGAAGAACTTCTGACATCAACCTGAAAATAAAAAGGTACATTATTGAGAATTTATGCATGGTTTACCTTAGTGATCAGATAGCCTTGGTCAAATTACTTGGAGTCTCTGAAACTGAGCTGCATTATCTGTACAGTAAGAATTATGACACTATTTTGCAGTATTATTGAAAACATTCCATGAGACTTAGGACAAATGTAGGGCCTTGATGGCAACTCACCTTGATGGCAACTCACAAGTGTTAGCTTGCTTTCCTTTGCACACTAAGGACTACCAGAAACAAATCCACTGAAATAATCCAAATTAAATGTTAGTAAACACTTGCAGTGGTTGAATTCCAAATCTGACTGTAAGTTTCCAGGCAATTAAGGCAAAAAGAAATTATGTGGGGGATATAGGGGTTCTTCTTCTCTAGCATGAAAGAAAGCACGCCAGTTCATCAGTAGAGGCAAACTATTTCCTGGAAATGAATTCAAAGGTTCATTTATCACTGGGGGAATTGGGTAACACGATGGATATCTTCCACCAAACATTTTGCAAAGACACCATGACACCGTTTCCTTTGAAGTTTCTGTTTTTAAGCTGCATTATAAAACCCAAGGCCAAAATCCTGGATTTTAATTCAGTGAATACTTTTCCCTGGGAAGCTGAGATAATGGGGTACAGATGTCATGTTTTCTGAAACTCTGTATCAATGGTTTTTGCACTTTGTTTAAGTAAGAATACATCTCTCTTCCCCTCCCCCTTTCAAAGTTTCCCTGAGACACCTCCCTGGAACTTAGATTCCTTCCGGACAGTCTTCAACTCTGGGTTCTGGCTTATCCCAAGGTAGAGTTTAGAGGCTATATGGAAATGCATAATTCAAATTCCCGTTAGACTGCATCACTCAAATCTCAATGTCTCGAATGAGGCTCTGGCAAACCCAAGCATTGTGTAAAGTAGATGAGACCTATGAAATGTCTACCTCTGAGCCAGCTTTCAAGGAGAATGTTTTAAAAATCCTTTTAAGCTATAATCTTATCCCTCTACATAGAACAAAACTGTAAATTTCAGATGTGACCCCTCTGCTCACCAGAGCAACCTCATTAAAAATCACTGTGAAAACATTCAGCAATTGATAGAGTTATTTTTTGATCAAAAAATACGTAACCACTTCCTGTACACAGAACACCATGCCAACTGCTCTAAGAAAGGTGCTGAAGGGGGTGTGCCCTGTGGTGGGGACCGCAGGGGCATGAGAAATAGAAGATTCTGGACGTGGACTTCCTTTAGTAATTAGACTTTGTTTACCCCCTTTGTTACAAATTTATTCTGTAATCCTTGAATTTTATGATTCTAAAATCCAATTACTGTCCTCACCCTCATCCTTTTTATCAAAGGAACCCAGGCAAATAATTTAAAAAGACAAGTCTTGCTAAAAGGTAAAAGCTATTCCTTGGCACCCCCTTCCCTTAGCTGTCACCTAGAGGAAACTACTTTCATCATTTTGAGTTTCTTCTTCTGGTAGTTATCATCAGATCACTAAATTCATGCATGCCTCAGACCTCTTGGTATGTTCTTTTTTACATCTTACACAATAGATGAAGATTTTAGTCTTTCTTTGTCTTCCCCTTTGCCACTGCAAGGTTTTGTCAAAAATTTGCCCAAGTCCATATCAGTGTCTTCAGAACTATGAAGACATTAGTAATGTTTACAGCTAAGACAAGCCAGAGTGCTGAAGCCATAATTCCTCTGAAAGAGCTCAGTGTCTAACTTTCTTTTCATTTGTAAAATTTCTTTGACTCTCTGGCTGTGTCTTCTCATTCCATCCAACAGCTCTGTGAAACATCTGTCAGTTTTCCACCTGTAATTCCTGTCAGATGATCTGTTTGTTGTTTCTTTTCCTGGATGCCTCTTCCCAGGAGCCTTCTCTCCCCAGCCCAGACGTCCCCACAGAGTTCTATAGGCCCCCAGATAGTGCTGTCACCCTAGGACTTCCTGCCTCCATGCTGGGAATGCTTTCATTTCTTTCCTTTATCGGATTTCCTCTTCTGGGTCCCGTGTGTGGCTCTATTTGCTTATTTCAATCTCATTTTGGTGGTCTATGTCTGCTGATAGCTTCCTGACAAAGGATATATGAAAGGTAAATGTTGAAACCTTCAGAGACATTATAACTCCTTTGAGACAATAAGAAGAAACTCAAAGCATCAAGAAAGAACATTGTCGAATAGTGATAATGCCCTCCTAGATACATTCAGTGCTATGGAGTGTGCAAAGAAGGGATGGGAAAGAAAGCTTCATTTATTGAGCACCTACTGTGGGCTAATTGGTTTTTCCATGACATTTCTAAGAAACAAGCATCATTTTCTCTTCCTTATCCATGAAGATCGATAGTCTTCATGAGCAGAATGCGTAGTAATTGGCCTAAATCACACAGCTATCAGGTGGCAGAAGTGGAATTCAGATGATGTTTGTCTGCTTCTAGCCATGCTCTGCACACTGTGTCTCAAACATAAATGCACAATCCTTGCCCTAAAGGAGTTTGTTCAGCCATGTCTTTAATCCAAATCGGACATTTGCTATATTTTTGCCCACTATACTACCCTCTTACTGTGTGTGTATGTAATTTAATTCTGATTAATGCAATATCTATTTTCATAGTTTCATGTACATCAAGTTTTAATATATTTTTCCATGAAATTCTGGAACATAGCTATTTCCAAAGAAGATTTCAGTTTTTGATCCCACTCTATTTATTAGGGATTAAGCAGTTAGTCTGATCTGGTTACCACTGAAAATGTGTTCATGGTTTTGCCCTTCTCCCTGGTGGATTTTGGGTTCTATGCCAGTCTGTTCATTTGCTGACATTTATCACACTTAGCTCCTGCCTCAGAGACATCCAGGATTATTGGTGGGGAATGACTCCTGGCCATGACCTGTAGCAGCAGGTTCTCTAAGCTCTCTTCCCCCTGGAAATCTGTATTGGTGTCTCTCTCCAAAACAAAACAGAACAATAAGTACAAAGGGTAAAAACATAGGAAGGGATTTAAAAATGAATGAAAAAAGATAGAATCATTGGTTTTGTATAATCAGTTACTGCCCCATATACAAACAAATGAGATCAACACATTTCATTTACGATGCTATTGAATCCCTCTGACAGCTTTTCTCACCCAGAGGCCTTGACCCTTGACACAGCTCTCAGTCAGCGAGGGGTACCAAGATCAGGGTCAGCGGCCAGACCCCAGCCCAGGGACTGTCCCCATGGCATTCTCGGGCAATGTCTTCATTATGGCGCCAGTACCACTCTTCCCTGAAGCAGAAACACAAAACCCTTTCCTCCAGTTAGAGATCAGAACCAGGTTCCATCCTCTGAACAGTCTCTACTTTTGAGTACTAGGTTCTAAAAGTTAATTTTTAGTTTGGTTGTTTGATACTCCTGGTGCATTTTGTCTATAGGAGCAATTTAAAGAAACTTTATCATGTCCCAGGCTGGCCTATTCGAAGTCTATTTGACACTTCTGGCCATTGACCTGTTAGAGTACTGACCACAAATTCTCAAACACTGCATTTCAGAAAAAAAAAAAAGGTTGTTCAACGTACACTGGTTGAACCAGGCCTAGGGGTGGAATCAGGAATATAGTCTACTTAGTGAAACAGAGAATCCCTGTTCAAGACAGAAATGGGAGTCCCATGTGTGCACAGAGAACTTTGCTCTGAAAGCCACGGAGTATGAAAGGCCTAACTCCTAGGCCTGGCTCTGGGTTCTGAATGAGAAGACAAGGAGTATTTTTGGCTGGACCTTCATGGCAGGGGGAAGCAGGCCTTCAGACCAAGGGAGGAGGAAAAGTGAGATTAGCCAGAGCCTCACCAGTGAAGGGCCACAGAGCTCTTCCTGTCTAGTGGTCATTTATAGATATTTATAGATTGGGAGCTACCTGAATGCCTATCAGTATCTATGCCTATCCGCACCAGTTTTGTGGGCAAAAGTTTGTTGACATGTTTTATCAAGGTAAAAAGGTTTTGAGCCATCAGTTCTATTTCCAAAGTCTATACAGAGCCCTGGGCAGTAAAGGCTTTGACACCAAGGCAGCCAGGCCCAGGGGCCTTTCCCAGGCTGTGCTCTGGACACCACACCAGCCTGGGGAGGCAGGACTTGGTAGCGGAGGCTGTGTTTTGCATATATGAATAGAGTCCCCCAAACAACTTGCTCCCTTTACTCCTGTTACAGCCATGATGATTCCTAAAATAAGTTTTGACCCATGTGAGTGATGAAATTGAAATTGTCTACATAGTCAAAGCCAGAGGGTCAGAAAGATGGGATAAAAAGTAGGAACGAGTAATCCCAAGGGAGAAATGAAAGGAAATTGGGGCCAAAAAAAGGCATTTCTGACCATCTCTTCTACTGTGTAAAGATACTTTATAAGGCAATTTAAACTCTGACAAATTGCCTATTTCTGTTTGCAACTACAGATGAAGCCAACCATTCTCACAAATTTCTCCATTTGTTTTTCCTCCTCATGTTTCATTCAGTTCTTTTGGGGAGGGTGGCTATTGTAAAATTCTTTCACATTTCTCTGAACACTTGAAATGGGGTCAAATCTAAATGAATGTGAATTCAGCATGGATCCCAAGGCCCTAAGGTCAGGCTCCACTTGGACGGTTTTGATGTGTAAAGTACTGCCAACATTCATTTTTCTAGAGCAGTGAGAGAAATAAGCCGTGTGCTGGTGAAGATTGATGTAGACCTCATTTTCCCTATACTCAGAGGCAAGAAGTTTCTAGTCACCTAGAAACTTTCTGTGTGATTTGGGGAATCGTAAAGAGCCCTCATCAGTCCACTTTGGGTTACACATTCCAAAGAAGCCCAATGCATGCACGTGGGTGAGAACCTCGCCAGGCAGGGAGTCTGAGGGCAGCCCTAACTTCCATGGGAATGGGATTCTCTGCCAAACCCAGATGCCGGAGGCGTCCCTCAGGGACCACAGCCCAACTTAAATGGAGGGAGTTGCTGTGAGAAGTTAAGCAGGAAGTTCTAAAGGGCTATGCACCTCCCATATGTGGGGGTGTGTACGCACGCACGCGTGTCAGTAAAACGAAAGAAGCCCTCCATCACTGTTTGCAGTATATACACGTGAAGCCTAAAATTTCAGGGAGAGAAAAAAGTGAACAGAAAAGGAGGGGAACTTGTTTACCTCTCCGAGATTTGCTCATGCGTTACTTTACAAGATGCATACGTTCATGCCTCCAGGTCTAACACGCTTGTCTTTCTCCCCTAAATGTCTCCGAGACTCCCCTTGGAGGGTAACTCAGGTGACTGTGAGGGTCACACTTTCAGTGGTAATTCTTTTAAAATGAAAAATTTCTTCACCTCCTCCTTGCCTTGGAAAGAGGAGAATTTATTCACAAATTGGTGCTAACCGTGGAGATAAGGGACCCCCAAAGAAGGATCAATGAGGTTCACTTCAGTATCCAAGTTTAGGGGAGCGTGGGAGTATTGTACCGCAAGACTAAAGAGCTCAGCATGTGATCAACATGAAAGGTGCTATCGGAACTCAGAGCAAAGAGTGAAAACATTTTTCACATCGACCATTGTAGCAGATGACACGCTGAACTGTATCTTCCCAGCCAAACCTCACCAGCTTTTCCAGTAACCTGAAAAGACAAAGAAAAAGAGAACTTGGGGGAACTCCTACTCATCAGTCAGATTTCCCCTTAATCGTCACTTCCTTTAGGAAGCTGGTCAGACAGATCCACCCCCACCTGACTTCCCCTCTCTCAGCTCTTCCTGCTCTTTATGTTGTGCCTTCTAGAATTATCTGTCTTCTTCGCTGGACAGTCTCCACTTCTCAACCCCCAGCAGCCAGCACACTCCCCAGCCCTTTGCAGGCACTTAAAATGTGCTCAATGACTGATGGAGTACTGAGGAGTCTGTGTTATGTCTTGGAGACACAAAAATTAAGCTAGGGGGCACCTGTGTGGCTCGATCATTAAACCCTTGGCTTCGTCTCAGGTCATGATCCCAGGGTCCTGGGATCAAGTCCCACGTCAGGCCTCCTTGCTCAGCTGGGAGCCTGCTTCTCCCTCTCCTTCTGCCCCCTCCCTGCTTGTGCTCTCTCTCTCGCTGTCTCTCTGTCAAATAAATAAATAAAATATTTTTTAAAAATGATGGTAGAATCTCCACTTTGTCTGGATAAGGCCGGTAATAAGAAGATACCACACAATTTGGAAAACTTGGCAACACCTGTAAGAAGAGTTTCTGTCCAGGAGAACAAAGGGGAGGCTGAACTTTTGAGCACTCTAGTGATAAAACAGACAACCATATTAGCTACTCCCAGGTCTCATTAACTTTACTAACAAGAAGTAGTGAGTCGAATCCTATTTCCTTACATTTCAGGTCTGCTGCAGGGAGAGCATGATATCAATAACATTAGGCAATGGATTTTGTTTGGGAGAATATTATATCAGAAAACATGAAATATTATCAATACCTTCCTTGGGAAATCAATCTGCTTTGTGGTATCTAATATGACATTTCTAAACTGAAGAACCAAATACATAATTGGCTTTGTAGGAAGGGTTTAAAGAGTGAATGAAGAATCATGCTTAAGTTTCTGCTTGCCCACTTCTATTCTTCTGCATTTAATTCACTTTTTTCAGAGGAACAGTCCAAAGCAAAGTAGGTACCGCCCACTCGCCAGTGTCCTGCGCTCCGTGCAACACTCTTTATCCAGCACTGTCGGTGTGCCTGGAAAACAGACAACAGAAAGGGAAAGCTCTTCCTGAGGGTTTGCTGGTTCCATCAGAGTCCCCTTGACAAAGATCACTTGCAATCTCAGAGAAATCTAATGTTTATTCAGTGTCAAAATGACTTGAAACCTTTTTCATATTGGGATGTTTGCGAGGACCCCTTCTGTCCTTCTCACGGCGTCCAGGGCGCCCTCTGTGCTTAATAATAACACTAACAACAACAACAACCATGAAAGTTAGAACCCAAATGCTGTTGCAAAGATGAATGACGGCAGATGGCCTTAAAACCGCCATCATCATCTGCACCAAAAGTGGTCGGACTCTACCCTGACCTCTCCGAGGGCGGAGTCCGTTGAAGAGGTCAGTCTTTGGGGACCACTGGCCTTGGTTATTTTTCTGATTTTGTTCTCTTTAGAGAGAAATGGTATTTTTTAAATGCCAGCTCTGACTTCATGTGACCAAACAAACAGCCAACAAGAGCATGGTAAACAGAACACAGCATTTCAGTCTCCTCAGTGTGACTTTGAATTTGGTGCGGACATCACATACTCTCTTTCACGCAGGGGTATAGTTTGAGAAGATGAGCTTATCCAAGGCCACGGCGCTCTGATGCCATTGACTATGCAGGTGGCTGCCCGCAGGCCAGGTAATCACTCCATCTCATTTCCCCCAAATCACAATGAAAGAGATGATCAGAACAGATGTGTGGCCCCTAGACTTGAAAGACCATATTATAAATATGACCATATTTATAGTAGGGTTGCTGACCCGGATCTGTTATATTTCATTTTCTTGTGTAAAGACATTAAAAATGAAAAATCGCCATCATTTCATGGAAAAAAATACATTTAAAAAAATACATTTTAGCATTAAAAAAACAGAGATCATAATTGCAGAGTAAATGATCATCCTTTAAATTAATTGAATAAATTTTAGCTCTTTGATAAACTCAGTGCATAATCCTTATTTTTTTGGTCCCATTAGCAAACAACAAATTCCCTGGTGGTGGGTATGTATCCCTGGAACACTTAGAACACCGACAGACCAGATGATCTCCATGCTCCTTCCATCTGTCCCAGTTCAAGCACAATACTGAAACACACAAATAAGTAAATAAGCATATAAGTAAAGTTACAGCTACAAATGTGTCCCCTTATCCTTTGCTAGGGTAGAGGTGTTAATGTTTTCCAGCACCCAGCTAACAAGAATGTGCAAGGTACTGCCAACCACATCATCCCACTTCCACCCAAGGTGGTAGATCTGCTTCACTCCATTAAATTGTCATTGTTTTCAGCTGCATTGACTCTTCTAATTAGGAGTGAATATAGCAACAAGGAGATCAAATAGAAAGAAACAGAGAAGATGCCAATGGGGCAAGAGAATATAAAAGCAAGAAAAAAGCTTTTTTTTTTTTTAAAGCTAAATTGATTATTTTGCCCAAAACACAAACATAAAGGAAAGGATTTATAGCACAAAGAATGTAGTACAATTCAGTTAAGTTATTCAGTCTTATTACAGTATTAATGCTGCAGCCAATTTTCATGGTATAAAGTAGATACACAGGCTATTCCCTAAGATAGTACTTGGTTTCCATAATAGTTTTTAAAGTCCTCCGAAATTGGAAATAGAAATATGGAAACTCACAGTGGTCAATATCTTGAGCCAACTCTAAGTGAAAGGGGTTTGGACTGAGGTCTAAGAGCACTTAACTGAAACAGAGCCACCAAGAAAGAAGTTTAGTCTTAGAGGCATGTCTGAGGAGGGGACAAATGGAGTTTATCATGTTGTGAGGATCACGGATTTGCCTCCTGTTTCCTTTGACGGTGAGGGGCAAGAGGCTGGCTTGAGCATTCATTACTTTATTTTTTGTTTTTTTTTTTTAAAGATTTTTTATTTATTCATTTGACAGAGAGAAATCACAAGTAGATGGAGAGGCAGGCAGAGAGAGAGAGAGGGAAGCAGGCTCTCTGCTGAGCAGAGAGCCCGATGCGGGACTCGATCCCAGGACTCTGAGATCATGACCTGAACCGAAGGCAGCGGCTTAAACCACTGAGCCACCCAGGCGCCCAGAGCATTCATTACTTTAAATGCTCAAGTCAGGGGCGCCTGGGTGGCTCAGTGGGTTAAAGCCTCTGCCTTCGGCTCAGGTCATGATCCCAGGGTCCCGGGATTGAGCCCCACATCGGGCTCTCTGCTCAGCGGGGAGCCTGCTTCCTCTCTCTTTGCCTGCCTCTCTGCCTACTCGTGATCTCTGTCTGTCAAATAAATGGATAAAATCTTTAAAAAAAAAAAATGCTCAAGTCACATTGGCCTGAGATCGCTGGTTCTGTTCATGGTCCTGTTTTAGAATGAGATAGGTCTTTTAGAAAGTGGTCCTTTCTTCAAGAGAGATCTCTTTCCCACTGAGAAGACTCTCCACCCACCCCTTCTTTTTTTTTCCTGGCTGTGTACCACCCTGACTGAGGAGGAGGCAAAGATAGCTTTATTTCAACTACGTAAATGTTTAGGTTTAGGTTCAGTATTTCAGAGGTGGTAGAATCTTCAAGATGTTTCTAATAAAATCATCACTCCCTTTTTACATATGTGAGAAAAATTCAGTGGCTTTTCCAAGTTCATCCAGACCGATGCTGGACCCCTGTAATCAACTGCATCTCTCCGTGACTATGTGGAATTGAAGAATGAGCAAGCACATGGATAATCTGTGTAGGAAGCATGCAAAGGTCCATTGACTTATATGCCCTCGAGATATAACCTGAAGCAAGGTTTTAATTGTACAGAAATGTGGCCTAACTTCTAACAAGATCTTTGGTCAGCAAGTGGGCTAGGCAAGATCACTGCAAATTGGAAATGTTTGAACACCAGAGGAATCAGAGGAATTCTGTAGCTACTTGAAATACGTGTGTGTGTATGTGTGTGTGTGTATTCAGGATTAAATTAATTAAGTGCATCTCTGTGTCTCCCCAAGTCTTACACTTCACCTAACGTGGTTTTCTTTACTTTTAATGCAATATACATTTTGAGGACATTGGAGGGTATTTGGTTCAACAGCCCAGGTAAATGAGAGGAGGACTGCTCCCTAAGGGTCGGCTGATTCAATTAAAGAAAGCTGCCTGGAGGGGAGATTTTCTGTGGCTGTGACTGGTCCAATTGTCCGCCTGTGAAGACAACCAATCTTCAAAGTGGCCAGTGGTGATAGGTCACGTGGAACTCTCTTTCTCTGTGTATGTTAGCCACGTGCAGGACAGACTAGGGTGGAAAGAGAAAATGAGCCCTTTAGGGTAATACAGATGAGGTTTGGTAACTGGGAAATTAAGGATGCATCCAAATATTCCTGTTTTGTTCAGCCCATCCGTGCAAATGAGGTTGCATAAGATCGAAACTAGAATCTCACAGACTACAGCTTTCCCACCCCACCTTCTCACCTGAGACGTCTAATCTTGTACAAAGTTACTTCCAGTCCTCACCTGCACCCTGGTTGTCTGGAAGTCCAAAATAGGAGTTTTATATGCTTCTTTTGAATCAGTAGGAGTGACTGGTCTGTACCAGCTGCTGCCACTCACAGCTACACTCTGGATCCCCTCCCCCAATCCCCAACCTCCACCGCCTGGAGCAACGCACATCCAGGGCTGTGCTCCCACAGGGCTGTGCTCCCAAAGCGTTTCCAGGTGTGCTGCAGCGTCTCTGCCCTTCCCACACGGCTCCTTCCTTCCCCAGGTCACACCCAGCAGGAGAGCTGGCTCAGGACACTTCCAGAAACCGGTGGTCATCTTGGCAATACCCCTTGTTCTCTAGTCCTATTGCTGAATCACTCTGTTTATACCAGACTCTACATTTCTTTGTGAAGCGTATCTTTTTCCTCAGGAATTTCCAGTGTGTCTCGACAGCTTGGTTTCCATCAGACTCTTCTACCATTCTGAATAACTGAGCACAGGTTAGGGAGAGTGTTCAAACTTCTACCCACCTCACTCACTGAGGAGGCCCCTTACCCTCCCTGTGAGACCTTCACATTCACCGGTCTCTTCCTGGCAGGTGTAGTCGAGTCTCAGCCACACAAGAGATGGTGAAGCAACAACAAATTATTCACTGAAGTCCAAAGTGAACAACAGACAACAGTCAAAGACTATTGTAGACAGTGACCCTGAGGCTGAATGAGATTTATCTGTTGTCTGCACTAAATATATTGCTGTGTGTATCTGTGGTTCCAAAATAAATTTGAAAGTCTGAATGAATCAAGAACCACTGATCTAAGCAATGTGATCTCCCTCTCTTTATAGTGTGCTTATATCTTCTGTCATTACAGCATTATTTATCTGGAATTTTCTTTGCTCGTTTCAGTTGAAAATAGAATCATTTCAAATAGCTAGGCACTTTAGAAAGTAAGGGAGGGCGCCTGGGTGGCTCAGTGGGTTAAAGCCTCTGCCTTCGGCTCAGGTCATGATCTCAGGGTCCTGGGATCGAGCCCCACATCGGGCTCTCTGCTCAGCGGGGAGCCTGCTTCCTCTCTCTCTGCCTGCCTCTCTGCCTTCTTGTGATCTCTGTCTGTCAAATAAATAAATAAGTAAAATCTTTTAAAAAAAAGAAAAGAAAGAGGGGAACAATGGAGAAGGAAAGAAACAGAGGAGGGTGGTGAGAAAGAGAAGGAAAGGAAAGGAGGAAAGAGAGAAAAGTTAAGATTCCTTTTAGATTTATAGTTCTCAAGATGGTGTGCACATTTTTGGAAATGCCCAGGCCAGGGGTGCCTGGGTGAATTGGTCACATAAGTGTCAGACCCTTGATTTCAGCTCAGGTCATGATCTCAGGGTTGTAAGATCCAGCCCTTCATGGGGATCTGCTCTCAGTGGGGAGCCTGCTTGAGATTTTCTCTCTCCCTCTCCCTACTAACCCCACACACTCTTTCGATCTCTCCAAAAATTTAAAATAAGGTAAAAATGCCCAGGCCCATCCTGGACCAATTAAGTCAGAACATCTACAGGTTGGGCCTGGGCACCTCCTCTCTGTCTCTTGTCTGTCTCTGTCTCTCTCTTCTCTTGTGTGTGTGTGTGTGTGTGTGTGTGTGTGTGTGTGTGTGTGTCTATTTTTCTAAAGCTCCCCCAGGAGTTTCTACTCTGCATCAGAGTTGGGACTGCTGTTCTAGGGGAAGTACCGGGAGAGGAGAAGTTCACAAACTTGCTTTACCTCCATCTGCACAAAGTCAGGCTTTCTTATGTAATACTGAAGAGCATCAACCCAGGCCAATTATTGTAGTAGAGAAAGTCATTGGAAAAACATTATCTTCTTTCGAATGGCTGTGTAAAGCTTCTTGTAAAAGCACCTAATGAACTTGAACATAAAATGTTTCCTAAGTGAAGTGATACGTACATGATCATTGTGACTCAAGGTATTTAGATTATTAAGAAGTAACACTTTTGTTTACATTTAACTACATCGAGAAGAAAACTGTTGGACCAGAAATGTCAGAGGGTGACAGGTTTAAAAAAAAAAAAAAAAAACTGACTCTGGCAGGGTGTTTTTTGGTTTTTTTTGTTGTTGTTTTTTCATAAAACTGCATCTTTTCTATGAGAGAATTTTCCATTTATTTGGCCCTATTTATAAGCATGCTTGATTCCGTCATCACCCTCAGGCCAACGAAGTAGGAAAAAAAAAAAACGTTAAAATTCTGTACAGAGATCAACAAGACCTTAAATCAGCAACTTGAAGCCACGAGCTTTCAAACTATGGCATTTAAATTTGTTCTTTGGGAAAATATAGGTAATATGGGTTTGAAAGGAAAACTAAAGACAGGTAGCCATGGATATGCATTTTCATGTCTCTCTTCCAACATTCATACTAATATGAAATATCATATTCAAGAATTCAGTGGACCCCAATAAATAATTATTTCCTCTTTTTTCTTGGATTCTCATAAAATATCTTTGAGGCAATTTATATTCTAAATCCTTTTCACCAATGACAGGTTTAAAAAGATGATTTCAAAACAAAACCCAAATGGTATATAATTTGTGAGAGAAAGGTGTTTCATTTGTTGGATCCTGATTTATCCTGCCTAGAGTAAAGGGATCATGTGGCAACTTTGGATCCTTAAAGGGTTGTTGTTGACATAATAGAGTTGCTTTCTGAAATAGACACATTACTGTTAGAGGACCGTGCTGTTGGCTGCAAAGAAACACATTTGCTTCAATAGAAATGGCCTCTTTTTATTTATTTAAATGCATGTCCTGTTGCATGGAAAAAGGCATTTTGTAAGACAGTCTCTGTCTTGAAGGGTTGTACTTAAAATGGTGTCAGGCTATACTGGACAGATGAGCATTGATACTGAAGATGCTATGGCCAGAAAAAAATGTATGCAGATGGCAATTTAGCAGCAGAAAAAAGAGTTCTGAAGGGCAAGTCTAGTATAACTGCTTAGAAAGCAGGTTTTCTGTATGCTGCAAGGAACTCTGGGAAGTCTGGCTCTGCCTTCGGTCATGTCTCTTCTCCATTCAGAGTCCTCCACCGGTTTCCCATCTCAGTAGGTGTAAAAGCCAACCTTCTCCCAAGGTGTTCCAAGACCTGACCAGAAGTGCAGGAGAGTGCACACACGCGTGCACACCACTTACTTCCTCCCACCCTAGCTTCCATCCCTGTCCCGGCTTCTCCATCCTCCAGCCCTACCTGCCTTCCCAGAATGCACCAGGTTCCTGCCCATCTCAGACTTTGTGCTTTTGATCCCTTCTACGCCTCTCTATCTTCCTTACCACGTTTCTTTTTCTCCACATTTTTTATCACCTTTGGACACACTGTTCAATTACTCATGTTTTGTTTATACTAGAATTTAAGCACCACGAAAACAGAGGCTTTTTCAGTTTTGTTCAGTGTTTGAAATCCCAGCACCTCAGATAGGTAAAGGACCAAATGAAGGACTTTTCATCCTACCCTTATCTCATTTAATCCGTTCCTGCAGGTCTGGTCCCAGTGATTCAGTGGAATGCGGTCTCACTTTAGGTCAACTTTGACTCAAGGAAACATCATTGATCTGTCACCGATAAGAACGTAGAACGTATTTAGTGAGGTGGTTCAGGGCTAAGTCCTGCGTGTTTTGTGCAGTCCGTCTACAACATTATATTCTCCCGCTGTTCCCCATCTCCTTCCCCACCCTTCCCTTCACCTGGAGCCATAGCATGGCACATGGCAGCAGTTACTCAGTGACTTCAAAGAGCAGGGACAGGGAAGCCTTTGGGACTGAAGACTCGTTCCTCTTCTCCTTGAGGAAATGCTGTCCTTGCATTGATAAAGACAGGGCTCTGCCTTGAGCCTTCAGAACTGCAGTGTGTGGTGGCCCCATTGAATCATGCACATGACGATGCTATGGACACACTTGTTGTCACCATTAGTGAGAGGATCCTGCAGCATGAACATCCTATCTGCAAGGTTCAGGCAGTGCTAGAAGAGTAGAGTAAGTAACTCCTCCAACCCCTCCCCCTCCCACCCCGTACCTCTCACCTCTCACCTAGCTCCCTTTGAGGTTGAGTCCTGAAGAAGTAAGGACGGTTTTGTTAATTAAATTGCACAGCTCCCTGGGAGGGCTCACAAGGTGATTGATTACTAGTTGCATTTTCCTTTGAGGGAGATTTCAATCTTCTTTTGGAAAAGATTGAGGAGGGAGAGGAGAGCAAGCCTAAGAAGGTCAAGACCAGTCTCACCAACTTCTGTTGTGTCCAGGCCAAGCACCAAAAGCAGGTAGAGTTCTGGGAGACAGGCATATCCCAACAGCACCCGCTGTGCCCTGGGCGCCTCCCAATGGAAGGCAGCGCAGACAGTGACCGACCTTACCAGCTCTGCAGTCACACTGCATGGTTCGCATCCTGGCTTTTCTTCCCCCAGTCCCTAGCTGTGTGTATGTCCTCAAAGTACTATGCCTAATCTCTCCATACCTCATTATCTAAAATGAAAGTTATGGGGCGCCTGGGTGGCTCAGTGGGTTAAAGCCTCTGCCCTCGGCTCAGGTCATGATCCCAGGGTCCTGGGATCGAGTCCCGAATCGGGCTTTCTGCTCAGCAGGGAGCCTGCTTCCTCCCCTCTCTCTGCCTACTTGTGATCTCTGTCAAATAAATAAATTAATTAAAAAAATAAAAGGAAAGTTGTACCTACCATACAAGATGACTATAAGGATTAAGTGATATCACTTATGTTAAGCAATTACCACAGTTCCTGGCGCTTAAAGGTTCACAAGAAAAGACCACTCTCCAGAGTGGATCATTCTTTAAGAATATTAGATTTATGGGAATGAATCATGATTCTTCTTGCTGGATTGTCTACGTTGTCATCCCAGAGACCTTTGGGACATTAACAGCTAAGCTAAGTTTCTTTATCTTCGTGTGTGTGTATGAGAGAGAGAGAGAGAGAGAAAGAGACAAAGGGACAGAGAGAGACAGTGCTATATGCCAGTGTGACACAAGAGAGGACTAGTAAGACCAAACCTGTGTCACTCTGCACTGCCACAAGAACCAATATCAGGGCGCCCGGGTGGCTCAGTGGTTTAAAGCCTCTGCATTCTGCTCAGGTCATGATGATCCCAGGGTCCTAGATCCAGCCCCACATTGGGCTCCCCACTCAGCAGGGAACCTGCTTCTCCCTCTCCCTCTGCCACTCCCCCTGCTTGTGCTCTCTCTGTCAAATAAGTAAATAAGTAAATAAGTAAATAAAATCTTTCCAAAAAAAAAAAAAAAGAACCAATATCAGCTGTTAACTTGGGCCCGTTAAAAGAAACTCCATTTCTTTATCTTGACTTTAGAATAAATACTTGTAAAAATAGGGCAATTTTCTTAGTAACTTTTCTTGGGTCTTCTTTTTTTTTTTTTTTCTTTTACTTTTCTTGGGTCTTCTTTTAAAAACATGTGGAGAAGTATTTTTAAATCTATCAGACATGTATTCGGAACATTTTCCAAATTAAAAATCAGTTTTGTTCAGGTACTTTAGGTTCTGGAAATAAGCTATTTCCTGTCCACTTTGACACAGAAACATTCCTTCTAGCTTTTTAAGACTACAATCCCTTGTTGAGATGGTAGCTGCCTGGTTTAGGGTGTGACGTCTACTCATTTCTAAAATTTCAACTTTTATTCTACACTGAGAATTCAAGCAAAATGACAAACAGTGATGGAATTTATAAAATAAGAAACTCCTAGATGAAAGTGTAAAACTGTGAGTTGTTTCCAAGAGGATAATAACAATAATAATTAAAACCAATTAAAGATTTTTCAGAGCCAGGCACTGTTCCAAGCCCTTTACATTGTTAATTCATTTAATCCTCACAGTTTTTCTAGAAAGATACTATTATCCTCCACATTTTACCACACACTGAGGTTCATGACGGTTAGTTAACTTGCACGAGATCATGCAGTTAGAAATCTTATTCCACACTCTGAACATATTGCCTTCTACAAATATAATAATAGATATTATTCATGGAAAAGGAAATTGAAGCTTTGAGAGGCCTAAAGGTTTGCCCAAGGTAGCAGTTCATAAGGGCAAAGAAAGGACTCAAACTTAGGAAAGTCTAAGTCCAAAGCTTGAATTCTTCATAAATACAGTTTACAACTGTATAGTCTACAATTATTTTTCGACATTCAGACAAACCATCAGAATCCTTTACATAGGGGCACCTGGGTGGCTCAGTCGGTGGAGCACCTCACTTCAGCTCAGGTTCTTGGGGTCAAGCCCCACTTCTCTCCTGGCCCCTTCCCCCTCCTGGCATGTGAGCTCTCTCTCTCTCTCTCAAATAAATAAAATCTTTTTAAAAAATAATCCTTTACATAGACATTTTTTCTCAAACATCCCTTCTCATAGAATTTGAAAGGATATTACTAGTGCTCTTGTCTAACCAGTCACCCAAAGTACACATCATTTTCTAGGGTAGACTTGAACAGTGATAAGCTAGCTTCTGCTCCCATCATTCACTCTCCAGGAACACAGATGGCCCTTTACTGAATCACCCTGCTGGCTGGGAGTTTTCTTACATATTGAGCTGCCATGCTTGACCCAATTTCATCTTTCCTAACTGGTGGGGTACCCTGGTACTAACCTGGCACTCTGTGAACCATGTATCTTTAGGAAAATAGAGTTACTGGGTGCTTATAGTGGTGTCCCAATCATAAGCTTTGGAGCCCTTAGGTAAAAATGTCCTGGCCACTCTTGGCTGGTGGTACAAACTTGAACTCATCTCACTTCTAAGTAGACAGGCAGGATCTGAGCACAACCCTTGGTTGAACTCTGTCTACTGCTGCAGACACTATATTTTAGGGGGGGGAAAAAGTAAAGAACTTGAGGACTGGACTTTGGTGTGGAATTTAGAAACTCTTATTAGAATTAGAAACAATTCTAATCACGTGAACTCAAATAAAATACAATTACGAAGAGTTTCTCAAATTGGAAGAAACTAATATAGTCGCGCGTGTGTGTGTGTGTGTGTGTGTGTGAATGAGCATTTACTGGGTAGCTATTTGCCTTAGGTTTTGGAGTGAGATAGCCTTGAGCTCAGATCCCTGGAATTTTTGAGCTAGGTAACCTAGGTAGTTAATAACCTCTCTAAGACTTGTTTTCCTCATCTAGAAATAGGAGTAATGATATGTATTATAGGTATAACGGGACCACTGTGATGATTAAATGGCATAATATATATGTAAGTATAAAGTATGGAGCATACATACTTCGGTACATTCAGTCCGTGGTGGTTATTATTACAGGAGCTATTTATTCACGTACTTAAAAAGCAAAATGTATTGAGTTCTCATATAGTAGGATCGTACATCCAAGCTTCATGCCCTAGGCACTGTAGGTACGGTGCTAAAAAAAATAGAGATAGCACCTGACTTCCCAAACCTGGCAGTCTTGCTTGGAAAAGAGATGCTAAACAAGTAATAAAAATGAAGGACAGGTTCTGAGTGGTGGGAGCATAGGACAATATGGGGGTGTATAGCTTTGTTTGAGGGTTAGGGAACCCTCAAAGGGTTTTACTCCTTCAAAGGGAAGGAGTCTTTGGAGCAGATGATGAGCCCCGGGGCAAGAGTCAGCCACAGGCAGGTGTGAGGTGGAAGTGGGGGTACAGCATGTTCCAGGCAAGGGATGAGTGTGCACAAAGCCAAGAAGTAAGAGATCAGAAATACGCTGGGAAGGAAAGATCACGAGATGCCAGAGAGATTGACGGAAGGGTTAGGCTCTGACTGGGACCAAGTTGTGAAAGAGCTTGTATAAGCCATTCTAGAGAGCTTGTTTGGGTTTCATCTAAAAGCCCGTGTAAAACCATTGAAAAGCTTTTATGGGGATGGGGGTTGACTTTGGGGTAATAGAGAGGAACAATTGTGGATCATAGTGACGTTTAGAATCTCAAGGTGAGAGAGGCTGAAGGAGAGGAAAGGGGACACTAAGTTAATACACAGTTAAAGAAGGCCCAGAAAGAAAAAGCACTCTTAGATACAAAGTTCTAGGTGAGATTTTTTTTTAAAGATTTTATTTATTTATTTGAGAGAGAGAGAGAGCACATGAGCAGGGGAAGAGGTAGAGGGAGAAGCAGAAGGAGAAGCAGAAGAAGCAGCAGGCTCCCTGCTGAGCAGGAAAGCCTGATGTGGGGCTCGATCCCAGGACCCTGGGATCATGACCTGAGCCAAAGGCAGAACTCTCAACTGACTGAGCCACCAGGCCTCCTTAGATGACATTTTTAGAAATGGGGGTGACCCCATCTCATGGAGATGGCATTTGAGACAGATCTTTAAAATGAGCTCCTTTTGGTTAAGAAGAGCTGATGGTGGTGAGCAGTGCTTCCCTCCCAGATACCCTAAGAAGTCAAATTTGCAACCATACTCTAAAAGTCCTCCTAGCTAATGTTAAAGGGGTCCCCACACTTCCTTCCTGCCCCCACCCCATCCAGATTTCAGAACCAATTTGACAGAAAACTCTGCCACCCTTATTGTCACCCTAAGACCCATGTCCTATAAATTTCAAATCGTTACCATGTGTTACCCCTCCTCCATTCTTCCAAGGTTATTTCCAGCTGGAGGCCTTGTGTAAGCTTACAGCTTTGCAGAGCACTTCCTAGGCCCCCCCTCCAGCTGTGAACTTTTTACCTGTGCTACACTCCAGTGTCTACATGCTTACTGAGAAGTTAAAGCAGTGCAGGAAATACTACATCATCCCTCCGGTATTACCAGTGAAATCCCCGAGTGTCTGGGCCTTATGAGGTGGAGACATTTATTACAAATGCCACATCACAGTTGTAGTGACTTTTTGTTTCCTTGGAGTCATCCCGTGTAACACAAACCACGGCAAGAAAAGTACCCCGTTCCAGCCCTCCCAACTTTAATTGACTTTATCTTAATGGATTAACTCTATGAAAAGAGTTTCAAAGCAAAGTAGGATTTCTTTTTAATTCGATTACTCAAATCACCATTTTTTCTTTTAGATACACTTTTTCCTTTAAATAATGGCCCCAAGTGGAACTTCTCTCGCGTGCACACAGTGTGATAGTTTCCTATCTTGTTATGAGACGTGCGTCCCATGAAGGGCCCCGGCTGCCCAAAGCTTTCACGTTAAACATCTGATTCACCACTGTACTTGGAACACGGTGGGTTTTCAGTAAATGTGTCTCACGCTGCTTTGAAGAGCCCTCTGTTCACCGAGGTTAAATACTGGTCAGGTCACACTTTGGGTATGTTTTCAGTTAGAGTTACTGTGACTACAGGCAATCGGTCAATCAGAAAGTGTTCCTTGTAGGAAGCCATGAAGCTCGTAGTCCCGTAAGCAACAGAGGCGCTTAGCAGGGTACTGTAGTCATCGTTTCAAACTTGCTTTCCACTTTTCTGTTCCTCTTCCGGTGACCTTGCTCAGAAAAGAAGACTCCTTGTCGGGTTTTCCTGCCTCCAGGTCACCTAAAATGGCCCTGTCGCCCTTCAGATAGGCAATTTGTCGTGGGAACTTTGGTCTTTCATCCAGCTGTGGACATCCCACCGTCTCCCGAAAAACTAGTGGGGAAGAACAGTCCAAGCAGACAGTTTTCTGTAATCGAAAGAATAGCTGTCAGTCTGCTAAAAACAAATCCAGAGGATTTCTAAATGAATCCCTGATGCGAGCCTTTTCTTGAGAATTGGACAACCTCACAGATTTCCTGAAGAAGAAATTACAGAGCAAATGAGCATTCTTCCAGATTCACCAGGTACACAAGTTGCCTCTTCTTCCCCCACCTCCTCACCAAGTTTTTATTTAAATTCCAACTAGTTGGGGCACCTGGGTGGCTCAGTGGATTAAAGCCTCTGCCTTCAGCTCAGGTCTGATCCCAGGGTCCTGGGATCAAGCCCCACATTGGGTTCTCTGCTCAGCAGGAAGTCTGCTTCTCCCTCTCTCTCTGACTACTTGTGATCTCTGTCAGTCAAATAAATAAATAAAATCTTTTTAAAAAAATAAAAATAAATTCCAACTAGTTAACAGTGTGATAGTAGTTCCAGGTGTAGAATTTAGTGATTCATCGCTGACATACACACCCAGTGCCCATCACCCACGCCTCCATCACTCCCTTCCCCTCTTTCCCCCAGCCCTCCTCCCACCTCCCCTCTGGTAACCACCAGTTTGTGGTCAATCGTGAATAGTCTGTTTTATGGTTTGTCCCTTTTCCCCCACTATGCTCAGTTGTTTTGTTTCTTAAATTCCATATATAAGTGAAATCATATGGTATTTGTCTTTCTCTGACTGACTTATTTTGCTTAGCATAATACACTCTAGCTCCATCCATGTCCTTGCAAATGGCAAAATTTCATTTTTTTTTATGGCTGAGTAATATTGCAGTGTGTGTTTTGTGTGTGTGTGTGTGTGTGTGTGTGTGTGTGTGTGTGTGCGTGCGCGCGCACATACCACATCTTCTTTACCCATTCATCAGTTGATGGACATTTGGGACCCTTTCCATAATTTGGCAATTGTCAATAATGCTGCTATAAACATCAGGGTACCTGTGTCCCTTTGAATCAGTATCTTTGTATCCTTTGGGTATATATCCAGGAGTGCAATTGCTGGGTCATAGGGTAGCTCTATTTTTAACTTTTTGAGGAACCTCCATACTGTTTCCCAGGGTGAATATACCAGCTCGAATTCCCACCAATAGTGTGAGAAGTTTCCCCTTTTTTGCATCCTCGCCAACACCTGTTGCTTCCTGTGTTGTTGATTTCAGCCATTCTGACTGGTGTGAGGTGGTATCTCATTGTGCCTTTGACTCGTATTTCCCTAATGCTGAGTGATGTTGAATATCTTTTCATAGACCTGTTAGCCATCTGGGTGTCTTCTTCGGAAAAGTATCTGTCCATGTCTTCTGCCCCTTTCATAACTGGATTATTTGTCTTCTGCTTGTTGAGTTTGATAAGTTCTTTATAGATTTTGGATACTAATCCTGTATCAGATATGTCGCCTGCAAATATATTCTCCCATTCCATAGGTTGCCTTTTAGTTTTGCTGATTTCCTTCACTGTGCAGAAAGTTGTTGTCTTGACGAAGTCCCAGTAGTTTACTTTTGCTTTTGTTTCTCTTGCCTTTGAAGACATATCTAGAGAAAAGTTGCTGTAGCTGATGTCAGAGAAGTTACTGCCTGTGTTCTCCTCCAGGATTTTGATGGTTTCGTGTCTCACATTGAGGTCTTGCATTGATTTTGCATGTATTTCTGTGTGTGGTATAAGAAAGTGGCCAGGTTTTGTTCTTCTGCATCGGGCTGTCTGTCCTTTTCTTCAAACAGCATCACAGTTGCCCTCTTCTTTTTGGTTTCTCTCATCTAGGCATCTCGATATATTTCAAATTCAGAATAATTTGAGCATCAGAAGAGCTTACCTCAGGTCCAACTTGGAAGACTTCCAAGTCACCCCACCTCTTGGGTTCTCAGTTTGCCCCTCCATGCCGCCGAAAAATGTGACTAGAGACTGGTTTCATGACAGACAGATTATGATATTCAGGGCATGCATGCTCTGCATGACTGCTCTGCCATGGTTTTGCAAGTCATAACTCTTTTAGATCCCAGCCACAAGACTACCATCAACAAACTAAACTTAGTGGTGATTGTGAAAGAGGTAATTTTATTCCCAAAGAACTCTAATTTTCTCCCAGGGAGTAGTAACAGTGAATATGGCACTTCATTCATAAAAAAGGGGCCTCACCTTTAACGAATTGCAGCACATTTATACTCTTGAAAGAAGTGCAATACCGTGTAATTTTCACTTAAATTCCCATTTTCTCCTCATTAGTTCTTTTCATTTAGACCCAGAGCCTCTGTGTATGCATTAATGTTCTTGCTGAAATGTTATAAAGGGTGATTTGGGTTATACTTGGGTGGTTTTGTGCTGTGTAATAATATACATAGCAATGTTTTTTAAATGGAAAAAAAAATCAGGATATATGGTCTGAAAAGTTCAGAATCACAGATATACAGGACGGAAATTTGCAATCGAAGGAAGACCTGCGAAATAACACAAGAACGGGCACCAAATAGATTGGATTCTATTTGGGATATTGGAAGCATCATCAGTTCGTGTAGTCTACTGGCTTTCTGCAAAAATTTCAACCTCGTGTTGCATCTGCCTATAACTGTGTCTGAAAATTTCATCATACATTTATTTAGTCATTGAATTTACAAAAATGGCCATTCGGATGATGGAATTATTGCAGAGAATTCTTTTGACCCTCAGCTCACAAAGGCCCCACCTCACTTCGCCACTTCTGCTCATGGCTTCAGCCATGGCAACACACTACACATGAAGCTCTTCCATCCATCCATGCTGTTCCGTCTGCCCCCAAATACCCTTCCCCTTGCCTCCTGGCTTTACTCAGCTGCCTCGTCCCAGCTCACGGAGCCTCTCCTTCAGCTGAGTTCAGTGTTAGGTTCCCATGGCACCTTTTAGCCTGTTTCTCTTTTAGCATTTAATACATCCATCTGGTTGTTTCCTTAGAATCCTCTTGCTCCCTTGGAATGTCCGAAGCTCAAGGATGAGGACCAGTTTCTATCCATCTTAAAGTCCTCGGTGACTAGGAGACTGTCTGCCCTGTGGTCAGCACCCAATAAATGTGTTTGGAATATGTGAAAGAAGACAGTCTTACCCACTTGTATGTTTATTGCATCATGTGTGCTAATTCCCCATAAAGCGTACACAAAGAACACAAAGTAAGAGATTAGAAAATCTGAATCAGTGTCTGCAAAGGGATAAGCAATGAGCTAAAATCCAGATTGATTTTTTTTTCTTAATGTTGCTTCCTACTATGATGCAGCCCTCATCTTATAACCCGGTGGTATCATCAGGTAGAAATTTGAAGTGATTTAAGAAACTTCATCAACCGTATTAGTCATAGTTTTGCAGAGTCAACATCTTGGGCATGCGAATGTCTGTGACAGAGTCAAGTCCAGAGGCCAGTTCCCCTGCCACCCACTTGCTAGATCACCCTAGGTAAATTACCTAAGCCCCCTGTGACTGAGTTTCCTCCTGTGAAATGAGATAGGCATGTCTCCTTTACAGAGTTGTAGGGATTATCCGAATTCCTGTTATGTAAAAGGACTTGATAAGGTACTAGTCCGGAGGTCACAATGAAGTGAATCTGGAACTTCTGCACTATAAATCGTGGAGCAGGAGATGGGGGGTTGGGCAGAATTCCATGACACAAATAGAGAAAATTGGGTACTGCTTAAATCAAGTACCTCAAAAACACAATCTCAACCCTTGTTGAAACTTCTCGGGCTTATACGGACCCATCATAGCTTTCTGCTCCGGGGATAAGATGAAAAGTTCTGGTCTGAGGCTGACTGCAGTGTTGGCCAGCTCGCCTAGAGTCATGGCATCCCCACACCTTTCTACGTCACCCTAAGCTTAGAAATAAAGAAAAAAACACATGTCATTTTGGTCCCCAAATACACCCATTAAAGCACCTATATCACACATCCGACCCTTACTTGAAGCCTTACTGACTCTGACACAGACTTAAGATATGATTTTGGATAAATTTCCTGAAATGACTCTTGGCCCTGCAAATTAAAAGAGATTATGAAATCACTGCTAGAAAGGAAGGGCAACTTGCAGTGAAAATCATTAACTGCCTTTTCTAAGAGAGACCTGGAAATTTAGATACAGAACAGGATCACTGTCCAGTATGATAATGGATGTTCCTAAGAGATCACCCTGAGTCATGTTAAAAAAGAAAAAAGCAACTTAAGTTATATTCAATATCCTCTGTTTCCAAAGGCAGAGGAGTATGAAATATACCCTAAGACCAGTTTTTGTTCAGAAGTTTTTATTTCCGTGGTCTGCAGAGTTTACTTATGCAGAACACCTTGTTCTCTGCCAAAGCCAAATCAGTGAAGTATCTCTGTATTTAGAGAATAGGAAAATGGAACATTTGTTGAAATAATGTTAATCTTTTTTTATATATATAACTTGTTAAGAACTATAAAGCTGACTTTTTTTTTTCTCAAAAGATTATTGAAAGCAAACAGAACTATACTATGAGCCTCTTGAAGATCAGGGACATTTTATTTTGTTAACCTAGTCCAGATCAGGCCCTGGTATCTGAGGTTATTTGTTTTTGAATGGAGAGGTAGATGGGTGCCTGGGAGCATAAGAAGCATGGATGTCTAACCGATCCCAATGTGTAAGTTAAAAAAAAATTTCCAAGATCTAGTCTCACTTCTGCTACTGTGCATCTGGGGGATTTGGGTGCAAACCTTTTACATTTCAGAGCTTCACTGGTCTCACCTATAAAATGAGGAAGTTGGACCAGATCATTTTATAAAGTCCCTTCTGATCCCAACAACCTACGATTTTATAGGAAAGAAAAAAAAAAAAAAAAGATCAGTTCTTTTTTGCATGTGACACATAATTGAAAGTCTCGACTAAGTGTTGATGTCGATCAATACACCAAACAGCCAATTTCATTTCAAGGACATTGGTATTCTTGGAATACAGTTAGCATCCTTTGGCTTTGTCTGAACCACAAACTATGCAGTCAAAATGGCTTGTCCACATTTTTTTTTTTTTTTTTTGAATGAAAGGATTTGTGCCTCCCACATGTAGGGCTTGGCATATTGTAAATGGTAGCCTACACATACGCAAATGAGAATGGGAAAGATAATTAAATCTGAGGTGGAAATAGAGTAGACTTGTGAATGAACAAAGGAAGTGTGTTTCTCTGGAAGCCAAGATGTCAAAGATACATTTTATTAGTACTGTACACTTTCAGCTTTCATGTAAATCAGCATTCAGCTGCTTCAAATGTTCTAATTCTGCATTTCTGAAGAATTCATTGTGTGTATTAACTGTGGAGATGGCAGGCATTTTAACATTCTAAACTTGGAGAGAGATTCGCTGACATGCGTGACGCCTCTACATGAAGACTCACATGGTCAAAATGCACTTTATTTTTGAGCTAAAAGTGAGAACAAGCAGATTTATTTCTAAGACTGCTTCCAAACCTGGGCTCACTTGGTGGTGGTGGTGTTTTTGTTTTGTTTTGTTTTTCTCAGAAAATAGCCATGGAACTAAAAGGTGGAAAATGCAACTAAAGGCTTCTAGAATGCTTCCTTACCACATACCTTTCCAATGGCTCAGTTTGGCAAACGCTTTCCAGACCCTACCACTCTCCAAGCTCCCACTGTCCTTCGTTATGACTCACACTCACACTTGAGCGCTAAGAGACTGCTCTGTGGCTACAGGGATGCCCCTTAGAACAAACACAAGCTGAACGGGAACCCAAAAGTCATTTGGTCCAATCTCCTTATATTATATAGATGGAAACTGAGGTTTGGGGAGGTGACGTTATTCACACAAAGTAACACAGCAAGTCACGCAAGTCTCTTGATTTCTAACTGACTGCTCTTTTCATAGCCATGTTGATCCCTGAAATATTAAAAAAAAAAAAAAATTCCAACGAGAGAGAGAGAGAGAGAGAGAGAGAGAGAGAGAGAACCAGACCCTTAAAAAGAACAACGGGGTTATAACATTATTACGTTTTTTCCCCATGCTCATCTTTCACCTTTTCACATTGTTGCTTTTGTCTTGTCAGTTTCTTATAGAAAGATGACTTACTGCCTGGAAATTCAACTTGGCATTTTCTTTAGACAAAGTGATCTTTTAAACGTAGCCAACATTTCTTTTGGAGTATGACTCCATTTCACATAACACGTCTGAAGATTGATGTTTACTAAGTTGGTTGTTTAAATCATGTTCGGAGCTTGGTTCCATGGGCTGTTTCTTTGTCTCTGTGTCTCCCTCTCTCTCCTTTTTCTTTGTGCTTGACACAAAAGGAGGGGGCCCCAGGATCATCTGGAAATGGATCAGTGTATTCATGTGTGAGCTCTACAAAGCACTGGAGCCAAGGTGTCATTAAATGTTAGGAGTCATTCAATCACACCCATCTCTTCGTATAAAGTAAGGAGCAAAAAAGCTCTGGATGGTAACTCTCCATAAAGCTTTGTGTATCCAGTCACCTCTTAACTTCGTGTAGGAGCTGGCTCCCATTTTTCTTCTCTCTCTCCTAGAGGAGGTTTGAGATTAGCATTGTTTTTCTGAATCTGACCTTAATACTCAGCTCTTGTTTCATGCTGAAAGTAACTCAAGTAATAGATTTTTTTAAAGAGAGCTTCTGAGTTTAATTTTCATTATGTTTCCTTTCAAACGATGGAGGTTTTCCTGTGTGTCCCTCATGCTGCCACGGGCGTGGCAAGAGAAAAGAATGACTCTTACCTCAAAAAAGGGAATTAATTGTCTAACCTTAAGTATGTTTCTAGCAGCCCTTTTTTAGGTGTTAAATGTAGAACTCAATTAAGGGAGGTTTCAATGTATCAGTATCCTGTTTGTCCTGAAATATAAATGGAATTTTTGAGAGTTTTGAAGCAGATGCCATCTGCTGGATAGTTAAGATACTGTAATTAAAAAAAAAAAAAAAAAAAAAAAGAATAGAAAGTTGTGGAACCCTGCTTATACCTTAAAGAACAAACCAATTGCTAATTTAAGAAAATGCTAATTCCCAGGCCCTAAGTAGCGTACAGTCTAATTTACTCTCTATGGTCTAAATGCTTGTTTTTCTAATCTGAATAAAGATATTCCCTCCTATTCATGTGCAACACTAGATCCCCAAACTCTCCATCTAGTCTGCAATCCTGAGAACAAATGCAAAGTAAGTGCTCATCTCCTGAGAAAGGATAACTTTGCAATAACGCATTTGGGACCCCCCCAAAATTAAAACCAGAGGTAATATAAGAAAATGGAAAGAGAGACAGAGATGAAATAAGGTTATGTAGGAATAAAGGGTGAGTATATCAAATGAAAACCACATGTAAGACATAAATACAGGCTAAACAGCTAATTCTTTCTCTGAGGGACCCTTTAGCAGGATTGATCTCTACCTAACACCCCCACACTCCCCACACTCCCTCATTAGAGGATCCCATGGATAAAGCAGACACTCCTTAAATTACCCGACCTCCCTTAGAAATTATATATTATAGTCATATGCCATGTAACTCCCGCCAATGCTGGGTCCCAGCCTGGGCTCTACCTCTAACCATCGGAGCAAGAGGTTTCTCAGTTTTAGGACTCAGTTTCTTCTTTTGTTAATTTTCCTGTCCCAGTGAGCTATTTTTTTTTAAAGTTGAGATGCAAATTAATAGTATTTCCATAAACAGAAGGCTCCCCCGCGCCCCCTCCCCCCAGCCACTGGGAAAAAATATCCCCATCTAGAGTTACAACTTAGAATTAGGACACTGGCAAGTAAGAGATGTGAAAGAATGGTGTTTCTCCACAAGTAGAAAAATATCTTAAGATGTGAGAAATTTCAGAACTCCAGTCTGCATCTGGCTAGAATGCTCTGTGGGGAGTTTATGGAGAGGGAGCAGTGAGAGACCCCCACGTTGCTGTCAGGTCGTTCATTTGTTTCTCCCAATTTTAGAATTTTATAAAACAGTCAAACTCCAGAAATGTCTTACAAGAAGAGCTCTGAAAATGAGGGCACCCCAGCTGTCTGTTCCATCTTCGTTTCTGAATCCCAGATACACATATATGGCTAAAAGGGAAGGAGCAGACAAAATACCAAACAGATGAAGAGAGAAAGAAAAGATGTTCCCAAACATATTAATTGTTCGCCCACATGACTTTGCTGCTATGTTAATGTCTCGCATCAGCCGCTTGCTAATAAGAATATTGCCCCTTATTTCCCTTTTAGTTTACAAATGGAGTAGCGTTATGTAATCACCCTAATGAGGTAATAAAAACATAAGTACACAGGAAAATTTGATAGGGTTTTCTCCTAATTTATCCTCTGTTGCGTTGGTCACCCCCTTCCCATTAACCCTCCCTCTCCCCTCCTCACTTCCCCCACAGACTGGCTGAGTCTCCAGTCCCAAAGGACATATTGTTGGCTATTATTTATAATAAGTCTCTCTCCTCTTGGCAGGATATAGAACAGCTGTTGGTCTATTCTCTGCCACAAAGACCAACTTCCCTCTTTTGCCCTGGATGATTGGAAGAAAGTCGGGGAGATGAGCAATTTATAGTTGGGTTATAGCACCTCTGTTTTCTTTTGTGTTTATTTATATTGCTTCCATTTCTGTCTGGGATTTCTGAGATAATCAAGATCACTTCTGCTACAGAATTCTCATTTGGAGAGGCTCTGGTGGCAGTTGATGGTGGTTTTCTTCACTGAGTCGGACATTTTAGAACTCCAGGCTAGAGGAAACGGCGAACATTTTCTCCTACGAGAGTTTGAGAATTGGTGTTGTTGTTGTTGTTTTTCCTCATGAACTGATGAACATGTTCTAATGTTACACAAATAATAAATGACCTTGAGTTTCTCAAGGGAAGGTACCTTGTCTTCACCAACTTTCTATTTCCAAAACGTAGCACGGTGTCTGCTCAGTAAACATTTGCTGAGTGAACCGAGCTGAATACTCAGTGTGGTTCTACCATGTTCTGCATTCAGTGTCAATTATTCTGACCAATCAGCACCTAAATCTCACCCCAGACTTCCAGGCCAGGCAAGCCCCATCCCCAGAGGTGGGTCCTTCTCCTGAGATCTTTTATCTTGGATTATTTTTGGCTCCAGGCGTCATCCCAGGCAAAGAAATACAAGAACTCAGTGTTTCAAAATCTAGGATAGGTACTGAATCTTCAGAGACACCTGCAATCTCCAGAAGCAGAATGTGGGAAGAATGTCACTGTTATTTTAGGAGCTGACAGAAACTTGCAATGTGGGAAACTGGTCTGAGATCCCAGCCCAGAAAAGATCCAAACAGCTCTGACACTAGGTAGCAGTGTGACAGAGGACAAGACAGTTGAGGGTGGACAGAAAGGAATCATACTCTGGCATTGAGGTTTTTCCTCATGACGAGTGTTTAGAACTTTCACAGTTTGGCTGCTGGTCAAAGCCATGTTTAATAAAGACTGGGCTGAAGCTGAGTGGAGTAGATACATTGGAGGCAGGGGGATGTGGCAAAGAGGAGACTGACTTTTGATTCACGTGTTTACTTCTTTATGAAAATAGCTTGGTAAGGATGAATAATGGCTACTGTCTTCCACAGTCTAACCAGGCTCTTTCCTGAAGAGAATTGGAGACCTGACAATTTTTATGTGGTTGAAGCCTTTCTGTAAGGGTTCTTTCTGAAGGCACTGTCAGATTTCCTTGTCTGTGTTGTTAAATGTGTCCCAGGCATCCTGACAGACCCGGCGGTCCCTAAGTTCTCTGAGCCAGCCCACCCGCTGAGCGCTTTCCCAATGTTCTTGACAGACTCACAAAGAACATACACGATTAAGGACGCACAGGGTGCTGAGGCCCTGCGATGTCTGCCCCTGCAATAATATTCAGCATTTTGCAGTCAACATGAGGGGAAAAAGTAACAATAGCCATGGTTTGTAGAGTGCTTACAACATGATGGGCACAGTACTTGTCTCTTTACATACATTATTTTGTCTCATAATCTCGGTTCAAAGGGGAATTATTGAAGGCCTAAAATGTCACAGCGCTCACTTGGCCCCAACAGGGAGCCTGGCCTTCAGAACTGGAAAAGGAAGCTAGTGAGGCTGGATCAGAGAGAGCGTAAGCTTTCTGTGGAGAAGGGAAGACCCGGGCCTGGCAGCCAGCTAGAGCTGCCCCTTCACCCATCCCCTGGTTGTCCTGATGACTCCGTGTTACCTCGAACCCATTTCAGTTGGTGGCCTTTCAGGCACTGTAGGAGGTGGAGAGCCAGGAGAGCCTTCATGGAAACTTCTCGAATGAAGACACTGGTGAGGACCACTATTAAGGTGCATATCACATTAAATAATATGCTGGTTAAGGGCTGGGATTTGGGGTCCGGCTGCCTGAGTTCAGATGCCGTACTCGACCTGTAACTTTGTAGCAACCTCTCTGTGCTTTGATTTCACCATCTATAAAATACATAGGGGAGTATAGACTTTGCAGAAGTCTATACAAGGGTTAAAGATTAAATGAGATGATGCATGTAAAGTACCTGGTATTTAAGAAATACTGGCCACTATTATTACTTCTGTTAATAATCAATCTATGTCTCTTTTCTTTCCATAAGATATGAGGGCTAGTTGAAAGAAAGGAACTTGAATATTTTTGTATCTACACACCGCTTGGCACATAGTAGATTCTGATTAAAAGTTGGCTGGTGGGCTAGGTGGCTGGCTGGATGAGAAGACTTTCATTCGAATGTTCCAAACACCTTCCCAGAACCCATATCTCACAGGCCACCCAGCAGATATGACCATGGCATTAAATGAACTTACAGCATTCAACAGTCAGTTTCTGAGGCTCGCCTAGACGTTGAGACCCCCAAGGCTACTATCCCCCACATTGACTTCAGTGTACTCAGAAGGACGTAGGATAGGAACCATAGCTCGCTAGCCAGCAGCATCAAGCATCCTTCTGTAATTAGAGCCCTATCAGGTCATGTGCTAGATGATGGAGTCCGTATTGGGCAGGTGAAGGAACTGCTTTTGCTTAAAAACCTTCTGTCCCACAGCAGTCAATAACTCTTGTAATTACTTCAGAGATGGAGTTTGCAGGGCCCTAGCAAGTGACGTTCTAGTTACAAGAATTGCTACACTCACGGAAGTCCAAAGCATGGCATTCCCATCAGGTATTTACAATCCATTTGCAGTTTCCCCAGTCCAGATGCCGTCTGCCAATGAGGGGTCATTTTTACCCTATGCAGTGTTGCCTAGTAACACAGTTGACACATACCATCTTTATCTGTTTCCAGGGCAACCAAGCTAAGAAGTTAACCAAAGGTCAAATTCTCATGCAAAAAGGAAAGGAGTTTTTCTTAACCCACACCATCTAAATAGTTCCAAACCGCAGAGCCTAAGGAACCTATCCAGTGTCTCCATGAACCACTCACTCTTACATCATATACCTGCCGCAAATATTTCTCAAAAAGGAATAATAGAGGCACAGCCACATCCACTATCCTGCACCCTCCCTCCCGCTCTGTGATCTCTGACACCATGCCCCACCACCCCCGTATCAGCATTCTTATCCTTCAAAGCCCAAGTATAGGCTGCTCTTTAACATACACACTCATTTTTTTTATAAATACACAAGAGATCTGTGTCATCCTAAAAGATTATCCCAGCCCAAGAACCACACCACTAAGAATCTTTTGAGTTTTGCCCTTCCTTACAGAGTTGTTGTGAGGATAAAATGAGATCAAAGAGGTAAAGAGTTGAAAGGACCATAGTAACGTTTAAGATAGCTCAACTGTTCAGAGAGTGGGAGTGAATTCCAATCACAGTTGAATGGTGTCCAAGCTACTTAAGTGGAAGGCACAGAGAAGTCTTGGCTTCCCTTATTTAAATTATTAGTGATGATAATCATCCTTGCTCCAAGTGGTCAGGGGTATTTTTCTTTTTTAACAAATGAGAGTTACTAACCTCTCAGATATTTCACCTTTTAAACAGCCACAAGATGGTAGAGAGTTTGGCTAATACCAACTTGCCTTAGGGAAAAGATTAAGTACTTATTCATGAATGATAATGATAGTTTCTGTTTATTAAATTACTAATATGTATGCCAGGCACTACACGAAGTGCTTTACTCATAGTCTCTTGTTTAATCAGATACTGCTAACTCTGTATCTCAGCAGAAACCAAAGCTCAGAGGGATCACAAGACTGGCCCAAAGTCACTCAAGAGGACGTGGCAGAGCCAGGAGCGAGGTCATGTTCAGTGCCTGTCCAAATCCCATGTTCTGTGTACTGCGATACCATCATGGAAATGGTGTACCAGTTATGCATTGTTTCCATTATGCCAGTCTGTAAATGCAGTGGGAACAAATTTTACATTGACTCCTTTTGTGGGAGGGGAAAACAAAAAGGAAAGGAAAGAAATTGAAACAGAAAAGAGAGTTAAGTTTAGATGAAAATACAAGACAAAGGGAAACCCTCATTTTACTTTGATTTCTTTTCTTGCCTCGATTTTATATTATTACCTATTCTAAAATGGAGCTTATAATTCTGATGATCCACAAAGGGCTAAAAGTACAAAAAGGAGTAAAGAAAAAATTAAAGTAATATGTGCAGACTCCCTAGCAGTCACCACTCCGCAGCTGGGCCTGTCAGAGTCCTTTTCAAGAAATGGTAATTACAACTCATTATCTACCTTGAAGATGTGCTAAATAACATAAGGACAGGTTCCAAATTGATACAGCCCTATCTGAGATATTAGAAGCTCACTGGTTCATTATAGTGGAAAGTTTAATAGCTTTTCCAAAAAATTTCAGCTGCATGTTTTGTCTACTGAAAATGTACTTGAACATGTATTCCTGCCAAAAAAAAAAAAAAAAAAAAAAAAAATTAACCTAACTTCTTTCAATGTGGCTAGCACGTTCCTACTTTGTTCTGATTAATTCACAGACCCGTGCAATGAAAGAATTTGCAATTGGCAGGAAAAATTCTAAATTGGGCAGTTTAATTGTCAAATAAATTTTTAAACTCGCACAGAGAGCGGGGAGAAATGTAGGCATCTCAGCATTTTAAAGCCTAGAGTGAGTATTTTCTTATAGACTCTGCCAACATAAGAAAAAGAAGAAAAAAGAAAGACTTTGGTCTGTCAGATAACGTAACCCTTTCTTTGGGAAACCTGAAGAAATCCATTCAATCATACAATTTTTCAGTGAAGGTATATTTAATAAAATTGTATAATTTACTTTCTTTCTTTCAACTCCTCTTAAGACATTCTCCTAGGAAACAGTTGCCTAAATAAAATGGCCTACATGTATAAGAAAATTTTGTTATTTAGAATCATTTTCATCTTGTCTGAATTAGAGTACAAAAGATGAGTTTTATAGAAAATACAGAGTAGATTTTTTGTGGGTTTTTTTTTTAATTTAAGTTCAATTAATTAATATATAGTGTATTATTAGTTTCTGAGGTAGAGGTCAGTGATTCATTGGTTGTATAGAACACCCAGGGCTCATTACATCACGTGCCCTTCTTAATGTCCATCACCCAGTTACCCAGCCCCCCCACCAACCTCCCCTCCAACAACCCTCAGTTTGTTTCCTATGATTAAGAGTCTCTTATAGTTTGTCTCCCTCTCTGATTTTGCCTTGTTTTTCCCCCATCCCCTATGCTCCTCTGTTTTCTTAAATTCCACATATGAGTGAGATCACATGATAATTGTCTTTCTCTGACTGACTTATTTCGCTTAGCGTAATATCCTCTAGTTCTATCCACGTTGCTACAAATGGCAAGATTTCATTTTTCTGTTGTCTGAGTACATTACCTTGTATGTATACCACATCTTCTTTATCCCTTCATTACAGGGGGAATTTTATGAGAATGGTTTCATCCTCCTAAGTGTTATTTATTGGGGACATCAAAAGAAAACAAAGGTTTTCTTTGTTATTTATTTATTTGTTATTTATTTATTTGGTTTTCCCTGTTATTTATTTACTTCTTTGTTATTTAAAAAACAGGTATTTATTTTGTTTTCTTTAATCACGTAATCTGATAATGCATTTTGATTTTTATACATTCTTATTTCTTGATCTAGCTTTCTTTGTTTTCTATTAACTTGCTATTAAATAATACTAACTGCAGTATATATGAACGTTAGCAACCTTTAGATGTGGGGCACCCCGTTATGACACCCAGTGTGGAATGCTGGGGTAACCGGAGTGGACTGACTATCCAAGCCAAACCCAGAGAATGGAGGTAGGACAGAGTGGAGGGAAACCGTGAAAAGTCCCAACTTCTCAAAACTATCCTACCTCCCACTTCCATTTTTTCTCCTATGGACTAGAAAAACTAAACCCATTCCTCACTCATACCTTAGCATGACTTCTATTAACCAGCCTTTTGCTGATGCTTGATGAAGACCATCAGGAGGAATGGATGGAAAAGGACCTAATCAGTATCCTTCAGACGCTCACTACATGCCAAGAGATGGACTAGGTGTTTTATTTAAGTTCTCCATTATCTGTTGAATCCTCAAAGCACACTTGTAGAGTGAGTTTAATTAATCCCACTGAAAATGAGGAAGCCGGCAGAGAATGAGACGATTGGCCCAAGGTTTAAGATGCCAGACCCAGGATTTGACCTAAAATTGCTTGGAGTTTGGGTTGAGAGGTGATCTGGTTGGCTAGCAAGACACTGAAAGGAAATTTTGAATAGGGCATCTGGGGGAAAGTATTCATTTATTCATCCTGTAACTATTTGATCAGATGTTAAATGTGCCGGCCCCACACCGAGCACCAGGGAAAACAGGAGTGAACATTAAGTACGAGGACACCCTACTCCTGTCACTTTGCTGAGAACTGAATAGCCACGAGCAACAGGACTAGAAAGTAGAGGTGAAGAGGCTGGTAGATGGGGCGCCTGGGTGGCTCAGTGGGTTAAACCCTCTACTTTCGGCTCAGGTCATGATCCCAGGGTCCTGGGATAGAGACCTGCTTCAGGCTCTCTGCTCAGCGGGGAGCCTGCTTCCTCATCTCTCTGTCTCTGCCTGTCTCTCTGCCTACTTGTGATCTGTCAAACAAATAAATAAATAAAATCTTTAAAAAAAAAAAAAAAAAGTCAGGTAGAAGGTGTCCATGACAAATTTGGGTAAACTTCTTCTGAAAGCTGCAACTTACACATTCCCTTGTCCTTGTGAGGTTCTGACCTGGGCGTGGGCTGAGCTCTTTCTCAAGAGTAAAACCTTACACATTCATTGTTGGAAAGTAGGGGGCTGTGATTCTGGGAACTACATACTTCAAGAGAGCTTGAATCTAGACCCCTGAAGTAGGGCCTCTGTAATCATCCTGGCTGGTCTGAAGAGCATCCATGTTGGGGGTTATGATCTGGATTCCATTTCTCTACTGTATCTTCCTCTAAGCAGACCCTGGCCCTTAGAATATACTTTAGAAGTAACCAGGAGAAAAAGAGAAAGGAAGAGCAACTCTTCTCAGATCCGTGCTCAGAGTCTACCTGCCCTCCTCAGGGACCTTGCACAGAAAACAATTTGCTCCGCAAATCCAGGGGCTGAGATTGTCCTGTGTACTGAAATGTTCTAAGTAACTTAGAGCTGTGCTATCACATCAGTCCATTTTGGGGAAGCATTAATCTTTTAATTTGAAGGTAAGTTGCATCTTAGAGATGTTGAGGTGCAAGGAATGCATTCGTCTGACAGATGTAGTCTACCATTCATAGTTTTGAAACGAGAACATTTTGCTGACAAAGAGAAATGTATTTTTAAGCCTGAGTTCTTAAAAAAAAAAAAAAAACTTCGATCCTAGTCCTCTAGCCAGGCTATTTCTGCCAGCTCCCCGGCTATGAAGACAACACATTCTTGCAATTCATCACTTCCCTTGGCTCAAGCCAACCTTTAAAATGGCTGGCGGCATATGCTTCTCATTAGCTCTGCCTCTGCCTCACCTGGGCTGGTCAGACTCCTCTCTCTTGCCCCCTGCCTGCCCCCTTCGCTTTACCTCCTCCTTCCCCAACCCCAGAGCTGTGCTCCCGCCAGCTTCTCTTACTAGGCAGCGCTGCCTGCTGGCATGGCGGGAGGCAAGCTAAGACGAAGGAGAAGGAAATCGTTCCGTTTTTTTGAAAGTAAATTCTGCGGTTCAACAGCCTTTCGTTCAGAAATGAGGCTGAGGAAAAGAGAAAGCCAAAGGCAAAACCAAACACAATAACAGAAATGAAAAAAACAAAAACAAAACAAAACAAAAAAAAACCAGAAGTATGCTGACTGGGAGAAAAAGAGAGTGGGGGCAGCAAAAGGTTAAGAGGGAAAAATTCCCATCGTTACATCACTTTGGCAGCCAAATGTTTCTGTAGGTCACCAGTTTTCTGGTTTGATTTATCTTCGGGGCTCTACAAGGAAGTTTTACCCATTTGGAGGGTATTTTCTGTTTAACTCGGCTATCTGAGTGACAAAATACTCCTTACACTTGGTGAATGCTGGTACCCTCTGTGACCCAGTGCATAAATTAAGATTTAGACTGAATCAAGATTTTTGGGCCAGCCCTAAAGAGACTTACCACCACACCAAATCCTTCTCTTGCATTCCCTCTTGTGTGGTAGCTTTTGATGAACACTTTTAATCTTTGACTTAAACTTTCCAAAGGCATCAAGAAGGTAAATTCTCTCACTGTGTCTGCCGAGTGTAACTGGTCAACTCTGATCCCAGCTTATTCATGCTGCGCGGGTGGGCAACTTTTTTGAAACTGGCTATTTGCGGCAAGAAAGGAGTGTTGAAAGGGTAAAGGCACCATTTTTGGTGGCATTCGCAGTGAGTCATTGATATCTGAGTTTGGAGTGGACCTCAGAGTTTCCCTAATCTACACCCTTCACTGCACAGATGAAGACGCTAGGGCTAAAAGGGGATGTTCCACTGTCATACAGGGAGGAAGTGGTGGGGCAGGGATTTACCCAGGGGTCCTCAGTCCCTGCCCTGCTCTCTTTGCTGGAATTTGCAGACACCACCCACTCCTTCAAATCCCACATGTGCACATAGAAGCAGAGTTCTGCAATCTGCAGACCCAGAGTGGCTTTTTGTTCCACATTCAACAATTAAGAGAACCTAAGGAACAGGGGCACCTGGGTGGCTCAGTGGGTTGGGCCCCTGCCTTCGGCTTGGGTCATGATCTCGGAGTCCTGGGATCAAGTCCCGCATCGGGTTCTCTGCTCAGCAGGGAGCCTGCTTCCCTCTCTCTCTCTCTCTCTGCCTGCCTCTCTGCCTCCTTGTGATCTCTGCCTGTCAAATAAATAAATAAATAAATATTTAAAAAAAAAGAGAGAGAGAGAACCTAAGGAACAAAACTAGCTCTGCTCCATATTGGTGACCCATGACATCCATAAGGCAAGAGAAAACCTCCAGAGACAGAACCACCCTGAGAAAAGTAGAAAAAGGTTTCTCGTCTTCGGGGCGTACTGACCTCCCTTCCCCTCCCCTCCATCCTGGTGCAAGGCTTTGGTGAGGCGGGGCTGGATCTATCTCAGCCCATACTCACTCCCTTAACCAGCTGCTCTTGGGTGGGCAAAACTTCGGGAACTGCATCGTCGTGGTCGTGACCAGAGGGTGTTCGTGGACCGAGAGAATCACACCAGGAGCCTCCATACCCAATTCATGAAAGTGATCCTGATGCTCTCATCTGGAAAAAGAGCCCTCTTATTATAGTGGATGAAGGGGCAAAATCTCCTCTTTAAGAACTCAAATGGTATTTTTCCCCCCTTAACACCGCTCATTTGCAAACAGTGGACCGAGATTCAGCTCTGAACAAAATCGTAGGGACAAATGTACCAAGACACCTCTTTTCCTCTTGGTCACCTCCTTTCAGCAGCCAGATGCTTGCACACCCTCTCCCACACCTGCTCTGTCACTCCCTCCTGGCTTGCGATCACCATCCTTTCTAAGGTGTTAGCTGCTAATGACCACATGCGTTCATTCAGAAACTATTTACTGAGAACTCCCTATGTGTGGAGATGAAGGTTTCACCCTTCGGAGTGTAATGATTTTTTAATAGCAATTCCCAAGCCCAGCACAATGCGTGGTGCATAATATACACTCAGTAAATAGTATATAAGAAAAGGAGGAAGGGAGCGCATGAGAGGTATTTTGTCCTCCAAGATGGTGGAATTTAGGAATCAAATCAGGCAGCGCCCAGGGAATGGAAAAATAGGGGTGGGGTGTGGCGGCTGGAGTGCAGGACAAGGAACCTTTATAACCTCCTACATGCATAACAGATAAGGCTTGTGTTCTGTTCCCTGTTCTTCAGAGTACTTAGGACATGAGAGCAGCCACATGAAAAACTGGTGCAAACACCTCTATTCTGCCTCCCAAATTCTTTCAGACCTGTCTTCCTCTTGCCCAGCCAGCCACCCCAGGAGTCTGAGCCCCTTCATTGTGGATCCTCTTCTGGTCCCACAGCTTCGTTTCTGCCTCGTGTTTAGCCCCTTGCTTAGCAACAGTCTTGGATTTCGACCTTGGCTTCAGCCTTCACACTGGTGTGAGGGGAGGTGTGATTTGGGTGGTTCTCTCTGGCTCTAGGTACTCCACACCCACCTTTGTTCTCTGGCCGCCACTCACCCGGCCAGCATAGCTACTTATGTCTGTCTGCTTATGTCTGTCTGCTTATGTGAATAAAGTCTGTAAATGGGGAGTCTCCGAGTTTCTAACACCACTTATAGAATTCTTTCGTTGAGTGATTCTGTTGGAAGTCTTCCTTCCCTTGGTTTTCTTCCTATTAGAGATATTTATTATATACCTTCCTACTCCTTTCACCTGGGAGTTCCTAGAAAGAAAATGCTCTGCCCTTGTCACCTCTGTATGATACTGTGATCACTTAGCTCGGTGCCTGATACCTAATATTTGCCCCTGAGATATGTTTTTCTTTGCTGAAATATTCGACCAGATATTCTCTTGTCCATTTAGTTTTCATTGTTGTTTTAACCAGAGGAAATTAACAGGGATTTCTCACTGATTCTGGTCTTCCTCTGATGGGAAAATTTTTATATTAAATGCAAAGTACTTTGCCATCTGTGTGTAGCATACGTTCTGGAATCCTTTCCCTGTATATGGGAAAAGCAGGTTTCCCACCAATGACCATTAAAGTACATTTGGCAGCCCTCACAGCTTTTTCTCCCTAACCCAGATGGCAAAGTTTTCTTCTCACTTCCACTTGAGGATTTTTATAAGGCTTCTTTATGTTGCTCCTTCTTTTCAAGTACTTTTCTGTTCCTGGACAGCCGGATCGGGCCTTCTGCTTGGACCTCCCTGTCCGTGCTCTTTAGTCATTCCCCGGTCTGTGACAGGAAGCCTGTTTTGCTAGTTAGAACCCAAGTCCATTTGCTAACGTGTCTGATCTTTTGTGTTTCTGCTTGCAAAACAGTATCAGCGTTCATTGCTGCTCTCTCCCTCCCTAGGTTGTTACATAAGTCCAGTAATCCAAGTTAGCCGACTGAGAAAAAGATGGTGAACTTTGCCGGCTCCTCCAGCACACCTAGCCCTGCATTAAACGCTGTACGTGGATTAGAGAGTATTAAGAATTGGCTGGTAACCAGCATACTCTTAGCAAGGTTTTGCCTTTTGCTCTGTAACACGGTCAACGAGATGGAGACAAGGTTTCACAGAGACACAAGCCTGACTTCCAAGATAAAAAAAGGTAGGGTGGGAGCCAGTGGTGAAGGATTTTGATTTCTAGACGGAAGTTTTAGACCTCATTGAGCAGGGGAACCACACTGGGATTTTAACAAGAGAGCAACGTGATCAGATATGAGTTTGAGAAGCTGCTCTGACTTCAGCAAGGAAAACCAGTGGGGGGTCGCAGGTCAATGCAGGAAGGCAGCGCAGTCCTGGGGAAAGGGGAAGCGCCTGGATCAAGGAAAACACTGGAAACGGAAAGGACAAAGAACAGATTTAGACATTTCAGGGGGGAAAGTATACATTTTCTACTCCTTCTCCCTCTCCCTCTCTCTGCCACTTTGGCTTCCTCCCTGTTTTTCACACATCAGGCACAGTCTTGCCTCGTGACCGTTCTCATTGCCCAGACTGCTCTGCCCCTAGGTTACCATGGCTCACTTCCTTGGATCCTTCCAGGTTTTGCTTGAAAATCCCCTTCTGAGTGAACCCTACCCTGATGAACCTATTTAAAAATCCGTACCCTCGCCGAAATCATGGATCACAATGCTCACGGTAGTAAAGTTGCAGTAGCCAATGATCGGAAAATGTGCAGAAGCCCCCCAGCAATGGAAAGGAGAAAGTCTATAGTTACACACCGGAATGTACGAGACAGCAATCAGGATGAACGATTAGTCTACAATCACATGTAACAACAGGGACGTAGCTCATAAAACATAATGCTGAAGGAAAGGCACCTGATGAAAAAAAAAAAGCACATAATACACAATCCCATTTATAGAAAAGCACAAAAAGGCCAACACTGAGCTCTGTGATTGGAAGCAAGGTAATGGTTCCCTTTGGCGGTGGAATTCGTTACTGGATGTGTCCAAGCCGTACTTCTGCCTGTAATATTTGGAGTTGGTTCTGCGTGCTGGTTTCACGGAGTGTGAAGATTCAGAGACCTTAATGATGTGTCTCCTTTTCCATATGTTTATTATACTTCAATAAAAAATTTTAAAATGCAGCCCGTCCTTCGATACTACTCATCTCCCTTACTCCGTTTCTCCACCAAACTTAGTGCTTTCTAATATATGCTGTAATTATATGTGCATGGTGTTCTTTCCCCATTAGAATGTAAGTTCTGTGAATGTAGGGATTTGAATGTTTTGCTCACGTCTCTGTCTGTATCACCTTGAAGTGTAACCTGGCACATAATAGATGATACAGTGAACAAGTGAACTACTGAATCTGAAAAATGTGAGTAGAACAGTCCAGGCTCAAGATGTAAGTGGAACCCTGGTTTGAGGACCCATGTTGCTTGGGCGGTTTCTCCTTCCCACGTGTGGTGTCTAGGCAGCCGGCCCAGATTTTGTGACAATCTCTTTTCCTTGCCTGTCTCAAGGCTACATCTGGGCCTTTAATTAAGCCCTTTTCCTATCCTATTTATCCCGTTTGCCTCATGTCCAAAGCCTTCCCATCTTCAAAGCCAAGATCAGATGCCATCTTCTCCAGAAAGCCTTTCTTATAGCAACCTCAACCTAAAGTCCTCCACCCCTCCTCTTTAACTCTTTTTGTGGTACACTTATGGAATTTTTTTCATTCACTCATTAGTTCACTCAACAAATATTTATTGAGCAGCTACTGAATACTAGGTACTATTTTAAGTTCTGGAAATACAAGGTTGAATAAGGTAGACATGTCTCTCCGGGGGTTATAGTCCAGTAGGGTAGATCAGCCGTGAACAAAGAAATAAATATGTACAATTATTTGGAGTGCTTTGAAAGAAATGAAGGAAGATAAAGAGATAGAGAGCAATGGTGCTATTTTAGGTAAGTTATGAGGGAAGACTCTTCTTTACTAAAAACATTGGAAGAGACCCAGGTGGGGTAAGGAAGTAAGCTATGAGGAAGAACATTCCAGGCAGAGGGAACGAGTGCAAATGCTGACGGTGAGAGTAAGCTTATATATGAGCCTTGTGTGTGAATTTGTTCGGATAGGGCTTACGTGCCTCGCACATTGTTTTGGACAGAGAAACTTCTGTAGGACTGAATTTATTCAAGCTTTAGTCATTTTTTAAATCTATTTCAAATATTTCTTTTGATAAGCCTTTCTAAGCCGTGTTCAGTAGAATGCATCCCAAGCTAAAGTATACAAAGTCTTGTTATGGCACACACGCGCACACACGCGTACCAACACACACATGCATGCACAAGTTCTGTGGCCAAATAAGTATAAGAAACAATGAAGAGTCCTAATGCACACCAATATAATACAGGTGTTTTTGAGTCTTGCAAGTAAAACAAACAAACAAACAAACCAAGCCTCTCTAATTCATTATTTTCTGATAGGTGTTTTCCCCCATGGAACACACATTAATAATGCACAAAACACTAGAATTCCACAGCGTTCAGTTTAGAATACGTTGTCCCAGATTCCTTCATTTTTTTTCTCTAAGTAATATTTATTCCTACTATTTATCTGACTCGTTCATAATTTCACATATAGACTATTGATATCCGAATATTGCCATATTAGTCTAAGTATGATACAAGAACATAGATTTTCAACATTATCCTTACTGTATTCACATACTCCATATTGCCACAGGCTCAGCCTGCCTAATTTTAATCTCCATGGAGTGAGCTTCTTTACCCCGTTAACCAAGCCGTCTCTTGGGATATTTGATCACCGTCAGGACCGGGAGTTAAAATACCAAGGGGCAAGTTCATAAGCCTTGAAGTAAAAAAATAGCAGTCAAAGAAATAGAAACGCGTCTCCGAATGCCCGGAGAGAGAGAAGAGCAGGATGGTGACATCCACCCAGGATGTGGATGAACAGCTTCTGACACAGCTCCTTCTGGAAAAGCCAGAGAATCGGTGAGCCTGACCTGTGTGATCTGGTCTCTCCCCCTTCTGTGAATTGGCCTGCACTAGGTGACCGGTGACAGCCTGAAAACTCAGGAGTTCTAGGATCAATCTACATTCCTTTGCTCCCTGATTGCAGACCTCGTTAAGTATTTAACGGTTTCCCATGGTCACCAACCAGCCACAGAGAGACCTGCTTCCGGTGACAAGGCTACATTTCAAGCAGCTATCAAGCAAATTTGTAGCTGTCTTCCCACTGTGGATGAGTGTGTGTGTCTTAAATTTCAAGCGTGTATGAGACAGAAAGAGAACAAAAGAGAACACCGGGACTTTTGGATGATAACTGCCCATGAGTTCGGAGCCTTTGGTCATTTTTAAAAGGAAAAAGAGAGTATTTCTTCTTATTTTATGGTGGGTGTGACATTCAGCTTTCAGGTTTAAAGGCGGCAGGGAAACTGCAAGACCAGTTTTTTTCTGAGGCATTAGTTGCTGTGAAGAAAAACAAGCCAAAGTTTTGCTTGTGGGCAGAAACATCCCAGAATACATCTGGTGATTGGGCAGAAAGTGAACACTGGCAGGGGCCCAGGCGCATTGGCTCCCAGCTGCGGTGCAGGAACAACCTAGGCGGTGTTCTCAGACACAGATCGGATTTCCAAGATGGATCAGGTTCAAAATTATCTTCTTGGCTTTCACTTATCTAAGACGGTACTCAGGTGTAGGATGACTGTCCTCTGCTGGGAACGGAGGCTACGAAGAGAACTCTCTTGGGGGTTTGTATGGACCTCAGAAGGTCTTTTACCTTGTTTAAATAGGTGACATCACACTGGGATGTGAGAACCGTACTGTTATTTCTAGAGAATTCGAGAGAGTACACATTTGGCATTAACCATTTTCGGGGCTTTGCCTGATGCACCTTGACTCCAGAGGTATTTTTGCAATGCAACTTCTTGGCAAAATCTCTAGGTTTAAATGGTTAGGTGATTCCACATACTCTTGACTCTTGAGAACCAATGCTCCTAACCAGTGGCTGAAGAGGAAAGGGATAATGCCAAACCTCAGGATCACACTTGACCTCTATTTGCCATCCTGTGGTATGCGCCTGAAATCTCGTCTTCCCCACCTAGTGCTTGTTCACCCTTTGCTACAACTGTGACTTTGGTGGCAACCAGTCAGGGATGGTTGTTCTGTGTCATTACCACTATATTCTGGCAGAGAATAGTGCTAAAAAGGTTTAAGACAGATGAATCACAAATCACTCTTAGTCGAGAGAGGAAATGACGCTCTCCCTGAGTGCACTGAAAGGGCTGTTCTGCCCCCACAGGAAACTTCAGGCATCCCGTCTTGTTTCTATGGCCCTATGCTGTAGACAGGATGATCTTAAACCCAGCTTTTTGTGTTGTACCAACTGTATGTGATGTCATTCTAGTGGCCTTAATTAAATGAGGCCTCGTTAAATGAGGGATTTTCTGTTTCTCACCTGCCTACTTTACTATAAAATTACACGTAAATCTCTGCGAAGTAGCTAACTTTTCCTCAAAATTCCACTGAGTTTTGTAAACTTGTGGTAAAGTCAAAAAATAATATACTCATTTGTTATTTTTTCATATATGCCATTTTTTTTTTAGTCTCTGTTATGTGCTAGGCACACTTTTAGGCCTTCTTTCATGTCTAACCCCTACCTCTGTAGTAGGGATTAAATATAGTGATATATGTTAAGATATAATTCACAGTGTATATTATAGTCTTGAATTCCCAGATGCCAAACCTACAGACCAGAGAGGGTGTGTAGCTTGCCTAGGCCACATGGCTGCAGCTAGGACTACAACCCGGGTCTCCTGATTCTGAGTTTGTTCTCCTCTTTGTGCAGGGGAGACAGTGTTTGACGCCAGGGAATAGAAATCTCCTCCACCTGTCTTTAATGAGAGGAGATGTCCTGGGGGTTACAATGGCATCTGAGAGAAAGTGATGTTGGTAGGACCCTGAGATTCAAGGAGATGGGGAAATGGCAGCAAGTCATCTTCGCTGTGTCTGGGTTTCTCTTTCTGAGATAACCTAGTATCTCACTCCATTCCTCTTGTCCCGGGGTTTCAGCCTATCCAGGGCCTCCGGTCACCGTGACGCCAGACCTTACTCCCTAGGACGTCACAGGCCTGGGAGTCAACAACTGACAGGCTCAGACTTCCTGTCTTCCACAGAACCCAATCTCAAAAAAAAAAAAAAAAAAATCCAGGAATCTGACTGACCTAGGCAGAGCAGACTGTCCCCACTGTCGAGGAAATAACCGGCATGCCTAAAACACACTCTGCTGTTTCTGACACATTCTCCCTCAAATTTTACATTCTGAATTCCTTCTACTTGGCTCCTACTAGATTTCTTCCCATGCAGTTCTGTTTGGGGTTTGTTTGTTTATTTGTTTGTTTGTTTTGGGGGGGTTTTTTTGCAGAGAGCCCACAGATGATAGTAAACCTCCCTTTTCTTGACTTGTCTCACTCTTGTCTTGATTGCCTCCTTAAAAGCAACACACAATTTGAAGATTCTTTTTTCTTTGTGTTGGTTATGCAGACGCTTTCTTCTTTGGCAGTTAATTCTGATTCCTCTTCTTCTAGGGAGCTTCCCATATTACCCAGTGATAGTATGAGTCTGTCCTTAATTCTAGTCCTTCTGCCTGTGAGGATGGCTCTGGTCCTACAAAAGAGCAAAAGGACCCTTTTAATCTTTAAACTGAACATCCCAGATACCCCTATACAGTCCCCTGTGACAATATAAATATAAATATATATATGATGTAGTTATGGTATATTATATATATAGTATATGTATACACCATATATATGGTATATGATACATACATATATGGCATACATATATGGCATGTATGTACCATATACCATATATATGGTGTATATATATGGTATGGTGTTTATATATCTATATGGTATATATTACAAAGGGTATGTAGTAAAAGCCTTATGGTTAGAGTGACTGGGATCCAGGACTGGCCCCGTCACTGGCCCAATACGATCAAACCAATGCCTGGTCCCCTGACATGCCAGCTAGACAAACATCTGACCTCAGATTCATGATGAATGGTCTGAGGCCAGGGCCAAGGAATTGCACCTCTTTTTCCCTTAGACTGTGTCTTTAAAATTTCTCATCATGCCTAAACTATTATGGATACTCAGTAAAGTATCAAAAATAATCTTGGCTTAAGGAATTCTGGGCAGAACTTGAAAAGTTTCAGGACTTTTGTTATGGCTTTTCGACTTCTACAAAGACTTTCTGCATTAAATGAGAAGGAGGTTTATAGTAAGCTGATGGAATCACTTCTAATTCAGAGATTTAATATATAACAAATGTTTTTAACAGAGTTTTAAACCAGAAATTACACATCAACATACACACACAGACACAACATCAAAGTATTTGACAGACGGCCCTAGCTGGCTAGCTGTACTGTTTTAGAAGCAGGCAAAGCACAGGGAGATGGAGGTCCAACTTCATGTTTCCTGGTCCCGGGTGTTAGTCATCAGACACAAAGAGTATAAAACCCTGGCTTTGCAAGTGCTCATTATGCTATTATATATCCTTATAAAACTGATTCCCCTTAGGCCACCTAAAGGACGAGGATGTTTAGGATGTTGAACTATTTAACTGTAATTATAACAATTAAAATCTTATAACATCCATCAAATACAATAGATTCACTGCTTCCCCTCAGTCTCGTTTAAGAAAAATAGTTACAAGGAGCTCTCTTCTTTCCCAAAGGAGATTAAAATTCAGGGAGTGGCCAACCAATAGGGAGATAAGAATAAAAGGGAAGAAAAGATTTTCCTTAAAAGCCTTTATAAACTGTTTTTATTTTCATGCTTAACAAATGAAAACTTCATCATCTTTGCTTCTGGGAAGAGTTTCAAGGCTGAGAAACACAATTGGAAACCCGCCGTGTTGCAGCCCATCCCCACTTAGTTAGTCATTACAACGGGATCCAAATTGACTGTGCTCCTGTCCAAGAATTCTCCAAAAAAAGCTCATGATAAGAGATGGAACCTAGCCACATGCAACCTGGAGAGCAGCACATTTCCCCTTGGCCACCAGGTTTTCCAAGAAGTAGCCCAGGCCTACTCTCCCACTCTGCCCTCTCACCAAACCACATCTCTGCCCTTGTCCATTTCTCTGCTCATGCACGATCTTATAAAATCACTATCATAATTCCTTGGAGTCCTTACATTCAGTATTTATTCAAAAAGTAGTTCTGGATCCTTTACAATGACAACCAGTTCAAGGCTAGGTATGCATAAATCTTTGTCTTCAGAGGGCTCCCAGTCTTTGATGGACTAGTAGACTTGCCCCTAATACCTAAACACAGATCAATTTACTTATTAAACATTTTTCTAGCACTTCTGCCAGGCACTTTGATGGGTATCGAGATGGAAACAAGTTGGGCATGGTTCTTTATTGCCCCAAACTTAAAGGTTGAGGAAGACAAGACACGGAGAAAAAGCTATAGTAAAAGGTACTATGTGGCAGGTGTTGCAGAAGTGATAGTCAAGATATAATTGTCCTCCGGGACTGGAAGAGATGATGCTGAGTGAAATAAGTCAAGCAGAGAGAGTCAATTATCATATGGTTTCACGTATTTGTGGAGCATAACAAATAGCATGGAGGACATGGGGAGATAGAGAGGAGAAGGGAGTTGGGGGAAATTGGAAGGGGAGGTGAACCATGAGAGACTACGGACTCTGAAAAACAATCTGAGGGTTTTGAAGGGGTTGGGGGGTGGGAGGTTGGGGGAACCAGGTAGTGGGTATTAGAGAGGGCACTGGGTATGGTGCAAAAACAATGAATACTGTTACGCTGAAAAGAAATTTTAAAAATAAATAAATAAATAAATAAGATGAAATTGTCCTCAGGGCAGATAATGATTGGGAAGCCAGGTTGGATACAAAGTGAAGGGGGGAAGATCCAGGAAGAGGAATTTGAATGAACTATGAGCAGCAGCCATCTTGGGACATTACATGGGTGTCCTCCTCACCATTTTTTTTAAAGTTTTTAAACAACATACATTAATTTTTGACTTCAGAAGTAAAACAAACTTGGAGACAGCTTTGGATGTGGCTTTTTCCCATTTTAAAAATTAAGCTATAATCTACACACTACAGGATTCACCTTTTTAAGTCATGGTGTCCTAAGTTTTGATAAAAGCATAGACATTTACCTACAGTCACAATCTAGGAACAGAACGTTTTCATCACCGGAAGAGAGTCCCCCATGTTCCTTTGCAGTCGGCTCCCTCCCCTGCCTTCAATTCTGGCAACCACTGGTCCCTTTTCTATTCCTATGGTCTTGTCATGGAAAATGGAGTATAAATGAGAACCATTTGTACTTTCTTATATCTCACTTCCATTTTGACACCCTTTTGAGATTCACTTACTTAGTTGCTTGTATTAAGTTGCTTCCTTTTCAGTGCCGAGGAGTGTTACATGGTGTGGGTGCATTGCAGTTTGTTTATCCATTCACCAGATGAGAGATATTTGGGTTGTTTCTAGTTTGGTTTTGGGGGAAACATAAATTTGAATGTCAGTTCGGTGAATACCTGGAAGTGGGATTGTTGCGTTTAACTTTATAAGAATCTGCCAACCTGTTGTCTAAAGTGGCTGCATCAGTTTCTTTCTTGCCTTCAGTGTTCAGACGTTCTAGCTGGTCTAGCAGGACTTCATCCCACTCATTCTTAATTCAAAGAAATGTAAACTATGGACTCGCTTTCAGAGAAGGCCATAAAGATAATGAGAAAAACTATGGACTCACTTTCAGAGAAAAGGAGAAACCGCATCTCCCCATCTTGGCCCATTGGTGTGCAGAGAGCTGGGTAATTTCACACCCAAATCAAGCAATTGGGGAACTCATGGTTCCCCAATCCGTTAAAGGCCCAGTCGGTTCCCATTTGGTTAAGGGCCCTGAGATCTGGCCCGCATGGGGCTCCCTGCTCAGTGGGACTGCGCTTCTCCCTCTCTCACTGTCTCTCCCCACTGCTCATGCTCTCTCTCTCACTCTCAAATAAATAAATAAAATATATTTTTTTAAATCAAGCAATTGGAATTTATTAAACACTTTGCCTGTATCCAGTGTACGCCATGCACCACAGGTGAGCCCAGAAAGTACAAAACTGGATTCTTTTAGTCTATCTTTATTTTGCATTTCCCCAAGCTCTAATCTGAGGTAAACCTCTTAAAAAGTGCCATTTTGGTTATCAAATATCCTCCTTCCTTAGCCTATCAACAACACTGAGATGTGTTGCAGTAAAGAAATCCATTTAGTTTGCTTAACTGACAGTCTTCCAACTTACATAGCCATGGAATTTTTATTCAACAGAGAAACTTTTCAAATTTTGTGAATCCATTTCCCTTTAGAGTGTTTTGAAAACACTAGCATATAGTATTATTAGAGAAAGAACACACACACACAGCTATTAAATGAGAATCATAATATCTACTTGATAGGTTCTTATGAGGATTCAGTGAGATGACATTTAAAAGTATCTTTTATAAGACCTGGTAGGCAACAGAAGTTCATTAAAATATAAATTAAATTTGGAGAAAGAGAGAAGAAACACTGCAAAGTAGTAGTAGAGGAGAAAAGGTCTATGATAATTACAGAAGTTTGCTAAGCCCATATTCACACCAGACACTGTGCTAGGCTCTTCATACATACATATAACCTGGCTTAATCCTCACAGTCACCTCAGGAAGTATAGGTGTAACTATTGTCCCCGGTCATATAAAAAGTATGGGTCTGTTCCAGAATTCAGACCCAGATCTAGATCATTCCTAAGCAAACTGTTAACCTTTCTGTATACCTCCTCAAGACTAGGAGTGTTCGAGGGGTTCAGAAGAGGGAAAGAGAAGATGCCAATGCTTTTCTTGACTCACCCTTCTGTGAAAGATAGGAGTCAGTGTCACTCAAACTGAGGTTATTGGCCTCATTGTGTCATTGGCCACATTACCTTTGGGATCTTCCTGTACCCTTGGGTTCCCAGCTTTATGTTAGCACTCTCAAAGCAGTGAAATTGCCCTTGGAAGTGTTCCTGCCTGCTAGGCTGACTTTAAGTGGAGTCCTGGCCGATCTCTGTCAGGTAAACCATCCTTGGCTTCCTCTGGAGCTGGTCCTCCATGGAGCTCTTAGAAGACCCAAATGATCTCCTCCATCTAGAGAGCCTGAGTTCTGAGCTGTTTTGCTCAGATGGAAACTCAGCTGTAATTCTGTGGGTGTGGGTATGCCGTGATGTAGAGATGTAATTGTGTTTCCCATTTGGATGGACAGTTGTCACAGAAACATTTGTCAAATATTCTATTTTTTTCCCAGGGACTCGTAATGTCCTTACTCTCATGTGACAATTTTCCTTCGATTTGTGAGTCTATTTCTGGATGCTCTCTTCTAGTCCCTTGATCTTTTGACTTCTTCCAAAGCCATTTCACATTGTTCAAATGACAATGGCTTATAAGTCATCACATACCTGGTAGGGTCATTCCCCCTATCTTATCTTTCTTTTTCTTCATAAGTAGGGTCATTATTTTTGAACTTGTATCCTGCCTGCCATATGAATTTTAGAGTGAATCTGTAAAAAAAAAAAAAATTAGCAGCAGAACAGCTTTTCTAAACATAATATTTTGTGGTCTGCCAACATGCAACATTGAGTAAAAATTCTTGGCCTGGGATAGAGTCTCTGGAGGTGACCTTTAAGCCCTCCTTCAGCCCCTGAAATGGTTTATTTACCAAACTTCTGAGGTGTCACTGAACATAGAAGTGAGAGCTGCATGCCAGCAAGTGACTAACGGTGGGAATTTCCAGCCCACAGAGAGAACAATGTCGGAAGAGAAAGTGGGAGGACAGATTGCGGTGGCACATACTCACCCAGCCCATTCTGGGGAGTTTTCCCGAGGACTATCCTTGACCTGGGATCAGGTCAAGGTCAGTAATTGGAAAACTACACTATCTAGCTTTGTTCACAGGAAACCATAGTTTTGCCTTAATTATGACTCATTATAGAAACTGGGGAAAAAATGATCTCCCACATAGGTGAAGAATCCCTCTGAGATGACAAACAATTGGAAACCTGGATATTGTCCTTGGAAGACAGACTAGTCGAATTTTTACATTGTAAGACTCCCTCAGATCCCAGTCCACCCCTACCAGGGGAATATGACTGCACAAACAAGATGAGCACCAGTTAAAAGGTAATTTCCTGAGATAGTCTCATGTGGAACAAATTGAAAATCCACAGCCCTTCAAGAAAGACTTCTTTTTTCATTACTTGATCTTTAAAAAAATTGTTTCACTCTTCACTTCCCTAGCAGATGTTACAAATTTCAGAAACAGGCAGGGACCTTTGGACTGAAATGAAAAATCGATCTCTTAAAAATGTAAAATTCAGTTCAAAATGTTTAAAATATAATAAGTGGGGCCTGGAAAGAGTATAGCCCTGACTTTGAGGATTTCCTTTCTGTGTTACTCAGATGTCATAAATCTAGCAAAGAGCAACACTGGCCTGAAGGTGATGAATAACATTTTTATAACTTTTTTTTTTTCATGAAAATGGTCCATGTGTTGCAAACATATGAAAATTGAATGTTAGTATTGATCAGATCTGGCAAATTATTATGTGTTTAAGGAAATACAAGGAGGTACATAAAGGATGCAACAATTCTATAAATTCTATACACGTGTCACATTTTACTCTGCTTGTTTTAAGAACACATAATTCTTTTTTCCTCTCTTTTTCCTTTCTTTATTCTGACTCTATTCCCTAGATATCAAACTTGGCTGATTTTTTATTTCCTTTCCTTTAAGAAACAACATCCAATACATGCTCACGCATTTCTTCATTCTACAAATATTTATGGAGTGCTGATTACATGCCACTTGGTTGACCCCGGAGGGTAAAGGAGGAAACAAGACAGTTGCAGGCTCTCCCGGTGTTTAAAGTTGGTGAGAGATGACAGACAAGTCAATGGGGCTAAAAACATGATGATTGTCATAATCAGAGACATTTAGGGGACACTATCCAGGGGATCAACCTAACCTTGGGACCAGGAGGTCCTCCCAGAAGAAGTGGTGCTAAGCTGACCCTCAAAAGATGAATAGGAATTAGCTGAGTGCAGAAAAGAGGACAACTGGTAAAATGCCTAAAGAGAAACAGAGAAGGAATTAAGCGTGCACTCGTGCTGATGAGCCCGAGGACCGGAGGCAACTGTTGCCGTGCTATAGTGTACACCTGAAACTAATGTAGCTCTGTCTGGTAACTCTACTGGAATTTCAAATGATAATAATAATAATACTGAAACAAAACGATTAATTTTTTTTAAAGAAAGAGAAAGAGAGTCTTTGGGGCAGGGAGACTGGCAAGCAGAAAGCTACCAAGGCAGGCAGGAATATAAATGGCTGAAGGAACAAAAAGACTAGTAAAAAAATTATGAGACGCCTAGGTGGCTCAGTCGGTTAAGCCTCTGTCTTCAGTTTGGGTCATGATCCCAGGATCCTGAGATCGAGCCCTGCCTCAGGCTTCTTGCTCAGCAGGGAACCTGCTGTTCCCCCTGCTTCTATGTGCTCGTTCTCTCTGTCTGGCAAATAAGTAAATGAAATCTTTAAAAAAAAAAAATAGTAGCAAAAATTACAAAATTAGTATCTCTAAAACGTTCAAGATCCAAAGCAAGTTATCTAATACTTATCTCAACATGTGTCCTCCTTCTGTGGATAACTTCCCCTACATTCGGACCAATAAGAAATAGAAAGGGCTGCAGATAGCTAGACGGATTGGTACCTTGTTTATGGATTAGTCTACTCACAGAAAATGAAGAACAACGAACAAGAATGCACTAGGTTCCCCTTATCTTTGTATTTCTGCCTCTTGGACCTGATAAATTCCCAGCCCTCCTCCAAGACTGAGCATATCAGCTTTCCCAGAGGAATGGCTTCCTTGACCCTTCTTCTTTGGGTCTGAGGTGAATGTCCCTCTGCTCTCGTCACACTACACCAGTTCTTTCCTCTGACAAAACACTTCCCACACTACGATTTTCTCCCAGCAACTCCCCTGCTTGACTTTGACTTCCTTAAGGTCTGAGACAAGAATGAGGGAGAAATAAGTGGAGGGATTGGAGTCCAAGAGTCTGCTAAGTTGAAATCATAGCTTGAGCAATGTCCACAATACTCAAACTATGGAAAGAATCTAGATTTCCATCACAGATGAATGGATAAAGAAGATATGGTATATATATACAATGGAATACTATGCAGCCATAAAAGGAAATGAAATCTTGCCATTTGCAATGACACGGATGGAACTAGAGGATATTATGCTGAGTGAAGTAAGTCAGTCGGAGAAAGACAATTATCATATGATCTTCCTGATATGAGGAATTTGAGAGGCAGGGTAGGGGGTTTGGGGTTAGGGAAGGAAAAAATGAAACAAGATGGGATTGGGAGGGAGACAAACCGTAAGGGACTCTTAATCTCACAAAACAAACTGAGGGTTGCTGGGGGGTGGGGGGTTAGGGAAAGGGTGGTGGGTTATGGACATTGGGGACGGTATGTGCTATGGTGAGTGCTGTGAAATGTATAAGCCTGACAATTTACAGACCTGTATGTTAATAAAAATAATTTTTAAATATATGTATAAGGGTCAATAAGGCACCTTATATATATACTTCCCATTTTTAATACAACATTACTGGTTAAAGAGAGGATTTTATGCAATACGTGTCTGGTGCATAAACAATTAATCTTAGAACACTGAAAATAAAATAAATAAATAAATTTAATTAAAAAGAAAAATGAAAAAAAGAAATCATAGCTTGGCTACATGCTCTGGTCCTCAGCTTCCTCATCTGTGAATGGGGATACTGATGGTATATACCTTAGAATCGTCTTGAGTGTTGAAGAATAATATATGGGAAATGCTTGGCACAGGGCCTAGCTTTAATTGCACGTAGTAGACATTTGCTGAATGAATGAAGGAGGAAACGTGAGGTTGGTTCAGAAGATTGTTGGTTCAGGATTCTCTTTCCCCTGTGTCCAATTCAGTGATCAATGTCCCATGAGCTCAGTCCTGGGCATTGTCCCTTTAGCTAGAAATTTCAGAGGCACTGGTGTCCCTCAAACAGGTACCGACTGAAACAGCCTCTGTTACACGGCCGCCTGCAGTGTCCGGCTTCCCATCGTAGAGGCTCTGAATCCAGACGTCCTTCTTTCTGCCCTTCCTACAGATAGAAGAGAAAACGTCTACAACATTGTCCATTCACTTGCCACTTACCCATCCATTCATGCAACACGTGTTAAGTACCTACTATGTGCCAGGGACTGTGAGAAATACTAGTGATGTGATGGAGACCTCATGAGATCTTTTGCTAATTTATTTATTCGTCAACATGCTCGACAAATGAATGGCACACAAGACCTTCTTTTGCCCCGTGGCACCCTGGGCCATCTCAGCCCTACCCCGTGTTGGCCTCTCATAGTCTTGGATCATGCCTCCTTTCTTTCCCCTTCTCCTAGATGTAATAGAAAGATATTTTTATATATCCTGTTTAATTTTAGTACGTGTGCTGAGCACACAGGTGCCAAAAGGAACACTTCCATCACAATGAAACTCTGTAGATGAGGTTACATAAAGAAGAAGAGAAGACCTCCAGCCCTCTGCCTTGTCTGAATGCTGCAGACTGTAGGAATCCGTCCTGAAGGCTGGGAGGTTTGGGGGTATGCCTCATGTCTGTATCATCTCTCCACATTAGAAGCTGATGCTCTTAGTGGTGTTGCTAAGAGGACAAAGCACAGATGAATGATGGCCTAGGACCCATGGCAGATGTAACTATTGTCTCTCTTGGGTGGCATAGATGACTTCAGTTTACAGAGGATATTGGCATTTGGGGGTTGGTTCGTGAGATTACCTCATGCTTTGGCTCAAAATGAAAGGCACTCACCTTCTCATCCAGCAAACTTTTAACGAGGGCCTACACGGACCCTGCTGACTAACATGTGGTCTCTCTCCTCTTTCGATTCGCTTGGTCAAGGGGGTTGAGGGGAAGACTCCGAGGTGAATAAGTCACTAAGTACAAGATGGTGATGAAGAACACAGGTCTCTGAGAGAGCGCTGCCTTCGAAACCAGTTAGGGACTTCCTTGCAGTGGAACTGAGGCAGTTGCTCCACCTCTGGGAGTCTCAGTTCCCTCGTCTAAAAAATGAGGATAACAGCCGATAACAACAGCATTACCTGAGAAGTTCTGTTGAAGAGTTTATGAGGTTATCCCTGCGCAGTAACGCTTGTGGTGTCTGGAACACTGTAAGCCCCTCATAAGTGTGAGCTGGAGTTTGTTCTTTGTTCTTATGTCTGTTGTTACCAGAAGCTATGACAGAGTCCTCCGCAGAATGCTAGGGGCACATGGACAGGGTGTGACCAACTGGACCCACACAAAGTCTTCCCCAGTGGCATCAGAGCTGGGCTTTGAGGGCTGAGTAGGAGGTGAGCAGAGGGACAACCGGGGAAGGGCATTAGAATGCTTCCAGAATCACATGCACCAAGTCATAGAGACATGAAAAATCTGGAACAATTCAAAGAACTATCCAGGGAAGTTCTGTAAGGTGAACGGGTGAGAATGGCCAAAATAGTAGTTAGGAAATTGGTAAAAAGCCAGATACATTGATAGGAAGCCAGAGGAGGTCTTTTAATTGTTCCTTTTATCTCTGCCCACTGCCAAACTCTTCAACCGAAGACATTTAGCAGGCTTTTAGCAATGTGGATGCACGTCTGCATACCTAGAATGTGTAAGAAATACACTACAAAAAAGTAGAAAAATGCTGTGATAATAGTTAACATTTGTTTGAACTTCATGGATAGCAAAGAACTTTCAGACACATGATCTGTTTTAAGCCTTATGATATCCTGGGGCGCCTGGGTGGCTCAGTCTGTGAAGCGTCTGACTCTTGATTTTGGCTCAGATCACGATCTCAAGGTCATGAGTGAGAGGGAGCTCCCCCACCTCCATGCTGGGGCTTAAGAGTCTCTCTCTCCCTCTGCCCCCCTTCCCACTTACACACTTGCTTTAAAAAATAATAATAATATCCTTGTGGTTTGGCATTACTAAGATTTCCAGTTCATATAGAGAGAAATGGGCTCAAAGAGGTTAAGCAACTTTTACAAGATCGCACAGTTCAGTGTAGTGGAGTTGGGGCCGTAAAGCCTTCTAACACGAAGGCCCAGGCACTTTGCAGAAATGACTTTCTCTACTAGTGTAACACCTTTGTTGTCAGTCTAAACCTTTTCCCCTAAGAACTCTCAATTGTCTGCTAAAAAATAAACCTTTCCCCTCACTGTTCTGATTCTCTGAGATCTCCCTGAAATCTCCTTTAACCAGCTCTCCCCTCATCTTTTCTTCAGCTATTTCATATCTTTGATATCGGGATTTTCCATTTTTATGTCTATCCTATATCTCTGCTTTCTCCAAGCCTAGCCACTTGAGAGTGCCAACTAGACCAATCCATTTCCAAGATGATTCCAGCCTTATTCAGCAAAACCGCCTCTTATTCCCGACATCTTGTTAGAAGCCCCTCAACTTAATAATGTGACTTGCCTCCCAGCTTTCCTACTTTCTCCCTGCATTCTATTACCCTCTGTCTTGGGTGTTCTGTTCGCTCTAAGCTGGAAAAGGTTTGGGTCACGAACAACCTGTGTAGGAAAACCATGCCAGGTGCAAAGGCCTCAAAATGAATGGCCGCCCCTCACCAGGGCCTCTTGTGAGAATGTCTGGAGCCCGTCGGCACTTTCTGAGAGCCCCAAAGGTCCCTCTCCCACAGATGAGACGTCCCACAGAGCAGTGTCCCGCCGCCGTGCTCTAGAACATGATCCCACATTCCACATCAGTCCTCTAACTCGCTGGGTGGTCCAGTCTCCAGTCCGCGGAGACTTGCCAGCTGCTGATGCCTGGCTACTGGGCAGCAGGCATAGCTTGCACATGTGTGGGAACTGAGCTAGGAAGGCGGCGAGGAGGCAAGGCGAGCTCAGCAAGTGGGTGCGCTGGGAATTGAGGAAGACAAAGGAGGGCCTCCAGAGGCCCCCAAGCTACCTAGCAACAAAATATGCAAACAGTGACTCCTTCCATCGTATGGCAACAGTGCCCTCTGTGGCCTGTCTGCCTGCACATCTGCCCATCTCAGCTGCAAATCGGGGGTGGGAGGGAGCAATGTGGGTGAACTTGGCGATGGAGGAAGCTTGGGGTCTACATTCCGTAGCGTCATTAGCTGAATGTCCTACCAGGACCGTGCTGGCACACCCTCAACAGAGGGGTTTCATCCTCTTCTGACTAGTGTCCAGGACCTCCTGCTCCCGAACTCTCTTCCTCACAGAACTTTCCTTCAGCTCTGCATGCCCCACCCCACCCCCCACAGGTTCAGCTGCCTGTCTGGTCTATCCCCCTCACCATAACATCACCTCCCATTAATAAAACTCCGCCAGAGGCCGAGTGCTTTTGTGACATTCTGTCAGGTGATCTTACAAGCCCCACTCCGCCCCATTATGGACCCCACCAGGGACATTTTATCAGCTTTCTTGTACACCTGAATAGGCTCAGAGAGGTTAGCGGGTCTGTGTGAGGTCGCGCAGCTAGGAAATGGCACAGCTGGCGCTTAGACCCATGTTTTTTTTTACTCTAAATCTAGTGCTCTTTCTTTTATAGATATTTAGAGGAACAGACAGGCAGGGACACTGAGAGTGGACTAAGTCCAACGACTGTCACATATGCTTATAGGGCCAAGTGACCCTTTTCAAATCAGCTCCCCAGCGTCCTTCTCTACCCTCACCACCAGGCGAAAGACTAATCCTTCTAAAAGCCCTCTGCTCTCTGTTTGTTACCTTAATCCCCAAGATCCCATCTGTTATGTCTCTGAACACAAATACACATGGCCCATTTAATGGCAGTGATTCTGGGAAGAACAAGAAAGGCAGGAAACTGGGATAAAATTCCCTGATTATAGCAGGGTGGGCAATGGGGTTTGGGGACAGATTCAAGACAGGGACTAGCAATGAGATCATCGTGGCAGAAAGAATTCAGCAACAGATAAGCAGCAGGGGCACGCGCACTGGATCAGCAACATGGAATTTTGCACGTGTCTTCAGGGTGCCCTGTCCCATGGGTGGGTCTCACAGATGGCGAAACAGGGGCAGTGATAGAGATCCCAGCAAACAGACAGGAGAAGCTGCTCTCAGACGATGCCTGGGATGACAAAAGCAAGACAGAGCCTCTCGCTCCAGAGAGACTGGGCTGCAGACCCGGGAACTTAGTCCCAGACCCATGACAGGTCCTCCAACCAGAACCAGCTTCAAGGTGTGAACTTGGTCTCAGGAACAAAGGCAAAAGCCTTGTTTTCAGAACCAGAGACTTGGTTCAGGGCCACACTGAAATCCAGAAGCTGAAATCCAGCTTCTCAAGGAAGAGAGATGCTGAGCCTGGGAATAGGTAGGAAGAGGCATGTCTCAGTCTAGGCCTGCCCCCCTTGGCCTGTATTAATCAGAATAAGCAAAGTTATGCTGCAGTAACAAATGCTGTGGAAATCCCCACAGCGAAAATGCAAAGTTTTCTTTTTCACACAATGTGTCCACAGTGGGGCTGGCAGATCTCTTCGAGGTAGCCATTTAGGGACTTAGGGGGACAGCACAGCCAACACTCAACATTGCCAGGTGCTGAGCCAGAGTGAAAAGAGACAGTCTTCAGAGGTCTTGCATTAGCAAATGAATTCTAAGCTGGAGAGTGACACTCATTAGTCCAGTTTACCACTCATTGGCTAATCTCACATCCTCACAAGGAGGCCAGAAGTCCAATCCTGACAGGCCCGGTAGTCAGAGAGGAGAAGGCAGTGAGCAGCCCTCAGTGAGGCTCTGAGGTATTAGACTTCTGATGGATCATTACCTGCAACCTTCGTTGGGAAACTAAAGGTGTCTGTTCTAGAAATCTGGAAAGCTTAGATTTTTCCATTCACTTAGCAAGCATTTTTCCATCATTGCTCTATGTGATGCCATTCTGATGGTTGTGTGTACAGTGAGCACATACAATTCTTCCTTCAAGTCCCAGTCTAATGAGGAAGTGAACAGACCCACAGAGTGTGATGAGAGTTCCAATAAGGAGAAGCCCATGATTCTGTGGAACACACGTGAGAGGTGATTGGTCCAGGCTGAGTGGTGGGGAGATAAGGTTAAGGAAGGGTTTCATGTTTACATGTAACTCTTCTCCTTAAAATACACACACACACACACACACACACAATGGAGAAAGCGAATAATGTTCAGTGCTGCAGTCTACCCCTATCCATTTAGCATAGTTGTCCCTACCCTACAAAGACCACACTTCATAGAGGATTGCTTCTGGTTGCATCCACTAAAGTCTAGCTCTACACTGCTGGTGACTTGAAGGTAATTTTATTTGAAAAGGACTAAGAGCCTCTCTGTCTCATTCAGACAAAAATGTACTCCCTTAAACTCTGCCACTGGCACCTAAAACTTGCATTGCACTCACTGTTCTGTCCCATGCATAAAATATGCCTGTGGAATGCCAGAAGTTTTCAGAAAGCTGGCCTGCGATAAACCCCTACACCTTAGTTCCCAATAAGCCTTAGTATCCACTCATCGTCAGTCACATGACTTAACCAAAAGTAAGGTCTCTGGACCAGCAGCCTCGGGGTATCACAGGGGGAGGCTGTGAAAATGCAAAAACTCAGTACAGTAGTGTCCCCCCATCCCCCGCCCACTCTCCACCTCCAAGTCCTACTGAATAAGGCTCAGCCTTTTAACAAGATCACAAAGTGACTCATATGCATATTAAAGTTGGAAAAATACTGACCCAACCGAGAACAAGAGAAATTGACCGTGAGATAGATTATTTTTTGTATCAAGAAGGGGATATTTATAAATCTGAGGCATGCAGTCCTAATGGGGGAGGCAAGTACAAATTAGACTTCAGAAGCCAGCGGGGGGGTGGGGACAGACCCCTGGGCTGAGAAGAGTTGCTTAAGAAAAATGAGACTCTGATGAAAGGTGGGGAGAGAAAGCAGATAAAGGAGTTTTGAAGGTACACTTTATTCCCCCCCCCACCCCAAACTTTATACTCTTTTGCCTCAGGTGGTCTAGGGAATTATGCTGGCCTTTGTTGGAGTATAGATGCGAAAGGAGAATTCAGGCCCCTTCCTCTTCTCCCTCCTAACTCAGTCTGTGCACACAGAGCTGCTGCATCCACATGCACTCCCCTTCCCGGACTTGCCTCTCCAGCCTCGGCCATGCAGGACTGCATTCATTGACTAACAGCACTCTGTAGCCTCATTAAATGGCACTTAACTACCAAATAGCATAAACTCCAGAAGTGGGAGAATCAGAGGGACAACCAAAGCCTGCCCTTTTGAATCCTGAACGTGGTGGGAAATTTATAAACTAGCAGCTGGATTTTTTGGTAATTTGAATGATAGTTCCACCTAAAGTGGATGACCATGTCCAGTCATATCCTTCTAACATTCAGGCCTTCTAAAGTTGACCTGTTCCCCCAGCTGAGCTGTTTCCAGTAGCGTGCCAATCCACTACTGACTGCTGAGAGTCTGGTTCCACGTCCACAGTATTATTATTATTGTGGCTGTTAGCCTTTCTCTGCTGAAGGAGCTGTATTGGGCAATTCAAGTGTGTTTTTATAGGACTCAGAGAGTTGAGTTACCATAGCCCAGATAAAATTTGCTAGGCCAAGAGTTATATCTGAACTGAGTGAATGGCTAATTCTTTCCATAGCATTTGTCCATAATGTGGCTTTAACTGTAGTTTGCTTGTCTTTGATTTTTGGAACACATCCCTCGCATTTCCACCCAGAAGACCTCTAGGTGAAGACGCTTTCTGTTGCAAAGGTAGTATAGACCAAACCCTATAGAGAATATATTCAAAATGATTGCTATGCTCAGGATGATAAGACTATTATAACTTCACCAGTAATACTTATTAGTGATATTATTTGCTGTATAAGCAAAACCAACATACTAAACCACATATATTATGAAGCAGATGAAATAAGAGTAAGAGTTTGCTTTACTAAAGCATTTGCCATTTTCCCTCTAAACCATTTACATAAGCATATAACCCGAAACAAACAAAACCCCTCCATATTCCATTCTGCTCCTTCTCCACTTCTTGTCCCCCTTTACAGCAGTGCTCCTTGAAAATGATCTCCAAAAACCCACTTCTCTTCTCATTCTATTTCAAGCCCATTCCAATCAGGTTTTTGTCTCTAGATTTCCAATGAAATAGTACGTGTCAAAGCCAGCAGTGCTGTCCCTTGTCCATTCCCATTGTCAGTCCTCAACCGTCATCTTCCATGACTTATCAGCAATGCTGATCCTCTGGATCACTCTCTTCTGGACACCCTTCTCTCACATGGCTCTTGGGACACCACTCTCTTATGGACCCAGGTCTCTTCCGCAGGTTTCTCCTTCGTCTACTGGTTCTAAACAATGGGGTGCCAGGAGGTCAGTCTTTGGACCTCTGTTCTTCATCTATACCCAATCCCTAGGTGATAACATGCAAATTCATGGCTTGAAATATCTCCTCTGTGCTGACAACCCACAGATGTATATTTTCAGCCTGGATCTCTCTCCTGAACACCAGACTCATAGATCAGGTTGCCTGACAGTTACACTTGGTTGTGTGAAGCATCTCAACCTTGACATATGCCAAGTTAAATTCTTTACCTCCAACCCTCTCACTCTCCCCCTCAAAACCAAAAACAAAGCAAAACTATGTTTCAGTCTTCCCCATTTCAGAAGATTATCATGCTGTACCTGCCTTTGCTCAGACCAAAAATCTTCGACTTGCCCTTGATGCCTTTCTTCCTCTGTCCACATCCCATCCACTGATGAACTTTGCTGGCTCTGCCACTGAGCCTGTCTGACACCCAGCCACTCCCCACGGGGACCGCTCTGGTCCAAACCTCTCTCTACCCAGAGGTGGTTATCCCCACTGCCATACTGGTCTCCCTTTCCCATGCAAACATAGCTGATCTTTAAAACGTAAATCAGATCATGTCACCTCTCTGCTCAGAATCACCCACTGTCTTTCTATATTTCTCAAAGTCAAAGTTAAAATTCTGACAATTGCATACAAGGCTCTCCAGGATCACCTGCCCCTCCACGACCCCCACCACTCATCCCTCCTCAACAGCGGCCACATGAGTCTACTGGCCATGCTTCAGACATGCCGAACATGCTCCCACCTCAAGACTTCAGGAATTCCTCCAGCTATCCCTTCACTCCAAATGTCAAGCATCATCTTATCCCAGATGTCTTTTCTCTGATCACCCTGCCCCTCAGACCCATACCTCCCGCATAGCCTATGCCCCGGTCCTGCTTTCTCTTTCTCTGTAACACGCATCATCATGTGATATAGTCTTTATTCATCTGTTTATTACCTGTCTTTCTACACTGAAATGTCTGCTTCGTGAGGGCCAGGACTAGGTTTCATTTACTGCTGCAACCCCAATTTATGATAGTAGGAGCTCAAAATATACTTTTCGAAAGGAGAAAAGGAATGAAGGAAGGAGGAGCAGGAGGGAGGAAGGCAGGAAGGAAAGAAAGAAGAGATACCTGTTCTCATATTCTCCTAATCTCAGAGTGTAGTTCCATTTTTTTAAGATTTTATTAATTTTCCAGATCAGGGGTTATATAAACCAAGGCACACCTGTCCATTAACTGGATGTCAGTTTACCACTTACTAACTGAGGGGTATTGTGCAATTTACTTGACTTCTCTAAAAGCCTCATTTTCCTCATCTGTGAAGCGGGGGGTGCAAAGAATAACAAATTATACCCACAGATGTATAAGACTTGTGAAAATTAAGCAGGATAATGACTTTCGATTGCTTAGTAATATGCCTCAGTCTTAACGAGCCCTCGGTACCTGTTGATTATTGTTATCACTATTATATTGTTATTACTGGTTACTTCTCATATGTTTCATCTTACTAAAGTATTTTAAAAATTACTACAGCTTGGGGTGCCTGGTGGCTCAGTTGGTTAAGAGCCTTCCACACTCTGGTCGTGATCCTGGTTCCTGGGATCCAGCTGCCTCGGGCTCCCTACTCGGTCGCAGAGTCTGCTTCTCCTTCTTCCTCTGCCCCTTCCCCCACCACCAGCTCTTTCTCTGGTGGGCTCTCTCTCACATTCCAATAAATAAATAAAATCTTTTAAAAAATTACTACAGCTTAGTATTGTTTCCAGAAATTGTAAATTTTATATAGTTCCCATGTATCACAAGAAAGGACAGCTGGAAACATTTCGATGGGCTCTTTCCCACCCCACCTCAACCCCCACTTTTATTTTTTAGCTCTTTAAACCAATCTTTTCCTTAGAATGTTTGGCTTTGGTCTTCTGGCTCGGTGTTGTAATTGGAAAACATTCTAAATCCAAGGTATAGTCTTTTCTTCTTTTTCAGCATACTAACAGTGTACAGTGGATCTACCCTTTTCCTTCTGTTCTAAAGCCCATAATTCCATGCAAATGTGCATGAAGGGCATTCAGGGTATCTGTATCTGAATGGACACAGGAGCCTTCTTTTTTCCACAAGCCCTTGTACAACATTATCATAGTTTCTTACATCCCCACAGTTAGTGTACCTCCTAGAATCTGCGTATCTCTGTCTGTTAGGATGGTACATGCTCCCTTCAGACTTAGGGAGGGAGAAATTCAACACATCAGCAGGAGCCAGGTGTAAAAAGGTTGGCAGAGGAGCATCACGTCCATTGAGGGTCCTGAACCTGGTGTGGAGGGAAATGTGATAATCTGATCACCCGGCAGCTTCCTGTCCCTGGGAAGAGCAGATCAGATCCAGATGGATCTCCAGATCCACCGTCTAGCCTCCTTCTCCCTTCTCCTTCAGGCTGTAGCTCTCTGCCCCTCCCAACAGGAACTATGTCTCCGCCCCCACCCCTATGCATAAGCAGCATCTATTCTCAGACCTCCTCAGACAGTGGCTCCACGTTTCCCTAATAAGTTGAAGTACAGCGTTTCATGGAATGACATGAAGTCTGTCTATAGAGACAGAGATACCCAGTCTGAAGTACTGATAAGAGCTTACCATTGGGGCAAGTTTTAGTAAAATTAATTCTTGAACAAAAGGACTTCGGAATCAACGTGATGATATACTTAAAGGCAGCCCCAAATGCTGTGTATGTGTTCCCTAGGAACTGCCTGACTTCACCTCCTTTGTTAGGGTTGTGGAAGCCACAAACGTCGTCTCTGTGCCGACCTCTCCTGAAATTGTATTCTTCCTTTTAAACTGTAATGACAGGAGAAGTTAAATAATATTTATAATAGGCACCAGTATTAACCGAGCCTTGTTAATATGAAGCACTTCACATGCCTTATCTCTTCTAATCCCTACATTCTCCTTCTCCACTTCACTAATGAGAAAAACAGAGATCTTAAGACGTGAGCGACTTGCCCAGGTTTTAAACCGAGCTCTAAATACAAAATCTACATTCTTAACAGCGAGGCCGTCACGCCTGCTGAAAATTTTCTTTTTCAGTTCACTTTGGTTTATGTCTTCTCTGCAGTATAAGGGTATCTTCTACACATTTTGATGCACAAGGGTCTTAGCTAATACGCTTCCGTGAAATTGGCTTTACTTTTTTTTTTTCCTTCTTAACACTTTCATGTTATTGTTCTTTGTTCTTCCACATTTATTGGATCGATTCAGTAGAAAATGTTTCTGCAGCTTCATGCTTTTATTTTTGCCAACTGAAGTACTGCGTTTACAAAATGCTTTTTTACGTATAATATCTAATATACGAAACTGGGAATTAAGCATCATACTACTTTTCCAGACGAGGACCCTGAAGTTCAGAAAAATGAAGCAACTTTATGTCATGTTACTCCAATATCAAATATAGGCCCTTTATCTCCAAATCGTATGCTCATTGCACTGGACTACATTACTTTCCATTCCCATGTTATGTGCCTATAGTATATGCTCACCGTTGCTTTGTAACAAAGACTCTGGCTGAGTTGGTCGTTTTATTTCTTATACCAATAGTATAGCAGGGCTCTGAAGGCAGGCTGCCTGAGTTAGAATTTGGGCTCCATTGCTTAGTATCTCAATGCATTATTTAACATAGCTAAATGTCAGGCCTCTCATCTATAAAATGGGAATATTGGGGCGCCTGGGTGGCTCAGTTGTTAAGCGTCTGCCTTGGGCTCAGGTCATGATCCTAGGGTCCTGGGATCGAGCCCCACATCGGGCTCCCTGTTCAGTGGGGAGTCTGTTTGTCCCTCTGCCTCTACCCACCCCAGGCTTGTGCTCTCTCATGCACACTTTCTCTCTGTCTCTCAAATAAAGAAGTAAAATCTTTTTTAAAAAAGGGAATGCTAATAGGACTCTCAGAGAAGGTTGTTGCGGTTATGAAAAGTGATGTTACATAAAGTGAGCCACAGAGTGACTGATGCATGGTGAGTTCCCAATACCTGATACCTATTATTGTCACTTATGGATAAGGACTCAAATAAACATATACAGAATTTCTTTGAAATTTGCGTACCCTGTGATTTCAAAACTGCTCTAATATTCCATGCCATCCACACACAGTTTTAGAGTCCCTTAATTTGTCATTGATGTTGGTATTTGCCCTAACATCTTGACATAAGCCCCTAAAGTTTACAAGCTTAGCTTCTAATTGGAGTAAGATTGAGGATGAGCAGACCAGTGGAAGCCAGATATTGTGTTTTAGAAGTAATTTGTTGTGAGATAAAGACCCTAACTCCATTTACCCTAGACCCATTTACCCTAACTCCAGAGAAATGTAGAACCAGTTAGAGTAGATGACCGCAAGTTGAATCGAGTTAAAGCGATCGGTTGGTTGGTAAGAATGTCGTCTAAGACCGTCTCAGCTCCATCTCAGCTTTCCTCCCGTCGTCCGTCATTGCTTTCCTTCACAGTTCAGAGTTCACTGTTGTTAGTTTTAAATGTTGATCCCAGGAGGCTCCAGTTAAAAGATGTTCATTTTCTGAATGGGGCTTTCTAACAGGCTGCTTTGATCTTCACATGAGTCAGCAGCCATTATGTCATCCCTGTCACACACATTTGGGTGAAGAGCTTAGCTACCAATAATAAGGTGGTCTTTCTGTTTGTGGAATGTCATTGTCATTTTCCCTTTCCTAGTGAATATAATTAAGTTTAAAAACATTACAACTGTACACTAAAATGTGGAATACCCTGGAAGAATTGTATGTTGCATATCTGTGATTGGATTTCATGCTTTACTTTTTATATTGTTGACATACTAGTTAAAATCTTCTTGAATAACTGGCCATTCGTTAATTCTGACTGGTTTGGAAAGTGTCATTAGGATGATCCCATTTTGGCTTTTGTTGTTGTTGTTGTTGTTAGAAGTGATATTTGTTGTTGAAAAACAATGTATCTGTTGTTAACTGCCTTCCCTTGGTAATTTTGTTGATGCCATTTCCATTAACTCTTGCCCCTCACCTCCTTGAAACCTGTGTTTCATGGCTACTCTTCCCTCTTCACCTGACCCCCTAGTTCATAGGTAACATAGTGTTATTCACAGTTCTATTTCCATGTTAAAAGAGAAAAAAAAAAAAAACAAAAAAAAACAGAACCTCCAAAGCAGCCTATTAAGCTGAATACCTATACCATTGCATAACCAGCTAAGATAGATAAACAGTACCTAGTCAACTAACTAAAAACACACAACAAAAGAGAGCCTTGAATAAAATGATGACAATGTCAGTTAACATTACGAATCCGAATCCGTTACTTGGTGAAATCTGTTGCTTTGTGAAACAGAATTATTCGAAAGAGGATTTCTGAAAATATTTTATTGTGTTTTAAAGCACGGTGCCTTGTCAGCATTGAAGCTTTCTAGGTAGAAGCATTAGTGAAGGTATCTTACGTACGCAGCACAAGAAAATTACATCAACGTCTTGCGTTGCTTAAGGAAACAAACAGATTTCAAAGGTTTATTCTAGAAAACAGTGTTTAATCAATTTCTTATACGGTCTTTGAACATAATCTAGTAAGCAGATGGGGAGTTAAGGGCTTATTATGTTCTCACTGCCTATATCCATTCAGAGTCTGCCAGGCTCAGAATAAAAGTCAAGACATGTGCACATAGAAACTCTGTAGATGTTTGTAGCATTTGAAATTAAAATAGTGAGTAGGCTGCCTGGGTGTCCCTTCAGACATGGCACAGTGGAGCACGGGGACAGGAAGTATGCCAGACGGCCTCTGCAGGAGGCTGCTGAGAACACGTGCATCAAGGAACAAGGAACTGCTTAATGATTAATCACTGTCAACCTTTGTTCTCGTTAAAGACTTGATTGTCGGACAAGGCTTGTAATGAGGGACTGTTTTGGTGTCTGTTGCTATGAGATGGTGTGCACTGATCCTCAGTTGATGTAAGCCTCTGTTCCTGGTTTGCCCCAGTCAAACACACTAGAATGAAAGTGCTCTCACAGTGCCTGCTAGTGGTGCTTGAAGAAGAGGCTCTGGACATTCTGTTTCCCGAGGGTTGCTCCAGCCCCAAAATATAGGACAAATATCCAAGGGTTGGGATCGGCTAACTCTTGGCATCTTAGATTTTAGCAAAATAACTTTGAGAAAGTTTAACAATAAAAGAAAGAGATGGAAGTAGATTTTATGGTAGTGATGGTACAGAGACTCTCCTCTCCCCCCGCCCCACACACACACAGACACCTTCTCTTTTTGACAAACACAGATCTTTGGAAATCAAAAAATTTAAAGGCCTGTTACCGTTCCTTTTGACTTCTATAAATAAAATATTGTATCGTGCTTTGCAAACCAAATCCTTAACCACCAAGTCATGTGAGGCTGAAGTGTGTGTTGGCATCTTTCTGAAGGCTAAGGGGAAAAAATCCCACTTATTCTATTATTGACTAGCCGGCTTATGGACTTCTGCATAATCGTTTTTGAATCTTTATTTTATTGCTATAAAAAGAGCAATGGGACATTTTAAAGGAGAAAAAACACTATTTTTAAACATAAAAGATTAATTCTTCTGGGTTGACGTGACCTTAAAAAACTTTAAAATTCTTATAAACGTCACTGCATCATTATCATAAAATGACTTCTAAAATATATCTTTCTGTGGAAGGACTGAAAGATAAGAAGAACTAAAACTGTCGGTGATCCCATCACTGTCCATGGTATCGATGTCGATGTCGATGATACCTACTACCCCCTACCACCCCCTAGCCAGAAGGATTTCTCTCTATCAAATAAAGCCTGCTATAATTTTTTGATATCTGCAAGAAGAGATTTTCCTCCAGATTTACATCTTCTATAATAATTATTTGACTCAAAATATTACAGGTCCTTCTTCTTCCTTCCTTTTTTCCCTGTTCCTTAGAACTCATCCGCAGTATAATCAGGGAAGTTGAGTAGGGACTGCTGGACCTCTAGCAATCTAGAATGGAGCCCCTGTCAGCATCCTGTGTGGAGTCTGTGGATAACTGAATATTCTGCCAATACCAGAAATGATCTCGTATAACCCAGGAAACTGCCTCTCCAGAATGTGCCCTGCCTGTAAACGTGGCAGCCAGGGGCCTGGGAAAGCCGTTTTGGTCTATCTCTGTATCTCTCAGTAGATTTGCTCTAAATCGCCCCAAACAGGAAATCCCGCTTTTATTTACATCTCTAAATAGAAATCCAGCTTGCTTGGCAAAACAGTCACAGTATATAACTTATAAACACCGGTTTTCATAATTTCACCTCTGCATTTATAGACATATCCACTTGTGATGAAAGATAATGGCTGTGAATGTTCTCTGACCACGGTATTTATCTGCAGAGGGTACAATAAGGAAATATCCTAAAATAAGACAGAAACCAGGAGTTTACAGTGATACTGATTATTATAAGTGGCTTGGTCATTTAAGACATATTAACAGTCTGCAGTAACTAGACCATCTCCAAGGCTACAGACTGTTCCTGATTCCATTCATGGAACCGCAACCCTCTAAGGCATATCCCTTAATAAGCCATGCTTTATAAATCCTGGTAGGCCTGATTGTTTTTTTTATCCTTGACCGTAGAGAGATAGAAATGTTAAGGAAAACTTGACCATGCTGTATGGGAGAGCCTTGAACAGACGTCCTTGGACAGTATTTCTAGCGGCTAGCCTAAAATCCTGGCGGAAAGAACACATTGAAATAAATCACTCTCTATACAACAATGTGAATTATTATTTGCATTTAAATAGAAACACTGCAGCCTTCCTTCACTGTACCAGATGCTTACAGGTAAATTACCACACCTTTCATGGCTTCCCTAAGCCGTGAAGGGATCGTATATCAATGCCCCCGTTTTCTTCTACCCTCTAAAGACCGGTGTAGTGTTAAGTACCCAACTCAGTTCCACTGATGTTAAATTGACTAAAAGTTATTCTCCACATACCAATAGCCCCTCTTTGTAAGTGATCAACATGGCCCAATTACCAAAATAAACTACATTATCCAAATGTATTGCTTTTCCTCCTAAAGACAGTGATCATCTCACTTGCTTTTGCAAACAAAATGCCAGGTTAGATCCAAAGACTACTATATTTTTGGTATGGAAAGCTGTATAGCAGGCTATATGAATGAATAGTGTATTACCTAGGAGAAAACCATGAACCCAACTGCCAAAATTAATTAATTGATTGATTGATTGATTGATTGATTGATTTAGGTAGAATAAAAAATGTGTGAGAGAAAATATTCAGATTTAATTGAGAAGTAAAGGAAAAGTTGTAGCATTAGGGGATAGAAGAACTGCTGTCCATGAGGAGGCCATCTTCAGCATTGAGTGGGCTATTTATTTCTTTTAGAGGAACTGAATTGCCCTACCTTTTTATGGTCTCTATAGCTGGTCAGTTTGTACGTTAACATAACATCTACCAATGTTATTCTCTTTCTAAAGAGCTCAAAATACTTTAGCTTAATTAACCCTCAAAATATTGATTAATTAATTAATTTTTTTAAAGATTTTATTTATTTATTTGACAGACAGAGATCACAAGTAGGCAGCGAGGCAGGCAGAGAGAGAGGAGGAATCAGGCTCCCTGCTGAGCAGAGAGCCTGATGGGGGGCTCAATCCCAGGACCTGGGATCATGGCCTGAGCTGAAGGCAGCAGCTTTAACCCAATGAGCCACTCAGGCGCCCCCAAAATATTGATTAATTTAATCGCAAATGGAATACTGGGACACCTGGGTGGCTCAGTTGGTTAAGTGTCTACCTTTGGCTCAGGTCATGATCCCAGGGTCCTGGGTTCAAGCCACATATCCGGCACCCTGCTTCTTCTCCCTCTTCCTCTGCTTGCTCCCCCTGCTTGAACTCTCTTAATCTCTCTCTCTCTTAAGTTAAAGAGAGAGAGAGAGACCTGTCAAGGATTAAATAAATATGATGAACTTCAACTAAAAATCCATCAGGTAAATCAAGTCCTTAGAAAACATAATCAAGCTGTGTTTTACCAAAAACAACCGTTTGATTCAGTTAATTTGCTTAGTTAAGTAACATTTTCAAGCCAATTATTTGGTAATATTGTAGGCAAAGAAGATAGTTGGCAGGGTTTAAGTCTCCACCATACCCAGTATTGTGACATTTCACATACTTGGCCCACATACTTTTAAGTTTGTGAACGGGCTAGAAAATTTAAAAATTATATTTGTGGGCCTTTTTTTCTTACCCGGATGGCTAGATAACAATAGTGTTAAATTATAAAGGGAATCCGATTGACTCAAATTTCATCAGAGTTTTGATTTAAATACTCAGAAATGCTCAGATAAATACTAAATGAACTGTTAGTTGGATGCAGCCAGCAGCTGAAGGAAGAGCTGTTCCAGTCCCAGATGTATATCCACATGGATCTGGAAAACACAAAAGCGTGTAAACACTGGTAACGGTACAATATATCAGTCTCCCCCCATGCATTCTCTCCTGATCAGCCGTTAGGAACATAAGCCACAAATGTTTACCCAATTGAAAAATCGCTGGACAGTTATGTTCAAATCAAGGATCTGTTTCCAGTTACAAGTAACAGAATCCAAGACAATCAACCTACTCAGATTGCTGAGGGAAAAAAAAAAGTTTAAAAGTTCACAGAACTCTGTATGTGCTAAATTTAAGTTCAAGGTTTTAATTAGAAGCAAAAAGACTTGTATAGTATCTTTAACTGACAAATGATAATAATTATTCTTATGTGAGGCATTTTGTATGATCTTTGATATTGACACTTGTCATTTCACTGAAAACTTTTAATATATAGGTTACTTTCTTAGTAACACCTATATAATTGCAAATCATCTTACAGATTAGGTTTATCTGATTTTCAAGTAGTTACTTATTATTTATTTAACAACAAATATATTCCAAGTGTCTATTTTATGTCAGGTTTATGTGTGCAAGTAGAAATGCATAGATGAAAAAACAAGTCCATGTTTTTGAAGTAATAATAGTGTAGTAAGAGAAAATATACATGTAAACAAATAACTGATATATTCTATAACAAAGATAAATACAAGACGTGATTAGAACTCAAGCAATAGCAGTCATCAATATTGGACAGTGCCAAGACAGATCTGTCTAATTCTGAAATCTCTATTCAGATGAATTGATGGGTTCAGCCTATGAACCCAAGGTTATACTAGAAATCCTTGTAAATGAAAAAAATGTCATAAAAAGTTGTCAATGTCTAAAAATATTCTAGTAGTCTCCACCGTCTTGTAATCCAAACAGACACAGAGAAGTCAAAATACTGTGTGTCTCTGTGTGTGTTTGGGTGTGTGTGTTTAAGACAACCTTAATCTTATTACTCAACAGAATTAAAATTTTTAAGTACCTTCTTTCTAGACTTATATCCCTAAAGTAGCAGCAGATCTGGTAGTAGTTGTATAGCTGATTTGATCAATGTAGACAGATAATCAAACCAAAGAAAGTTGACCTTCCTCATTCTTTTCCACAGTGGACTTTTCATTTAAGGTTATCATTTTTCTAAAACAGTACTTTGGTACTCTGCTGATCAAAATGTGTTTGTATAGTTTGCATAAATAAGATTTGGTAAATAACCTGATTTTCTGGGAATTGGTCCAATTGAAACCTCTGATCTTTTGAAGTTCATCTTTAGTGAGTCTTAGGGAGAACTCAGCTTTTTTGAAGTCCCAATGAAGTATTTAGTGGCTTGCTTTGCTAATCCAAGGGAGACTTCAGGGCTACATTTAACAGAGAACAGATGGCTCCTTTTAAAATGTCCTTTGTGGTCATTATAATAATATATTCAAAAATAGCTAATCATGTTACATTAGAGTAGATGGACACATTCGAAGATATTGGCCACAGTCACTATATTGTGTCAGTGCCTCCAGATTTCTATATTTAGTAGATAACCTGCAATCATCAAGGTATTCTCTCATTTCTCTTAAGAAGAGATATGTTAGAATATGTGGGCTACTTTGTACGTTAATATATTTTGTATATTTTAGCCCATAATGTGTAGTCAAAACATAAAAATTACCTCTAGCGGAATGTTTTGTAGATTTTTTTTTCAGAATCAGAAACAAAAACAGACTTTACAGAATCAGTTTAGGAAAGTCCAATGTTATTAGCAAAGCTTTGTACTTCTATGTTGTGCCTTCCACACTGAGGTATATGAAGAGATACAGAATTAAGGTTGAATTTTCTCAATATTCCCATCCCCAAACCTCAATTTTTGCTTACTTCAGTCACTTCAGAAGAAAATAGCCAGTGTGATTTCCTGCTTCTCACCCCCAACCAGATCAATCCAGCATTTATACATTATAGTGGCAAAACCACAGCACATCATGTTGTTAAATTGCATTGTAGACTCGATGAAAAAGAGAAATTGAATTATTTCATGACAGTGGTATTTATTGTTAGCTTGATTCAATAAAAGTGGAATTTCAACAATTTTAGCACTAGAATGGAATTTAGAGATTATAATCTAACTTCCATATCTTAACATTGAAGAAAATAAGGCCTAGAGAAGTTAAAAGAGAAGACTACAGCATTAGCAAGGTTCACAGGTCACATGAACCAGATTCCTACAAGAAGCAATGAAATAATGTCAGGAAAAATTGTCAAAGAAAACCATAGTTTCAAGGAAATGCTAACTTCTCTTGCATACCTCCCAAGAGCCAAAGACTGCTGCATATTTTACCTACTTAATTTTATTTAAGCCATACAACAATTACATGAGGAAAGCAGTATTATTTGCCCCTGAACAGAGGACAAATTGAGACATAGAGACTTTTATAACTTGCCTGAGAACAATTAGTAAGTCATGGAGGAAATATTTAAACCTAGGCATTTTGACTACAGAGGTTACATTTTTCATCATTACAGTGTTTTGTCATGGGATACCACAGGAGACATGAGACAATCTCCTTAGCTTTCTCATTCTCTATCTTAAAGAGATAAGATGCTCAAAGTAGTCAAAAACATTTTCATTGAAGTGAAATTCTAGAGTCAAAATTCTGTATTTATTTTTTTTATTAATTCCAAAGGAAAAATCTTACATTCCTTCCTAAGTATTAGAAGCCCCCTAGGGAAATTAATTTGTAAAAATTCCAGATTTGTTTTGTGTATAATTTGGACATCATTTTGATTTAAGAACCAGCCGTTTAAACAGTATTTCCTGCCTTCTGAATTGTGGTGTCACTTACCCCTTCTTCCTTCTCCATTACTACTTGTTTACTGTGTGGCCTTCACACAGTAAGAGAACAGAAAATGTTGATACGTATCTCATCCAAAACCGTAACACCTTCCAAACACTTCTGGAGGAAGAGCACAATTTTAGGGTAGAAAACCGGTTCCTAATGTATGTCCCTTTGAAATGAATGGGTTTCTTTGTTTATTTTGTTTTATTTGGGGGGGGGGACTCTTGTTTTTTTTTTTTTTTAAGTTTTATTTATTTATTTGAGAGAGAGAGAGAGCATAAGCAGAGGAAATGTAGAAGGAGAGGCAGAGAATTCCATGCAGACACAGAGTGGGGAGCCTGACTCAGGGCTTGATCTCACAACCCATGAGATCATGACCTGAGCCAAAATCAAGATCTGGCTGTTTAACCAACTGATTCACTCAGGTGCCCTGTCTTCCTTTGATTTAGGTGTCTATAATAGGTCTCTTTCTACACTTTTTCTTTCAACCTATGTACATTATAATTAAAATTAATTTATTTTTACAGCATATTTGTGTCACATTATTTTTTTAAAATTTCTTTTCAGCGTAACAGAATTCATTGTTTATGCACCACACCCAGTGCTCCATGCAATACATGCCCTCCTTAATACCCACCACCTGGCTCCCCCAACCTCCCACCCACCTGCCCCTTCAAAACCCTCAGATTGTTTTTCAGAGTCCATAGTCTCTCATGGTTCATCTCCCCTTCCAATTTCCCTCAACTCCCTTCTCCTGTCCATCTCCCCATGTCCTCCATGTTATTTGTTATGCTCCACAAATAAGTGAAACCATATGATAATTGACTCTCTGCTTGACTTATTTCACTCAGCATAATCTCTTCCAGTCCCATCCATGTTGCTACAAAAGTTGGGTATTCGTCCTTTCTGATGGAGGCATAATACTCCATAGTGTATATGGACCACATCTTCCTTATCCATTTGTCCGTTTAAGGGCATCTTGGTTCTTTCCACAGTTTGGCGACCGTGGCCATTGCTGCCATAAACATTGGGGTACAGATGGCCCTTCTTTTCACTGCATCTGTATCTTTGGGGTAAATACCCACTAGTGCAATTGCTATTTTTAATTTCTTAAGGAATCTCCACACTGTTCTCCAAAGTGGCTGCACCAACTTGCATTCGAAGTGGGGTTTTTTTTAAAAGATTTTATTTATTTATTTGACAGACAGAGATCACAAGTACTCAGAGTCAGGCGGGGGAGGAGGGAAGCAGGCTCCCCGCTGAGCAGAGAGCCTGATGCAGGGCTTGATCCCAGGACCCTGGGATCATGACCTGAGGCGAAGGCAGAGGTTTTAACCCACTGAGCCACCCAGGCACTCCTGAAATGAATGTTTTTTTATGGAAGAGTTATAAGCCTAATGTTGTTACACATTATACCGAAGGGAGAAGAGGAAGGTATTAATAGCAATATGAGTTATAGAATAGGCTCAACAAAAGATAAAGTTACCCTTAAACACAATTCCCTAATCTTTTTTTAATTGGTGGAGGCAGTGGTGAAATGCTTGGCTATTGTTAAGCTCAAGTGACTGAGTACATCCCTGGATAATTATTGCTTGTTGGTTTATTGCTGGTATTATTATAAACAGCATGCTGTGCTCACTATCTGATGATCAGAAATTATATTGTGTTTAGTCCAGTACCTTAATGTGTGTGTTTGATATTCAGTGAATATCAGATTTACTTAATAATTAACATTTATTTCAAGTCTGTTGCATGCCAGATACTACTATACTAAGCAATTCACTTACTTTTTGCCATTTGTTGAGGTAGGAGTGAGGAACATATTATTACACCCAAACAAGTGGGAAGAAAGCAAACTTTGGATTTGAATCCAATTCTGCACTTTTCACTATTGCTGCCTACCCACTTAAATTGCTTTTAGAACAGAGAGGTATTTTTTAAATATTTTGCCAATTACCTTATTCTATTAAACCTTTGGGGTTCTTTGCATTTTAAAGGCATATGTTTTTTAAAAAAGACAAATTTCTTAACCTATATCCTCATCTTGAAATGGGAATAATAATTAAAACAGAATTGTTGAAGAGATTAGATGAGATAATAAATGTCAAGTCCTTAACACAGGGGCTCGTGCATAGCTTTCAAAAAATGATAACTACTGGTAGAAATTATACTCCAGTGGTGTGCTTTCTTCCTGCCTTCCAACATATCTACTACCCACCACCACCATTATCATTATCATAATCATCATCATGCTCTCCATCATTGCTCAACACTAGCTCCTTTCCTTTCTAGAATATCCTTTATGCTGTGGGCCATTCTAAAGTGGTATCCTCAGAAAAACAACACTGGATTCAAAAGTGTTGCTCAACTTTTGCCTCTCTGTCCTACATTGGCTTTCCAGTTGCCTTTGAAAAGAGCTAGCATTTTTATCCCATGTGCCTGAAAGCAGAAAATTCTGACCCAATTTTCTACTTCATGTGGCTTCTTTGTTTATCTATGTATTTATTTATTAAATAAACACACATACACACACACACAAGTATGGAGAGTCTGCTGTATACTGGGAAAAACATGAAGAACATCCCAGCCTTCCAAGCTCTTCTAATGGGAGGTAGATAATAAGCAAAAAGAGTTGTGATATAGGGAATAAAATGGTTCCTAATTTTAGGAACCAGTACCAACTGTTATGGAAACACAGAGAGGGGCACCAGACAATGCTGGGAGGCCAGAGAAGACTTCCTGAAAACAGGACATCTGAACTGAACCTAGAAAGAATGAGGGATCCCTTGGTAAGGAGAAGCAGAGGAAGAGGACTCCAGGCAGAGATGTAAGCAAATGCGAAAGTGCAGAGGAGAAGGAGCTTCTTTGAGTTTGAGGAATTGCAGGTAGGTTAATATCACTCTAGGATAGAGTGAAGAAGGCATGTATTGAGAGGTGAAACTGGGGACAGATGCAGAGGCCACATCATGGAGGGCCTTTTCCGCCATTTTCGGGAGCTAGGACTTGATTCCAAAGACTGAGAGGAGCCATGGATAGTTCTAAGCAGGGAGTGCAGTGTAGAGGACATATCCAAGTGGAAAATCATTTCATTACTTTCATAAACACTAACCTTTGAGGAGGAGGAGGTGGAGTTCTCAACCTGAGGTCAATGGGTGGTCTGTGGATGTTTAGGAAATGTGTAAACTCCCTGAAAATGTAGACAAAATTGTTAGTTATATGTGTACTTGGGGGGAAGGGAAGAGAGGCAGAATCCATAGCTTTGTGAAACCCTCAAAGAACTGTGTTATCCAAAGAAAAGTTGGAAACCACTGCTCTGGGGACAGAAAGCTAAAAGCTAACTTACAGAGCAGAAATTTCAGGTCGCCACAAAGAGCCCTTCTAAAGTTAAAGAGTTTCTCTTTTAAGAAAAATTTCTCATTCCTTCCCCTGAGTTACCAAACTCTTCCCACTCCACCCTGACCCACTGACGTTTTGTTCCTGGCCACTCTCCCACCTAAATGCTGCTTCCTCGCTCATGGAACTGGTCTTCCATGCCAACCCATAATAAGTGTCCACTCCAGAGGCTAAGAATAGATGCAGTGTCCTGGTGACTTGAAAATTTGGTAACATCTGAAGGATGAACTGCACAGTGACCACAAAATTCATTCTGATCTTTCGAACCAAACAGATTATAAACATGTGATCAGGGTTTCCCTGTGAGGTAAAGGAGGAGATTCTGAGCAAGCAAAAAACAAACAAACAAACAAAAAGAAACAACAACAAAAAAAACCCTATTGAATAGAAGGAAAAGGCAGCTACTATTCGTAATTGCAAAGAACAAAGAAAAATACTCACCCAAATACAATCTTCTGTGTTTGCATGTTTTGCCTTTCCACATTTTTCCCTACCCCACCCCTTACCCCCAAAAAGCCAGTTCAGTCAGACCAGCTACAGTTCTCCTAGGCAGATAGATTTTGTTCCATTGGTCTCTCCTTAATACATTTTCCTGGATTTGGATATGTGTTCTTCATCTTTTAGTTAAGTCTGTGACCTCATGCAAGTCATTTTGTTAACCTTTCTGGGCAGTGTCTTCTGGAAGATGAAGCTAGATGGTTTTCAGTTGCCACAGTTTGTAATGGTGGCTGGAGAGGGTGATTAAAACAGGTCTCGAGATAGCTATTTCTCATTCCCAACTCACCAGTCCCTTCCATGGATTGCTGGGTACTTTCTTGAAGGCATTTTATCAATTTCACATAAGTATTCCCAAATAGGGCAAAGGTCAGGAAATTTTTTCCAGGAAGGGCCAACTGGTAAATATTTTAGGCCTTGTGGGCCATAAGGGCTCCACCACAGCTCTTTAGCTCTGTGAGGAAGGCAGCTCTGTAGTATGAAGTTAGCCCCAAACAATGCGGAAATGCGCATGCGTGGCTATGATCCGATAGAACTCTGTTTATCAGGAAAGGTGGCAACCTGGCTTTGGCCGGTCGTACCAGAGTTTGTGAATCCTTGAAATGGAAGATGGACAGCCTGAAGACAAGAGTGTTTCATCCCTTCAGTCTTTCATTTTGGAAAGTTGCTTCTTGGACAATTTCCTGATAATTGTTTTGTTGTAATTATTGTCGTGAAAGACATGAACTGTTTGATTCTTTTAGCCCCACACAACCACCTCACTGTCTGCTCCAAATAAATAACTTAGTGGGGCTTCCAGCTTGCAGGGAATCTGAAACAGTTCAGGCAACTTGTTTCTCAGGAATAGAGATAAATAAATGGCCTCATAAGTAGACAGTTCAGAAGATGAATAGCCTGAAGGAACAGTTGAGTAGTTAGTTCATTAAGACAGGGAAAGAAGAGGGAAAGAGAGAAGGGAGGGAAGAAAGATTGATTGAATAGCAAACTAGTTTATGAGATCTACTGTACAAACTTGCCCAGCTGGGTACTTTATCTTGAATTTGTTTTGCAAATTGCAGATGCCTAGCTCTGGAAGCCAAGAAAAAGAAAGGGCAGTCATCCCACGCCAAAATACTCCCATGGATCCCAAGTAACTTACATTACTTCATTTTTGTGGGGGAAAAAAAAATCATTATATATCCCCCTTCCAAAATAAGAAAAACAGAGAGCTATTTTACCCAGATGCCCAGAAGAAGACAAATATTTTTAAGAGGGGTTTTGTGTGTGTGTGTGTATGTGTGTGTGTGTGTGTGGTTTTTTTGTTTGTTTGTTTGTTTTTTAATATTAAGAGAACAATACCTGCCTGGTAACTTTGCTTGCTTTGTGAAACTAACTATGGCATACTGTTCAGTCCACAGAACTGTTTTAACAGTAAAAATGGCTGAGTTCAATAAGTCCTAATATCTCAACATACTCCCATGAAACCAGGGATATTTTTGTTTGCTGCTTGAGGACATATCTGACTGGACTCTATTTTACTTTTTGCTGAAATTAATCCTACTTGACAGAGCCTTTGCATTCCATTAAATCAAAGTGTTAATTGCAGCATTTTTATTATTTAACATCATTTTAAAAGATCTCTCCCATATTAAGCACGACTTTCAAAGATATTTTATCAAAGTAAGACCCAGTGGGTAGGCCTGTCCTTGGATGTTTGGTACTAAAAGTTACAAAATTTTTTCCATACACTTCTTTACATTTTGATCGCTGAAATTTTAAAGAAAAGGTCTTGGTGAATGAGCTGCTAGGACTAGAATAGTGGAATTTATTTCTAATTGTAAAATTGGGATTTTTTTCAAAAGGACTTTCAACCCAGCTTTGTGAGAAATAGAGTTAATAACAGGAAGAACAAGTCATTTGTCCTCTAAAGAAAAAGGTGCCCATTTACAAGCATTCAGGTGCCTCCTTAATTTTTTATCAGGTCTTCTAGACACATAGTTTGCCTCCTTGCTGAGTTAGTGATTCCCACACTAATCTGTGAATAAGATACTAAGTCAACAAAGTAACAAATTTGGGAAGGCATTCTTTTACCATGATTTCCATACGTTAAAACATGTTTCCAGCTTCTGATGAGTGTAAATCAGCCTCACACATTGTCACTTACTCAGGTACATGTTTGCCTTGGCAAAAAGCTTTGGCCATCAGACACCTGATTTACCTATGGTTTTCCAACATCCTTCATACCATTCTGGAAGATAAATTTTCCATCAGTAGTCCAATTGGAAAACTTGAAAGTATAGACAAGCTGCAGAGTTTTTCAATAAGCTGCCTGGACTCTGATCCCCAACGCCTAGAAGAATGCATAACACAAAGTAGATGCTCAACAAATATTTGTTGAATAAGTGAGGCAGGTAGAGTAAAGATAATAATTCTAAAGACATAGCTTAATTATTGGCAGAACGCTGTTAGAAGAATACAGATATGTTTTTATTGGCCTGGCCATCGTGTGCTGGATTAAAAGAAGGATCAAAAATCTTTAACCATATCTCAACGCTAGCATACTACTCTAACTTAGCGGCTTAACTAATACTGTAACAGGACTTTAAACTCTTAAATACACACACACACACAAATGTGAAAAATTGTAAGTGCATATTAAATGTAAATTTATATTAAATCCCAGGAGGATAGGGTCAGAAGCCTATTTTGTAGGTTAGCATCAAATACTGTAATTTGACAGGTAGAAAGAGAAAATACATGTACATAATATGAAAGATCATTCAAGTTCATAATTTGAGCCGATCATATGGCTATTATTAGCTTCCAAATCAGCCTTTTAACTCCAGTTTGTCTAGAAAACTGGGTATTCTTTCATAAAAGATGGCATCAGTGGAAATGGCCTAAATCATTCTCTCTCACACACACACACACACACACACACACACACACACTCATCTCCCTAGGCTGAGGATGGGCCATTTTTACCATGTCTTCATGAGCTTTAAGGAGACCATAAGTGTTGAAATAGAACCAGATTGATTCCTATTAGGCCAAGTTCTACATGGGCTGAACGGAAGGCAAAGATGAGGCTGAATATGGAAATCAAAGCCAACGCAGTAGAACATATTTTTCTTTCAAAATATTTTATGTACTAAAGTTTGCACAACATCTTGGCAATGACAGCAAGCCTGTGTAAGGAGGTGTTTCGTGTTTCATAGCTAACATAAGGGCAAAAAAATGTAGCAGCAGCCAAACATTACTTCAATCATGCAATGAAAGAATGTGTATGGTAGAGTACATGGTAAGACCCATGGGCCAGAAGCTTCAAGGCTCAGAAATCTTGTACAAAATTCCAAAAGAGAGCTTATCTCTTATTTTTATATTCTTTGGTATTGTGAAGGAATGAAACTAAATTTAGCACAGTCCATCTGTTTGATTAGAGAGAGAGAAAGAGACATAATTGCATTTTCTTGGTATGTAGATCGTTTCTAAATCTTAAAGGAGGCTAGTTTTCCAGATTGTCGTGGAAATTGTTTTGAAGTTCACCAATTTTGCCAACCCTAAGCACTCTGCCCATCTCTTTCTCTTCATTTCCCCCCTTTCTATATAATCTTTTATCTCTAGAAAATAGAAAACTGCTTAGAGTATTGTAGGTATTCATTAAAAATATCGAAATTCGTGGGTGGATGGATGGATGGATGGATGCACAGGTGACTAGATTAGGCATTAGAAGATCTAGATGTTAACCTTAGAGTTCCAGTAGGTATCATACCACCTAACAGAAATTGCTTTTTCCCTGTGTAATTTTGAGTGAGGACCCACATAGGGTATGCAATGTGTGCATCTTAGGTTCCCAGATAAATGACAAGCCAGGGATCTTAACCTCAAATGCCTTAATGAGCCAGGCAAGTAATAGAAATGAGGGAAATGGGCAGATGGAATAAACGAAGAGATAGTGGGGACTGAGGCTCACTGGAGGGCACACCTTGTGTTTAAAATATGATGGGAGCGTGGGGTGTGCTCAGAGCAGGGAACCTGAAGAAATGGCTCCTCTGTTTATAACACACCCAACAGGAATCTGGGCTCTCTGTGAAAAGGGGCACAAAATGCGTGGCCTTCCTATGAACAGACACCCTACACGTGTCCCACCCTACACTTCCACAAGGCTTCTGGATAGGAACAGCAGGCCAAGGCTTTGAAGGCCTCAATCATGGAGGAAGTAGCCCTGAGAGTGAGCATAGATGTGAGGCAGGGGCTGGAGGCCCAGGACAGCTCCCTACCCGTGCCCCGCAGGAACGGAGGAGGGGCCACCTAGGAGCCGCTGGTGCACCAGGTCTGCCCGGCTGGACGTGAACGTGTATGTCGCAATGAGGTACCTGGAATACAAGATGGTCCTCGGCAGCCGCCAACCCAAGTCTGAGCTCCTCTGGGGCCTGAGAGTCCTCCACGAGACCAGCAAGATGAGTGCGCCGAGAGTCATCATCCAGCAGCAGAACCGAGACCCCGGGAAGGGAAGGCTCATTTCTTGGAGGCTGTGGATGGTGCGTTCAAGACAATGGATATGGATATGGCTGAGGAACATGTCAGGGCCCCAATGAGGGCCCAGACGGACATCGGGGATGAAGCTCTGATCGGACAGTGGCTCTGGGATGACATACAGGTAGAGCTTCTGACTTCCTTTGGCTTCCTGGGCCAGAAACCATTGTAGATTCTGAATGGCAACCATGCCAATAGAACCACTGGGAGAGTGGGAGTCAGCCCTGGCTCTGAGGGTGGGGCCAGCACCGCATTCTAGATGGGCCCAGCACCGGCAACACTGTCCAGACCAGAAATGCCACCAGAAAGAGTGCCAACTTCCCCGAGATCCAACTATGCTGATGAATGGCAGCAGTCACTCACCAAGCCAGGGTGCATCCCCTGACTCCTTCACACAGCACTCGGGGCACCTTCCAAACCTGCTCATCCGAGATGGCATGCACGAGGAAGCCGTCTTCACCCTTCTTGCTTTTGTTGTGTGCTTTTGTTGTGTTTTCATATTTTTGGTATCCATGTTACATTAAAGTTGAAAAATTAAGAAAAGAAAAAAACAAAAATAAAATATGATGGGAGCTAAACACACCGTTATCTGCAATCCACATGGGCTTACAGTGTAAGCTTCTCCACAGACGTAATTGTTTCTAAAACACCTCTGACATATACAAAATAATAAAGGAAGAAAGAAGAAAAATGTTAATTGCTAAAATGTAAACAAGTACTTACAAAGTGCCTAGAACTGTTCTAAATTTCATCTGGTTTGATTTTATTATATATATATTTTTATATTTTATTTATTTATTTGAGAGAGAGAGGATGAGTGACAGAGAGCATGAGAGAGGGGAGAGTTAGAGGGAGAAGCAGGCTCCCTGCTCTGCAGGGAGCCCAATGCAGGGCTCGATCCTGGAACTCCATGATCAGGACCTGAGCCGAAAGCAGTTGCTCAACCAACTGAGCCACCCAGGTGCCCATGGTTTGATTTTATGTCATGAATATAATTACTGCTCTTTTACAATCAAAGAAATTAAGGTACCATACTCAGTAAGTGTATGTTGCTGCTCTATTAATAAATAATTGGATGTTAAGAAATAAAAACCAGGAAAAAAAAATGTATCAGGGCCCTGAGCCAAACCCCTAACCCAGATGAAAGAAGCATTCTTCCAAAAGAGCTTCCATCAGAGAATGGATGACTCCCAGCTCCTCTTCTGATGTCTCCAGGTAGAGGATGAAGGTCATTCCCCGAGTCCATCGGTAACTCACTCTCCACAACGTAACTGAGACCTCTGCATTTCTGGAGTCAACACAGAACAGCTTTGTGCCGTCTGCAAGGCCTGTCTCCTTTGGTTCGCAGTAATCAAAGAAAACACACTCCTCCTGTGTGTGTGGAAATAATGTGAACATTTACAAGCCACCCGTCAATTACTAAGTGCTTAACGCTGTGCGTAGTATCATTTCCTCTCATTCTCATTGCGACCCCATAAAGTCAGTACTGTTATTGTGCCCATTTTACAGATAAGGACATTGAGGCTCATGGAGGTAAATTAACATCTCCCAGATCACTCAGCCAATGAGTGATGGAACCGGGGTACGAATTCCAGCAGGCCCATCTGCAGAGTTCATGATCTTGTGCACTGTGACAGGGCCAAGAAGGCTGAGAAGAAAAACACATTGAATATTTCTGAGTGTGTTCATCAACCAGTTTCTTAAATCACAAAATCCTCTTCTCATACACCCTCTTGCACTAAACTTCAAATTATTATATCGTAGAAAAGAGCAGATGGGTTTCTATTCTGGTTGCGGTGGAGAGTGAAGGGCCAGCCACCACCTCCACTATATTCTCTCTCATTTTGATGTCCTCTAGCATCACTTCCAGTCATCGTTACTCTTGTCTGACCCCACCCCCCATCTCCTCACCCCTGTTTCTCCTTGTCCCCATCTCTGCTTTGCTCTCATTTGTGTGGGCAGACCAAAGATTCAACACTCAGTCCTCCAGGTACTTCCTTCTCTACCTGCCCTCCAAGAGTGCTCAATGCCCAGATCACCCACTGCCATGTGGTAATGACCCTCACGTGCTTGTCTGCAGGCCCATATCCCTAGTGGCTTGTAGGACATGTGGGGTGAACCTTTTCCCCCAAGAACCAACTTGGATTTAACTTTGAGAGAACTGACTGGGCATTGCACGCAGAGGTGTCTGGAGATGGCTATTTAAAGCTGCACGGAGGATGTGCTTGCCTCAGAGATGGCTCCCATTATTTTTAGTTAACTGGTGAGGAGGACCGCCCCCCTTCCCAACCCCCACAGACTGCCCTCTTGCCACCACACCTCCCTTCCTCATGCCCGATGGAGGGTGCTTCCCCGTGCAGAGGGTGCTCAATCAACACGTTCTGCACAGGCAGGTGGGTCTGCACACTTCAAAAGCAGGAGCACCTTTTTTCCTCAGCACGTCTCATCTGAGCTGAGAGACAACAGGGTACAGCAATGGAGGAAGAATTCTGAAGTCAGACAGACCTGGCTTCACATCTTCCTCAACTACTTGTGTGATTTCTGAGCTCATGTTTCTCATCTGCAAAACTGGGAACATAATACTAGTTCCTGCTCATTGTTTTGTTGAGAGGATTCAATGTGGTCAGTCATGGAATGCACTGAGGACGGTGCCTAGTCTGTAATAAGGTTCAGTGTCTGGTCATCTTTAGGATTATTTTGTAACCCTTTGCTTTTGAGGTAGCTGGTGAGCTCTGTAGCTTCAGGAATTACTGAAGAGGCCACATTACCTATTTCTCGAGGCTGTGGACTTTTTTTAGCATAGTAGGTAACTAAAGAAAAAGAAGGAGGTAAAAGAGAAGAGACTTTCCACAAAAAGAGTGTATATGACTGCTCATCAGGCATCATAAAAACTGCTTTATCTGTGTAATCTCTTGTAACTTCATGCAGTCCAGATGGGGAATGAAAGTTGCATTTTATTGCTCCCATCATCCAGTGTTTCTCAGTGTTTCTCAAAGAGCATATCTTTGACCACTGAGTATTAGAATTTCCTGACCAGGAACCAGGAACCCTCAGAATTTCTGGAGCAAGGCCAGAACATCAAAGCGTGAGGACCTTTGACTTAGGAATTGTATCATACCTAAGACTTGGTTCTGTATTTTCTTGTATTTTTTACATGAAAGCATGTCATCTCTTCCTTAATTAGATACATTCTTCAAGGCGGGAAGAGTTCTTGTAACCCCAACAGTATACAAGCCTGAACACGGCATTGGGAATTCATGAAAACATTTGGGTACTTTTAGCTTTCTGCACTGCAGGGTCAATGCGTTAAGATTGGTAGAGACCTTGAGTTAGAAAAGCAATACCCAAGATAACTATTCTACAATGTTGTTTTTAATCAATACTTTCTCATTGTCGGTCAGGTGTTCTTTTACTGATTGATCCACTGAAATTCCTGACTTCCTGACCAGGGAGCAAAATTGACAAGTCTCCGAAAAGTGAAGTCCCTGCCGGGTCTCAGAGTGTTTATAAAACAGAAACTCGCAGGTCTTCTCTTCTTATCACTGAAAGCTCGGCCCCTTCTGACCAAAATGGTTATGCAACTTTTGAACATATGCATTAAAACATAATTTCCGTTACAGGATCTGCAATGGTATGTGCTAGCTTTAAGGAAAAGGAAGAACTTGTTGCTTTATGATGTGTTTGTTCCTGAGCAATTGAGAGGTTTGCCGTATGTTTTTATGGTCGTTTTCTTTGAGGTTCCATGAACGCCTTCTGGAATGTGGAGGTTCCACCATCAGAGACATATGGGAACTTTTCCAGTGTCCTAATGTCATTAACCCAGCGGCTTTGGTTGTCATAATACACATTTATTTCTCCTACATTTAAAAGGCAATTCTCTGATCTCCAACTCATTTAAACATGTTTGATCTTAACAAGATGAAAAATGTTTGGAATCTAAGCTTATGATCTCTGTGCTACATTTTTCTTCTTTTAATTCACAGTAGCTTCCCCTACCTCCTCCTTCTCTTCTTTAGGATCAACACTCTGTGGTCGGCCAGAACACAGGCCCCAGTCCAAGTCCCAACCCCTGCTCAAATCCAAACACCGGAAGTGGTTACATGAACTCCCAGTCATCACTGTTGAATCAGCAATTGATGGGAAAGAAACAGGCTCTACAGAGGCCGATCATGGAGCGGAAACAGCAGCTTCTCCTACAGCAGCAGATGCTGGTTGATACGGTAAAACTCTCTCCTAATGTCTACTGCACATACCTATTGACCTAACAGGGGGAATTCATTATTTCCCCTTTCTGGTCACTGCCCTTTTCTCTGCCTACTTCGATTGAGAGCAAGGCGAGAGTCCTGGCTATAAGAAAAGCGAATTCTATACATAAGTTATCGTGCTGCAGGAAAAAAAAAATAAATAAAAAAGCACTCGATTTACCAGCTGCTGGACAGTTGGAATGCATGGCACCCCACCTAACTAGCCCTGCCCAGCCCAGGAATGTTAAGAACCACCAACATGGGTATTTGGATCAGGCAAAAGGAGCCATTTTTATGCTGCAGCCCTGAGGGGCAGATATCGGGGACAGAACTTTAATCAACTTGAATCCAAACTGATTTTAGAGGTAAAAGGAATTTCTAAAACAGTTGTAAAGGCCAGCATGGAGTTTCAAAACTTAAGATTTGGCTTCCAAAATAAAGCATCTCAGAAGGGGGGATGTTTTTAAAGAAAACTGAGGATCTGTTTCCAGCTTTCAGCATAGTTACGTGACCTTAAAGAAAGGCAAGGTGGTTCTTTCCCCAGCAAGACCCAAGCTCTAGCCAGGCTTCACTGTTATCTGCTTTCCCTACCGTGTCCTTAGACATACGGTCGGGCACGGATTCAAACCCCTCCAGCCTCCGAACGCCGAGTTCTCCAGGTTTCATTCTCTCCCTTCAGACAATTTGGTCAAATGAAAGGAAAAGGGGTAGGAGTTAGCCATCTCCAGGTTGATAGAGTCAAGGTACACAGAGATGTGACAAACAAAATAAAAAATGTTTATACTCAAGGAGCTTTGTAGTAAAAGTCAGAAATCTTGGGTGTGATGGGTGCTATCATTCATTCGGTAAATATTAATGGCTATAAATAAAAGAGATCCTGCCTTTGTCCTTAAGGAGCATAGAGCCCACAGGGATGTGAAATAAATAGGCAAAAGGCCGGTGATTAAATGCTGTGATGTGGCAAATACTAAAAATACTAGAACACCTCCTCTCTCTTCTTGAGGAGGTTTTATCTACTGAAGATCTGAAGGTGAAGTAGGTGATGGGGTAAAGAGGAGGGGAGCTTTCAGGCCAGAAGAACCAGCATATTCAAAGACTCGGGGACGATAACGCATACTGCATGTGATATAGTAGATGGCAGTAGAGGAAAATAATTGGCAAGGAGGCCAGAGAGGAGAGGCTAGAGCTTGATAAATTTACATTGTCTGAAAAGCAATGACAAGGACTTTAAGGATTTGAAACAAAGAATCACCAAACTCAGATTTGCATTACAATAAAGTATGAACAGAGTAAGGGGAAAGGTAATGGAGCAAAGATATCATCCAGCCTGGAGAGATTAAGGGTAGTCTCCCAGAAGAGGTACAATTTGACTTTGACTTTGACCTTGAAGACTGCAGGATTCTGATGGGTAGAGTAGGTGAGGAGGGGCTAGACAACAAAAGGTCCAGCCCAGATGTGTATTTATTGATGGGTTTGAGATTAAATTCTGAAATATTTAATTCACAATGAATGGGGGGAAATGGGAGGGGGAGACAAACCAGGAGAGATTGTGGGCTCTGAGAAACAGATTGAGGGTTTTGGACGGGAGAGGGTGGGGGGTTGGGTGAGTCTCATGGTGGGCGTTATGGAGGGCACGAACTGCATGGAGCACTGGGTGTGGTGCATAAATAATGAATTTTGGAACACTAAAAAATAAAATAGTATAAATAGTAACATAATCATTCATTAATTTTAAGGAATGACAAACGGAATAATTTCGGGGTCTAGAGTAGGTGAGAAGAAATAGTGAGGGACGAATAAGGAATAGTGAGCATTTACTGGTGACCTTGAGTACTGCCCTAAGGGGTAGGGGTGCCACGGACTAGATCACAAATCAACACAACCAATTCCTTCTATAAGTCTTCTGTAATTCTGGAAACTCCAGCTGTCCCACCAACTCCCCCCCCCCCTTTTTTTTAATCTTTGTTCATTAAATAGCTTAGAAACAAAGGCAGCAGGAGAGAAAAACATACAATCTAAGACTGACTCTCCTCATTCCCATCAGTCCTTCTCATGTGTTGAATTACAACGCGCAGAGGTTGAATTTCTGGATTTTCAGCTCTGATTCAAAGGCAAGGGAATGTGCCCCGAGGATCATGTCCTGGCACTGGCTGAACTCTCCTTGGGTCCCAGTTGAGTCACCACTGAGACAGGTGCAAAGGACAGTGAATGAGAAATGGGACTGCTGTTTTTGTGATTTTTATAAACCATTCACATTTCTCTTTGTTTGGACGCCATTGAGGGTGCCTGTGCTCGTTAGCATATCCAGGAAGAAACAGTCTTTGATATGGCTTTACATTAGCATATGCTTTGTAGTCATTTCCAGTCAGTTGGCAAGGCCAGAAAGGCGCCTAAATTGAGACATTTTCTCACAAAAGTGCGTCATCCTTACTCCCTGTTATTCTCTCACCAATGAAGCACAAAGAGGAAAGATGAGTCGAGTCATACGTAAGACTATGGGCGTCATGGTAACCAACACATTTTGTGCACCTTCTGCGGGCCAGGGGCCACGCCCAGCCTTTGCAGTGGTAAAGGATTAGTCCTTCTGATCGGAGTTATGAGGGTGGTCCTAGATTTATCGACGTGTCAGATTTTGAGATGGCAAAACTGAAGCAGGACAGATAAGCCCAACAAAGATTATTTCTATAGGGGGTTTTCAGGTCCAGGTTATTGGGTTGAATTACTGGGTCCAAGATCATGAGGCATTAGTTGAGAAGTTCAATTTCACATTCCGCAGAAGTAGTCTCAGAGATGGCCTGTGAGTTTACCCTTAGCCAGAATGGGGCGGTCATCCTCTTGCACAGAATGGGACTGGGAGTCTACTCCTGAGCCTGCAGGGATGACACAGCCATTCCCATGAACAATCCATATGCCAGGCCGTTAAATCTAACTCACTGGTGAGCAAGTAGTTCAAGAAACTCAGGTTTCCAGAGATGTGTTGTTAACCCTCGGAACAATCTAATTTAGCCCTCATGGAAATAAAAAGTCAGTAAGTACATTGAATATACATAAAAATAAGTTCAGACTTGAGATCTAGTCCTTAATGGGGAACCAAGAGCCTGATCCTGTCTCTATCTCTATCTTTGTCTCTGTCTCTCTCTCTCTCACACACACACACGCATGTGCACCCATGCACAAATCCTGTTTACTTCAATATAAATAGCAGAAACACCTACTGACATAAGAAAAAAATGATAGTGCTTTTGGAAAAAGAGAAGAATTCAGAAAGTCCCATGCTTGGCAAAAAAATAAAACTTGTCAGCTTGCACAATATTTTACAACAGGCAGGGTAGAACATCACTGCATTTGGGTTCATGGAACATCTCAAGCTGCTTCTTAAACATTTAGGGTTTAGGCAAAACCATAAAGACTTTCACCAACCACTTTTTTCCTTCATTTGTAAACCCATATTTAAAAGAAATGTAACCCATATGTTTCTGATTCATTTACACTTAGCTCATCAAAATCATATTTTTTACGAATTACTTGATGCCCCAAAACCCCTGTGAGTCTTTCAAGTTTTTTTCTTAGAAACAAAAATTTGAACTTGGTTTGTTGTTGTTTTAAGGAACTGAGAAGTACATGGTTCAAGTGGGATCTTGGGAACTTGGCCAGTGCACATGTGGCCTCCATCTAATTTATCCCTCTATCTTTACACAGTTTTCTATTTATTGATTGTTCTCTTTCTACCTATGCCAGTTATGTCTATCTTTGAAAATTTGAAAATGAGGTTGCTTTGGGGTGCATACAATGCTACAGTAAAGCAATTCTAAAAACTTCCTGATCCATGATGAGAAAGATTGATAAGAGTCCAGATTGATATGACGCTTGCAGCCGAGCCATTTTTGCTTTTGTCAGACGTGAACCATCTGATAGGACACCAAGCTCAGATGGGGTTACTTGGAGACCATGATAAAATGAGACGCAATAAGGCCACTTCATAATTTGATCTAAATACAGACACAAGGTCACTCTATAACCCACAAAATACCAACCCCCCCCTTTGCTAAGTGAGCAATGGCTGCTTCTTTACTCAATGATAGAACCAACCTCACTTTGACAGCTTACAACCTAGAATAAATCATTGCCTTCTTAGACCCTCCCTAAATCATCCAATCAACACTCAAATCCTAGGATAGGTTCTCTCTAATGCTCTAGTGCTGAGGCACCCCAGGGTACCCCCATGATGTGCGTTCTTCCTTGCTGCAATAAGTAGTAAACCCAGCAGGTGTGTTCCTGGTGGTCTTTGACTAAAGGCATTGAAAATATAAAAAGAACATATCTATTTCCTCTCTTAGCTCCCAAATTCACCTATTCTAGAGATCTAAAGGTGGCTGATTCCAGAAGGAAGAAAAGAAGGGGGCCTAGGAGACGTCTGTGCTTTGAGAATGGGGCACAGAGAAACAGGGAAGCAAATACTGTATTGTGTGGCAGGGAAAGGACCAGAATCTTTGAGTCAGGATTCGATTTCTGTTCTACCACTTGGATCTTCGGCAAGTTACTTGGCCTAAGGAAGCTTCCATTTCTTCATCTATTAAGTGGAAATAATTACTCCTATTTCAAGAGTAATTTTAGAGGGGGAAAACTGAGTAATATGTGTATAGTGCCCCCACCAATCCTGATAGATTATCCCTTGGTATCTCCTCCTCTCTAAGGTTGCCAGATTTAACGAATAAAAATATATAATTTCCAAGTGTTCTGTATTTTCTCTGTTAACCCTACTTCTATGCCTGCCACACTCCATGGGACCAGAATTAAATAATAGGTACCAAAGCATCTCAGGTGTGCTACAAAATAAAACTAGAAACACCATCTCAAAAATCTTAGGAATTTAGCTCTCCCTGAAATCTAATTGCAAAATAAAGGAAATGAGGTTAGTTGCTAGACCCAAAACACACACTGAGTGTTAAGGAAAGTTGGAATTATACTTCCTCACAGGAAATTTATTGAAATTGAAAAGACCCATCTCTGAAGTAACACTAGTAAATAAGGTATATGATTCACAGCGACGGCTGCAAAGTTGTTCTTGCAGGCTTACTTTTTTGAATGACAGTCTATAAATGTTTACAAGTGGGAAAGGAAACATGCAACTTAATATGTTTTTATCTGTGTTTTCAAGGAGAAGATTGCTCCACAGGATCAGATAAACAGACATTTGACCAGGCCACCCCCAGATTACAAAGACCAAAGAAGAAACACGGGCAATATGCAGCCAAACACTGCTCCGTATTCTGGTAAGTATTCTTAAAAATCAGTAAAAATAGGGAGTCCTGGGTGGCTCAGTCAGTTAAGCATCTGCCTTTGGCTCAGGTCATGATCCTAGAGTCCTGGATCAAGCCCCACATTGAACTTCCTGCTCAGTGGGGAGTCTGTTTCTTCTTCTCTCTTTCTGCTTCTCCCTCTCCCTCTCCCTCTGCTACTCCCTCTCCCTCTGCTTCTCCCTTCTGCTACTCCTTCTCCCTCTGCTTCTCCCTCTCCCTCTGCTCCTTGCCCCTGCCCATGCTCTCTCTCTCTCTCTCTAATAAATAGATAAAATCTTTTTAAAAAATCAGTAAAAATCGTAACTGCAGAAGAAAAAAAACGATTCAGCTTTTAACCTCTCCTCCTCTCCTGCCTCATTTGGAAATAACATCTTTCTTAGAATCCTGCACTAGTTCCCATTTAACCTCCCATTTAATTTTCGGATCAACTTGAGTGGTTTTCAGTCCTCTCTTCATTTCCTGCTGATTCTTGTCCTCTATTCACATATTTCACTGCCCTTCAAATTACCTCTGATAGTTCAAGAGAACTTAAATATTTTCGAACTCCTCAGTTTGACCGTTCTCCTCCCAGCAAGGTATCCTGACCCTGATCATGTAAGGTAAGCGGTCATTCCTCTCTCTTGGAACTTGCATGAAGCCTGATCCACTTATCTCCCCTTGTCCTCAGCATGGCTGAAAGACAAGATGGAAGTTCCTTTGGAACATGGCTTCTTACACCATGGCCTATCGGTGGGTTCAAGGGAAGCTCGGAGTTTTGGAAATATAATACAAAATTCATCGTGGGTGTTTGGGCTTTTCTTTTCCCATTCATATAAAAGAATCTCAAGGATAGCAGCCTCAGGCTGAACAGGTGGCTGTACTGTGTTGTCAGGGGTCCAGGCATCTTTTGTTTTTCTGCTCCACCTTCTTTCACATGGAGTTTCCTCCCTAAGGGTTGCCTTGAGACCAACACACCGCCATTCTTCATGTCGTATTCCAGGTAGAAGGATGAAAGAAGGGAAGAGGTAGAACGCCCTCCCAAAGGAGTCAGATTCTCTTTTTAAAAGAAGCTTCTTGAGGGGTACCTGAGTGACTCAGTCGGTTAAGCGTCTGCCTTTGGCTCAGGTTGTGATCTCGGGGTACTGGGATCAAGCCCCACATCGGGCTTCCTGCTCAGCTCAGCAGCCTCCCTCTTTCTCTGCTGCTCCCCCCGCTTGTGCTCTCTCGCGCTCTCTCTCTCAAATAAATAAATAAAATCTTAAACAAAAATCAAGTAGGTTTTTTGGACTCTTACCTAATAACTCTACTTCTAGCCAGAATGTATTCATCTGGATCCTTCCATCACCAAGGAAGCTTGGGAAATATGGTTTTTCAGCTGGGCATATTGCTGCAAAATCAAGGGTCCGTTTCTAAGGGAGACAGGGCGACTGGATGCTTGGTAGGCATCTGCGAGTGCATTTTACAGTACACATGGACTTTTCCTAAGGGTGGATCCTTGGCATCCAGTTGCCAATTCCCAAATGGATTAAGAACCAGTACCCAGAGCACTGTACTTCCCATGTCTTCTGAGAATGAAATAAGCGACAAGCACAACACAAACTCTCTTTGTCATTTTCTGCTTTAATCTTAGTGCAATAATAATCACCTTGCCCAGATGTTAACATTAGAAATGATGTATGAAAAGCACATGGAACAATTTTCACCACATATTAGGAACTTCTAAATACTAACTGTGATTACTATTTTGTGACCTTCATGGAAATTCTGTCTATTGTGGTTGTTTGAAACTATTGCTCTCCTCTTAAACCTTCTCAGGGCATTTTGTCAAAATAGAGGGCACCTACGGGGAATGATTTTTAAAACCTTTATATCTGGAGCGCCTGGGTGGTTAAGTTGCTTCAGTGTCTGCCTTCAGCTCAGGTCATGATCCCAGGGTCCTGGGATTGGGTCCCATGTTGGGCTTCCTGCTCCGTTGGAAGTCTGCTTCTCCCTCTGCCTCTCTCTCTTGCTCTGTCTCTCATGAATAAATTTTTTAAAATCTTAAAAAAAAAAAAACTCTAATTTTTTTTCTCATAGCACTTTCATAGTGTCCTTTCCCTTCTCATGAAACCCTTAGATACCAAGATGCTGTTGCTTACCCTTATCAGCTGTCTGTCAGCTTTTTACTATCCCAGCATCTCATACCCGACTCTGATCCCTCTTTATCAAGTTCTTCCTGCCTTCCCAGGGCAGAGCTCTGTGCTCAGTTTGGATATACAGGGAGATACAAGAGACTGTTCCTGCCTTTGAGGGGTCCGTAGTCTAGTGGGAGACATATTAAAACAAACAACAAGGACTTCAGCCTGTCAGGCTGTATGCCATGTTAGTTATCCCCAAACAGTTCCAGGCTTCCCTAGAGCTACAACTACAACCATGTTCTTCTTCTATAGTGCTGTTCTGATATTTCTATGTGTGTCCCATTCTCGTTTTTTAGTATTTCTGATTCTGTGGGCCTCCCTGCATCTGTGCAGGGAGAGTATTTTAAAAGATTATCTTTCTCCAAGTTACATATTTAATTCAATCTCTCATTTACTCATTCATTCATTCAATATCAAGCAAATACCTACTTTGCACTCCACTAGACTTAGAGAATAGGACAGTGAACCGAACGGGCAAAAATGCTTTCCCCCATGGAACTTATCATCTACCAAGCCCTTACTTTTATCTTTCTCACATGTCATTTTTGCTTCTCAAGATGTCTCTCCATGATGACTTTGATTGCCCCAAGTCAGGAGGGTTTTAACATGTTGACTCATCACTGTCCAATATGTGGTGCCTCCCTAAAGGGCAGCCTACAATTGATGGTTCCACTTTGAGATTCCATGGATTTCCCAATACAAAAGCTAAGTGCGGAACAAAAGCTTCCAAGAGCAAATCCCACTGGAAAGAGCAGGCTGGAGTATCAGGCAAAGCTCAGTGAAGGAGCTTAGACTTTGGCCTGAGCTTTGAAGGAAAAGTGGGGTTCAGAGAGTAAAGAAGGGCATCATATGAAAGGGAACTGGTATGAGCAAAGGTGGTTTGTGGTATGTGGATAACAAAGCAATAATAACTCTACCTCCTGGGGCAGAGGGCGTTCCACGTGGAAATCATCACTCGAACATGCACACCCTGAATTCCAGACGTTTAAAGAGATGGAAATTTTCCCTTTGGACACTTGGGGGCCACCCAAGGAAGCTTCTTGAATGGGGATGATGCGGATGAATAACTGGACATGGTGTTCAAGGCAGAGGTGCAGAATCTAGCAGCCATGTATAGGATTCTTCCACACTTTCTTATTTGGACTCTGGGGTAACCAGTAGCCTGGACTGCACAGCAGCTGGTTAATCAAAGTTCGAGTCTTTGGTCTTGGAACAGATAAAGCTAATTCAAAATGAAAGAAAGGTTGACTATCACCTCCCCTCAGTAACTCCAGAAGAGGAGTAAAGTAAAACCTAAAAGCTAGAGCCATTTTATGCCTTTTTCTCTATATTATATAAAATCTTGACCAAGGGATGACTTAGGGGATACTTCCCTCTCAAAGCTGTCTTACTCCTTTTATAAAAAATGGCATGATGGTTATTTCTATTTGTTTTCTACCTGAAAACAGTTTCAGAGTGGATAAGTTATTGCAAATTGCTGTAAAATATGTGGTTATGAACTAATATAATTATCTTCTCTTTCTCAGGTGGCTCATCTACCGTGAGTTTAAACGCTAACCAGGCTTTGGCAAACCCAGTTTCCACACATACCATTTTGACTTCGAACTCCAGCCTCATGTCTACTTCCCATGGGACAAGAATGCCATCGTTACCCACAGGAGTTCAGAACATGGGGATGTATGGAACTCTGCCTTGCAGTCAGCCTGGCACGTACAGCGTCCCTTCAGGAGTGACTCAGCTGACCCAGCAGAGGAACCCAAATCAAGTGATAGCAAATCAAAACAACCCTCTGATGCCACGGCAACCTACCTTAGGAGCAAGTAATAATAATAACGTGGCCACCTTTGGAGCTGGGCCTGTTAGCAATTCCCAACAACTAAGACCAAATTTAACCCATACCATGGCCAGCATGCCAGCACAGAGAACGTCAAACGTAATGATCACGTCCAGCTCAACAACACCAAACTGGGCCTCTCAAGAAGCAACAACCAAACAGCAGGAAGCCCTGAAGTCCACGGCGGTCCGCTTCCCCACAGGGACGCCTGCAGCTTACACTCCAAACCAGTCCCTGCCACAGGCAGTAGGCAGCCAGCAGTTTTCCCAGAGGCCAGTGGCTCCTCCCAACCAGTTAACACCAGCGGTGCAGATGAGACCCATGAACCAAATGAGCCAACCATTAAACGGACAAACCATGGGTCCACTGAGAAGTCTGAACCTCAGACCCAATCAGCTCAGCACACAAATATTGCCTAATTTGAACCAGTCAGCAACAGGGTTGAGTCAGTCGAGGACGGGCATAAGCCAGTCGCCATCCCTGACACCAGGCAGTTTCCCTTCACCCAACCAAAGTTCCAGGGCTTTTCAAGGAACCGACCACAGTGGTGACTTAGCTTTTGACTTTCTCAACCAACAGACGGATAACATGGGCCCTGCCCTGAACAGCGATGCTGATTTCATTGATTCCTTATTGAAGACAGAGCCTGGTAATGACGACTGGATGAAGGACATCAATCTTGATGAGATTTTGGGAAACAATTCCTAAAGGAGAAGAGGGAGACAATTAATGAACTCCACACACTAAAAGGCAGTATTTTACAAGGACGCTGTAAAGGCCAAACTCTTAACTTTTAGTTGGACTACATGAAGATACACATGGAAGCAGAAAGTAACTACAGTGCTTGGTTCAAATGGTTGTTTTAAGTCTCCAACCTGAAAGTAAAATCTTGGGATCACTCTTCCCTATCTAAACTCCAGGACACAGTATCCAGTTTGCCCAAACAGAACTGTGATGTTGACGTGTAATCAGTTGTGTAAAATAGGTTTCCCAAGCTCCTTTCCTCCCTGAAAGAAAAGTAATAGAGCTTGTGGCTTGTTAAACCTCATGTCATACGGAGGTACCAGTTCCCAGCAACAAGCAACAAATTCCTTCGTTTGCTCTAATAGGTAGTCAGTGTGGTTTAATCTTCCCACTCCTGTTTTTTCCTTTAGCTTTCCTGAAATGTTCAGGGTAGATTGGGATGTTAGAGGTTGGTTTGGAGTAACCAAACAGTGCTGCAAGTAGAGGAGAGCCCGAGAAACTAGAGAACATCCAGTGGATCATAGAGTTTCTTCCCCAGATTCACCTCTCACTTGGTCAGTTTTCCCACATACGCCATACTTCAGCAACATGCCGTGTCCGGTGATGAGACAAGATTGCAGAGCTCTCCAACTTTATTTGGGTTTCCACAACCCATTCCCAGGTCCATTTCCAAGTCTTAGATACAATCACAACTTGTCCTAATCATACTGAAATATTGATGCATACCTGTCTGCATCAGATTTCACTATTTCAAAAAGAAAGCATCCCACTGAACATAGCTACAAAGGAGATTTATCTAGCCACAGATAACCTGGGGTGTTACTTATTTTGATGATACCTGCTGGTTAGTTCCCATGTTGAGTGAAATTAAGCCTTGTCTTCCCTGCTTATTTTGATGACCAGAGACTGATTTGTAAGAAAACAGAGAGAAGAAGGTATCTTGTTTTGATTGGAGATAAGAAACAGAAGATCAGGACAAGAAATGGTGGGTATGGTTGGGTACAGATCTATTTGACAGGATGTGAAGGGAAGCATAATTGAGAGAGAAAACAATCTGTCCTGATTTGGGCATATTTGGGTGAACAGCTAAAGAGAATGTGATCCGTTCCAGTAGCAATGTATCCATTCTTGGCTCCCTGATGTGATGTATCGTCACCACATGCTAGATGGACCTGCGTATCCAGGTTTTCTCCCTCAGGGCCGAGCACTGTATCAAACAAAGAGTTATTGTTGAGTCTTGTCACCTCAGAACCCACACACAGATCAGCTATAAAACGGAGAGGACGTGTGCTGATTTGGAATGGATGCAAAATGTCACTATCATTTTCCTCATTATGGAAGAACATAAGTTATCTTCAGCCTTTTTAGTTATACACCCGCATAGTCAATTATCAGGTGTAATTTAACTGGACTCATTTAATAACTAAGTCTTTCAGTATCTGTTCTAAAAAGATCATATTTTGAAATTTACACAAAGCCCTCTGTCAACCCTTAAACTGTCTAGAAGCACTCTTCTTCTTTTACACAATACCAACGTCACTGGCCCAGAATCTTTTCTGTGCTAGGTTGTAAATATGAATAAATGACTTCTTTTGTAAACTTTTGTAAAGAATATTTTGGTAGAAATACTTAAAACATATTCTTTGGGTTATATTTATACATATGTGAAATAAATATACTATCAAAAGGTTATATTTTATACAAAAAGTAAATTGTTACCTTTTGTATGCTAATAACGAAGTTTTGTATAATATGATGGTTTATTTTTAGCTCTACACTTAAACCGTAAGAGGTCAAGTGGGAACTTTTGAAAACTATCAAGAGGCTTGTGTGACAAATTTATATTCTGAAACCTCAAGAACTAAGCATTCCAGGTTTCAATTTTTTCTTTTTTTTTTTTCCTCTCCCTAATTATTTTTAAACCTTTAGTTCTTTTGTCTTATTTGATCCTACTGCTGTGGACATTGTATTGGTCCTTGTTGCATGTGGTCTACTGTGTGTTTTCCCATTTTATAAAACAGTGTTTCTCCATGCAAAAAAAGGAAAAAAATATGTACATATAAACACTTTTATTTTATGACTCCTCCATGTTACTGTACATAATGGCCAGCACTTCCCAGTTACACTCCTGTGATTCAGCTTTTCTCTACTCTAACATAAATAGTATGTTTTGTAGTAGCTATCAAATTTAAGAGATTAAGCAATCAGAATGTTTGGATTTTCTTCTATTTTAATGTGAATTTCATAATTAATGTCTATTTATTCAGCTATTCATTAAAATACAGGATTCTTTGGGGAAAAATGGTGTAGTCTATAGTTTCTGTTTTTTGGCAGCCTATGACCAAAGATGATGTAATTTTCCTGAAAGCTGAGATGATGACAATTTGATAGACAGAATGTGGCTAAAACTTTAAGATTTACAATGTAAAAGCTATTGGAATCCAATCTCCCATTTATAGAGATACCAGACTACTTAATTGTTGGCATTGTTTATCATTCTGACATATTATTACAGGAGATAGAAGTCATTTTTCTTTCTTTTTTTATTCAAAGACTAGAAAGCAGTTTAGGCAAATAATTCATTCTTGGCTTTGTGTTAAGCCCAATGAAGATAAATAACCCTGCTCTAAGTGAATGCACTACTACTACTTGCATTACTGTAACTGCACCCATGACTGTAAAGATTTCAACCTGTAAAACAAGGATTTTGTATTGTGTGTAATTTCATGTGTTAAAAAATAGTTTTAAAACATTCGGAAGTGGTTCTCTTGTATGAAATCATACTTTCAGTCACCAACAATATTGTTGCTATATCACAGAAAGTTCGGAGAACTATTAATAGTGATGGGCAGATTTATTCTCTGGGAAGCTTCTCCTACTAGTGAAATGTTGCCTAGTCTCCTTTCAATGTTCGTTAGTCCACTTAGAAGGTTTGTATTAAAATCCTGTATGCACAGTATCACTAAATACCGAAGACACACTCCCTAAGCCTCAGGCATGGTGGACCTTTGCTTGGGCACTGGCCAAGTCTGTTCAGGCCAGTCTGAGTGAACACAAGGCCAGGTAAACACAGCTTCACGGGAACGCATTTACACATTCCTTCTTGAGAGTCAAAGAGGTTAAGAAAAAGGTGGGAGGAGGTGATGGGAATCGTTCCTACCAAGGTTCTTTTTTTTTTTTTTTTTTTTTTTTTAATTTATTTACTTGACAGATAGAGATCACAAGTAGGCAGACAGCAGGCAGAGAAAGAGGAGGAAGCAGGCTCCCTGCTAAGCAGAGAGCCCGAGGCAGGGCTCGATCCCAGAACCCTGAGATCATGACCCGAGCTTAAGGCAGAGGCTTAACCCACTGAGCCACCCAGGTGCCCCCTACCAAGATTCTTGCTCCCCTGTTGAAGTATGTTGTTGCAGTTCCATTGTCCCTCCCCCCCTGCCAGAAGGATGTGTGGCATTATCCTCTTTACTTGTGTTATTCATGGAGCAATGATAAAATTGACATTCTGTAGGGTCCCTGTCCAGTGACTCTGGAAAGTTTGATAGTAAAGAAAGAAAATCAACATTGATAAAAATAAAGAAAATACACACAAATTAAGAGAAAGAAATATGTAATTCTAAAATTGCCTATGAATCCCAGTATGTACCCATGGAAGTAGACTTGAGAGAAGAGATGAGAGTAAAAACAAGTACAAATAAACCAGGAGCTCTGCTTCTTCCCATGCTGTTGACAAAGGCAATTCAAATTCTTAAACATTTTATCTATTTCCATTTGCTGTCTCTGTGACTATTGTTTTCTCACCCAAAAATGAGAACGTGGGGCTGAAATAGCTCCATATTCCTTTTCAACTATAAAGTTCTGATTGTTTTTTTTTCCAAAGCTAAATAGAAAATTAACTACACACCAAAAAACTCAAATAGCATTATAATTTTTAAACTAGAGAAATCACTGTTCAGCCTTTTGAAAATCTTCAGGTTTTCAATCAACTTTACATCACAAAGCAGCCATCTCCTTTCAAATTAAAACAGGAAGGAGAGAGCTCCTCATAGTAAGCTAGAACTAGACTGTTCACAAACAGGCAGTGTCGATGATGAGCCCACCAACCAAATACAAATCAAGTCCTAAAGGTTGAAAGCTGGAATGTGATATTAAAAGGTCATTTTCCTGTGAGATCATAGAATTTCATAAACTAAACTTGGCCTGCTAGAAAGGAGGAAACCAGTACTTTGAATAGTGTCCGCCATGGGTATGTATGAATGAACGTTTGTGAGTTTAAATGATAGTGTAACATCTTTTAAATACACGTTCTAAATTGCTATAATAGACAAAGTACAAGTAGTGGCCTAGGACCAACTTCATTGGCAGCTTTAACATAACTAAAACATTGTATCATGGGAGTTAACAAAGCACATTGACTTTAGATTTTTAAAAACAAATGCTGTAGTCACTGCCTTGCATGCAGTAATAATAAGAGGATTGGGGGGCACTTGGCTGGGTCAGTTGGTGGAGCATGTGACTCTTGATCTTAGGGTGGTGAGTTCAAGCCCCATGGTGACTGTAGAGGTTACTTAAAAATAAAATCTAAAAAAAAAGAAAAAGAAAGAAGAAGAAGAAGAGGGCTTTTGTTTATTTACAGAAATAGCCTTTACGTTCTCTTTTAACCAAATTTAAGTCATCTTCAGCTCCAGGATATGCATGAGCATAATTTTTAAAAAATATTTAGGGCTCTTTCTGCATATGGGAGGGAAAGAAGAAGGAAAAGGGAAAGAGGGGGAAAAAAAACATATCTCAGATAGGCTTAGGGAAAGAATTCACTGGTTGACACAACTAAAAAGTTTACAAGGTAGTTCTGGGTTTGGGCACAGCCAAATCCCGCAGGTAAACCATGTCATCAAGAATTGGCTCTTTTTCTCTTTCTCACCTTTGCTTCCCTATGCCTTGATTCCATTCTCAGGCAGGCCCAGCTGTCATGGTGGCAAGACGGTTGCTAAAAGCTCCAGGCTTACATCCTCACAACTCCAAGTCCAACATAAACAATAACGAATGCTTTCCTTTCAAGAAATGTAGCTTTGCATCTCAGCAAGCTTTGATTTGGCCAAGAAGAATCAGTGTTCTAATTGGCCAGGACTGAGTCAAATGCTTTCCCCTGGAGGCAGAGTTAGTGTTAATACCACCAAACCAGGGATGCCTGGGTGGCTCAGTTGGTTAAGCCGCTGCCTTCAGCTCAGGTCATGTGGGATCGAGTCCCACATCAGGCTCCTTGCTCCGCAGGGAGCCTGCTTCTCCCTCTGACTCTGCCTGCCTCTCTGCCTGCCCGTGCTCGCTCTTGCTCTCTCTCTCTCTCTAACAAATAAATAAAATCTTAAAAAAAAAAAAATACCACCAAACCATAGAACTCAGAGTGAGAAAGAGGTGATTTCCCCAAGGAAAATCAGGTTGCTATTGTGAGAGAAAAAAAAGAAAGAGGGAAAAGAAAGAAAAGAAGAAAGGAAGGACAGGAGGGAGGATGAGAGAGGTTGAGTGAGCGAGAGAGAAAGAGATCTAAAATAGAACCACAAATATCTATTGTCCCTTTCTAGCTGTTCGAATTCCACACACACTGTTTTTCCAATATTTTCAGTTTCAAAATGTCACTAACCCAAGCATCCACCTCCTCCCCATAAGGAGGCAATTCCGTTGCACCTACGTGAGGTAAACTCTTCTCTGTTGGGTCAAGATGAACGAGCAGTCCAAGTCCAAAAGATGTTTATTTTTCCCAACGTATCCAAGTGGAGAGTGAAAGAGGTAATAATGCGCTCTATTTAGAAGACATACTAACATGCGTCGATCACTTCCTACTGAACAAGAAGAGTAAAGACTACTTTTTCCCTGGCTTTCAAGTCAATGACCTGGAGAGAAGTATTAAAAACCCCCCTCTTTCCTCAGGATGCATGCCAGCTGCATTTTACAATGGGAATAATCACCCCGTCCTCAGGGAGTATATTACATTCAGTGCTGGGGAGGGGCCCAGGGAATCAGACTTGAGTTCTCAAGTTCCAATCCTATCTCCTGCTATGAATCCCATCTGTTTGACTTGGCATGCAGTACTTTCAGCCTGGGACTGAGAATTCACCTTTTCACAAAGTATCCCTGGTTTTTAGTCAGGGAAACAAAAAACCACTTTAAATGGTCCAAGTGTCAGAGAGATTTTAATGCAAGGCATAGGTTACACAGATGATGGATGAGCTGAGAAGCCAAATAAGGATGGTGAGGCCATCATCCTGAGATGAGCAAAAGCAGAAAGCCACTAAGATTCCTAGGATGGAAGAACAAAAAGTCAGGGGGCCAGGCATCCCTGAGCAGACGCTGCAAGGTCGGCTGGCAAGTCGTATAGGGGCCAGATCTGGTGAACAGTTTCAGTCGCGGTGATGCCACTAATGACAGAGGGGGAGGAGAAGGAATACAATTTGTCCCTCCTCTCTTCTTCCACTGTCCAGGTGATGCGTCTCATTGGCTGAACTCAGCTGGTCATAGCTGACCCAGAAGGTGGGGGAACATAGCCTGGAGCCTTACATCTCAGGCAAGAAAAGGGCAAGGAATAAATCTGCCAATAAACAGGCCCAGGTCTGACACAACATGCCTGTGGATTTCTGGGTCTCAGCCATTTTGGATTGCTGACCTAGAGCAAGAAGCAGATTTCTTAGCAAAGCCCGATTTTCTTCCCTACCTGCTTTGAGATACATTAATTTCAATCTAAATCTGTCTACTTATTATAAAATGGCATCAATTAGGAAACTGTTCAGTTGCAAGTATTTGAGAACTCAACTAACAAACATTTAAAAAAAGAAAGTTGTTTTTGTAATAATTTTTTTTTAATTTTTTATAAACATATAACGTATTATCAGCCCCAGGGATATAGGTCTGTGAATCACCAGGTTTACAGCACACTTCACAGCACTCAGCATAGCACACACAAAAGAAGGGTTTTTAAAAAATATTTTACTGATTCCTAGAAACACGTTTTTCAAATTTTCTTGTTTATGAAATTAGGTTATCATTGACAATAAAGTGAAAAGAAAGCATTATATTATTGTATAGTTATCGGCACCTTTTTTCTTTCATAATGATACATAAAATGATGCTATGTCTTACAGTCCGTGACATCTTGGGTGATGAAATGCAATGCTGCAAATCCTTCATGCAACACGGGGTCTGAGGTGGGCAGACCTAACTTGGTTCACCCATGCTATCAGGTACACAGGCCATTTCCACCTTCATTTCTGCCATGAAGAAACAGAAATTTTCTTCTTTATTCTTGTCTCCTTGTGGTAACAAGAGAGTTACCTCAGCATCGTGCCTATGTCCCAAAATGGGAAAATGGAAGGGAAAAATTATGAAAAGCAAAAAGGATTGCCTATAGCAAGTCTTTACTTTCATTTGGGAAAAGTCACACAACCCAAAGACTTGCCCATGCTCATTAGTCATGCCTGAGTCTATGGACTTTCAGATTGACAATAGAAGCTGGGTGTCAAGGAATTTGTGTTATAGCCTCTATGGCAGAGGATGGCAAGGGAACAGGCAGTCGGAAATGATGGTAACTAAGAGGATAAGACATTCTTGGGAATGATAAGCATAAATTCAGGATGGTGACCATCACGGAGGAAATTTAGAGAAATGTGACTGAAAAGGTATACATGGGGACTTAAATTATGTTATTTTTCTAAGGCAGGATGGAGACTACATGGTTGCTGCATTTTTAAATATCTTTTTGTATACCTGAAATAGATTATGAGAAATGAAAGAAATTTGAAGTTGTTACTGAAGGCATTCTGCTACAAATAAATGAATAAATAAATAGTGATTGATTTAGATTTATGGCAGTATGTAGATGAAACATACTGAAAGGTCCTCCTGACTAAAATAACAAAAATGCTACATTTAAAAATAAAAAGGAATTTTCAAATCTTCCTAAAAAGCTACCAAAATAAAAACTATGTGGTATGGGCATGAGCAAAGACATAAAGGCCCATAGAGCAAATTGAGACTCGAAAAATAAACCCTAATGTTAATCAAATGATTTTCAACAAAATGCCAAGACAGTGCAAAGAGGGAAGACAGTCTTCAAAAATCATGCTAGGACCAGTGGATATCCACATGCAAAAAATGCTATTAGACCCCTACCTCATATCATACACAAAAGTAAACGCAGGATGGTTCATAGACTTAAATTAAGAACTAAAACTGTGAAGTCCATAGGGAAAATAATGTAAATCTTTATGACCTTGGATTAAGCAATAATTTCTTAGATATGACACCAAAACCACAAGAAACAAGAAAAGATAGATAAATTAAACTTCACCAAGATAAAAAAAACTTTGGTGATTCAAAAAAGTCACTATCAATAAAATGAATAAAGAGCTGCTTTAGGGATCTCCAGAGTAAAAGACCCAAGGAACAAATAGGAGATATATCTATGTATGTATATCTGTATGTTTATATCTGTGTCTCTATCTATCTGTCTGTCTATCTATCTCCAGAGAGAGAGAGAGAGAGAGAGAGAGATTTATTATGAGAAATTACTTCATGCAGTTATGGAAACTGAGAAGGCCCATGACCTGTCATTTGCCAGCTAGAGCCCCGGGAAAGCTAGTGGTATAACTCAGTCTAAGCCCGAAGGCCAGAGAACTAGGGGAATGAGGATGTGAATCTGAATCCAAGGGTGGGAGAAGATGAGATGAGCTGTTCCAGCTCAAGAAGTGAGGCCGAAGAAGAAGAAGAAGAAGAAGAAGAAGAAGAAGAAGAAGAAGAAGAAGAAGAAGAAGAAGAAGAAGAAGGAGAAGAAGAAGAAGAAGAAGAAGGAGAAGCAGCAGCAGCATAAGCAGAAGAAAAGAAAGAAAGAAAGAAATCCTCCTCCCTCCTCTTGTTTTATTCAGGTTCTCAAGAGATTGAATGATGCCCGCTCACATTGGGGAGAGCAATCTACTTTCCTGAGTCCACTGATTGAATTGCTAATCTCATCCAGAAATGCCCCTAGATATAATTCAATACATTCAATAATAATGTATAATCTGGGCACTCTGTGGCCCAGTTAAGTTTTCACTTAAAATTTACCATTAAAATAGCCCATAGAATGGAACAAAATATTTGCAGATCATATATCTGATAAGGGACTTGTATCTAAAATGTATAAAGAATTGTCACGACGTAATAATGAAAAGACAACACAATTATGGTGCACCTGGGTGGCTCAGTTGGTTAAACGTCCTGCTCTTGATTTTGGTTTACGTCTTGATCTCAGGTTTCTGAAATCAAGCCCCACGTCGGGCTATGCTCAGGATTCTCTCTCTCTTCCTCTCTCTCTCTCTCAAACACAAACAAACCAATTTTAAAATGGACAATCTAATTACATTTTTCACCAATGAAGTTATACAAATGGTCAATAGCATATGAAAAAGTGCTCAATATTTATAGTCATTAGGGAAATAAAATCACTTCACACATACTAGAATGTCTAGAATCAAAAAGACAGACAATAGCAAGTGTTGACATTCATGTGGAAGAATTGGAACCTTCATATACTGCTGGTAGGAGAGTAAAATGCTACAGCCATTTTTAAAAAACAGTCTGAAAGTGCCTCAAAAAGTTAAACAGAATTTATGTGAAAACGTCTACGCACTCGAAAATGTATCCATGAATATTCATAGCAGCATTTTTCATAATAACTGAAAGCAGAAACATTTCAGTGTCCATCAATTGATGAGTGGATAAACAAAATATTATTTTAAAGGATTATTAATTGTCAGTGAAGGGAATGAAGTGCTGATACATGCCACAGCATTGAAGAACCTAGAAAACATTAATTCAGTGAAAGGAGACAGTCACAAAAGACCATGTGCTTTATGACTGCATTTCTAGGAAATGTCCAGAGGCAAATCCATAGAGACAGAAAATAAATTAGCAATTGTCTAAGGCAGGGAGGTGGGAGGAGAGGAAGTTGACTGCTAACAGGTAACGGGTCTTTTTTGGGATGAAGGATGTGTCCCCATATTAGATAGTGGTGATGACTGAACAATTCTAAAAGTAATAAAAATCATTGATTGGACATATTAAAGGAATAAATGTTATGGCCTGTGATTTAAATCACAATAAATCTACTTTAGAAAGAAAAAAATACAGAGGCTTTTAAAAAATAGGTCAGTGAGTTGTCACCAAGGTGATTAACATACCATGCCCAGAAATGAAGTAAAACCAGGAATCCCTGGACATAAGCAAGTATCAACGCCAGCTTTGCCTCTGACAGATTCTGCTGAACTCTGGCGAACTTGAACCTGTATTGTGGTAACTTCACAGGGTGTGGGGGACAGGATATACAGACTAGGCATGTTAAAGGGGAGGATTCTATCATAAGATCCCCTCTAAAAATTTGTACTGCATCAGAGTAAGGGTGATAATGAAATAAATCCTGTCATGTTACAGAGGGGAAAAATTCTTCCTTGAAAACATATAACCAAAAGTCTGCATTCATATGAGTTTAGATTTGTATTCATAAAAATCTGTATATTCAAAACAACAACAACAACAAAACCTGACTGTAGAATTTCACGTGAAGTGTCCTCCCCCTCAGTTGGGTGCACCCTCAGGAAACAGAAGAAAAGCAAGTCGCAGAAAAATGCTTACAGCTCTAGTCCATTTATTAAAAAAAAATAATAAAAAAGCAAAACTAAAGATGTTATTTAACGACATATATGGGACAGTGAAACTGTAAAGAAAACTGAGAGAAGAATTATCATTAAAGTTTGCTTCATGGTTCCCTCTGGGGTGTGGAACAAAAGGGGGTCTTAAGGCACTGGTAATATTACATTTCTTAACCTAGTCATTATACATCAGTGTTAGTTACATTTTTATTCCTTAAATGATACCTATGTTTTTATTGACACTTTGTGTATTTGAGGTTTCACAATAAACAATTTTTAAATGCTGTCAGATTACTATGTGGCAGACAGAAGGGGAATTGCGATCAATCAGCCCATCTATCATTAAGTACGAGGATTTTGCACTTGGATTGCTTTGAACGAGTTTTAGGTTTTCATCCCATTTTAATGAAATCAGAACTTGAAATCACAGAAGATACATTATGTATGTGATTCATGCAAGAAAGACTTCAGAGACCTCCCATCAGGAAAACCATACTAAAAAGAAAAGCCTTGGTACTAACATCAAAAGATTTATGAATGAAGGCAATTTATAAGCTATAAAATGTTTAAATTTTAGTTTTAAGTTTCAACATTTAATGTATATTTGTAGGCAGGTAGTGCATGTATACATATGTATAATTTCCTTAATCCAATTTTATTTTCTTTCTTAAATTAACTGACCAACCATCAGTTCTATTCATACCATATAGGAAAACATCTACTCTATTAAACATTAAGGAATTGGACCAAGATTTTGATTTGTGCAAGGTATTGTTTAGGAACTAATGTGAGTTGAGAAAAGAATAGCATAGAGTTTATGCATGCTGAAAAAAGAAGCTTGATCTTTAACTTTTATTCCTGAGAAAATATAAAACTTAAATATTAAGAAAGATTATCTCCAATATGAGTGAATATAGCATAAATCGTCTTCAAAGGAGTTTTTACTCATTACTTATTCATCATTCTAACTTGAAAAGCAATATGTCACTTTTCAAACTACTGAAGCAAAGTTAAATATATATAAAGAGAGATGGATATGTAAACCTCATTTATATATATGTGTCTCCATTTGTTTAATTCTGCCTTTCAACACGCACTGGAAAAACAGGAGATTATTCCACATCTGGTCTTTTGGTTAAAGTTAGCAGCGATTTTTTTGTTAATCTTTGGAGTGATCAGGAGATTTGAAGGATGTATTAATCCTACTCTGAGTGTGTCAAAGTAGATGTCTTTGTTCATTTCACAAAACTAATAAGAGTGCTGTTGTGAGGATTAGATTCTGACAATTCGATCCAGATGACTACTTTATTATGGAAAATTATTCTGCATCCCCATCTAATCCAGAAAGCATATTCATAGAGAAGGCTGTGTAGCTACACTAAAATACAGTGGCAAATATTAAAATTAAAGGTTATAAGAAGAAACACAGCTGTTAAAGGGCAGTGACTGAGTGAATTCATTTCAGTGTTACGTATCTATGATGTGCATTATTCAAGATTTTTTCCAAAACTCATTTCAAAAGCACCCACTTTAGCATTTCAAAGGTGGTGGATAATATTTGGGCAAAAAAAAAAAGTTTCACTTCTTTTAAATACAATAATAATAGAGTTTGAAAGCTAAATATGCAAAGGCTTATAAAATAATGTGTGCCAGAATGTCAATTGTGTGCACAGATGTCTCAGTTGGAGCATAAAATATTGGCATGTTTCATAAGCAGTTTTTCTTTCTGGAAGAACTTACTTGCACTTGTGCAGTGACATGAGCTTTCTTTATGACATAGAGGAAAACTGATAATCTCAAAAAAAATAGGTAAAAATGTGGATCTCCAAATTCAACTGATACTGGGTGTGAGTTATTAAACACATAAAATGTTTCATAGAAGTATTATCTGGTTTTTGCTTTTATTTTAAAAACTCAAAACATATCAGGACCTATTTCACCTCAGAGAAGTATGGTCAAACTACCTTAAGCTTTAAAAGTCAAAGCATGTGGTGCTCCATTCCTGAAAGTCCATATTTTAGAAAGAATATTGATTTAACTCTACATTTTTCCAAAAATATGATGCCTCTCTTCCTGTTGCAATATAAAGTGAGAGGCTAGTTTATGAATATTTGCTATTAGTCCATTTGTGACGCAATTGGATTATAGAGAATTTGTCCAAGAGCAAGATTTTCTACCACTATGTATAATTCTTCCTCTTGAAACTCTGCTTCCCAAAGTGTATTTCATGAACTACTAGTTTGAGTCTTTGCAACATATAGTCAAACAAAGTTTTCCATTGTCAAAGTAGGTTGGAAAGCACTAGAAGGCATTCTTAGAGATATATGAGACCATGGTGTTTTGAAATTTTTCTGTAGTAGACAAAGCTGTTTAATTTACTTTTTTAAAACTGAAACTTCCTGGTTTGCATGACCTTTTGCACATAACTCCAATTCATATCCTTTGATATGGGTAGGCAAATGCTGTCCTATGTAATGTAATTGAAGAATGCATTCTGGTTGGCTTTTAAATGAGTATTCATTTCTATAAAATGCAAACAGTGATATATTCATATTTGTAGTAAAAAAAAATACTTTGTATGTAATTGTTAATAAAAGCCTGATATTTTACTGATTTCTCTTCAAGGTCAGCATCAGGCTTCCCAGAAATTATATTTGTTTATTTGCTTTGCCTGATGAGAGAATTTGAGGAGTATTGTCTCATAAAATATGGGATAGTTTTCAGATAATAATATCAAGAAACTAAAGCTTTCAAATGAGAGAAACAGAGTAAGGGAAACCTGAAGCTCTAACCTCTAAAGAAGGACCCAATTCGTGGTCTTTTGAGGACTCCAGGCTTTCCAAACCCATCTCAGGGCCTTTCTGTATTTTAGAAATGTTGCCAGGGTTTGAAGGGCAGCTGTGAGCATATTATACTATGTGACCCACACATGGTTTTTTTTTTCCCCTCATTTTCATCTCTTCTTGTAGGGACCAAGCCAAATATAGTTTGAGATGGGATTACTCAGTTGAAGTTTATAGAATGGTAGCAGTTGTATCTTTTGTTGAGTTACTTGTATAAACAAGAAATTATTCATTAATTATTCATGTTCTACATGAACATCAGAGTACTCCACTGACCTACAGTTCATTCTGTTGCAAGTGCCCTTCCTGCCTGTTGTCACCTGGCTAATTAATACATCTCAAGGTCCTATATCGTCTCCAGGAAGCACCACAGACCTAGCCTTGAGTATCCTTATTCAGTGCTCCCAAAGGAACTTGTACTTATTTCTGATCAGGTCACCCATTTGTACTTTAAAAATTATATTACAAGAAATAGTCATAAATACAGTGGAATATTTCTCAGCCATCAGAGAGATGAAGACCTACCATTTGCATCAATTTGGATGGAACTGGAGGGGATTATGCTAAGTGAAATAGGTCAATCAGAGAAAGACAATTATCATATGGCTTCACTCATATGTGGAATATGTAGAGGACCATAGGGGAAGGGAAGGAAAACGGAATGGGAAGAAAGAAATCAGAGAGGGAGACACACCATGAGACTCTTGACTGTGGGAAACACATTGAGGGTTGCAGAAGGGAGAGGGATGGGAAAATGGGGTAACTGAGTGATGGGCATTAAGGAGGGCACATGATCTAATGAACACAGGGTGTTATGCAACAGATAAGTCACCAAACACTACCTTAAAGACGAAGGATATACTACATGTTGGCTAACTGAATTTAAATTAAAAAAAGAAGTAGTCATATAAAATAAGCCAGTGCACTTACTATAAAAATGCTGTTGAGAATGTTATTTTAGAAATCACTTTCTATCTTTTATATAAAATTTCAGGGAGCTCTTTTTTGTATAATTCAGTGCTATAAAAAGCTTTTGTCTCTTCTCAAAAACTCATGTGATTCTTCCTTTTGATAATGAGAATGATACAACTGATTATGTGTTTACTTTTAGATAAGGCTGCCAGGAGGCTTTGGGCCAAATCTAAGGTTTATTTCAGAGAAACTTTGAAGGTTCTCATAAGGTTCTTTTGGTATAATTTTTTGGTCCTTTTTTGTCATTTCGTTTGTTTTAATTTCATGTATCTTTTGTCCTAAGCCACCTCACAACTTTTGTGAAAAAAGTCGGGCTTTGATAAATAGTTATAAAAATAAAATGTAGAGGAAGAGGCCAACAGTCTAGTGAATTCTTTTGTTCTTGAGCAAATGTGGATTATTAAAATCCTTTATTTGTTTCTCTTTTTAGTTTGGGTTCTTTGTTTGTTAAGCCAATTGCATCAGTTTTGACCTGTTTGAATATTCCTAATGAATCTGGTTTTGGTAAGGAATAAATTTATTAAAACTGAAACTGATTCCAAAGGTTTAATTAAGGAGATCTGGCCCATGTACAACTCCTGAAAGCACACTTCACAATTAACCTCCCTCAGCTTGTTTGCACTCATCTCTTTTATTCCCCCCTCAATTTCAATTAAGTAAGTTTCCTTTATGTAAATTCTGGTGACCTGGGAACGTGTATATAAATTCTCTATATTTTGAAACCGTAGCCCTGAAATGCTGGGGCATGTGGGGGGCATTTTCTGCTCGCCTCTCTTCAGTGCCATTCAATTACTCCTAAGCATGTCACTGTTTTTTGAGATTTCTTATTACTTTGTTTTTCCATTAAAAAAAAATTCAGTTATCTAATTGCCTTAAGTCTTTCAGAGTATATGAACAACATTTAACAACAGCATTGTGATGTCAGAATCCAAACTTTGGAATTTAGACCCAGAGATCTGAAGATCTTACTTTGGGTGATATAAAGAATGTTGTTTGTTTTTTCATCTTTGTTGAACTGCACAGATGTTCTACTTAAGCTACCAGGGTATTATAAATCATGAATAATGTTAAAGCATTACAAAGAGATGAACATACATTTTATTTTATTATTTTTTAAAGATGTATTTATTAATTGTGGGGAAGGGCAGAGGGAGAGAGAGAGAGAGAATCTCCAGCAGACTCCCCAGTGAATGTGGAGCCTCACCCTATGATCATGAGACCATAACCTGAGCCAAAATCAAGAGTTATCCACTTAACCGACTGAGCCACCTGGGCACCAGAACAGGCATTTTAGAATTAAACCTAGAAATGGACAGGTTTTCTGGAAAGAAGAAAGAATACAAATTGGTGCTGCTTAGAGAACATATTCTTCAGAAAGTCATCACTCACCCAAAATATTGTTAAGCGTGAACACCCTTTTCCCTTGTGATTGGCTCGTGTCCTCATGAGTACTAGCACATCAAGTCAAGAATTTTCTTGGAGGCTCTTATGAGACATGTTTATTCATTTATTCGTTCAAACATGTATTTATTAAATGTCCACTTTGTACCAAGCTCTCTTCTCTGCTTGGGACATATCAGTGGGCAAAACCAGCAAGGATTGCTAGTGATTCTTTATAATAACAGACAGAATAAATAAGTAAAGGATATGACAAGCAGAAGGTGACAAACATTACTAAAAAAAATTAGGAGAGGGTAAGGGAGATATGAATGGAGGAGCGTATAGGAAATTTTTAAAGGATATTCAAGGTAGGCCTTGAGAAGGAAATGATTTACAATTTGTTGTTGTTATTGTTTTTTTAAAGATTTATGCATTTGTTTTAGGTGGGGAGGGGCAGAAGGAGAGGGAGAGTCTTAAGCAGACTCCCTGCGGAGCTCAAAGCAGTACAGAGAATTTGGTCTCAGGACCATGAGATCATGACCTGAGCCGAAACCACCCAGGCACCCAGAGAAGGAGACATTTGAACAAAGATTTGGAAGAGGTGTGAAAACACTCATATGAAGATAGAAAAGTTGTTAAAATCATCTGGCTCTGACAAGATAGAAAGAAACAAAAAGAGACATCATGTTATTTTGACTCAATTTTATCTTCAAATCAGAATGTTTCAAAGCGATTGCATCCCTAAGTGAAGATAAGCAGGTTTTTTTTTATTAGTTTTTAGTTCCAAACACAAATTTTATTTAAAGTCAGGAAGATGTGGTTGTTCTCAGACACCCTCTATGGTTATCATGAGTTGGAGCAGAAATGCAGTAGATGACCTTGAAAATAACAGCAACTCACATCACATAAATGTGATATACATTAGATAGCTAACATCAGACACTGCAAACAGGTACCAAAGCTTGACAGTTCATACAATGTTTTCCAGGAGATTCAATAACAATACATCAAGATGTAATCTTTTCCAAGACAAATTCGTCCTTCCCAAGCTGCCAGAAACCTTTTATCTGCTTCCCAATGCCTGAAGTCATATATCAGGCAGTCATGAAAATGCCATGAATGCAAAAGTAATTTTAATGAATCAAAAATGGAAGGCAACATGTCCACAGATGTGTACTTTAGGAACTGTGATCAAACGGACAATTTAACTTATTCAATGTGAAAGTGACCGTTGCTAGATTAAATCACAATCATAGAGATTATATTATTTGAAAATATGAGATGAATAGATTCAAACACAGAGATTTAAAAAAAAATAATAATGTATTTTCAGGTAGTGCAGTCTACTGATACTGTTTAATAGGTCCCCACGGTCAACAAAAAAAACTAGACCTGGGGTCTTCACTTACTGCCCAAACTCCAGCAATCCTCAGCCTCGGTTCTTTCATCTGTTCTCCTTCCCACTGTACTGTGTTTCTTGGTTCTTTTAATGAATTACATAGAGAACTACCATCAGAACACATTTAATATGCCACGTGCCGTCCCGGATGCTTTTACATGAATCATCTTACTTCATTCTCACATTCTGATATGTATGTGTGTTCAGCATGGAGGAAGTCGGGGGAGAACATGGAATCTGAGTGACATTTTACAGGAGCTCAGGGAGGATGACTGCTCAAAATCCACACACACATAGGAAGAAGTAAAGCTAGGATTCTCTGCTCAGGTTTTGTAGCTCTGTTGAGCCATCTGCTACTGCAGAGAAGCCACTATGATAATTACTATTTGCGTAGCATCGTATTGTTGATAAAGTATGTTTATATTTAATTTATTTAATTATATCATGATCCCCTAAGATCATTCTAATTATCTTGGTTTTCTTAAAAATTATCAGTCTACAGGACTGATAAAACTTTGAAAACCCTACAGAATGTACGAAAGCCACATGCCTGTCTTTTGTGTAAGAACAATTATAAACTCTGCTTATATGACAGACTCATTAGATTGCTTCTATCTCATGATTACAGAAGACTGAATTTTCAGTAAATACAATCATGCAAAGTATGGCAAATTACTCAAGGATATTTCCTCCATAATAAAATGAAGGATAATCGTATCTACCTACTTACCTACCTCACATATTGTTGTAAAGACACAGTGTGATAATATTACATAAAATAAATATACATACAATCAATACAAAGATAATGCAATAAAAAAGAACTTTCAGAATTGTGTTATAATAATAATGTTTTATATTAATGATTATTATTAAAGATTATTTATAGGTATCTTTATATTTGCCTCTTTAATGCTTTTCAACTTACATAAATACATGCTTGAGATTAAAAGTTTAGAACATATCAAAATTTATGAAGAAAGTTAAAATTTCATTTCATACTTAGCTTCCTCAACCCAACTAATTTTCCTTTCAAGAGATGAAAATGATTACTAATTTGATACTTGTTCTTACAGATCTTTTAATATGCATATATATTCATGAATATAAGTGTATTTAATTTTTTCCAAATACATATCAATCAAATATATTTTACTTGACATTTTTGTTTATTTTTGCTTAACAATGTGTTCTGGAGACCTTGAATAGCTATGTAGTAATGTAATACTCTATAATGGATAGTTAAGCTATTTCCTGGGGTGCCTGGGTAGCTCAGTCATTAAGCGTCTGCCTTTAGCTTGAGTCATGGTCCTGGGGTCCTGGGATTGAGCCCTACATCGGGCAGGCTCCCTGCTCATTGGGAAGCCTGCTTCTACCCCTCCTACTCCCCCTGCTTGTGTTCCCTCTCTTGTCCTCTATCTCTCTCTCTGTCAAATAAATAAATCAAATCTTCCTGAAAAGTTAAAAAAAAGATGTGCTCTATATATGGAATGGAAAATTACTCAGCCATAAAAAGAATGAAATCTTGCAACGACATGGACAGATCTAGAGAGTATAATGGTAAGTGAAATAAGTCAAAGATAAATACCATATTATTTCCCTCATTTGTGGAATTTAAGGAAGAAAACAAATGAACAAAGAAAAAAAAGACAAACCAAAAAGCAGACTCTTAGAGAAAAAAACTGATGGTTACCAGAAAAGAGGGCCAGTGGGGGATGGGTAAAATAAGCAAACGGGATTATGAGTGCTATTATCATGATAAGCATTGGGTTATGTATAGAATTGTTGAATCACTATATGTACACCTCAAACTAAAATAACATTGTATGCTAACTATACTGGAATTAAATTAAAAGGAAAGGAAAGAACGAACACTGTTTGTAAGCATATTATATTGCTGCAATAAGTTTGAAATAGAGCTTTCTTGGAAAAATGCACAGATTGCAGAGTGATTTATTGAAGTATACTAGCATAATTTGCCAACATCATTTGTTTTCTGGAGTCTGGGACAGGATCATTAAATTTTGGTGGGTGAGTGTTAGGGGACTTCCAGACCAAAGAGGAATTTAACTGAGAATCCTATAGAAAAGCACACACTTAATGGCCAATCCCCAATCAACATTCAACTCAAAGGCTTGTTGTGAGAATTGCATGAATTATTCACAGAGAATCACAGCATAGTGATTAAGAAGATGGCATCAAAGTGAATTTGACCTAAACTCTAGTCCCTTATCGGCTTCCTGTGACCTTGGGATTTTTAAACTTCCTAGGCTTCAGAACTTTTTCATCTATAAAATAGGGATAATAATGATTTTTTAACAATAAGATTCTTAGAATTCATGTTGAACCATTTCACATAAAATATACAAACTTTGCAATTATATAGTCCCATTTACAATGAATCCCTGACAAATGCTTTGCTCTAATTTTCATGTATATTACATACACTATAAACTCCACAGAAAATGTCATAATGTTTGCTTTAAACAGTCTTACGTATTTTGAAGAAATTAAGAGAGGAAATAATTTTACATTTACCCAGATATTTCTGATTTTTCTTTTCTTTTTTTTTTTTTTTAGATAAAGAAAAAGAACATGAGTCAGGGGAGGGGCAGAGGGAGAGAGAGATTCTCACACAAACTCCCTGCTGAGGGTTCAGCCTGACACAGGGCTTGATCTCGTGACCCATGAGATCACGATTTGAGATGAAATCAGGAGTCTAACAGTTAATTCACTGGAGCCACCCAGGTGCCCCATCTTTCCCATTCTTAATCTTTATCCTTTTTTTTTTTTTTCCCTTAATGTCCATCTTTGGTATCATTCTCTTTGGCCTGAAGAATTTCCTTTAGAAAATTTTGTGTTTCTGTTGACAATACATTATCTTAATTGTTCTTCATCTATTTTTTTTTTTTTAAAGTAAACTCTATGCCCAATGAAGGACTTGAACTCACAGCCCTTGATCAAGAGTCACATGCTCTACCAGCTGATTCATCCAGGGACCCTGTCCTTCACATAATATATATATTAAGTTTTGACTTTTATTTTTAAGCACTTTAAAGATTTTGTTTTACCGTTTTTTATTATCTATAGTATCTGCTGAGAAATCTGTGACTTTTAGAACTGTGGTTCCCCTATATGTAATGTATCATTTCTTTCTTGCTGCTTTGATGATTTTCTCTTTATCTTTGGTTTTCATGATGTGTGTGGGTATGGTTTTCTTTGTATTTATCCTGTTTTGTGTTTGCTGAACATCCTGAATTTACAAATTAATGCTTTGGACATATTTGGTAAGTTTTTGGCTGTAGTTTTTAAATAGTTTTCTCTGCCTAATTTTTTCCTACTTCTTCTAGGATTCCAGTTATTTGCATATTAGGTTTTTTGATATTGTCCTGCATGTCCCTTGGGCTCTGACAATATTTTCTTTCCCGATAACTTTTTTTTAATTTTATTTATTTATTTGACAGAGAGAGACAGTGAGAGAGGGAACACAAGCAGGGGGAGTGGGAGAGAGAGAAGCAGGCTTCCTGCTGAGCAGGGAGCCCAATGCAGGACTCAATCCCAGGACCCTGGGATCATGACCTGAGCCGAAGGCAGATTTCAACTGATTGAGCTACCCAGGCACCCCCTGATAATGTTTTAAAAATATTTTTATATATTATTTATACACAAATATATATAAATTATAATTTAATATAATATACAAATTATATATAATTTAATATAAATTATATATAAATATATATTTATATATAATATTTTATATACTATTTATATATATTTTTATATATAAAAGATATATATAAAAACATATATATATATATCTTTTTCATGTTGGACAATTTCTATTGATTTGCCTTCATGTTCTTACGTTTTTATATGTTAAATCCATTTTGACATTAGGCCCATCCAGTAAGTCTTTTTATTTAGTATTGTACTTTTCCTAGGTTGGTTTTTTTTTTTTAATCTTTTCTATGTATATGATTCCCCTCTTGAGTTTTATTATCTTTTCATTGATTACAGTATAGTTTCGTTTAACTCACTGAATATAGTTATATCAGTTGCTTTTGAGCCATTATCTGAGAATTCCAACACCTGTGTCATCAGGAATTTAGCCTCTCCTTATTATCTTTTCCTTAAGGAATACATTCCATTGGGGCACCTGGGAGGGCTCAGTCCTTAAGCAACTGCCTTCAGCTCAGGTCATGATCCCATGGTCCTGGGATCGAGTCCCACATCTGGCTCCCTGCTCAGCGGGAAATCTGCTGCTCCCTCTCCCACTCTCCCTGCTTGTGTTCCCTCCCTTGCTGTGTTTCTCTCTGTCAAATAAACAAATAAAATCTTAAAAAGAAAAAGAATACACCCCATTTTCCCACTAGTTTTTAATGCCAAGTAATTATAAATTTTGTCCTTAACATTATGAATATTGTTTTGGAGTCTCTGGATTCTGTTTTATTCCCCTCTAAGGAGGTGGTGCTTTTGTTTAGCAAGAAATTCACTTAGTTTGAAACAAACTGAAGATTTTTTTTTTTTTTTTTCAAACTGAAGATTTTGTCTTGCAAATAGTGGATAACAGCTTGAACTGAAATAGTTCTTTTATCTGGATGAGTAGAAGGAAATTCTATTTTGAATTCTTTTATCTGAGCTGTTTGTATTCTGTCTTTGTTATTTTAATTGAATTAGGGTTTAGACAGAAATTGTCTGATTACGTATACGGAGTTTAGAGTTCTTTGGTTCTCTTTTTTGGAATTCCTCCCTCATTCTCTAGCTGCCCTGGGCTCCCTTCTCTTGGTTCCTCAGGCTAGAAAGATAGCAGGCATTCTGTGTGGGTTTTTCCCACCTTGCACCACACCACAATTTTTTTCTGTCCATAGGTTCAAAGCCGCTCGAGATGGGACATGCATTCTGTGTTGGTAACTTCCTATACAATTCTGTGTGCTTCTGTCTACTCTCTTGACTCCTCAGGTTGTTGTTTTACTGTCTGGAGTTTCCATTTGTTACCTGTGGAAAGGTCAGTTTGTTATAAGTCTACTTCTCCATACTAGAAGAGGAACTCTCCAAACCAAAATAATAAAAAAATCATCTTTTTGCATATAAATAATGAATTATAAGAATTATCAATGCTTGAGGTGCCTGGGTAGCTCAGTCAGTTAATATCCCACTCTTGGTCTTGGTTCAGGGCTCCTTGTCAGGGTCAGTAGTTCAAGCCCTGTGTTGGGTTCCACACTGGGCATGGAGCCTACCTAAAAAAGGGTGCAGGGGGAGGCCTGGGTAGCTCGATTGGTTAAGCATCTGACTCTTGATTTTGGCAGCTCAGGTCATGATCTCAGGTTCGTGAGATCAAGCCCTGCATCTGGCTCTGTGCTGGCATGGAGCCTGCTTAAGAGTCCCCCTTTCCCCCTGCCCCAGTCCACCTGCCCCCCACACTCTCTCTCAAAAACAAAAACAAAACGCATGCATGCCTGATCTAAGGATTTTGTTTTTGGCATGTGTGTTTAAGGGAAATTTCCCTCTACCTGTCCCTTCCTAACCACCATGTTACTATCGTAAGAGAAGTTTATTTTCTTATTCTGTTTCAGATTGTCTAATAATCACCCTTTAATAAGCTGATAGGCAACAAACCTATAGATCCAAGTTAGTGCTATTCAGATTGTGGTTTGCCAATCAGTGCCTATACATGAACTATTGATTGCCTGTCCCTGATGAGATGAGAGTATTATTTTGAATATGTGCTTAGGCACTTTCATGTAACTTTCATGAAGTCATTTTAGATCCCTCACATATAAGAAAAAAAAATTGGTCTTGCATTTTGCCTGCCTTCAGTTTTTGTTTAAGTTTCATTTATTTAGTAACTAATTTTTAAGCATTGGTTGATAATAGCTTGGAAATTGAAAATAAAACACTGGTTCTTCCCACAGATCATTTGAGAAATGCTGGCCCAGATTTCAAATAAGAAAATTACTTTTTGGAAGGTCTTTAAGTTAACCATTTACTAGGAGAGATTGAAAGAGGACTTCATCTACCTCCATTTTGACCTCTGTCTATAACTTTTAATTGATTAAAAATGATTTTTTCCAGCTTATTTCTTAACTCAGGCAAAAGACCCTGTGGGCAAAGCATCCTCTGATTGGGAACAGAAACTATCCCCTCAAGCAGTCAGGACTGCCCTGAGCCAGCAAGACTCAGCCCATGGTCCATGACGGACTCTGAGATAATGATCAGTTTAACCTTTACTGCCTACCCGCACATACCCACAGACTTTGTCCCCACATTTTCCTTTTATAAACTTAGAAGTATTTTCAGCACTTTGGAGATAGTCGAGAGGATAGTGTGCTGTTTTCCCAGTGTTGATCTCACTGAGATACATTCCTTTCTTGTTTCCCCACCACTAGTTTTCTCTGCCTTTGGGTTTTGTCACCTGGGAGTGGCTGCACCTGGTCTGTTTGGGAATCCCTGGAGCCAGTTATTTTGCACACCTGTGCCCCAGGATACACGATAAACTTATGCTGTAATTTAATTTTAGCAAAAGTTCCTGAAGACCTTGTTCTTTTAAAAGACAAGAAAACTGAGGTGAAGAAAGTCCTAATCAGGGTGATTTTTCTTGGGTAAATGACACAGCAGCCAACATGTCAGAAAAAGAATTAAGCACTAATTTAACTTTCACCTGAGAGTGATCTTTCCTTGTTGTTCACACCCTCAGAAATTACTGATTAGAAGTAAAACAGCAAGTTCAGAGGAAGAACAAATAATAGTCGCAACAGATCCATTGACTGAGATCCTTCTGTGCAACCAACTCTGTATAGGGAAAAAACAATTATTTTATGTGGATATTTTTATTCCCATTTTAGGGATGAGAAAGCCGTGTTGGAGAAGCAACTTAATTGAAATCATAGAGCAAGTATGTGACAGAGTCAGGATCCCAATTCAGATTTGCCTGGTTCTAAAATTTCTACACTAACTTTATTTGATTTTTATTTTTAAGTAATTGCCTCACCCAACGGGGCTTGAATTCACAACCCCAAGACCAAGAGTCTCATGCTTTACTAACTGAACCAGCCAGGTGCCCTGCAGTATTGTTATTAATCCCCAGATAGACTCATATACAAATTATTACATCATTAGGCAGATGATTTCAAGTGCTCTATTAACACAGTCCTAGAAACAACTGGGCTGTAGAGAGTGCTGGGTCTTCCTCATCAGTATTCACCAAACCTAGGCTAGAAAAATCTATGTCATAGTATCAGGTGACAAGTGAGTCAGCATTTTCTACCTTCAGGCAGGTAGAAATCAGGAATCAATAAGCAAATTCTTTATGAATCGTTGTAGATGTTTATGCTTGTTAAGTGTTTCTAACTGCCTATTATCTTTGCCTATTAGAGGAGTACAGTTAAAGGCCTTTTTAAAAACTATATAAATAAAAACTATCAGCTGCCATCCTATCCTTGCAAGCTGGAGAATGGAATGGAAAGGTAAAGACTTTTGTGCTTAACCAACTGAGCCACCCAGGCGTCCCAAAGACTTTTGTGCTTAAAAACATTTTAATAAATATGCTGAACAAAACTAGGTTAGGTTGTTCTTTTAGGGAACGTACTTGCAAGTCAATATTTCACCAACCCTAGATTTTAAGATTTTCTTAAAACATCATTAAATCTAGTTTAAATGAACATAATTCTACTTATCCTAGCAAGGTTTTTTTTTTTTTAAACGATTCATTGTTATTTTTTTTCTACAGAAATAATTTTTGCATCATTTTATACTTCAGACATGAGGTAACTGTGATTGTCTCAGAAAAATTTCTTTATGCCCTCCTTTTGTCTTTCCTGTGTCTTCCATAACAGAAAATTACCAGCAGAAGCATTTTCCCTTCACCCAATGCCTATTCTCTTATCACAGTTTTTCTCTACCCTCCCTTCCTGCTCTGCAGGGGAATTTGAGAGGGCAGGGAAGAGTGCTAGAGTTTGTTCTCTATCCAACACCACAACATACAATAGTGTATGTGTCTAATTCTTTTTGCATATTTGTTCCCATTTTCCTCTTCCATACCTCCTTGTGTTCAATGGACTAACGCCTGTGCTTTGCCCCTGCACACTGCCAGGCCACAGAGACTTCCATTCGAATCAGAGCAGGGCTGAAAATTTCTGCTTTTCTAGATTCCTTTCTACAATGCTGGGCCGGTGATGTAATGATGATATTATGAGGAGCATTAATTTTTTCCCTTCCTGTCTTGTACTGTCTCCACTACCTTTCCCATATCTCAGGGTCCTGGGTTCATGCCCCGCATCGGACTCTCTGCTCAGCAGGGAGCCTGCTTTCCCTTCTCTCTCTGCCTACTTGTGATCTCTCTCTCTGTAAAATAAATAAAATCTTAAAAAACAACAACAACAACAACAACAAAAACCTTGGGTTATGCTGCAAGCGACCGGCAGAGGCAGGATTTGAATTCCTGTCTGGCTGGTTAAAGCAACTTTTAATCACGATTTGATAATTATTTAATTATTATTTTCAGCCCCAAATCGGGCGAACACTTTGCCATCTCTAGTATCCTCATCCGTTGTTTCCCTAGGTTCTCTTCCCTTCTTCGAGCCCCGCCCCATGTCCTTTCCGCCCCTTCATCCCCAGGTTCGCCCGCACTCCTCTACTACCCGGTCTTCTTCCCTATTCCTGTCTCAGTCACCCCCATTCCCAAGATCCTTGTCCCTTTCTTTCCTTTTTTTTTGAAGACCCTCGTCCCTAGTATTCCCTATTTCTCTCTACGTCTGAAATTCTCCCTCCTCCTGTGGGGTCCTCGTCCGCACTCCCCCAGGCCCCGACCCCTGCAGCAGGAGAACCTCTCCCGCCGGGAAGGGCACCTCCCTTTCCCAGAGCCCAGAGGCAGCGCGGGGCACGCCGCGAGCGCACGTAAAGAGCGCAGCGCGTCGGGGCCGCAGTCGGAGGGGAGCCGCGGGGTCCTCCCGCGCCTCGGTAGAGCCCCCGGGCGCGGTGCAGTCTGGGGGAACATGGCCGCTTCCGGTCTCCCTCCCGGGCCGGCGCAAGCCTGACCGCGGCCTCGGTCCGGCGCACTCCGCCCTCCGCTGCTCCCGCCCCGCCGCCGCGGAGGTCGCTTCAGCCTTTCCCTCCTGCTGCCCCCGCCGCGCCATGGAGAAGAGCTCGAGCTGCGAGAGTCTTGGCTCCCAGCCGGCCGCAGCGCGGCCGCCCAGCGTGGATTCCCTGTCCAGGTAACCAGGATGCCCAGGGCCCCGCCCAGCGCCCGAGAGGGATGGAGAGGGGCCGGGGACCCACTGGATGGTGCCCCAGCTCTTGGACTTGCTTCCCGAAGGCTGCGCCGAAATTCCTTTCCTGCGACTTGGGAGCCACTTCTTCCTCCCTCTTCGGGGTTTAGAGGCTGGGAAAACGGGAGGTTAAAACTCACTGCTGCTTTATCGGTGACTCTACTTAAAACGATCTTGGTTTATCCCTGGTTGAGGCAGCCCCAGTTCATTGGTTTCTCTTGTTTCTCATTACCTCTCGGATTATTTTTTTGGACACCCCCCCCACCCCGCCCCAGCCACCACCCCTCATTTCCTCTCTGCCTTTCTTTACTATACACTTTTCCAAACAGTTCTCCAGTCTTTGTTCCATCTGTCCGTGTGCCTTTGATTTTGGGACTCTTGCCCACCCTTTCCTCTTTTTCCATCACTTCACTTCCTTATGTCTTTAATGATTTTCCCTATACTCTGACCCCTTCCCCCATTTCGCCTTAAAAATGTAAATAAAAATTCCCATTGTACGTCTTTTTTCCAAATCTTCCAGCTGAAAATAATTATGTAGGAATCTGAGCAGTCCTTAACCCCGAGTGAATAATGAGTGGTAGTTTTCTTCCTTCTTGGGCTACTGATTCTCCTGGTTATTTCTCTTGTACCAGATTCCCACCCCCCCAATGTTGAGAAGGACTTTAGTATGCAATTTTGTAGACAGCTGTTGTGAATATTAACTAGACATGTTTTAGATGAATATTTCCCTTTTGGTTTTAAAATAATGATGGAAGAAATAATAGAGGACCTGTATTTGTTATATAGCTACAATGAAATCAGGTTCTTTTCCATAAAAAAATAGTCAATTATTATTAAAGAGTTATTGGATACTAATCTGTGTGAAAACACAAATTTCATTTTCCTCTGAATAAAGAGAAGTTTCTCTCTTTTAATTCATTTTGGACCCCACTAAATTTGGGTGACACAGCTATGTTTTCCTATTACTGCTCAGACCATATGGGAAATTATTAGCTGATTCTGTCATTATAAATTAGATTCTCTTCCTAAAGCACTCATAGCAGCCTGCCCACACCTTTTTCAGAGTTCTTAACAGTGTAATTATTATTTTTTAAAGATTTTATTTATTTATTTGACAGACAGAGATCACAAGTAGGCAGAGAGGCAGGCAGAGAGAGGAAGGGAAGCAGGCTCCCCGCTGAGCAGAGAGCCCGACAAGGGGCTGGATCCCAGGACCCCGGGATCACGACCTGGGCCAAAAGCAGAGGTCTAACCCACCGAGCCACCCAGGTGCCCCTGTAATTGTTGGTTTAATTGACTTTTCTACTTGAGGACAAGGACTATTTCTTATCTTCTATGTTCAGCATTTAACAAAGACCCTGCATGTTAGAGTGCTAAATATCTTTTTGAATCTGTAGATGTAATTATCCAGGGGAGGAGAATTTTTCTTTGCATTCAATCACATATACTGTACTTTTGTTTTAGGTATTTAAAAGTTTTATGTTTATTACTCTGAAATATAGAAAGCGGAGGATTTACATTCTCAGCTGTAAAATTATGCAGAAAACAGGTTGGAATTGTAATTTTATAGGGAAGTTACGAATGGCAGCTATGGTTCAGAATAGAATGTAAAGAAAACAAATGAAGGAGCCAGTAATCTAATTCAAGCAATAGAATTTGGAACCACAGGAGGCAGCACAGTCTTTTAGAATGAAGAAGGTACTGGAAGTTAAGAGGCTCAGGCTCTTAAAAGTCCCTGGCTCTGCTAGCATTTTGGTTTGTATCATTGAACCTTTCTAGTCTGCAGTTTTCTTATCTTTCAAAATAAAGAAGTTGATCTTTATACAGATCTTCGAGGGATCTGTAAGGTCCCTTGGTGCTCTAAAGTTCTATCATTCTAGACTATTCAATGACAATAGTGATTATGATACTTTCTTATCAATTACGAAGATATTCCCTTTATAGATTTTTGAAATTATATTAAATAAATGTCTGTTATTACAAATTAACTTCCTAATTGTGCCACCTAAGCACATTTAATTCCCCTCCAAGAAAGCCCAGTAACTTTAAAGTTTATATATGCTTTCTAATTCTTAATTAAAAAATTACATTACTAACATATGAATTTGAAAAAAAACTAACTCCTTCAAAGAGCTTTCACTAGAATATTTTAGCCTCATCTTCTCTGGACAAAAAAATAAGTATGATCTACTTTCCATAGGAGAATGCCAGCTTTCATTCCTTTCTTCTGGAAGGTAGAAAAAACTACATTTATTGAATGTCTGCTATGTAGAATTCACCCTGCTGAATTTTTTCATGTCTTTTATTTTATGAATCATTACACCGGGTTGATCAACGGTATAGAATAGCTGCATTGTAAGCACTTGTTACCTTAAATTTAAAATTAATCTAGGCAAACAACAATTATAGAGGATCCAAATGCAGAGGCAGGGTAGACAACCATGATTCCAATAGCTATGCCAAGTGGCTATCCAGTTGTTTGAGTTTTTACTTGAAGTCTATGATAAAGCAAAATATCGATGTGTGGATTGTATTGTCTCAGCCTTTTGTGGAAATGTTGTTTTTAAATTGTAGTTTATTTTTATCCCTTCTGTTTTTTACAATTAGGAAATTTTCAATTTCAAATTTTCAATTTTTCAATTAGGAAATTGCCATGTGAATTTGTTTCAAAACTAACTGTACAATATTAGTATGTTCATTGTGTTCCCATATGTCTTTTACACACTAGATTGACAAAAATATCTGCTATGTTTATCTCCAAGAAGAATTATTTATGCAAAAAAGTGTGCTTCCTATTTGTTTGAAAATGCAAACTATGTAACTGCATGTTTCTCTTCAATTCAGCAAAAAGACTTAAGTCAAATGTATGACTGAACTTGGTAATATATGCTTATCTAATTTCTTCAAGTACTTCTATTAGATTAATTCAGTTTAAATATTATATTTAAATGTGCTAATTTGTTGTTTTATAATTTTCTGGGAAATAAGAATATAAGTCTGAAAAATTATACACTAATCCTTCTGGTTGCCCACTGTTTTTTTGAAAAGGACACACTCCATTGAAGTTGGGTGACAGGCTTTTGTGGGGTCTCTAGTTCACACTAAACTCAAGTTGAGGCTTGTGGCACCTGGGTGGCTCAGTCAGTTGAATGTCCGACTCTTGGTTTCAGCTCAGGTCATGATCTTGGGGTCTTGGGATTGAGCCTGGAGTCAGGCTCCATGCTCATTACTCAGTCTGCTTGAGATTCTCTCCTCCCTCTCCCTCTGTCTCTCCCCCCAGGGCACACACGTTCTCTCTCTCTCTCATAAGTAACATTTTTAAATATATATTGAGTCTTGGTATGTCTGTCTGTGTATCTATGTGTCTATATTTGTGGTCATCTCAGAGTTGCTATTGCTTCTGGCTTTGCCTTCTAGGTCATCATAAGCTTAATGCTTTTCTCCAGGAAGGAGTGATTTTATTTTTTTTAAATATGATATCCAGATAGCAGTTTCCTAATCAGCTATAGTTATGTCATCCTGCATCCTTTTCAAAATTATTTATTTATTTATTTGACAGACAGAGATCACAAGTAGACAGAGAGGCAGGCAGAGAGAGAGGAGGAAGCAGGCTCCCTGCTGAGCAGAGAGCCCAGTCCACAGGGCTCAATCCCAGGACCCTGGGATCATGACCTGAAGTGAAGGCAGAGGCTTTAACCCACTGAGTCACTCAGGCTCTCCTGTCATCCTGCATCCTTAAAAAAAGTAATTTTCTTTGGTGAATCTTACTTTGTGTTAGTCTACTTCAGTGAGCTATGCAGCCCCTCGGTGTATCCCGTGTTGTCTGGCCTTCAGTGCGTCCAGCCCCAGAGAGAGAGTTGTGAAAAAATTCACTTCAGCACACTGTTAATCTGGCTGTATTCCATAATTTAATTCTTGTTGCCCTGACTCTGATTCTTGACATAAAGCAGTACTGTAGGCTAGGTATGATAGCTAGGGTAGGCCTGAGCCTTAGAATTGTATAAGTTCTACAGCAGGATTTGTCAGTATATTGGTACTATTTCTGTCTTCTTAGTCTGGTTTTCCATTTTTTTTTTTTTTTATTTTCAGTTTATACAGTGTTATAAAATGTACTGCCTGAGTGGGTTTCTTGTTAATTTTTTACTCTGCATAGTCACATGCTAATATATCTAGTGCCAAATAGGTGTCTAGTAAGTGTTGAATAAAGACATGTTCAACGTTCACTGCTCTTTTATTTGCAGTCTCCATTCAAAGGATTAAAAAGGGTTTTCCTATGTTGAATTTGGCCCATGAAGACATAGCTTCAAGTTAAAGCTCATCTTGCATGAAGCCTGTTGATACATTGAGCTGATTTTATTGGCTACATTATCTTTTCTGTGCCCAGTAATATATTTTCACAACATTGTGTTCCTTTAGCCTGCCTACTTTTCCATCTGCTACTCTTGATTATTTTGGTCTCTTGTCTAACTTACCTCCTCAGACTTTTGTTTAATACCTGTTTCTCTCTTTGCTTCTTGGCCTTTTGGCTAAGATCAAGTGTAATACCTGTTCCTTTCATCTTTTATATACCCTCATATGCTGCAGTTATTCTGGGTACCACTTGTTTGTCTCAGATTATGTTGGCTTATCAGTTGAGTTCTAGTCTATAAATTCTTTACATTTACATTTATGTGTTTATATGTACATACTTACATTTAACTTAGACAAAACAATCAAAGTGTGGTACACTGAATATACTAAAAAATGTAGTCTTTAGCTAAATACATTTTTAAGTTGATGTCTTCCTTTAAAATTATCATCTGAAAACAGCAAATCCTGGTTGTTTCCATGAATTTTGATAATACTTATTGTCTGAAAAGGAAGAAGAGTTTTTAAGATTTCTGAATCACATTTTTTTAAGGTTTCATCTCTAGTATCAGCCTCAAGGTCACTTAGAGCTGATATGTTGGTAGGAAATGTGCTTTTGGGTTGTTTTCCAGTAGTGGTGATGGATTTGTGTCCAATCACACATTCTTACCTACTCCCTTTGTGACTCTTGGCATATCCTCTGAGGCAGCTGGCCAGAATTAATGGTAGAAACTAGTTACGGAACTAAATGAAACTTACAGGTTAAATTTCCAACCCCGGCAGTATAATTAGGACCTTGCGTCAGACATTGGACATACTTAGTTATTTTGTATTTCATTATTCCAGGACCCTAAAAGAACTTTCAAGTTTTGTCAGGTAAGAGCCAATATTATTGTGAACTTGAGTAATAACTGTGTAGATTTTTCTGAAAGAAAATTTAAAAAGATTAATTACTAGTCAAAAGTATACAAGTGTACTTTGAAACTGAGATTGGGTTCCATACGTGTTTTTTTCTTTCCTCTTTATGCTGCCATCAGTAGTCTTCTATTAATGTAGTTCAGTAGTTCCCAGATCAGTAGCATCAGCATCTTTTGGGGGTTTGTTAAAAATATAGATTCCCTGGTCCTACCTCAGATGCAACTGGATAAAACACTCTGGCAGTGGAGCCTGCAGTTTGTTTTAACAAGTCCTCCAAGTGATCCTCAACTAAAATTAGAGTTTGAGAACCACTGCCTTACGTCTTTTACTATTTTTTTTCTAGTATCTCCATCAATATTTGTTGAAACAGACTCATTTAAGGTGTGTGTTAAATCTACCATTAGCCTATTACTTGAAAGTATTTTTGTAGAAATATTGAAGTAGTGAAAGGTCAAAGTTATTTTTTAGGGATTTATGATATCTGAGCTTTAGGAAATTTCCTGAGGTTTTTTTCTTTTCAGTTAAGAGTAACACATCAGGAATACATGTTTTAGGTCCTTTCTTAAAAATTGGTCCTTGGGGCGCCTGGGTGACTAAGTCGGTTAAGTGTCCCAACTCTCCGTTTCAAGTGGGATCATGATCTTAGGGTCATGAGATTGAGCCCCGTGTGGGACTCTGTGCTCAGCAGGGAGTCTGTTTGCCATTCTTTCTTTCCCTTTGCCTCTCCCCCACTCACATGTGCACACCCTCTCTCTCTCAAATAAATAAATCTTTTTTTTTTTTTTTTTAAAGGTCCTTGGTGAAATCCATTAGTGGTAACACATTAAAAAAATATATTATAAATAAGTAATTCCAGGAAGCCATCACCTGAACCAGTAAAGTCTGGATTACGCCCAAGGGAAGGAAATAACCCAGATACAGATGTCCAGAAATCAGTAAGCTTATTTTGTAAAGCTGCCAAGTTCATGCTATTGTATTCAAAATCACCAGGGCCAAAGGTTGCATGTGATTCAGGACTTGACCAGTGGAAATTCTGCACATTTTAATAAAGAGTATTTTTTTCTTTTTGAGAAAATTAGTTTTGAATAGGTAAAGCATTTGCTAGCTCTGTCCCATTGTTTGATTTAGTTAAATCTGTGGATAGGATTAAAAACTATTGAGAGTTCTTGGTCAAGGATAGGGAGTGATTTTATAAGCCTGCTTCCCACAGGAAGTCAGGTTAAAAATGGAACTATTGAAACAAAAAAGATTGGTACAAAGTTACTAAAATCAAAAGGACTAGAGAAGATGCTCTCTTAATGAAAGTAATAATCTCTTGTTCCCTTTCCTGTAATTTTATTATACAGAACTAATTGTGCTGTTCCTCTTACTGTGCTTCTGTGTGTGTGCCACTGGTGCCATCACTGTAGACCACGAATACACCACCATCATAGCTCTTTCCCTGCTATGTGCTTCGTTGTTACTCGCGGCAGCCATCGCTGATGACTTTTCAAAGACTCTTATTGGATGAAATTAACTCTTGGGCTCTTCAAATACTTTTAAGCCTAGATTAAATAAGGGCAGATGCTATGTTTTCAATATAATAATTTGCTTTTAAAATATGTTTTGAATTATATACTTCAAAACCCCTAAATACCGATACTTGGAAAACTCTTATTTTATTGTTTTTGAAGTTAGGTTTTAGCTTTAACAGATTATAAAAGAAAATCCAAGCCAGCTGTGGCGTAAAATAGATGATTTTAGTTTTTCTCCCGTACAGAAGCCCAGAGACAGTTCATACTGATCTGATATAGTGGACCTCAAGTATCGAGAACATAGAATCTTTTTTGCAAGTTTATCTCGTGAGCCAGAATTGCTGTTGGAGCTCTAACCGTTACATTCATTGTAGTCAAAAGGAAGGATGAAGGGAAGAAGAAAGTCATGTTTTCTTTCTTAAGGGATATTTTTTGAGATTATAGTCTTTTAAGATTACATCTAGTTGGCAAGAACATGGTTCCATTGCTGTACTTAGCCACAGGGAAGGCTAGGATGTATAATCTCTTTTGGGAAGCCTGTACTGAGCTAAAAATTGGAGGTTCTGTCTGTAGGAAATACTAAAGAATGGGTACTGGAGACCGCAGCTTCTCCATAGCATATTAATGAATCATTTTAGCAAGGAAGACATTTTCTGGTTAAAGTGGACAATACTTCTTACAGCAGAGACATTGTTAGACTTGCAAGAGCAGTGACCAAAGTAGAAAATGCTCTGAGAGACATGACATATTGTGGCAGACCAGAAAAGAAAACTGTATCTTGGAGCACTCTAAACTCAAGTTTTTTAACTTTATACTTTTTCTTGTGTATTGTCTTGGGCCAGATTTTTATAATCCTAACCAGGGACCATAACATAAAAGGGATACATTCCATAATTGTCAACTCATTAAGTGAAAGGCAAATGGAAATCAAATGAAGAATGATCAACTGTGCTATTTCATTTTTTATTTCATATGAAGAGCTCAAGGAATTGCGTGTAAACTGGTGGTGGTAATGAGGATGGTGGCCAACACTGCTTACTTCTCTGCTGTTTCCAGTTTGCTTCCAGTCTTGTATCCATACGTTTTATCTCCCCCTGAAGATATGTCTCAGGTTCCACTTAGGTATTTTCTCTCATTTTAGTTCTAAAGGTTTGGTCTGCCTAGGGGAAATAAAGCGGGCCATTTGGGGCCATGTTAGTTTATGAATGCTGTTGCCAATATTTTGTGTGTGCTTTTGTATCTTTGACTTAGAAATTTGAAAATTCAGAGAAATGTGTTGATGCATTTTTGGTTCTGAGCTTAAATATTAATATTTTAAGCATGTAATGTCAAACATAAGTGTTGAATCATTTGGGAGTGGGTCGAAGAGGATAGAGAAGTCTCCTCTGGATTGGGATGGCATTATTCTTTAGGCTCAGAGGGTTTAAAAGGAATGAGTCATAAATATGCCAATCTCCTTTCATAGCAAAATTGCTTTCACAGGTCACTGCAAGTAGAACTTTATTAGAAGGTTGTGTATTAACAAAAGGAATAATAACTTTGGCTGAAGACAGACTAGTGATTTCAAGCCTTAATTTTCTTGAGCTGAGCCAGGATGCCCACCAAGGTCAAAAATAAAATTTTATATGATACAGATGTCCTCTGTTACTGGTATTGGATAATATTCTTCCATTATAAGCAAAGGCAGTGCATAAAGATAGAAACACCTAGGATAAACTTTGCTTTTCAAGTGGTAGACAGTTGTTCTAGAAGTAAATTAATATCATTGTTGTGATTGTTAATACTAATATAAATAATAGCACTTAACATTTTTGAGTGCTTGCTGGGCATGGTGCTAAATCCCTTAATATGCATTTTCTCATATTATCATCATAATTATATAAAATAAACAGTATTATTATTTCCGTTTTACAGATGAGAAAACTGAAGATTAGGGAGAGCAGTTTGACATTTGGACCCAAGTGTGTTTAACGTCAGGGTCTCTGTAAAGACCTGATCATGCCTGAAGATCTAGGTCTAGGCCCAAACCAGGTTGTAGGTCTAGGCCCAAAATTGGTACATAGAGGGTGGTCCCAGGGCAGGATGGTTGGGTTGTAGTGGCAAGGAAATGAGTTTCTTTGATTGGCTGCACTGCTGAGCAGGACGAGGTTAATGTAGACATAATACATCAGTGAGTTCAGAGTGTCCATATTTGGAGAGAATTTAATCTGGCTTTAAATGTTTTTTGCTTCTGACAGAAGATAGGATAACTTTTTTTTCTTTGCTTGATGAGTAAGAAGAAAGTGTCATTAGAAGGATACTAAGTTTTGAACGGATACATTACGAAGCAAGTAAACCTGGTATGAAAGCCCTCCCACTGCTTCCTCCCCCACAGGCTTTACAGAATAATTTAGAATACTTTAGTTTAGGGTTCCTTAAGTATCAGAATTCCCCTAAGTTCCTTTGTATGTTTGTTTACAGTTAATGTGTTAAGAGCCATTGACATTTGAAGACCATCAGAAGTGAAGATAAAACATCTCAAAAATTATAATGTAAGTGAATGGGAAAATGGAATTAAAAAATGGACAAAAGTTAATATTGTCACCAATATTTCTGGAATCCATATACTTTTATCCCAAATGAAATTTATGCCTTTGAGTAACCAGTGACTTCAAACTTTAGTCCCAATTCCAACTCCCAGTCCTTAAAATTCTGTGTTCTCTTCTACCCGGAGTAAACAGTTGCTATGTTTTAGTCACCAGTAATTTTCCATTAAAATTCTTTTGGCTTCTGTGTACTGTTTTTTCTCTTTTTCTCTTTAGTAGTTTGCTGTTCGACAGCGGCTCGTGTTATATTTAAAATTGTATGTATGTAGAGACTGAGGTCTTTGCTCTTTGGCTGCTGATGTTTTATTCGTTTTTTTTTTTTTTTTTTTTTTTAGATTTAATTTATTTATTTGACAGACAGATCACAAGTAGGCAGAGAGGCAGGCAGAGAGAGGGGAAAAAAGCAGGCTCCCTGCTGAGCAGAGAGCCCGATGCGGGGCTCGATCGCAGAACCCTGGGATCATAACCTGAGCTGAAGGCAGAGGCTTAACCCACTGAGCCACACAGGCGCCCCTTGGTTTTAATTTTACTATCATTTTGTATGTTTCTTTGTCAAAAATATGACCACTTAGCTAGCTAGCCTCCTCCCTCCCTCCCTTTCTTTCTTTCCAGAAGTATTTGTTTAGCATCTACTATGGCCTACACATTATGCTAGATACAGAATTCCCAAGACCTTTGTGCTGAGATGAGTTGTGTCATCTTTTTTATACATTTAGGGACATTAGAGATCATCTGGTGTGACTAGGACTTGTGATGACCTTAAGTGTGGCTGAGGACCACCTGCGTATTTCAGTAACCTGTGGTGCTTAGGAGACATTTAGCTTTCTAGCTTCCAGCGCCAACATTCTGAACCACTGAGAGTGGGCCCAAGAATCTGCACTTAAAGTGAGAATCTTCAATCCAGATACTTTTTGGACTCTATACGTTTGTAGATGCAGGAAGAGACCTGGAGAAATTTAATAACTTACCCAAAGGTATAGTATGTATTAGAAGGCCAGAGACGATTGGTGTTGTTTCCTCCAAAGTCACAGAGCTAATCAGTGTTAGAAGTGATTTCCTGACTCTCAGTTCTAGACTTCACTAAATCACACAGTGACTTTGTTGGGCCAGGCAGCTTTCCTGTATGTATATAAAATCGCAATGAATCCGTTACTCTTATTGAAAAAAATTAACTGAATGCATATATGAGTTTTGTGCATGAAAAACATGGACTATTTCTTTAGTAGATATGTTACTTGTTCTGATTTTGAAATCACTAGGTAGAAAAATGCTCTAGTAGTCCAGGAATACCCCAGTAATCCAAGTAGAGGACCCCTCTCCTCCACCACGATACTATTCCAACTTGGCCTTTAAGTTTCATGCTTCTGAGAAGGGATTTGATTTAATTTTTAAATGATAATAGCTAGCCTTTGTAAATAGTAGGTTCTTGCTCAACTGTAATGAGTAACTTCATGTTAAAACTTTGTTTTCCCCTTTTGTATTCTATGAGATACTTTTAGAGGTGGTTTTATTTTCTTGGTTCAGAATCTGATACTTCATATACCAAGCCAGAGACATTAAGCATTGAAGTTATTTTATATTTTTAATACTGAATTATTATGGCTGATAGTCACAGTATCTCTGAGCGACTGAGATAGTCTAAATTATTTTCTTTTCTTTTCTTTTCTTTCTTTCTTTCTTTCTTTCTTTCTTTCTTTCTTTCTTTCTTTCTTTCTTTCTTTCTTATTTGACAGAGAGAGATCACAAGTAGATGGAGAGGCAGGCAGAGAGAGAGAGAGAGAGGGAAGCAGGCTCCCTGCTGGGCAGAGAGCCCAATGTGGGACTCGATCCCAGGACCCTGAGATCATGACCTGAGCCGAAGGCAGCGGCTTAACCCACTGAGCCACCCAGGCGCCCCTCTAAATTATTTTCTGAACTGTAGAGTTCAACTTAGTTTTAGTATTGTGTATAGTTTATGTTGTATTGTATGTGGTATACTGATAGTTACTGAATTTTAATCTTATGTTAGTAAAAGTAGTTATCCAGTTTTTGGGAGATATTCTGTAATTCTCGAATTTATTAGTAAGTTTAACTATAGAATGCCATTATGCAATTTTCTGGATATTTTGAGACATGTTTTAATGATAAGATTTAAGAAAAGAGATATTTTAAAATCACTTATTCATTTCTAATAAGTTTAAATATAATGAATTTTCTTTCCATTAAATGTTTTTTGCTCTTTTTTAGCCACAGACCCAAAATCATAAATATGATAGCTCTAAAAGGGAACTTTTTTAATGTAGTCTAACCCCTTCATTTTTATGTTCAGACACTGAAGAGTGTCTGAGAGTGAAAGTTTTATGAATGTTAACATATGTTAGTGAACAGAACAACATGATATTTCTATGCTGATATAAGTGAAATGCTTTCAGAACTGTAAAATATCACATAAATATAATGTACTATGATTGCTGCTATGATGATCATGTGTCTGCTGAGTTTCCTTGTGACTTAATTGAAAATAGTATCACTTAGTTTAAAATAAGGAAGAGAAATACGTATGTTCGTTTCTTGGTCTCTTGTCTCCTGTGGTCAGACTTTACTAAGTCCCCTTTAAGCACATGGTTTTAGAATAGATACTTTGCAGGTTACCTAAATTTCTCTTTCACTGTGTTAATCTAATCCAGATTGTCACCTTATAAAATTATACACTCAGGGTGATTTTTTTTTGGAAGAGTTCTCTCAGCCATTTTCCATGGAAGAATGAATGAATGCTCAGTATTATCCCTCAGTGTAATCAAAGTAGCTAATAGTCACGTTAACACTTTGGTATAGTTTTTGTAGTTACAACGCTGTTTGACCTACATCAGCTCCATTGTTTCTCATAGCAGCTTCATGAGGTACGTCTTCATTTGACAGCTGAGTAACTGAAGCTCAGAGAAGTGACATGACTGTCCACTGTCTCCTGCTTATAAGAGATGGAACTGGAACTTTGACTGTAGATGCCATTCTCTTTCCACTGCCCAGCATGAATTGTAACATGGAACTCTTAAAGTTTCATGGGGTATACATCTTGCTCTTTAAAGGAAATTCTGAATATTGGAAAATTGATGACAGGTTCATCTGGCCCAGCCAGCCTGATTATTCAGTGCATACTTCTCTTTAGAAGTCTGACTCATGTCACTACTCTTGAAGTAGTAATAAGAGATGCAGGTATCTTTTGGATCAAAGACTCATTCCCAGCATGGTTACCAGTGTGTGCTGTTTAAAATTTTTGAGTCTTTAAATGTTTAAAACAGTAGTAATTATAGCTTTTAGAAGTATGTTGAACTATATAAACTCAAAAAATATACTGTGATATGATAGAACACAGTCCTTGGTTCTTTAATTTTTTTTTTTTTTTTAAGATTTTATTTATTTATTTATTTATTTATTTATTTTAGATTTTTTATTTTTTATTTTTTTTTTATAAACATATATTTTTATCCCCAGGGGTACAGGTCTATGAATCACCAGGTTTACACACTTCACAGCACTCACCAAAGCACATACCCTCCCCAATGTCCATAATCCCACCCCCTTCTCCCAAACCCCCTCCCCCCAGCAACCCTCAGTTTGTTTTGTGAGATTAAGAGTCACTTATGGTTTGTCTCCCTCCCAATCCCATCTTGTTTCATTTATTCTTCTCGTACCCACTTAAGCCCCCATGTTGCATCACAACTTCCTCATATCAGGGAGATCATATGATAGTTGTCTTTCTCTGCTTGACATTTTTTAATTCTACTTCTGGACTGTGACTCTGGATGTGTCACTTGATTTCTGTGAGCCTGATTCCCTTATCTGGGAAAAGGGTAAAATGATAAAATGAAATGTATCCTGCCTTTGCAGGATTGTTGTGAGGCCTAAATATGGGGATTGATGATGACAATAAGGAAAAAAACCCCAGCTAACAGCTATGTAGTGTGTACCATGTGGTAGGCACTGTTTTAAGTGTTTTATGTATATTAGTTCATTAATTCTCATAATGGTCCTGTGAAGTATAGGAATTACCATTATTCCCACTTGGTAGATGGTGAAACTGAGAGGTGAAGTAACTTCCCCAAGGTCATACAGGTTGACTGAACCAGAATTTAGTATCAGGCAAGGTAGCCGTAGAGTGGGTAGTGTGTATGAAAGATAATGTATGGATTAGAGCACTTTGACATTTGTAAAGGACTATGCTGATGATCGGTATTAATATTTAAATAAGATGTTTAAAAAGAGAGATGTGTTCCTCATCCTTATTATACAGATAGAGGGGAAAAAAGGCAAAACCAAGTAAGAAAAAAGTGTCTTGTTATGATTTATGATTTTTAACAATTGACCGATCTCGTAAATTTGGAAGCGTCTTCAAAATTATGGAGAGATACGTGACTGAATGATGCTTATACATTTGATTTGTAGTTTAACCTTTTTAGGCTAGAACAAGAAAGAGATATTGAATGCTTTTCCTACTGAATGTTTTAACTTAATGACTACAAAACAAAATACCTGTGTTAATTTATGGGATTTTGAAGTTTGTGCAGAAAAGTTTTATTTCATTACACTGTAGGAGTGACCAATTAATAGTAATGATTAGTTTCTCTTTCTCTAGGATTAAAAAAAATCTCTCTAGATAACTTGAAGAATGGATATGTGACTTTCTGATTTTAATACTGAATTCAGATTAGCATGTTGGGGTAAGAGAATTACATGTGAGGTCATTTATCAAGGCATGAATTCCCTGTGTGTTTTCCATTTGTCCAGGTAAAAGTGTTTTTGAGCAGGCATTTATTGCATAGGTCTACTCTCCTTTTTTAGTATTTCTGACCTTATATTCAATTTGGGATGGAAGTGTTTGTTTCTGAAAGGAAATGTAATTTCAGAGTCCTGCGCTTTGAGTTCTAATGATGTGACCAATTTTTGGTTTAGTATGACATCTTCTCAGCTAAGCTGAAATATAAATAACTCTCCCCCTCTAGGCCACTTATGAATCCACATAAGTTTTAATTTTAGCTCTTGTCTGAGTTTGAGTCAGATTTAGAAGTTCTGAGAAATTCTTTTAAGAGGGTGCTGAGGGTGTAGGGATTGGCATTGGGACTCAAGGTGCCTCTTACTCCATTTTTACCCCATCCCCTACAGACACACTCATTTTGGCTAGAAGGCTTTGGCTTTTGCTTATTTTATTTATTTATGTTTCCAGATAAGAGCTTTGAAGAAACACTACTTTGCAGAAAAAAGAGAAATATGTAAGGCATTTCCTTTACAGCCTGGTTTTTTGCACTTGCTGCTGGATTACCAAGTTACATGCCCTGACTTTTATTTTGGGAAATATGGTTGATAGATGTGAAAACAAAAATGCAAATTAAACTGTACCCAAGGTCACATGTACTTTAGAACCTTGGGATTTTCCAGACTAAATGCCAACATGAGCCAGCTGTCCCAGAGCTCAAATCCTCTTTGTTTGTCCGAAGAATGCGAAATGTACTCTCTCATCTCTGTCAGTCAGATGCCATGATGATAAGACCATTTTGTCCTGTCTTTTATTCTCAAGACTGGTTAAGAAATTTAGGGCTCTGGTGTAGCATTTCAAAAAATCGTTGTAAGCTGTAAATTAATTTGTTTTTGGTAATTGTTTTTCTATTTTGGGGATCCTGCAAATATTCTGACAATAAGTCTTTTGTGTCTCAATGTTATATACACACTGCAGGCCTTTTATTATTTTTTAAATAAAGTTTTGAACAGAATGACTAATAGAGCATGAACAGTGGTTATGACACTGTAGTCCATTGTGTAAGTACTGAAAGCAAATTTGCATTCCTCGAAAAGCTTGTTCACAATCAGAATATAGACCACATTCTTTAATGTTCTTGCACAAACATGTTATGTATGTGCTCAGGACATTACTTACAAGAGAATACCTTTCAAAAAGAACCATTTCTTTCCATGGAATACTGAAGAAAAGTTAAATTGGCGGAAGGAGTGAAGCTGTTTAAGGCAAGTGGTTTAGATTTTATTGTAATGACTGTGATTGTTAATAACTGAAAATAAAAGACATACAGCCTCGCCCAAATCCTCTGGAGGCATTTGTTTACTAGTATATATGAAAAGATAGGTGACTTGTTTTCAGATTGTTTTGAATTAAGAGTGAATAATGCTTGGTATGTTTATCTGCACCTTTAGTTCTCAGACATATTTTTTCACTTCTGAAAGAAATTTTTTTATTGGATTTTGAAATACTAGATCAGGAGAGGTAAGAGTAATATAAATATATTTAGGGCTTCTGTCAAGGCTTAGATTTTATATTTCTATTTATTATTGTGAAATACCTCCAAGTGTACTGTGAATGACAGTAGAGTAATGATAATTCCATTAACAGTCCAGCAGACCAGTAGAGCTAGAGGGGTTCAGTGCTTTGATAATGGTTACATTGAAAAATACAGGTAATGGTTTTGTGATTGAAGCTTTTGGCAGACTTCTGTTTGGTTATATCTGGAGTTACATAAGGTGTGTCTCTGTGTATGTGTGTAATATGTGTATACATATAAATATATAAAATCTGAAAACCTAAATGTGATATATTTGTATGTATATAAAAACCAAAATATAAAAGCATAAATTAACATATTTGTACATATATAAAAAACTTCACTTTGATATTTGTTAAGTGATTTATCAAACTCTTTTTTTAAGTTTAAAATTTTGTACATTCAGTTACCTTAATCAAATGAGGACAGTTTATAGTACAGATTTAAGTGAAAAGTACTTTTAGGGCCAAGTGCTTTTGCTCCATTTTAATTTAATTAATGGATTCCTTCTTAAAAGGAGACCCTTACTTCTCATCCCATCTTGTTTTCCCTTCTGAAGAGGATACTCTTATATTTCCACAATGCTATTTGTTGAGCTCCTTCTACCACTACCAGTTATTTAGCATGAATAGCTTCATATAGATCATGTTTTTTTGCTTAGCTTTAGAAAGTATCATTATTTTATCTTATAAAGAAAGAACAGAGTTGGGACGCCTGGGTGGCTCAGTTGGTTAAGCAGCTGCCTTCGGCTCAGGTCATGATCCCAGCGTCCTGGGATCGAGTCCCACATCGGGCTCCTTGCTCCGCAGGGAGCCTGCTTCTCCCTCTGCCTCTGCCTTCCACTCTGTCTGCCTGTGCTCGCTCTCACTCTCTCTCTCTCTCTGACAAATAAATAAATAAAATCTTTAAAAAAAAAAAAAAAAAAAAAAGAAAGAACAGAGATTAAGTAATTTACCTGAATTACTATTTGCTAAGTGATGAAACCAAGTCTCTGTGACCCTAAAGCTTATGTTTTTGGCCATTAAGCACTTCAACATCTTGTTCTGTGTGTTATGTCCTCTTCTGTATATCCGTTGTGTCCTTTATAGTCCTCCATTTCTATACTGTACTATTGCGAGATACTTACAGATCTGACACCTTCATTATTAGACTGTAAGTCCCTTGAAGAAAATGAATCTGTTTTCAGCTCTGTCCCCAGTACATAATACATTGTTGATGTTAGTGACCGTCTGTGGAAGAGATAGATGGGGGTCTGTGATAAGGGAGTTGCAGGAGGTTCCTGCTCCCCAGATGGAGGGGAGACATGGGAAGAGCAGGAGGGCAGATGGCTACGAGACCTCCAGTTGGAGGTAGACATTTTCAGTGTCCATCCTTCCAAGGAAGCTGAAGGGTACTTTGAGGCAGGGGACTATTTGGAGATTAGAGGTGAACCCTGCTCTCTCGAGGCAGATTTCTCTACTTCTGCAGAATTAACAGTGATACTTGTAAGTTTAGTAGTATTGAGACATGAAATACTGCTGTAGTAGGTACCAGAATTTATTTGTTTGGACATAACTGTCTTAATTTGTAAGTTTTTAGCTTGATTCTCAGGAATAACTATAATTAAAAAAAATCTCCCAACTGAAACAAAAAATTAAAAAAAATGTAGAGGACTTTATCTTATGTAATGTTACTCATTTGAAAAGCACCTAAAGAGTAATTCCTGTCCCCCTACCAATAATTAGTTTGTATACCTCTGTTCACCTAAATGCTGTACTTTGAAATAGAATTTTTGAGACGGAAAGGGTGGAGCGTTGTTCTTAGGATTAGCGTAGCAAAGGAAAAAGACATTCTGTTACAACAACAGCAGACCAGTAAATGTGTGGGAATGACTAAGAGTCAGATGATGGGATTTCTGTTTTGATCTTGCGGTGGAAGGAAAACTGTGTCACTCTGGCTAAGACAGTGGCAGGGCTATTAAAAAACAGAGTATGACTAGTGATGTCCTGTATTGTCCCATTCTTACTCACTGTAAACCTAAATTCTGTTATTCTGTGTGAATGTGTGTTCATTTGGTTATTTTGTGGAATCAGAAGTTAACATTTAAATAAGATTGATTTGAATCTTTTTAATTAGGAGTAAAGAGAACAATCTGGTTTAGGATGGAGTGAGGAGTGGGTTAAAGGGGGAGGAATTCTGGTGAGAGTGACTTTCCATTCACAAGGGCCATCGCTCTGCAAATTTGGGTAAATGCATTTGTGAAGCAAATTGTTTGCGTATTGGTGTAGTCTTTAACTGCTCTTCCTAATAAGACTTGATAACCAATTAGAATTTAGTACATTAGACTACAATTATAGTTTTATTCTCAGAGGTATTTTGAGCCTCTTAGGAAACGGAGTCTATCTATGAATAAATATAAAGAGTAACTGGTATTATTAACATGCGTATTCCACAGTGCTAGTTATCTTTCGATCAGTTTGGCTTTTGAGAAAATATTCTTCTATAACAATTTGATTAATTTCTAAAGTGTGAGTTTTATTTATTTATTTCTTTAAACATGGCACACTTATCTGAATAAAGGTATTCATGTTCTTGAGGGCAGGAATGTTTTACCAACTTAGAGACACAATGATTGTTTTTGTTTCAAAGTACACTTAGCCCTCCATTATTCTGAATCATTTTTTTCTGCAACTATTTAAAAAATTTAAATTCAATTAATTAACACATAATGTATTATTAGTTTCAGAGGTACAGTTCAGTGATTCATCAGTTGTATATAGGTCCCAGTGCTCATTATATCATGTGCCCTCCTTAATGCCCATCATCCTGTTTCCCCATCCCCAACCCCTCCCTTCCCTCCAGCAACCCTTAGTTTGTTTCCTATGGTTAAGTGCCTCTTATGGTTTATCTCCCTTTCTGAGTATGTCTTCTTTTATTTTTCCTGCCCTTTCTCTATGCTTCTGTTTTCCTAAATTCCACATATGAGTGAAATCATTTAACAATTGTCTTTCTCTGATTGAATTATTTTGCTTAGCATAGTACCCTCTAGTTCCATCCGCATCATTGCAAATGGCAAAATTTTTTTTTTTTTTTTTTGATGGCTCAGTAATACATTATTTATTCAGGGCCTGTGAATTTTCTCATATATGGTTTATAGATTTAATCTTGTCAATGTTTTTTTTTTGTTCCTATCAGTCCTCCATTGAAGGACTGATAGGAATAGAAGGGAGTCATGATTATAACTTAATTCAATTAAAAAAAACATATTTAATTTATTTATTTGACGGAAAGAGAGAGAGCACAGGCAGGGGAAGCAGCAGAGGGAGAGAGAGAAGCAGACTCCCACTGAGCAGAGAGGACGCTAGGATCGTGACCCGAGCCAAAGGCAGATGCTTAACCGACTGTGCTACCCAGGCACCTCTTAATTTTATTTATTAGTCAGATCATGGACTAGAGATTTTGGCAGAAAAGTGCTCACACTAATTAAAAATGAGGAGCAAAATTTCATGTTGCTGCAGTTGAGTGAGGGTCTTTCCATGGGGAGAGTTTATGCAGGACAGCTAAGAAATATGTGGAAGTTTAAGGCGTTTATTTCCTTGTTGATCTTTTGCTTGGATGATCTGTCCATTTCAGTGAGGGGAGTGTTAAAGTCCCCTACTATTATTGTATTATTGTTGATGTGTTTCTTTGATTTTGTTATTAATGGTTTATATAGTTGGCTGCTCCCACGTTGGGGGCATAGATATTTAAAATTGTTAGATCTTCTTGTTGGACAGACCCTTTGAGTATGATATAGTGTCCTTCCTCATCTCTTATTATAGTCTTTGGCTTAAAATCTAATTGATCTGATATAACCAGTCAGAATGGCTAAAATCAACAAATCAGGAAATGACAGATGCTGGCAAGGATGCGGAGAAAGGGGAACCCTCCTACACTGTTGGTGGGAATGCAAGCTGGTGCAACCACTCTGGAAAACAGCATGGAAGTTCCTCAAAATGTTGAAAATAGAACTGCCCTATGACCCAGCAATTGCACTACTGGGTATTTACCCTAAAGATACAAACGTAGTGATCCGAAGGGGCACATGCACCCGATGTTTATAGCAGCAATGTCCACAATAGCCAAACTATGGAAAGAACCTAGATGTCCATCAACAGATGAGTGGATAAAGAAGATGTGGTATATATACACAATGGAATACTATGCAGCCATCAAAAGAAATGAAATCTTGCCATTTGCGACAACGTGGATGGAACTAGAGTGTATCATGCTTAGCGAAATAAGTCAAGCGGAGAAAGACAACTAACATATGATCTCCCTGATATGAGGAAGTGGTGATGCAATATGGGGGCTTAAGTGGGTAGGAAAAGAATAAATGAAACAAGATGGGATTGGGAGGGAGACAAACCATAAGTGACTCTTAATCTCACAAAACAAACTGAGGGTTGCTGGGGGGAGAGGGGTTGGGAGAAGGGTGGGGGTAAGGGACATTGGGGAGGGTATGTGCTTTGGTGAGTGCTGTGAAGTGTGTAAACCTGGTGATTCACAGACCTGTACCCCGGGGGATAAAAATATATTATGTTCATAAAAAATTAAAAATTAAAAAAAAAGAAATATGTGGAAGGACATGTCTTTGAATCACATTTATAAGTGGGACAATGGTTCATTTGTATGCATGTACGCATGTGGGTGTGTGGGAGGGAAAAGTTGGGGCATTTTAGCTATCAAGAGATGAAGGGTTATAAAAAAATGGTAAAACGCAGTTTAGCTCATATTTCTAGTATTTCGAACTGAAACTCTTCAACTCATTTGTGATATCAGATTTCTATGTCTTTGCTCTGAATTATAAAATCTTAGATTTGAACTTTGAGACCGTCTTGTAGTGCAACTCAACCCTTTAGTCTTCCTTATGACTTGAATGTCACCACTGAGTTGAATTCTTTTGAATGTCATCTAATAACATCATTTACAAAGTTCTCACATCTTTAACACTTCCTGCTCCGTTTGGAAGACCACTCTCATGATGAAAAGAGGACTTGGTTATAAGAAATGGGCTTTTTGTAGCCAGCCAATTAAATGGAGTATGGTAATGGGGAATGATGGCTTAGTTTGGATACATAATTGTATTTTTCAGTTAGGCATGCATTGGGAAAAATCTGCGTGTAGGGGCGGGGGATGAGGCATTTACTGACGAAAGCAGGTACTGTGCAATGGATATAATTCTATTTTAATAGTAACACCACAGTGCTTCTAATCTTGACTGAAATCTTTCTGTGAAACTGTTACAGAATAAGAGCCATTTAGAAATGTATTTGGATCAGTCACCTATGAATCTGTATATCATCTTTTCATTTGTGTGCCCAAATGCTAAGTTGGCTTTTGTTAAAAATGAGATGACATGATTTTTTTCCATATTTTATGGCATTTCCCCACATTCTTTTATTCTTTGTAATGATAGACTTGATCATCTCAAATATTTATTTAATGTTATTTTTCCTGTAAGTTATTTTAGTGTAAATGGATTAAGCCTATTATTTTTATTCATGCCATTTTTAATGCAGCTGATATGTTATAAATCCTAATCTCTAAAGGGTTCTGATTTTCATTTGATAAGTTTTCTTGGTGATTAAACATTTATTGAGTTTGTATATTTCATCAAACTAGAAAACATCCATTTGCTTAACAACATTAGTGAAGGACCAATAAGAAATAGCTATGAAATGCTGAATGAATCTGGGAAGTGTTCCTGAAAGGATGTCTTGTTTCTTAGCCCCATACATACTTGTTTTTTGCTTTAAACTTAATTCCTAAACATTTTAACAATAACTTCATTTTCCACGTTTTGGCACATTATCAGTTGCAGGATTCCCACCCCAATCCCTCTTTTTTAGCAGTGGGATTTACCTAGAAAAGAATTTTACAATACAGATAGCATTTTCAGTTGTTTTTTTATAGCTACCCAGTGAGGTAAGAGGAGCAAGTATTTTTATTTCTACTCCTACTCGTAATATGAAGTCAAATCTCTGAAAGGCTAATCGACTTTCCGTGATTTATGACCCAGTTTTTTTTTCTTTCTCTTATAGTTTTAAACTCACATGTCCTGGTTGACTGGGAGAGTAGCTTATCTGTGTGCTAGCATTTGCCAAAGTGTCCCTTGCTTCATATTGTGAGGATACTTTTTTAGTTTGATAATACAATCCACTACTAAATGCTTAACTGTTGACATCCTTTTTTGGTTATGAAATGAAATAGTACATGACATTTGTGACGGAAGTAGAGTCTGTTTCCAACAATGATTTAGTAAGCTGAATGGAGTGCTAGAAGGGAAACATAAAATTTCCTTCTCTAGAGGTTATTTTTGTTTGCTTGTCTTTTTCTTTTAAATATTTTATTTATTTATTTATTTGAGAAAGAATGTGAATGGGGAGAAGAATAGAGGGAGAGGGACAAACAGACTCCATGCTGAGTGTGGAGTCTGACACAGGGTTTTATCTCCCAGCCCTGAGATAATGACCTGAGCCAAAATCAAGAGTGAGAAACTTAGATTGAGTAACCCAGGTGTCCGTGCTTCTTTTGTTTTAAATGAGTTGTATTAAGTTTTCTGTGACAGAGACTGATTTTTGGGCAATTTAGTTCCTTGATTCCTTAAGGATCAAATTATTAGGGGCATCTGGGTGGCTCAGTGGGATAAGCCTCTGGCTTCTGCTCAGATCATGATTTCAGGGTCCTGGGATCAAGCCCTGAATTAGGCTCTCTGCTCAGCAGGGAGCCCCCCCGCGCCCCCCCCCCCCCCCCGGCCGCCAGCCTACTTCTGATCTCTTCCTCTCTCTCTGTCAAATAAATAAAGAAAACGTTTAAAAAAAAAGGATCAAATTATTAGAGGCTCATTCATTTTACTCCAATCCTCTGTTTGACCTTGTTCTGATAAACTAGCATTCTCTGATGGCAGTAGGGGGAGTCCTGTTCTAGTCTCCATTAGGTAAAAATAGTTTACATAGTTTTGTTGTTTCTTTTTGTTAGGTAATGTCCTAAACTCTTTGCATGCATTATTGTATTTAATCTTTATGAGGAGGTGAACTCTTCCTGGCATATGGTAAGCAGTCAGTAATTATTAACTAAATGGAGGAGATATAAAATAAATAAGTAAAACACAAGTGTGTCAGAAGGTAATAAGCACTGCAGGAGAAACAAAACAGGAAGGGAATAGAGAATGAGTTAAGAGTGGTTTGCACTTTTGAGTAAATCGACCAGGGAAGGTCATACTAAAGAAGGCAACATTTGAGCAAAGAAGCTGAAGGAAGTGAAGGAAAAAACGGGAAATATGGGAGAAGAGAGTTAGAGATACCTGAAGGAACAAAGGTCTTCAAATAGGAAATTGCCTAGTGTGTTTGAGGACCAGCAAGGGGTCTGTTACAGTGCAAGGGGGCAGAAGGAAGAACAGTAGAAGTTAAGATCAGGGTGTGGGAGCAGATTGTGAAAGGCCTTATAGGCCGTTTTAAGAACTTTGACTTTTATTCCGAGTGGGATGGCAAGGTAGTAGAAGGTTTTTTTTTGCAAAGGAGTGACACTATCAGATGTTTCAAAAAATGTCATTCTGGTTGCTGGCTGAAGAACAAACGGGGATGGGATACGAGGGCGATCAGGCTGCCCAGGCAGGTGTGGCCTTCCTCCCTCATCACTCCGTGTGCATCCCGCCCAAAGCTGTTTTCTGGGTTAAAGAGGATGACCTTCCCTGCGAGAGGAGGAGCATTCTTCTTAGGTCAAGGGTATATGAGTAGCTTGGCTGCCCTGCTAGACAGGAAGAGTAATCTGCAAATTGGAACAAGGCCAGTTTGCAGACACAGTGGTGGGAGAGGGGTACAGGACCAAAAGTGAGGCTGTATTTTTCCATTTGAAAAATCTATGGGGAGAGCAGTGACCTTGGGAAGACCAGGCTTTAGTTAGAGTGAAAGAGGCTGTTGGAGAGAGTGTAGAAGAAATTTTGCTGATATTTGACCTTGAAAATCTGAAGTATAGGGCCAGCTTTAGTTAGAGAATTTAGAGAATTAAGCACCCTGAGGGATTTCTTATTTTGGTTCTATACTCCGTACAAGAAATAATGTGATTGGGGTGCCTGGGTGGCTCAGTGGGTTGAGTCTCTGCCTTCGGCTCAGGGTCCTGGGATCTCAGGGTCCTGGGATCGAGCCCTGTGTTGGGCTCTCTGCTCGGTGGGGAGCCTGCTTCCGCCCCACTCTCTGCCTGCCTCTCTGTCTACTTGTGATCTCTCTCTGTCAAATAAATAAATAAAATCTTAAAAAAAAATCAGATCCCCTTTTGACCAAATTTTGATTTGGTCAAAAGGGGATCTGATTTTATAGCTGGCTCAGCCACTGATTTGATAAGATATTGCAGACCATTCCCTTCACTTTTCTGGGCTTTATTTTTATATCTTTATCTTATCTAGGCTTCACTTTATCTGTGTAAGTGAGAGGAGTCTTACTAGAATGATCTCAGAGGTCTTTGGAAGTGATAAAATCCTATAATTCATTGGCTGGCTATCAGAATAGTTGGTTAGCTGATGCCTCTACTTGTATTTGAAAGATTTGAAAAATATTACCTCATGTAATTCTAGTTACTTACTACACAGCTTAATGTCATTGTAAGGTGCAGGCAGTCACCAAGCAGGATCAGAATGAGAAGTAAGCCTGGAGAGAAGGTGGGGCCAGATGGTTCCAGTAGCAAGTATTTGTGGATGCAGGACTGAGAAGACAGAGGATATGTTTGAAAATCTTCTGCACAGAGGTGACAAGTGAAGCTGTGGGAGTCTGTATTTCTGAGAGATGAAGTATGGAGAAGAGAGCCAGGGTTAGAAATTTCAAGAGAATCTATATTTAGAGGGTGACTGGAAGAAAAGAACCTAGAGAAGAATATTTGAGGATAGAGAACACCAGTAAATTTTAATGACCAAGGAAGTTTAGAGAGAAAAGCATTGCAAGAGGGATGCAGTGATACAGTATCAGATCCTGTGGACAGGTTACAGAGGGTGAGAACTGAGAGGAGCAAGGCGCCCTGCCTTAGTTCCCGAGGTCAGTAATGACATTGGGAGAGTGGCATCAATAGAGTAGTTCAAGTAGAACTCAGTATCTTGTTAATGATGCCAACATAGATTCAGCCACTCACCATTGAGTTCCTGCTAACTGTCCAGTGTTGTGTAAAGTCTGTGTGTGTACACACACATGCATGTACACACATGCACACTCACTTTCCAAAGGAGACCAGATGGGATAGAGTGAAGAACAGGGGAGAAAAAACTGGCCTGAACCTGAGAAGAGACATGAGACATGCCATCTATCACCCAAGGAAGGAAGAGTTGGTTTGGATATAGATAAATTTACTGAGAGATGGTCAAGAAGTTGAGACAATTTGTGCCTCATTCATACTAGGTTATTGTTGCTGAAACATAATATAGACCATGTTGACATAGTAATTGATTTAACATATGTTAATAAATCCATTGGATTTTTCTCTTACTTTCCTTTACTGCTCTGTAGTGTTGCATGCTATTAACTATTGGTTTTAAAACACTCTTCTTGGCTCTCACTAAACTTTTCTTTCAATTTTTCCATTTTTTTTTATACTTCAACTTCTCTAGTCTTTATTCTGTGAAAATGACTGTAATTCCATTCACTGAATCTCATGTCTCTTTTTGCTGTATATGCTGTTCCTAGGTTACATGATTTAGTTTTGTGGATTTAGCAGAATAAATGTAGCTGTAACCTATCCAGCGAATGTGAAAACTGGAAATGTTCTGTGTTGCTACTTACTCGATAAACACATTCACGTGGGTTATTTTGTGAGAACTTCAGATTCAACAGCATCATCAACATCAAATTCTAATGGATGTTTCCACATACCTCATTATTCAAACTTTTTCTTCTGTCCTATTTTTATTATTTTGTGGCCCATTTCAGTTGTTCATTAAGACCTAATTCGATAACCTTAACTAAGTTTCTTTAGAATTTTTACCCTTCAGTCAGTGCTCCCTAACTCCAGCAGAATATATAATAGTTCTTACAGATGTTAGATGGCCTCCCATCTAACGTCTAGAATAGTCTGCAGTTTCTTCATGAAACTTCCACCCCTGCCGTGACCCACAGAGCCAGTCACATTGGCCTCCCCAATCATCTGTTTATGCTGTCTCTGACTTGGATGTTTTCCCTCTTCCGTTTTACTGTCAAAACCTACTAACAGACCCTCAGAAACAACACATCTCTCAGGTCGGCCTCAACCTTCCCACTCACATTGAATCTATTCTTCCTTTTTTCTCCTATAGTATTTTTTAACTGCCCTTACAGCATTCATCATGATCAATTCCTAGGTGAATAGGAGTTTGTCTTTCCCATGACGCTGCAGTTTGGGAGCACATGGAAGACTGTTGAATCACATGTGTTGTCAGGGTGCACTCATTCACCCCCAAGTAAGCAGTAGCTCAGCCCTGAGTGAATGAATGAATGAATGAATGAACAAAGGAACAAATTCATGACCAGGTAAAATCTGACTGGAATCTTTGGGCCTATCAGTGTATGAGGGGCTGCATATTTTCCCTGTGGATGTCTTGAGGCCACGTCAGTCTTAACGATTTCAAGCTGGAACTCTCAGCTGCCCATAGTACCTCCTTTTCTTTGTTACTATTTTGGCACACTGGTTTCTGAGTCAGCAAGACTTGGAATCATATTCTGACCCTTTTCTCTCCTTTTGTCATCATGTTGAGTTCTTTGCCAAGTTCTATTGATTCTGTCTCCATGGTGTCCCCTGCATCCACTTGTGTTTCATTTTTACTGCTAGGTTAGGCCCTTAGTTCCTCTGCTTGGGGAGGTCTCCTAATAGATTTTTCTGCCCTTATCATGGGTTCTTTGACCTGTTCTTAAAATAATCTTTCTAAAGCACAGAAACTTTCAGTGGCTTCTCAGTGCTTTCAGTACTAAATACCTAAATACTCACTTATTTGTTATGACCTTCTACAGTCTAGTCAAAACCTACTGTTTCAGGCTCATCTCTGATTGTGTGTTATAAATATCCTGTACTCCAACCAAAGTTGCAAAAGCTTTAATATCCCCTAATTTCTCACTTATTTGTTTGTTCGTTTTTTCATGCTGTTTTTTTTTTTTTTTTGCTTAGTGAAATTGTTGAGAAGGTGTTGAACCTCTTCTGTATTTTGGCTAACCTCAGATACCAACCATTTCTTTCATAAAATCTTTCTCAAGCCCATAAATTAAAGCTGTATATGAACTTTTCAATTCTAAACTTCTAACTGCTTTATTTCTCTTTCACTCAGTTTTCTTTTTCTTTTTAAAAATATTTTGTTTATTTGACACACAGAGAGAAAGAGAGTGAGTGAGTGTACAAGCAGGGGGAGCAGCAGGCAGAGGGAGAAGCAATTCCCCAGCTGAGCAAGGAGCCTGATTCAGGACTTGATCCAGGATACTGGGATCATGACCTGAGCTGAAGGCAGTCGCTTAACCCACTGAGCCACTGAGGCATCCCTCTCATTCATTTTTCATATTCTGCATTGTGACACGTGTGTGTGTGTGTGTGTGTGTGTGTGCATGTGTGTACTTGAATTAAATATCTAGGAGTGAAAAGTCAGCAGAGGCAGAAAGCCCGTTTTTTATCTTTGTAACTTTAGGAGTTCCTAAAACAGTAGGACCTGGAGTATAGTGGGTGCTCAAGAGTACTGTTTACTCTTCACCTGAGATATGAGATAACCAAAACCATATGCGACTGAAAGATGAGAATTTATAGTATCAGAACTGAGAAAAGAACATTAAAAATATTTTATTGTTATTTTTTCTTACAGTTGGGTCATTAGTAATCCAGAAAGAGCCATTTTACAGAATTCATTAGATGCAGAAGCCAGATGGCTAGGGATTAAGGAGTGAGTGGATATTGAGAAAATGAGCCAGTGAGAATAGACACGCTGTTGTGATGTGGAAGGTGGCAAATCTTGTAAGAAATGGAATATGGTCTGTAGATTTGGAAAGAAACTTGTGAAGGAAAACCACAGGTGGTGTTTGAAAGAAGAACGAGTGTGCTGTCGAAACCCCCAAGTGCCAGAATTCTTCCAAATCCTACGTTTTCATTTTTCCCCTCTGCGGAGGACTGCTTCGAATGAGTCAGGTCTCTGAAGCTAATATCACATTGCAGTGGCCTGAAGTCGCAAGGTTAGAGTAAATGTTCGCACTGTAGAGTTAGAAGGCGTTTAAACATGACCGTGTTGGGCACTGGCAAGGGTGATGTTCCCGAATCAATTGAGTTTATGTTCCTCTGTTCCAGTTAAATGTTATGAAATTATTTAGAAGAGAAGAGTTACTGAGCTGGTCATATATATATATATATTTAGAGGGTCTCTTTCCTAATTATTAAGCACATGTATTTTAAATGTAATAAATTTGGAAAAGAATCATTACATAGCTAAATTAGAATATCTTTCCAACTCATTTTAAAAGATCTAGTTTCTGGTGAAATCACTTAATATGAAAACAATAAAAATATTTAAAGAAATTATAGCTTATATTTCTTGATAGGATATCATTAATGTTTACCTATAAGCAGGGGTGTTGAATTTACACAGTGGTAGCCCAGATCTCCTAAAATAAGTGTAGCTATTGAGTTTAGTTTTCCTTTGATTTTATTATACACAAATATTCTCTTAAAGACTTTATTGTAAGAAATAAAATATTAGTATAATTCTATTTAGTCTGAGTCTTCATATTTAAGACTAAAACTGTGATTATAGAATTAGAAAATAGAGATAGATGCAAACACATACACTTTGTGGACAGTTTAATTTTTCAGTATTTGTTTAGGTAGGGTATGGATATATTGAAAGGTAGTACTCATTTCGGAAGCCCTAGAGTACATTGAACTAAAAGGGGTGCCTTGATGGCTTAGTCGGTTAAACATCTGCCTTAGGCTCAGATCATCTGAGGGTCCTGGGACTGAGCCCTGCGTTGGTCTCCCTGCTCAGCGGGGAGTCTGCTTCTCTCTCTCTTTCTCTCCCTCTGCCCCTCCCCCTGCTCATGTGCATGTGTATAAATTCTTTAAAATAAAAGGTAGAGGGGATCATCTAGGCCAGGATTCTTAACCTTAAAGTCCCTGACATTGTAAACAAATCAAAGAATAGCTTTGAGATTGTCAAAGAGGTATTGGACCACCAAAAAGCACCCCTAAAATAGTCTAATTGTATTGGGGAATCGGGAATAACTCATTTGGCCAAGGATAGTGCTGTTAGCTCGATACTTCTAAAATCCTGGTTTTTCAGTTCCGAGCCATTTTTTTTTTAACCATCCCAATGGAAATAACACATAGCCCCAAACCAGTTCCCAGCAGTTTAGGATTATTTGTCATTCACTAAAGAGATAATTTCTTTAAAGAAATGTTTGCCCACGTATTTTAAGAAATGTTTAAATGGAAATGCGACACTATGATGTATAAAATAATATATACACAGTAACTCCAGAAGCCAAATGAGACCATTTATCTTCCTCTGTCCTAGTTCTGCCTCCTCCCTCCCTTTACCAGGTCTCTTTTTAATTTTGTTTTGGATATTCTAGTCATGGCCTCTGATGATTTTGATTAGAATAATCCAATGTTTTGATCATTCTCATTCATTCTTCCACTCATCAGTTAATTCAAGAATTATTTCCTGAGTGCCTGCTCTGTGGTCCTGGGAACAGAATGGTAAAATTGACATAGTTCCTTCTTTCTTGAAGTGTGTGGTCTTAGGGGACATGGATGTTAGTCAAGCATTTGGGAGGATATATAAGAATAGGACTTCCTAGGTTAGAAAGAACTAAAAACACAAAGAGCTATGAGTCCACAACTACTGAGGGATTGGATCCGAGGCATCTGATCAGATTTCCCTGAAGAAGTGATGTTTCAGTTGAAAACTTAAGTCAGGAAGGCGTTTGGCATGTCTATGGTCCGAGCAGCAGAGCCGCATATTCAAGGAGCTCAGAGACCCAGTGGGACTGAGCTGAGGAAAAGCAAGGGAAAGATTGATGCACAAGAGGAAGCTGAACAAGGACATGGGGAGCAGATCCTGTAATGATTTGAAGGCGATTTGAGGTAAGAGGAAGTGGAACGTCGTTGGAGGATTTCAAGCAGGGAAATGACATTGACTGAGCTGGACTTTCTGGCCATTATGAATAATGCTGCTGTGAACATTCACGTACATCGTGTGTATTCATGTGTTGTTTTGTATAGACATACATTTTTCTTACTCTCGGGAATATATTTAGGAGTGGAATTGCTGTGTCATTTGGAAATTCTCTTTCACATTTTAAAGAAGTGCCAGTCTGTTCTCGAAAGTTGCTCTTATCATTTTACAGCCCCACCAGCAGTGTAGGAGGGTCCCATTTCTCCATATCTTTTCTGATGTTTGTTATTGCCTATCTTTTTGACTGCAGCCACCTTAGATGGCATGGAGTGGTATCTTACTGTGAATTGCTTGCCTTTTCCTAGCAAGGCTTTTTAAGCCTTGTTCTTTTATCCACTTAGTTTGAATAAACTACTCATTGTCCACAAAATGTGCCCTATACTTTCCCAAGCTGTTTTTTAAAATTTCTTTTCATGTATGCATATGCTTATATATGCAGTGCCCTGATCTGTGCCTCACAATCTTTGAAGACCCAGCTAGATTTTTTCCTGTCTTCTTCATTTTATCTCATTGAGCCCTATGGAATAGTTGATACTTGACCATTTTACCTGTAGACGTAGCAGTTTCAAATGCTTCATTTTAATGTATTTCTTGATTTCCTCTAATCCTGAAATTATTTCCATTGCCTTTGAGCTTTTTCTCCTAGTACTTGTTTGTACCTTCATGGTATTATTGATGTGCTGATGTGGTACAATGTCTCTTACGGGGCTGAAATCTCAAGGGTGGAGGCTATTCTATAGCCCAGTGTTTTTTATAGGGTTTGATCATAGTTAACTCTCTTTAAAAGGAGTATGTGTACTATATAATGAATCCGTATGAAGAGAATGAATCAATATAAACGTAGTATATCCAATATACGTAACTATAACTGAATTCACATGCAAAGATATTGGAATGCCTAGATCCTGTAAGAATAACTTAGGAAGCTTCTTGCCGAAAATGAACTTTCAACAGAAGATTTAGATAGTTAAAAACCACAGTTGGGGGTGCGCCTGGGTGGCTCATTGGGTTAAGTCATGATCTCAGGGTCCTGGGATCAAGCCCCTCAGTGGACTCTCTGCTCAGCAGGAAGCCTGCTTCCTCCTCTCTCTCTCTGCCTGCCTCTGCCTACTTGTGATCTCTGTCTGTCAAATAAATAAATGAAATCTTAAAAAAAAAAACAAAAGAGAACAAAAAACAACCCCACAGTTGGTCAGAGAAGACATTTGGAGAGTAAATTAAACGATGTTCAAAGTAGAAAGTGGGAAGAGTCTGATTCTCCTGACCAGTGGTAACAAACAGGTTTGTATAGCTTTAGTGAATGTAAGCATGGGCTAGAACTAGGTATGGTGGAGAGCTCTGACACTTCGAAAGCTGTGATGATGAGATTTAATTTGATTTGGAGGCAGTTGGCACCCGCATAAGCACCTTTGTCATAATAAATGCAAGTGCTAAGGATTTGTTGGAGTAATACTTGAGGAAAATTATGCTTATAGATTTGAAAATATAGTAGGGACAGATGAGACTAACATCTCTGAGATAAATGTAGGTATGAGCTTGTTGTGGCTTTTGCAGCCAAGTTTTATTGCTAGAATGAGACATGAAAATAGGAAATTAAAATTATATTCAATGTGAAAGAAAAGAAGGGAGGAAGAAAGGTACAAACTGTTTCTTCTTGGAAATTGGAAATTAGTTTTCTCATTGGAGTATCTATTAAGTTGAGGTAAACAGTTCTGGGAAAACAAAAACAGTCCGAATGAATGAATATTCATTTACTCACAGTTTTCTCAGAGAACTGTTTTTCTTCTTCTTATTTACCTACTCTGGATCTGGACAGTGCTGGCTTTCACTTACTAGCTGTGTGACTTTGGGCAAATTACTCAACATTCTCTTTCGATAGCACTTAAAGCTATTTTTAAGACATTGGGAAAAGCAGTTTTTAAGAAATTGGGAGAAAGGCCCAGGGTCGCACATTTCTTACTCGATGATGTCAGAACTATAATCTAGGCCAACTGTATTTTTCGTCTAGTGATATTTCCATCATCTACCACTGCCCTGCAACCCCCTCGCCCCCACTGTTTTAAAAACTGCTGCTTGTCAAAGTTTGGTAGTTGAGTTCAGATAAATACTGAGATCTTAAAATTACTAGTATTTTTTCTTTTCTTTTTTTTAGGATTCTAAAGCTATTATATTTTTAAAGAAATTTTCAAGTATACAGAAAAGAGAGTTGTACAATAATTCTCTGATGACCCATCACCCACACTAAATCGTTAGCAAGAATTTGTCATATTTGCTTCATCTCCTTTTCTCGTTCTTTTTTTTTTCCTGAACTGTTTTGAAGCAAATCATGACTTTTCATTCCTTCATACTTCAGTGCACATCTTTAAAACTAAAAACATTTTTTTTCACATAATCTCATAATCACACCTGATAGAATTAGGAACAGTTCTTTTTATTATGTAATGCTCCTCCATACCCCTGGGTGGCTTAAGGAACAGTAATTTATTTCTTGTAGTTCTGGCGGCTGGGAAGTCCAAGATCAAGTTGCCAGACAATTCCATTTCTAATGAGGGCTTTCTTTGACTGTTTTTGTCTTCTTGCTATGTCCTTGCATGGCCTTTCCTCTTTCCTAGGTACATTCATTGTTGGGGGTGGGGGAGGATTGGGGAAGGAAGTAACTGGGGGAAAGGGAGAGGCGGGCTTTCTCTCTTTCTCTTCTTCCTATAGGGCCACTAATCTTAATGGGTTAGGACTCCACCATTATGACGTCATTTAATCTTAATTACCTTCTAAAAGCCTTGTCTCCAGTTACAGTCACATTGGGGGTTAGAACTTCAATATAGGAATTTGGGTTAGGGGCCACCTGGATGGCTTAGTCAGTTAAGCAACTGCCTTCCGCTCAGGTCATGAGATCAGAGTCTTGGGACCCAACCCATGTCAGGCTCCTGCTCAGCAGGGAGCTTGCTTCTCCCTCTCTCCCCACTTGTGCTCTCTCTCCCTATCTCTTTCTCTCTCAAATAAATAAATAAAATCTTAAAAAAAGAATTTGGGGTGGGGACACAGTTTAGCCCATAGCAATGACAGACTTCATTTTTAAATGGTAGTCACAGTGGGACAGACACCTGGAGGCTCAGTTGGTTAAGTGTCCTTGATTCTTTATCTCAGCTCAGTTCTTGATCTCAGCATCATGAGTTCAAGCCCCACATTGGACTTCACACTGGCTGTGGAACCTACTTTAAAAAAAATGACATTTATAGCGCCAGCATGCTTGCTTCTATAGTGATGATGATAGTCATTTTTCCTAATACTTTAATATAATTCTGTCCAAGAGAGATAATTACTTCTTATTTTGTAAATACCAGGTCTTTAATTGTAGTTCTTGCTGTTTTTTTCCCCCTTAGTAACTCTTTGGTTACAGTCACTGGGGAATTTATATTCTTACTTGTAATATGTCAGAGCAGAAATAGTATTAATAAGAGGTGACACAGTAGCTTTGCCATTATAATTGTATTTATGCAGCTAATCTGACTTGGAGGAGAATACTTGTGCAATAATATTCATTTGTCATAAATAATAACTAACAAATGTGCCAGGTATTCTTTTCTTGATACTTTCTGTGTTTTATTGAGAGCAAGGAGGGGAAATGATCTGTGGTAAAGAAAGAATCTGTATACTGGAATAGTATACAATAACAAAAATATCTGAGAGGAAGAGCTTGCAGATGATTAAAGGCAATAAAGTATACAGGTATTTTGATAAGAATACATCCAGTGTACAGTAAAGGAAGAGAGTCATGCCTACAAGATGAATAGGGGCAAAGAGGGCATGGGAGTCTATGAAGGACGTTGCAGGCAATTATCAGCAGGGGTAGCAAAGGAAAGAGGCGTGAAACGGCTAGAAGATAGAGGCACTCTGTAAGCCATTCCCAATGGCTTCAGATGAGTTAAAGCTACAGTGAGTTACGTAGAACAAGGTCCAGATCATGGAAGACTTCTGGTGTTATGCTAAGGAGTTTGGGTTCAATTTGGGAGGGATTGAGGAATCAATAAAAATTTAAGTTAGGGGAATGATATGATAGGATCTCTGTTTTTGAAGGACCACTTTGGCATTAGTTTGCGGTGATATATTGGGTGAGTAGAAGAAAGGAGACGGGTGATTTGCTGTAGTTCAGGTAAGAGGTGTTGAATTAAAGCAGTAAAAATTAGGATGGAAAAATGGATGCATTTGAGGTGATGGGGAGGTGGACACTATAGGACTTCGGATTGATTGGATGTGATGCATTGCTGAGCACTGCCTTGGGCCTAACTCACATTTCTAACTGAGTCTTACAGGACCCCACTTTGCAGATTTCTTCCATAATAGCTAAACTGTAGCACAGAGAAGACAGATAGTTATATTGATTCAAATTTAGGGGTTGGCAAAGCCGTGTTGGCCAATGAATAGGATATAAGGATGCTGAAGGTTTGCTGAAGAGATTATAAAATATTCCTGTACATTTCAGGCCAGATAGGGAGAGAAGTGTGTGGGAGAAGGAGAGCAAAGAAGCATGAAGGATAATGACCAGTGGAGGGGCTGAGAGATGATTTGTCTCCAGTGTGTTGAAGATTAGATGAAGGAAAGGTTAAGAAAGTGAGATATTTGGAAAGGATACCATCTGTCGGTAGACAGAGATTGGTTTCCTTGAGTTTAAGATTGTAGACACTGAGTAGTTCCCAGAATGATGAAGACCAGGGTATGACCACAGAAGCACATTGCTGAAGTGGGAATGTGGGTGAGGGGGTGTAGGAGCTGAGGAATTTTGCAGTAGGTTGTTGCTGGTTTATCCTTGTCGCCGTTAAAATTGCCATGATGGCTTTGGAGCAGAGAGCAGCTTTGGAGAAGAAAAGTCCTGAAAAAGTCCTTAGTGAGTGAGCAGTAATTAAAAGGTAGGTGGATGACAGTAATAGGGAAGCTATACACACAAATGCCAGAAGAGGAAAAAGTCTTTTACATGTGAAGATGGAAAAGTAATACTAGTGTGGAAACGTGAGAGTGGAGCTGGGGAAGTGCTGGTTTTGCCTTTGGGTTTTGTTAGGTGCTGGGGAAGAGTCTCCTTTAGAAAATGCTACAGGGAAGTGGGGTCTCCCAGGAAGAGGGGCTGAGGCAGAGAGGTGGAGGGAAAATTCCATTGAAGATGTGAGGCATTTGAGTCACTCTGAAATAACGACTCGGATGTAAAGGTTAGGACCAGCTAGTAGCTGAAAGAAGACCTGAGCAGGGAAAATGCATGGAGGAAACACATAGAGAGGAAGGTCTGGCATTTTTGCAGAGAGGCTCAGGATGACAAGGATGGCAGGAATGTTTGGACCGACGGCAGTGAAGTTTGTGGGCCTAGGAAAAGTGAGGACCAAAGTGGTATTGGTTACTTAATGAGGTTAGCAGACTGCAGTCTTTGCTCCGAGTTCAAATGCCTTGCCAGTTACAAAATTCTTATCCTCTAGCAGTTTATGATTTAAAAAAGAGGAGGCCATGTAACCAAAGAACTCTGGTCTAATGTGGAAAGTGTTAGGTGTAATTACAGAGTATAGGCAGAAGTCTGTGAAAGTGCAGAGGAATGAGAGTTTAGCTCCAGCTGGAACACCACGGGAGGACTTCTTGGAAAGCTTGCTTTTTAACTGGGTCTTAAAGAGTTGGTAGGATGTCAATAAATAGACGGGGATAAAGAGGCATTCTGTTTTGGAATGGCATGAGCAAAGATGTGAATTCAGGGAAATACAGAGCTTGCTTGTGGAATAGTTCATAAAAGATCAACATAGAGAGTTTGACCTCAACAGAAGCAAGGGAGCAATGGAAAAGAGCAGCAGACATTAGATTGTATTATACCAGTGGCCTGTGATGATCAGAAGCATGCACAAAGCCCATCTGACAGAAGAAAAAAAAAAACACTGAAAATAGAGCTCTGCATTCTAGGGTGTCACCTCCAGTCTGAGTGGCCATAAAGGGCAGCACATCCTGTTTATACCAGAAGAACATTGAATAGTTCTGTTGTGTGTATGGGCATGTGTGTGTCTGCCGTCATCACAAGAACAGCAATAGGATATACTCTACTCCTGTCTCTTTCAGCCTCTACTCGTTTGCTTGGGGTTTAAAACCTCTTGTAAACTGGTCACCTAGAACTATACACATCAGCGCTGCTTCACATATAACACGGTGCGTCATAATATCTACTACCCATGTTTATGCATGTCTGGAAAGAGAAGTTAATAATTAAAAGCTATTTGCCATACTTCTGCTTGAAGGACTAATTCTTTGAGACTGCAAGTTATTAGTTATAGAACCTAGCTTTCTTATTTTATGTCCCTTAGATATATTTACTTTATACTTTGACTTTAAATAACCCTTTGGTTTCTCAGTGGCACATGCTATTATATCTTCTCTGTCAAATCATTTTTTCTAAGTAATACCCATAATTCCAAATTGTGTTTTATTGCCTTTAATTTTATCTTCTCTTAGAAGGTCATATGTTTAAAAAGTAGTTTTGCACATTTGAACTTGTCCAAAATTGACTTTATGAGGTGCTGATTGCCATATCATTTAGAATTGTGTTTGGCTGTACAGAATAAAAAACTCCATTGCAGTGTTTTTAAAAATTGAACTTCAGGGGCACCTGGGGGGCTCAGTCGGTTAGGCATCTGACCCTTGTTTTGGCTCAGGTCATGATCTCCTAGGTTGTGATATCAAGCCCTACATTGGACTCCATGCTCAGCGGGGAGTCTGCTTGAAGATTCTCTCCCTCTGCACTCTCTCTCTGCTGCACATACCCTCTCTCTCAAATAGATAAATAAATCTTAAAAAAAAGAACTTCATTTTTTTTATATAACAAAATTCGATACGTAGGGAGCTGGTGTGGATTCGGCTGCTCAGTGATGCCACGAGGACTTTATGTTCTTCCTGTTATTTGGGTCCCAGTTCTTAGCAGGTCAGCTTGTTGGTCATGTTTACAAGATGGCTATATTATTCCTAAGCTTTACATTCTTGTTCCAGCCAAGAGAAAATGGGAAAGGTTAAGGACTGTCCTGCTGTTCCTGCTCACCTTTATTATGAAACCTTTGATTTTTGTAACTATTAACATAGTTTCTCTTAAATCTCATTAACCGAAGTTGTGTCACATAGTTCTCCTGGCCACAAGGGAGCCAAAAGCAAGCCTGTCATGTTAGGCTGGGCACATTTTGCCCTAATCAAAGTCAGGGAAAAAAGAGTTATGTATGTATATGGAGTAGGCAACAAATAATGTCTCTCAAAGTACTATGCCTAAAGTTTGATTATTTTATCTGTTATTTTAACACAGATGGCATTTAATTAGTGAGAAGTTGGCTACAACAACAAAAAAGAAAAAAGAAGAAAGGAAGAAAATATTTCTCTGTCAGTTTCTCTATCTTTATATTGTAAAATTAGATAATAGAATTTCTTGTGACTACTCCTTTGTGTAATATTACAAGTTGTTGGGTCTAAACAAATAACAACTTATACTCACACCTTGAAATAGTTAATAAAATAAATACATGTTTGCATTTGAAAAAAATGTTATGAAGTCTTCCTACTAGAATACTGTTTTTAATCCATTTAAGTGAATTTATTTTGGGAGAGATAATTTTCCCATTGTATGAATATATAAAAACATTTTTCAGGGCACCTGGTTGGCTCAGTCAGTTCGGTGTCTGCCTTCAGCTCGGGTCATTGTCTCCGGGTCCTGGGATGGAGCCCCACATAGGGCTCCCTGCTCTGTGGGGTGCCTGCTTTTTCCTCTGCCTTTGCCTGCTGCTCTCTCTGCTTGTCCTCTCTCTCTCTCTCTCTCTCTGTCAAATAAATAAATAAAAAATCTTGTAAAAAAACCAAACATTTTGCAGATGGCATGATCTTACATTGGAGAACTGTAAAGGCTCTACCAAGAAACTGTTAAAACTAATAAACAAATTGAGGAAAGTTGCAGGATGCAAAATCAACATGCAGAAATCAGTTGTGTTTCTATACACTAACAACTCTCCAAAAAAGAAATTAAAATAATTCCATTGTGGTAGCATCAAAAAGAGTAAAATACTTAGGAGCAAATCTAACCAAAGAGGGTAAAGACTTGTACAAACTGTAAAACTGTGATGGAGAAAACTGAAGGCATAAATCAATGGAAAGTTATATTGTGTTAATGGATTAGAAGAATTAATCCTAAGATGTCCATGCTGACCAAAGTGGTCTACAGATTCAACACATTCTTTAAAAATTCCAGTAGCAATTTTCATAGAAAAAAGCATCCCGAAATCATTGTGGTACCTCAGAAGACCCCAAATAGCTAAAGCAATCTTGAACATGAAGAACAAAGCTGGAGGCATCTTACTTCCTATCTTCAAACTGTATTGCAAAGCTGTAATTTTCAAAACAGTATGGTCCTGGCATAAAAAAGGGACACACAGATTAACAGAACAGGGTAGAGAGCCCAGAAATAAAACCACACAAATACAGTCAACTTGTCTTTGAAAAGGGTGCCAAGAATGTACAGTGGTTTTGGTAAAAATGGATATCCACATGCAAAAGGATGAAATTGAACCCTGATGTTACACTATTCACAGAAATCAAACCAAAATGGATTAAACATTTAGATGTGAGGCCTGAGTGTTTAAAAATCCTAGAAGGAAACAAGGGAAAATCTCCTTAGCATTAGCTTTAGAACAGTTTCTTGGACTTGACACCACTAGCATAGGCACAACAAAAGCAAAAATAAACTACATCAAACTAAACAATTTCTCTATAGCAAACGAAATAACAAAATGCAAAAGGGACCTGCAGAATATGAGCATATTTTCAGACCATAGATCTGAAAAGAGGAGGATGGGGAGATACTGAGCAAAAGGGACAAAGTGTTAGATACAATGTGAATAGTTCCAGGGACCTTATGTATAGCATGGTGACTGTTGTGAGTATACTCTTGAAATTGCCAAAAGGGTAGATCTCAAATTTTCTCCCCACAAAAAAAAAAAAAAAGTAATGATGTGAGGTGATGGATGTTTGTGTTGGCTTGATTGTGGTACTCATTTCACATTTCAAGGTGTATACATATATCAAAACATCATGTTATACACCGTAATGTGTCCTGTATAGTTCTCCTTTATCAGTCACTCCTCAGTAAGGCCTAAAAATGTAACAAGAGAAATTGAAGTGACAGTTTCTTTTGGAGAAGATGGTTTTCACATTGTAGAAATAATTTAGTTATTGTTACAGCAGGTTTATGGTGAACAAATTTTAAAATAAAAATCTGGTTTTTAAGTTTCACATCTCAAGATGGTTTATTTTATCAAAATCTGATGAAGCAAATTTGACTTTTGATGTGAGGAAGCCTTTCAATATGTTGGAAGTGGAGCTTTAGAAAAATGTATTTTTTAATCAGAACCTTAAGCTTCGATTCCAAGTGCCCGAGATTTTTTCACCTTTTTTTTTTTAAATTTTAAATGATTTTAACTTTGTTTTACTGATATAAGGAAATGATGTAAATCATTCAGTTTGTGGTATAGGCATATTGTCACTGTTTTAGAATTTAACAAAAATAATACATGTTAATAGTATATGTAGACATTCAGGTGGATTTTGTGGAAAATGAAGACAGTTCTTCCTTTTGGGGTAGTTAAATTAATTAAATTGTGATTACGTAATGTAATGGAAGAAGTAGATATTTAAGACAGGCTTATATAGAATTTGATTAGTGGAAAGATACAGGTGGAAAGACAGTTGACAGGCACCTGTATCTGTTCCACTTCTCTAGCCCTGTGAACTTTTTGTAGTTTCTCAAGTGTTCTGGGCCCTTCGATCATTCAGGATCTTTGCAGTGCTTTTGGTTTGTATGCTTTTGGAGTTCCCTTACTTGTCAGCTTGGCAATTTTCTGTCTTTCAAGACTTGCTTCAAAGAATATCTTTTCTGTGAAATCTTCCCTGAAGTTCCTGGGGAAAGTTGGGTTCTTCCTTTGCCTTTCCCCCACGGTCCATTTTCTCTGTTTCTGTCTCTGTCTCTGTCTTTATGTTTCTCTCTGTGTTTGTAGTGTGTTAACCTTGAAAATAAAGCTGTCAGTTATATTTCCAGCAAAATGGATTTATCAGGAATAACAGAATTGCAGTTTGAGACATAAGCATTATGGCACAACCATAGGCAAGTCCAGAGAACAAAGGAGAGGGATGCTCTTTTATGTGGAAAAGGGGGATACAGAGGAGCAGTTATAAACTTTGTGTTAGAAACACAAAGCTCATTGGACTAAACTGGTGTTTGAAGTGTAGTGGCTTTAGTTGGCTGAGTTGTGACAGCTTCTCTTTGGCGGGGCTTTTGCCAGGCAAGGAGAAAATCTTCCTTCTCCTGGGGTGGTAAAATAGAGGCTTCTTCCTGTTGGGAATGCAGAGGACTGCAGAGAATGGTAGTGCGTGAGAGATCCCCCCCCCCTTCTTGCCTCCTGACTATTTTAAAGGGGGCTTCCTTTCTTCAGTTTCACAGGGCTTAGTATCGTCATCACAACACACCATTTATTTACTTATCTGTCTCTGCCACAGTTTGTGAACTTTGTGAACGTGAGGGTTTTATCCTATTTATCTCCAAATCTTAGAGCCTAGTGTAATGGTTTTGTATATTGGATCATTCAGTGAGTGTTGATTGGATGGATGAAGGAGTGGATGGTTGAACAAAAAGAATTAGCCCCATGTTTATTCAGGAGTACTGGGGGTCTGTCCAGAGGGACTGTGGTAAAAATACTTAAGCCTGCAGGTACAGGGAGTTTGTAATTTATCAGTATTTGAAGACAGGCTTGAATAGACAAAGTAGGACTGGTTGGCAATGGAAGTTTTAATAAATAATGGAGTTACAATTAGTAGAATTTGAAGTTCGAATTAGTAGAATTTCTGAAATTGTGTTTTAAAGCCCTCATTTTTGAAACGTACTGTGCTTTTGTGTTTTGTAGTGCTTCCACTTCTCATTCAGAGAATTCAGTGCATACAAAATCAGCTTCTGTAGTGTCATCGGATTCCATTTCAACTTCTGCAGACAACTTTTCTCCTGATTTGAGGGTATGTATGCCATTTTTTTGAAGTATTTTGATATATTTTTTGTTAGCTGTTTGTGGCCAACACTGAGTGTAACCTTGCCCTAAGTGCAACCTTGCACTAAGTTACAACCTTGCTCTAAGTAGTCTACCAAGACCCGTCTTTATAGTATATCCCAGAACAGGCCCCAGGTCTGGAAATCTTATTTGTAAAAGAAAAATTGTAATTCATTTCTGAGTTTGATAACTTTGAAGTTCTTCGCAAAAAGATAATTAGTGTGTTTGGTTGTCATGTCAAAGATGTTCAAAATTACTCCCATAATGGTGGCCCATAATAGCTAACCTTTTTTGAGTACTTACCATATCCTGAGTGTTGTTCTACATCCTGTAATGAAATAGCTCTTGTAATACTTCTTCAAATTCTGTGAGATAGAGACTATTTTCATCACTATTCTAGGAATAATAATAATTCATAGAGCTTAATACCATGTCCAAAGTCTCGTCACTAATAAATTCTCTAGCTAGTCTAGCTCACCTCCAGTTCTGGAGCTAAGTCACTTAAATATAGTGTTGTAGTTGCTATGCATCTCATTATAGTTTAAATATTCTTGTATTTGTTCAAGGTCTTATTGCTATGAAATTAACCACACCAGTGATACCCTGTAGCATTTTGAATGTTTTTGGATTCATCGGCCTTTCTGCAACTGCTTATCTTTGAATGATGGAGAAAATGAATTTCATGTGCAGTGCTAACCCTTAAACCTTGGAGTCTTTTTATCCTGACCAAGTGGCTGCTTTCCCAGTGGTTATACTTCCACAATTTTAATAAGAACATTTTTATTTTTTATATTAATGAAGTCATTTGCTCTTAAGCATATACTGAGACTGTATCTTTTTTTGTGTTAAATTTTCAAGACAGAATCCAACAGATGTAAGAATACAGATTACAAAACATCTGTAAAGTCTTCCTCTTTTTTGTTCTTGTGTTGTGAAATGTCATAAAATAATAGTTTGGGTATAACCTGACTTTAAACATTATTAAAAATAGTAAACATTTATCTTTATAGTCTGGATATATTGTGCTAATTATGAAGGCTTCATAATATCTTTAGCTATTATTTTGTTGCATAATATACATTAAGGGCAGGGTTCATCATTAATAATGATGGATATAAACCCATCATTCCCTCTCCTTAATTCATTGCTATTTAAAAATTTATCTTTTGGGGCACCTGGGGCTCAGTTGGTTAAGACACAGCCTTTGGCTTAGGTCATGATCCTGGAATCCCAGGATAGAGTCCCACATTGGGCTCCCCGTTCAGCAGGGAGTCTGCTTCTCCCTCTGACCTCCCCACTCCCTTTATGCTTTCTCACTCTCTCTCTCTCTCAAATAAATAAAATCTTCAAAAAACCCCCTATCTTTTATATATGTATCTAACTTTTGTTTATTCATTACGTTAATACAAATCCACTGAAGGCCTGTGAATCTTTTTGGGCTACTTCTAGGCAGATTACATTAGTTAAAAACATCATTTTTTAAAAAAGATTTTATTTATTTACTTATTTGAGAAAAGAGAGCCAGTGAGCAAGGGGGCGGGGCAGCAAAGGGAGAGGGACAAGCAGACTCCGTGTTGAGCATGGAGCCTGATGTGGGGCATAGCCCCTCAGCCAAAGCCAAGGGTTGGATGCCCAACCGACTGAGCCAGCCAGGTGCCCCACAGTGTTTGCTTTTAACTCGTGTTGTGATGATAAAGAACTCCTACTAGGAGTGGGAGAAATGTCACTTTTGCTTCTGGCTATGCCTGCATTATTAATATTCAATCTGCCTTTTCTTGCCTGAAATAAAATATAAGTAAATGGTTCAAAATAAACCATTTTTGTGTTCTTGTGAGGGTTATGTTAGTTAAACTACTTAACTAGCTAGGCACACCTGTGAATCACAGCTGAAAGGTGGCCTCTGCTCTCAGCTTTTTTGAAGGCAGGTCTCCTTCATTTCCTTGGGACCCAAACTTATAAATAAGAGTGACTGACTTACATTGGGACAAAATGAGGGTCATAATTTTTTTTCAAATATTTTATTTATTTATTTGACAGAGAGAGAGAGATCACAAGTAGGCAGAGAGGCAGGCGAGAGAGAGGGGGAAGCAGACTCCCCGCTGAGTAGAGAGCCCGATGCGGGGCTCAATCCTAGGACTCGGGGATCATGACCTGAGCTGAAGGCAGCAGCTTAACCCACTGAGCCACCCAGGTGCCCCCATAATTTTAATTTGTATATTAAACATTATAATTTATTTCTTACTAGATATTTAAAAAAATTTAAAACACTTTGATTTACAGAAAAATTGCATAGATAATATGGGGTTCCTATGTACTTGACCTCCACTTTCCCCTATTATTAATGTCTTACATTTGTGTGATACATCTCTCAAAAATAATGAACCCATGGTATAATTAACTAAAGCCTACACTTTTTTCAAGTGTCCTTAGTCTTTACATGATTTCCTTGTTTTTGTTCTAGGATCACATCTAGGACATCATATCACATTTATCAGTCATGTCTCCTTAGGTGTTTCTTGGCTGTGACACGCTTTCAGACTCTTTGTTTTTGGTGATCCTGACAGTTTTAAAGAGCACTCATCAGGTGTTTTGTAGGCTGTCCGATATTTTACCCATAGACTGGGGTTATGTCTTTTGGGGAAGAAGACCACAGAGGTAAAGAGCCATCTTCATCACATCATGTCAAGGGTACATACTGTCGACATGATTTATCACTGTGGATGTTAACCTTAATCACTTGGTGGAGGGAGGTAGAGTTAGGGGTTTTCAATGCAAAATACTTTTTTTTTTCCCCTCCCCTGCCTTTTTATACTGTAGTCTCTGAAGGAAGTGGCTATGCACAGCCTGAATTTAAGCTCATCTTGTTGAGAGTGGAACTTCTACATACATTTTTTGTAATTCCTCTGCCTGGAGATTTGTCTCTCCTCTCTCATTTATCACTTTAATGCAGCCATTTATTTATATCAGTATTTACTTATGGATATCTATTTTATATTTTGGATCTTAATTCAGTGCTACCTTGTTGTGCAGATTGTTCCAACTCCAAATTGAGAGTTACCTCAGTTAGATTATCTGTCCCTTCGATGTATTCCTATCATTGTTTTGTTTTGTTCTCAACCCTGTGTTACTTTACTAAGTAAGCACTACAGGATAGTCCAGCCTTATCTTGATATTTCCTGCCTCAGTTTTAAAATCATCATCCATTTCTTTCTCACATTGAGGTCCTTCATCCATTTTGATTCTATTTTTGTGTGTGGTGTAAGGAAATGGTCCAATTTCATTTTTCTGCATGTGGCTGTCCAATTTTCCCAACACCATTTATTGAAGAGGCTGTCCATTTTCCATTGGACATTCTTTCCTGCTTTGTCGAAGATTAGTTGACCTTAGAGTTGAGGGTCTATTTCGGGGCTCTCTATTCTGTTCCATTGATCTCTGTGTCTGTTTTTGTGCCAGTACCATGCTGTCTTGATGATGACAGCTTTGCAATAGAGCTTGAAGTCCGGAATTGTGATGCCACCAACTTTGGCTTTCTTTTTCAATATTCCTTTGGCTATTCAAGGTCTTTTCTGGTTCCATATAAATTTTAGGATTATTTGTTCCATTTCTTTGAAGAAAATGGATGGTACTTTGATAGGAATTGCATTAAATGTGTAGATTGCTTTAGGTAGCATAGACATTTTCACAATATTTATTCTTCCAGTCCAGGAGCATGGAACATTTTCCCATTTCTTTGTGTCTTCCTCAGTTTCTTTCATGAATACTTTATAGTTTTCTGAGTATAGATTCTTAGCCTCTTTGGTTAGGTTTATTCCTAGGTATCTTATGGTTTTGGGTGCAATTGTAAATGAGATTGACTCCTTAATTTCTCTTTCTTCTGTCTTGTTGTTGGTGTAGAGAAATGCAACTGATTTCTGTGCATTGATTTTATATCCTGACACTTCACTGAATTCCTGTACAAGTTCTAGCAGTTTTGGAGTGGAGTCTTTTGGGTTTTCCACATATAGTATCACATCATCTGCGAAGAGTGATAGTTTGACTTCTTCTTTGCTGATTTGGATGCCTTTGATTTCCTTTTGTTGTCTGATTGCTGAGGCTAGGACCTCTACTACTATGTTGAATAGCAGTGGTGGTGATGGACATCCCATTTCTCAAGGAGCCCAGATTTCTTTTATTGGAGAATGGTATTAGAAACCAAGATCTGGGCACTAGGCTTTCTTCCTTTCTCCCTTCCTCTCCCTCTCTCTCCCTCCCTCCCTCTCTCTCTTTCTTCTTTCCTCCCTCCCTCCCTTTCTCTCTCTCCTTCCTCCCTCCCTCCTTCCCTTCCTTCCTTCTCTTTCTTTCTTCTCCCTTCCCTCCCTTTCTTCCCTCTCCTCCCTCCCTCCTTCCCTACCCCACCTCTTCCCTCCCCTCCCTTCCTTCCTTTCACCAAAAAGGAACAAAGTTATTTTACTTCTGAAGCAAAACGTCATTTGCATGCATTTTATTTGGAGGTGATATCATGGGTGGGGTGATCATATATGCACATTAGTCTGGAGTAGTCTTATTTTATGCCTGTTGTCCCTTCCGGTTTAACATCAGATACAAAAATGTACCAGAGTATTGACTTTCTTAGCGCTCTGGAGTACCAAGGGAATCTTCTGAAATTACATATCGACTCCATGACTGTTGGGATTCTCTCCATTAGTGCCTTATGAATTAAGCATCTTTCAAAGTTTAGAGGGTCCCTCGGAAAATCTTTATGAGATGAATGAAGAGACAGTTGTTAAATGTTAAACTGAAGAGAAGATGGTTTTGGGCAGCAAAGGTTAATTGTACTTTCCATAGTAGTGTGTAGTCTGCCTGTTACCCTGTTCCCTCATTTTTAAAGTTACCTTTGATTCCTAGTCTTTTTTCTCAGTTGTGGAAGGGAGATGAATGATTAACATTGCATTAAATGTTAGTATTCTTTAAAAAAATGCCACCTGATTTCAAATATGTGCTCTTTTCAGAGGTGAGATAGGAAGAATGTGCTTCTAATACTTGAAAAAAATCTTCTTGCTACTGGTAAACATTTATATATGCCAGTATCGTAGCCAGTGAGGTTTATCCGAGGTGCGATTATTGCTATATAAGCCTCATCTCCTTTAACTTCCACAACAGTCCTGTGAGACAGATACTGTGACTCCATGTCACTAGTGAGAAACCTGGTATTCAGAAGAGATTAATTAAGTCCCATGCTTAAAGGCATGCAGCTCTGTGTTCGCCTTACTTGGTCTCAGGTGGGTTGTGTCCCTGTACAGCACATTACCCAGAGTGACTGGCCTTCTGTGACTTGGCTGTTGTTTTTATACATGTAGTGAGCTTTTCTGAAGGGACAAAGAATATCCCAATACATTTTTTGAGGTAGCAGTAGCAGTTTTGAACATTACTTCCTTAATAAATTAAAATTCCTTTCCTCAATAATCAGAAAAGGAGGCTTTTTGTAGTAAAGGTTTGATCTCCCCTCAGTTCTGTTAGTTGTTTATATTTAGTGTGTATAGTGTGTATACCTTCAGTGGCCCTAAAATTTAAGTGTGCTAGTTAATTATAGGTGAGCCCAACTGCAGACAGCTGTGTGTTGTTTTCTGCCTGATCGTGGTTTGGCTCTATGCTTGAGATGAGGGGCTTGGTATGGTTGGTGGTTGTGAAAATCATCATTCACAAATGATTTGAAGTTAGTTAACCTCCAGGCTTTGAGTTCTCCACATAGCCTCAGCTGTTTATCCCTACCCTGAGCCTTAACCTTTTAAAGCTCCTTTAGCAACAGCTTTTAAATGGAAGTATGAAAAGCACCATGCATTGGAAAGCTAATCCAATTTCATTAGAAATCTTAAATCAAATTGTAAAAAATTTCTGCTACAGGTGTTGTGCAGTGACCCTTTTCCTGAGAATATAGTGGGTTAGTTGATTAACAGCTGAATGTAAAAGCTTGTGTTGAGGATTTCTTATTAAAACAAGATGAAACTATGCTAGATATTTGAAACTTGTATTTATTCAAGAGGAGTTCGCTTTATATTTTTCATCTTTTCAGCATTGCTTGTTGTGGAATGGTAAAATCCATTCATGTGTTTCTGAAAAACTGAGCACAAATTTAGCCTTGGTAAATTCAATCATGGTTCCTCAGTGAATAAATGCAGAGTGTTTGTTTGCTTCTTTTCTTCTTCATGTGGTAGAGAAACTTATGTAATTTCATTAAAATTTTTCAAAAAAATCCTTTCAAAATTCCCCCTCCCCCTTCTTTCTCCCTGCCCCCTTTCATTTAAAACTTTTAATACAAATGCATTTATTTTTTTTTATAAATCTGCAGTTGTTAAAATCAAGCTTTCTTTAATAACATATTTTTAAAGTTTAGCACTTAGTGAAATTAAGAACCTAAAGAACTAGTGTCTGGTTAGTTTATTTGCTGACTGAAATAATTTCCATGAAATGCAGGATTTGAAAATTCAGATGCATACAGCTCTATTTATTTATAAAGTGTAATTTGCATAGTGTTGGGTTTTAATTAAAATAAATTCCTTAAATGGTGGTGACTAAAAGATAAATTAGAAGTTGTACTATGCAACATTTCCTTTGTGGTATCTGTGATAAGGCATTTATACCAATGTTTGTCTATAATTCAGAATCAATATTAGAATGGAATTGTATTTTATATCTTTTATCTCTATTTTATAAGGCCTGTTTGATCTTGGAATATATGTGTTATATGACATGTATAATTTATGTATATATAAATACTATATATGAGATAAAATTTGAAATATGAAAATAATATTTTCAGTTTTTAGCCATCTGCCCTTGTAATAGTTGAAAGGCTTAAATCAAGTAAATTTGCTTGTCTTTTTATATTATTTGTATTTTCTTTATGAAACAAAGGTCGGAGATAATTGGATTATTTCTTATCTAGAGTGTGTGCATGAATATTGACATGTTCTGAAAATACGTAAATATAGTCAGAATGAATTAAGACTCATTGAGCAGATATTAGATAGTGAACATTTACATGTGAACTATTACACATAATCATTTCAATAGTCAGAGGAAAAATGGTTGAAGGTAGTACTCATTAGCAGAAGTTAATACTACTACTGCTCACACCAGCATCAATTCTTGAGAGCCTATGAAATGAAAAGAATAACTTGAGCCAGGTAAAGGATATCCATCAAAACTCTTCAATAAGTCTTACACTTAATTGGGGAAATGTTAGAAGCATAGCCTTTAAACTTAGGAGCACGATGCTAGAATTCCTACCCAGTAAAATAAGAAAAGAATAAATAGTATAAGAAATGAAAGGAAGAAAGAAAGCTTTTTAAATTTACAGATGATTGTCTATATGGAAAATATAAGGAAAATCTATATGCAAACTATCAGCACTATTGCTGGATACAAGATAACTTTAAAAAGATAAATCATGCTTTTGTACCTTAACAGAAATGTTTAGACAGTGTGATTTTAAAAAGTTTTCCAGTCACAAGAGCAACGAAATGACATTACTCAGGGATGCATGTAATAAAAGATATATAAGAACTGTATGGGGAAGGTTATCAACTTTATTTAAGAACTTAAATCTAAATAAACAGATGAGTAGACACAACCATCTGGAGATGTCAAATATTTTCAGTATATATCTATTAATGCAATATAATTTTAAACCAAATTCAAAAGTTTGTCTTGTAGAACTTGGCAAGTTGATCCTAAAATTTATACGGAAAAGTAAAAAGTCAGGATTACTTAAGAGGAAAAATGAAGGGGGAGTTCACTTAATAATTTGTAGAGCTAAAGTAATTGGAATGGAAACAGATCAGGGAGGCACATGGCAGAGTTCAAGAATGACTGATATTTGTAGGGACTCTGTGTATGACAGAGTTGGTATAACAAATCAGTGGGGAAAGAATGAACTATTTGGTAATCAGTGCTGGGTTAGCCATATTGAAATTAAAAAAAAAAAAAAAGCTGAGTTCCTAATTCACATATACACAAACAATGAATTCATTAGATTAAAAACCTAAAATTGAAAATCAGAATATTAAGATTTTAGAAGAAATTATGTGATACTATCTTTATTACTTGCATCAGGCAGGAATTAGTAAATGAGTCCTGAAAGATATTAACCATAAACATTATTATTAAATAAAGAAACTTAAAAAGGTTTATTTATAAAAAAAATAAAAAAGTTTTATTGTGCTAAAATGGTAGGTAAGGACCTTTCTTGCTTATTGATTACTGTTCATCTGACCTCTCTCATCTTAAGCTCTACCCTTAGTTATATCCCTAGTTCACAGAACAGTACCTGAATGAATGTGACTTAAAAGCCCTTTCATACTTGTGGCCAGTTGCAGCACTGGAAACATTTGTCCTCTCATTTGCTTTGTTTAGTTGGTGGAAAAGTTTGAGGAGCACTCCTAATCAAGTGACTCCTGAAACTACTTTTTAGCCATATCTGGAAAATGGAGGAAGAAATTCTGTGTTTTATTCATAGTTTCAAATAAAATCTATATATTTAGTCACTAAGTCACTGCAGTCTTGAAATTTTCTGGGTGTTCTGAGGAAACAGTGTCCTGTAAGACATGGTTTCTGCCAACATGGAGCTTGGAGTCATGTAGTGGAAAAGGAGGTAAGCAAATCAGTGATTATTGCATGATAGATACTATGAAAAAGGTATACTATGGAAGCAAAGAGGACAGAACATTCTAAAACATTCTAAAGCAGAATATTCTAAAGTTCATAAAAATAAAAAAGGGCTATGGCTGTAAGCCCCTTGAGGACAGATATACTTGTCTTATTCTCTGTTGAATCCTTAGAGATCAGTATCTAGAATGTGAAAGGTACTCAGGAAAATTTTGTTGACTGAATCAGTAGAAGAGAATGAGGAATACGAAGTTGTTTGCTCATTTTTCTTTCATTCTTTTTTTTTTTTTTTTTTAAGATTTTATTTATTTATTTTGACAGAGAGCACGAGCTGGGGGAGAAGCAGACTCCTCGCTGAGCAGGACCCTGGGATCGTACCCCAAACTGATGACAGATGCCTAACTGACTGAGCTACTCAGGCACCCCATAGGTCCTTTGTTTCTTAATAGTCCCCTAAGTCTTTTGTGTGGTAGGTTTGCTTTTCTCTGATTTAGTTAATGCATCATCATAAAGCTAATCTTCCTCTGAAATCACTTTCATAATGTGATACCCCTATTTAAAAGTTCTTCAGGGAGGAGGGCTGCCTGCATGGCTCAGTTGGTTAAGTGTCTGACTCCTGGTTTCAGCTCAGAGCATGACTCAGGCTCCTGGGATTGAGCCCTGTGTTAGGCTCCCGCTCAGTGGGGAGTCTGGTTATCTCCCTCTGCCCCCTCACCCCACTTTCTCACTCTCTTTCTCTCTCTGTGGAATAGATTTTAGAAAAAAAAAAAAATCCTAAAAAAAATCCTTCCAGGGGATCCCTGTTTCTTACAGAAAGTGTAGACTTTTAAGCCTTGTGTTCAGGGTTCTCAATGTATGGTCACATCAAAGCTATCACAGAGTATGTCCATCTTTTCCAGAACATAACCCCACATCTATAGATAGGTTTTTTTTGTTTTTGTTTTTTTTCAATAGTCCCTTAAATGTCATGTGCTCATTTCAACTTCCATTCATGCTGGCTCATGCATCTGGAATGTACTTCCTTCTGCTCTTTAGTGAAACAAATCATGGTATGTTAATAATAGACTCAGCCCCATCAGGTGATTCCAGTCCATTGTGATCTTTTTTTCCTGATAGAAGGTATATGGATAATAATCTGAGAGATAATGTTAAAAAAAAAAAAAACGAAAAAACAAAAAACTGGGGCACTTGGGGGGCTCAGTGGGTTAGGCCTCTGCCTTCGGCTCAGGTCGTGATCTCAGGGTCCTGGGATTGAGCCCCGCATCGGGCTCTCTGTTCAGCGGGGAGCCTGCTTCCCTCTCTCTCTCTCTCTCTCTGCCTGCCTCTCTGCCTACTGTGATCTCTCTCTCTGTCAAAAAAAATCTTTAAAACAACAACAACAACAACAAAAACAAACTTTGAAGAAATTATATGAGGAAAATTTGGAAAAGAGATGGAAGTGGTCACTAATTCATTTCTGTCATTGAAGAGCCGCCAAAATCCATTTGAAAATGGTCACAGTTGTCTCATATCCAACCTTATTAGGGAAATGATTTCAGTCCAAACTCTCATGATTTCTGTTTTACTGAATTTTTCTCCAAAGTTACCATTAACTCTGTTTTATAAAATTTTATTGTTTATAACAATGCTAGTTTTTTTTTTAAATGAAAGTAATATAATGAAATAAAAATCTGTGGCAAATAGAAATAGAATTAAGGAAAAAAATTACCAGCACTTTTACTACTCTTACTCTTAGTATTTGGTATATAGAAACTCCTCCTTAAAAATTTCTTCTTTGGGGGTGCCTGGGTGGCTCAGTGGGTTAAGCTGCTGCCTTTGGCTCAGGTCATGATCTCAGGGTCCTGGGATCGAGTCTCACATCGGGCTCTCTGTTCAGCGGGGAGCCTGCTTCCCTCTCTCTCTCTCTCTCTCTGCCTGCCTCTCTGTCTACTTGTGATCTCTCTCTGTAAAATAAATAAATAAAATCTTTAAAAAAAAATTTCTCCTTTGGGTGGGGGACTAGGTTAGCCTGATTGATGGGTATTAAGGAGGGCATATATTGCATAGAACACTGGGTGTTGTACACAAACAATAAATGATGGAACATTGCATCAAAAACTCATGATGTATGAGTGACTAATATAACTGTATGGTGACTAATATAACATAATTTAAATAAACATAAAAATAAAAAGTTAGACCCCCCCCCCCCAGCCCGCCAAATTTCTCCTTTGACAGTTATAAGGTTGGGTACCAGAGTAAAAGCTCCTCAGCTCTGCTCACCACAAGCTCATGATGTCAGCAGTTGACTAGGCTCTAGTAAGTAATGTCTTGCCCACCATTCTGTTGGGTCTGTAATTAATTTGATGTGATTTGAAGATATTATTAACCCCCTTAACTCTTAAAAGAAAAAAAGTCTGAATGTGTTAAGATTAGTAAAAAGAGCCAAATCATTATAATAGAGAATCATAAATAAAGATTATTTAAAAATTAGAAAGTATGAAAAAATGATATAGTGAAAGCATAAATCATGATGCAACAGGAATAATATTGACTGTATTCAATTCATTGTAAGGAGATAAGGAATAGTATATGTGCCTAAAGGTTATTTAATTAGGTGGAATACTAATTAACATGATAATTCTAGAGAAGACAAAAAGTGTTTCAGACTTCAAAACTGAGCATAAAGTGCTGTTGATATAATTGCTGTTACAACCCACACATGATTCCATATAATCACCTTCATATATACAGAAAAGGCACATAATGAAAGCTATTTGACAAAATTCAACATCTTTCAGATTTTTAGAACTTTTTAATTAGAAAGCAATGGGTAAAGGCTTATGTAAGCATCTTACTTAATAGTACAGTATTAAAACAGTAGAAATAGTCCCACTAAAGAACAAGATAGGGTTACCTACTATCATGCCTGTGTTAGTTATCGTTGTTTATAGGTACTGTCCGATGCAATTAGATAAGAAGAAATACATGGTAGGCATATTATTGAAAAGGAACAGGCAAAATAAGCATATTTTTACCTGGAAATCAAGAAAATCAAATGAATATTATTAGAAACAAAGTAATTAGATGACTGGTTATAAGAAGGAGCTTGGAAGTCCTCACTCTATTCTAACAAATAAAAAGCAGAACAAGGGGGCGCCTGGATGGCTTCAGTGGGTTAAAGCCTCTGCCTTTGGCTCGGGTCATGATCCCAGGGTCCGGGATCGAGCATTGGGATCTCTGCTTAGCGGGAAGCCTGCTTCCTCCTCTCTCTCTGCCTGCCTCTCTGCCTACTTGTGATCTCTGTCTGTCAAATAAATAAATAAAAATCTTAAAAAAAAAAAAAGCAGAACAAGTTGAAAGTCAACACCTCTTCTTAGATCCGTCAGAGAACTGAGGTTGCGGGCCAAATGGCTGCCCTCCACGTTGGACAGACAGGTAGAGCAGAAACCTTCTCAGGAACCAGGATGGTGTATCAGCATAGGAACTGTAATTGATGAATTTCTGGAGGCTCACAATGGACAAGTCTGAGAGATACAACTCCAGGAGACCCCACATTTAGGAGGTCTTTGTACTTTTCTGAGTTTTACCAACAAAAACCCTACCAGGTTCATACAGAGAAGAGTGAGAAAAATCTCTTCTCTGGCAGAGGGAGGGGAAAAATAGCCAGTTTTTGAAATATGTTGAAAACATTCTGTTCTCTTTGGTAAAAGCCTACCCTTGAGAGAAACTATTTTACTTGCCTACCCTGCCTGGTTTTGTCAGAGCCTGCCTGACCTGGGAGAAGGGAAATACCCAATTCTAGCCTTCTCTTTCTAGGGGAAGAGAAGTAGAAGTATAAACTTCAGTACCATCCAGCCATCCTGTCCCACCTTGAGTGGGGAGACTAAGAAGCACTTGTGAGTGTCAGGGCCCAGGGGTACAAGCTCCTTAAAAGACTGAAGACTGGACGCCTGGGTGGCTCAGTGGGTTAAAGCTTCTGCCTTCGGCTCAGGTCATGATCCCAGGGTCCTGGGATCGAGGCCTGTATCGGGCTCTCTGCTCAGCGGGGAGCCTGCTTCCTCTTCTCTCTGACTGCCTCTCTGCCTACTTGTGATCTCTGTCTGTCAAATAAATAAATAAAAAATCTTAAAAAAAAAAAAAAAAAGACTGAGGACTGTAGGACTTAGTCATAGGACTATAGAACACTTCCGCTCCCACCACCACACCTTAACCATGGTATCACTAAAGGCCTGATTATTTCAGTTCTTTTTACCTAGTACGTCATGTCCAACTTTCAACAAAAAAAAATTACAAGGCATACTAAAAGCCAAGTTTGATATATAAGAATCAATAGCTTCCTATTATGAAAATACTTTTAAGTATATACTTAGGTATTTAAATATATATATTTAAGGGAGGGAAAGATCCTATTTATAATAACAATTGAAAATATAAAATATCCAAAAATAAACTTAAGATATATGCAGAGATTTTATGAAGAAATTTTAAACTCTGATGAATAATATAAAAGAACACTTAAATAATTGGAAAGACATACCTTGTTTGATATGAAATTGAAGTGCTCAATATTGTTCAGATTTTAGTTCTTATTCTGTAAAAATATGGTTCAAACTTGACAAGTTGATGCTAGAATTTGTAATGACAGAAGTCTGGAAATAAGAGAAATGTTTTTTCGGGGTTGATTTTATGCTTATAATTGAATACTGTGCAGTCTTTGGAAAGAAGAGGTGGATCTCCACATATGAATATGAAAGTATGTTCAAGACAGTTAAAAACAATCAAGAATTAAACAGGGTGTATAAGTTCCCATTTGTTGGGAATTGTTGGGGGAGGAGTAAAAGAAACTTGGATACACAAACAGGTAGTATTACTTAGAGGCGGGTAGAATGGAGACAAGGAGACATGTTTGGAGGCTCTGAACAATTCCAAGTAAAAATTGATAAAAAGACATGAGCTAGGGTAGTGACATAATGCAAAGTGAAGGACAGATTTGAAAACATATGTATGTGGACAGAATGCATGAAAGCTGCCTTAATGTTGTAGATTAGGGGGAGAGCGGAGTTAAAGACGATGGCCCCCAATTTCAGATCTGGTGACAACTTTTGGTTCAGTTTTCTTTTCTGTTTTTTTTTTTTTTTTTTTTTTTTTTTAAAGATTTTATTTATTTATTTTTGACAGAGAGAAATCACAAGTAGACGGAGAGGCAGGCTCCTCGATGAGCAGAGAGCCCGATGCGGGACTTGATCCCAGGACCCTGAGATCATGACCTGAGCCGAAGGCAGTAGCTTAACCCACTGAGCCACCCAGGCGCCCCTTGGTTCAGTTTTCTGATTGCCTCTCCTTTGTACACTTCGTGCACAGCCAAAAGAGATGACCTTAATGTGTCCTTCAGTCCTTGCTCACTCCCTAACTCCCTTCTTTCTTCCTTCTGCTCTTTTTTGCCCCCTCATAGCTTTAGCTGTTGTTTCTTTATGAATGACTTCCACCTCTTACCTCTGGTCCTGGTCTCTTTCTCAGCCTCGCATCCCTCGTTTTGTTACCTGCTATACAGTTGCACCAGAATGCTATCACGTCATGAGCATAATCTCAGTACAGTTACACAGTGCAAGTTCAGCTGCCCTTGCAAGGTATATGTCACCTTGGAAAAGTTGCTCAACTTCTGTAAGGTCACTTACCCCATTTGTAAATAGGAATAGCACAAGGTAGGACTGTTCTGTATCACAAGAGTATATCCTCCTAAGTTTTTGGCTTTAAAGATCTTATTTCTGGGACGCCTGGGTGGCTCAGTCAGTTAAGCATCTGCCTTCAGTTCAGGTCCTGATCTCAGTGTCCTGGGATTAAGTCCCTCATTCGACTCCCTGCTGAGCAGGGAGCCTGCTTCTCCCCATACCTCTGCCCTTCCCCCTGCTTGTGTGCTTGCTCTCTGTCTCTCTCTCTCTCTCTAATAAATAAAATCTTCAAAAAAAAAAAAAGATCTTCTTTCTATTATAAAATAATATCTGTCATAGTAGTTATTATTATGGTTATTTTAATGTTCTCAGTTACTAGAAAATAAAAAGTCTGCAGCCCTACGCTCCCCTTTTGCGACCCCCACAGTTTCTCCTATTTATATTTTGTATTAGCGTGGTGCACTTGTTAGGATTGATGAACCAGTACCGACACATTATTATTAGCTAAAACCTTTAGTTTACATTAAGGGTTTACTCTTTGTGTTGTACATTTTGTGGGTTTTGACAAAAGTATAATGCAATGTTTCCACCATTGCTGTATTGTACATAATAGTTTCATTGCCCTGAAAAATCCTCTGTGCTCTGCCTGTTCGTCTCTCCTTCCCTTTCATTGAACCCTGGCAACCACTCATCTCTTTACTGTCTACATAGATTTGCCTTTTCCAGAATGTCGTATAGGTGGAATCGTCTAGTACATAGCCAGATTGGCTTACTTTCACTTAATGGTATGCCTTTAGAGTCCCTCCATTTCTTTTTTTGTCTTGAAAACATTTCTTTCTATTGCTGAAAAATACTCCTTTGTAGGGATGTACCACAGTTTGTTTATCCATTCATTGAAAGACTTTTTGGTTGCTTCCAAGTTTTCACAGTTAAGAACAGCTTGCATTTAAAATTATTCAAGATTCAGATTTGAAAATTTTTCTTTATATTAGCTGTATTCATTTCCCATGAACTGAGTGGCATAGAACACAGGAATTTATGCTTTCATAGTTCTGGAGTGTGGTATTGTGATATAATAAGACATACATGTTTTGGTCTTCATGCTCAGCTTCTGGCCAGAGCTCCTAAAACCTTTGTAATTTTACCAAGTGATAAGGCCCATAGGAGGATCTTTTGATATAATATTTGGTTTTGGTTTCTGACTCCTGACAGTTCCAGAGTGCTAAAAGCGAAAGAAACATCTTTGTTATAGCACACACCTTTCAATCTTACCTGAGTTTATGTTAGTGAGGTGACCTTTGGAAAGCCTCTAAGAATGGGGGCCTGGTTGTCAGGGGAACCACCCTTGTGACTAGAGGTTTGGAACTTTCAGCCCAGACTTTGACTTAGTCATTAATGGTCAGTGATTGAATCAATCATATCTGAGTAATGAAGTTTCTATAAAAACATCCTGACTGAATGGGTTTAGAGAGCTACTGGGCTGGTGAATTCTTGGTGGTACTGGGAGGTGATGCGCCCACCCAACCAGGGCATGGAAATTCCATACACCCTCTTACCTTGTACCTTGCCCTCCAGGCTCTTCCAGCTGGCTGCTTTTGAGTTATATCCTTTACAATAAATAGGTAATGTGAATAAAATGTGGCTCTGAGTTTTGTGAGCCATTCTAGCAAATTATTGAACTTGGGAGGGGAGTCATGGGAACGTGACTTATGGGTGGTTGGTCAGATATACAGGTGACAGTCTAGGACTTGAGATAGGTACTTGAAGTGGGGATCAGTTGTGTGGACTGAGAGACCCTACTCTCAGCTGGTATCCACTGAGAATTAAAGAATTGTTTCCTATGGAAAAACACACCATGTTCAGTTATCAGAAGTGTTGAGAGTAGAGAGTGGAAAACGGTTTTTCTTTTAGGAGGTTAGAATCTGAAATCAAGGTGCGAAGATTGGTCTATACTTCTCCCTTAGCTGCTGGGAAGTCCAGTGATCCTTGGTCTTCTTAGGCTTATAGATCCATCACTTGAATCTGTGCCTCTGTCTTCGCATGGCATTCTCCCTGTATCTCTGTGTCTTCATAGGGTCCTCTTCTTAAACGGACAGCAGTTATATCAAGTTAGGGCCCATCTGACTCCACTATATCCTCATCTTAACTAATTACATCTACAGTGACCCTATTTCCAAATTAGACCACATTCCCAGATACTGTCAGGACTTCAACCTATCTTTATTCAAGGGAGGAAGGCACAGTTAACTCGTAGCATGCAGTGATGCTTTCCAGACTGTTCTTCTTTCTATACTTAAGCTTTTTTGTTCTTGAATCATTGATAGTGATGTAATGTTACCCAGCCTTTGGTAGGTGTGGTTTCGACTGAAAACCAATTTGTCCTTGGCAGTGCTATAAAAAACAGTGTTCCTATGCTCAAATTTGTACTTTCAAATATACAACCAATAAGATTTACCCAGATGCCAGTTTGTGGCTCTGCCCTGTTCAGTTTGTTTGTATGGTTCATTTGCCTACTTCATGGTTTGTCAGTGAAGTTGTATAAAAAAATTAAATTGATGTTAACAATTTTTTATTGGAATTATCCAATGAAGAATGAGTACTTAATTTTTTTCCTTCACAGTTTTTAGTATATAAACTGTGGAGATAATTTGTAACTTCTACAGCTCATTTTTCCCTTTCAGGTGATTATAATGTCGGGTTTTGCAGATTTCCAAAACACTCTTTCCTGTTTTTCTGTCATCTGACATTCCATGTAAAAACTGACCCATAAACTTGCTCACATTCAGATCATCATTTCTAGACAAGGTTTCTGAATTTCCTTTATAGTAATTTCCTGATTAGAGTGAAAGGGACAGGGAGGGAGAGAAAGGGAGGTAGCTTAAAGTCACATGAAAAGTTACTGAGCAGTTTTAAAATAGTTTGATCAAGAGGGCGTGCAAGAAAACGGGGAACATTTTCATTGGGGAGAGAGCAAAAGTGAATTATGTTTTAGGTATAAAAGAATTATAAATTTCAGTCTGTATGGCAGGGTTTTATTCACCAGTAAGAATTTAATATGATGAATAAACTTTTCTTGACAATAAGGAAAGCATTAAATATCGTATAAAATGCTATCAAAGGACAGACCTTATATCATCTTATCTACTGATACAGCCAGAGTTCCGGAGGCAGGCAAGGATCTCTCGTATCTGTGTCATGTTTTATGTATTCCAGGGGACTTCTTTCCTCCTCTCATATCTGAGAGTCCTGACTTTTTCTACACTAAAGATATTTCCATGTTAATGCAGAAAGATCTAATGAATCATTCTGGATTTGCTGTCTTTATTCTTCAGACCCCCTTTTAGGAAGGTAGACCCTGGCCCTGGTGTTTTTGAGTTGTCCTCTTGTTCTGTTGAATCTCTATTTCTTATTACTGAAATATCTGAAATGTACTTCTTCTGAAGTAAAAATCATCAAGTGTTACTCAAATAATTGCTTGCATTTGTATCATAAGCTTAGGGCCAAATCTGATCACTTCTTCAAGTATCAAATATTCCTCTTTTTTTCTACTACCACAGAGTAATCCAGGATTTTGATATGTCTGATTATTATAATTTCATCTTTATCATATTTAGTTTTTTATACCTCCCTAACAATGTTATTTACCTCTCTCAGAGGCCTCCAGTGATTTTTCCTTTACTTGACCAGTGAATTTTAAAATCCTTACTCCTCCCCTGCCCAGCCAATATTTTATTATAAAAATTTTCAAATACGCTATTGAGTTGTAGGAATTTTTTTTTAATATATTTTAGAAATTAGCCCCCTACCAGATTTACAGATATGTTCTTCCATTCAAGTAGCTGGCCTTTTCATTTTGTCGCTGGTTTCCTTTGCTCTCCAGAACTTTTTAGTTTGGTATAGTTCCATGTGTTTATTTTAGCTTTTGTTGCCTTTGGTTTTGGTGTCAAATCCAAAAAACCATTGCCTAGACCAATGTCAAGGAACTTACACTCTGTGTTTTCATCTAGGAGTTTTAACTTGTTTCAGGTATTATTTCTCAAATCCTTAATGTATTTTGAGTTGATTTTTGTGTATGGTATAAGATAGGGGTCCAGTTTCAGTCTTGCACATAGCTGTCCAGTTTTCCCAACACCATTTATTGAAGAGACTGTCCTTTCCCCATTGTATATTCTTGGCAGCTTCGTTGTAATTAATTGGCCATATATATGTGGATTTATTTCTGAGCTCTGTATTCCACTGATCTTCATTTCTGTTTTTATGTCAGTACCATACTCTTTTGATTACTATGGATTTGTAATATAGTTTGCAATCAAGAAGTGTGATCCCTCTAGCTTTGTTCTTTTTCAAGATCACTTTGGCTATTTGGGATCTTTCGTGTTTCCATGTAAATTTTAGGATTTTTTTATTCTATTGCTGTGAAAATGTCATTGGGATTTTGATAGTGCATTGAACCTTTCATGTTTTTAATGCCGCAGTTTACCTCTTTTTATATTGTGTATTTGTGAAGAAATTATACTGGCTACAGTTATTTTTAATCTTCTTTTCCTTTAACCTTTGTAATACGTTAAGGGTTTAATATACCATCCTATTTCAGAATCTGATGATACTGTTACCTTTACCAGTGCAATGTATATTTTCATATGTTTTTATGTTTCTATTTAGTGTTTTTTTTTTTTTTTTTTTTCATTTCAGTTTGAACAAGTCCTTTCAGCATTTTTTGCAAGGGAGACTTTGTGGTGACGAACTCCCTCTGCATTTGTTTTTCTTTTCTTTTCTTTCTTTCTTTTTTTTTTTTTTTTAAGATTTTATTTATTTATTTGACAGAGAGAGATCACAGGCAGGCAGAGAGGCAGGCAGAGAGAGAGAGAAGGAAGCAGGCTCCCTGCTGAGCAGAGAGCCCGATGCGGGGCTCGATCCCAGGACCCTGAGATCATGACCTGAGCTGAAGGCAGCGACTTAACCCACTGAGCCACCAAGGCGCCCCCGCATTTGTTTTTCTGGGAAAGTCTTTATTGCTTCTTTAGTCCTGTCATTCAGTCCTGTCCTTCTGAAGGATACCTTTGCTGGATAAAATATTCATGGCTAACAGTTTTTTTTTTTCTCCTTTCTGTGCTTTGAATATCTCATTTCCTTCTCTCCTGGCCAGGTTACTGCTGAAAAATCTGCTGATAGCCCAATGATGGAAGTTCCTTTGTAGACTGCAGAGTGAGAAGGGTGTGGGTTTGGTGCTTGGGATGTTGAGGGTTTCTGTGGCTCAGAGGAGGGCATCCTTTAGATGAGGTTTTCCCAGTGACTCGTGGATGGGCTTCCTATTGGAGTACAGAGTGGAGAACTGCATCCCTTTCATCTCTGAAATTCTTACCTGTCTCTTTCCTGAACTCCTCCTTTTCCCTGTCACGGAGCTCTTGTTTTAATACTTGGGTTTCTTTAGCTGAGCACTGACTCACTCTTCTCCTTTTTCCCCATGGGAAGGATCCCTAACCTGCTTTTTCTCTGAACTGTGGAACCTTGTGGGTTCCTTGTAGGGAGAGGTGGTGATGGCCAAGCTCCTCTTACCCACTCTCCAGTGTCCAGATTTTTTTTCTTCCTGCCAGTGGCATGCTGGAACTTCTCCTCTAGAAACCTGGACTTCTGTGAAGGCTTTCTCATCCATGGGGATCGGCCCAAGTTAGCGTTTTCCAGGTGCTGTAGCCAAGAAGATTTGGAGACTGTTCATAGCTTCCTACTGTTTCCATAGCCCGTACCAGGTTCTTCCTGCCCTTACCTGCCGCGAAAGTGGGTGAGGCTCCTCCTGGGTCCCTTGATTCCAGAGCTCCTGTGGAGGCACTTGGGTTCGTGGAGAGGTGCCAAATTTTACATGTGAAGGGACAACAAAAATGAGGGCCATCTTAGGGTATGATGCCACGATACTGATATCACTCTTCTTGCTGTTTTCCTTGTAATATTAGAAATAGTAAGATGCTTGCTGTTTTGTAGCTAAATTTTCAGGGGTAAGAGAGATTTATGACATGCAGTCTCAAATATTAATACCTATCTCTTTTGGATCAGAGGGACAAAGCATCATGTGATTAGGGCCGTGGTGGAAAGAGACAGTAAAAACTTAACTTGATGCTGCTAAGAATAATAAGTATTTTTTCCATTTTACTAGCATCTTACAAAGCCCTTTATGATGCAACTGTCTCATTTCATATTTGCAAACCTGTAAGATAAAATCTTTCTTGATAATATAAATGATGAAACTAAGATTCAGAGAGTTTAATAGGGTGGCAGTAAGTGGATTTTTGGCGGGGAAGGGCAGGAGGGTAGTTAAGATGTAAAACTTAAGTCTTTGCTATACATCACAAATTTCTTTTTTTTTTAAACTAAATTAAATTAAAAATTTTTTTAGTGTGTGTGTGTTCCAAAATTCATTGTTTATGCACTTCAACCAGTGCTCTGTGTAATACCTGCTTTCCTTAATACCCACCACCAGGTTCACCCAACGCCCCTGCCGCTGCCCCCGCCCCCCCGCAAAACCCTCAGTTTATTTCTCAGAGTCCACAGTCTCTCATGGTTTTTCTCCCCCTCTGATTTCCCCCAGCTCACTTTTCTTCTCCATCTCCCCATGTCCTCCGTGTTATTCCTTATGCTCCACAAGTAAGTGAAACCATATGATAATTGACTCTCTGTGCTTGACTTATTTTACTCAGCATAATCTCCTCCAGTCCCGTCCATGTTGATACAAAAGTTGGGTATTCATCTTTCTCACGGAGGCATAATACTCCATTGTATATATGGACCATATCTTCTTTATCCATTCGTCCGTTGAAGGACATGGAAGGACATTGAAGGATATTCTTTCCATGGTTTGGCGACTGTGGCCATTGCTGCTATGAACATTGGGGTACAGATGGCCCTTCTTTTCAGTACATCTGTATCTTTGGGGTAAATACCCAGTAGTGCAATGGCAGAGTCATAGGGTAGCTCTATTTTTAATTTCTAAAGGAATCTCCACACTGTTTTCCATAGTGGCTGCACCAACTTGCATTCCCACCAGCAGTGTAAGAGGGTTCCCTTTCTCCACATCCTCTCCAACACTTGTTTCCTGTCTTGTTAATTTTGGCCATTCTAACTGTGTAAGGTGGTATCTCAATGTGTTTTTTTTAAGATTTTATTTATTTATTTGACAGAGAAAGATCACAAGTAGGCAGAGAGGCAGGCAGAGAGAGATATAGGCGGAGAGAGAGACAGGCTCCCCACTAAGCAGAGAGCCCGACGTGGGGCCCCATCCCAGGACCCTGAGACCATGACCCGAGCCAAAGGCAGAGGCTTAACCCACGGAGCCACCCAGGTGCCCCCTCAATGTGGTTTTGATTTGAATCTCCCTGATGGCTAATGATGATGAACATTTTTTCATGTGTCTGTTAGCCAGTTGTATGTCTTCTTTGGAGAAGTGTCTATTCATGTTTTCTGTCCTATTATTTGATGTGATTATCTGTTTTTTGTGTGTTGAGTTTGAGGAGTTCTTTATAGATCTTGGATATGAGCCCTTTGTCTGTACTGTCATTTGTGAATATCTTCTCACATTCCGTGGGTTGCCTCTTTGTTTTGTTGACTATTTCCTTGGCTGTGCAGAAACTTTTGATCTTGATGAAGTCCTAAAAGTTCATTTTCACTTTTGTTTCCTTTGCCTTTGGAGACATATCTTGAAAGAATTTGCTGTGGCTGATGTCGAAGAGGTTACTGCCTACGTTCTCCTTTATGATTTTGATAGATCCTGCCTCACGTTGAGGTCTTTTATCCATTTCAGGTTTTTCTTTGTGTATGGTGTAAGAGAATGGTCAAGTTTCATTCTTCTATACATAGCTGTCCAATTTTCCCAGCACTATTTATTGAAGATACTGTCTTTTTCCCACAGCATATTTTTCCTGCTTTGTTGAAGTTTATTTGACCATGGAGTTGAGGGTCCATATCTGGGCTCTCTACTTTTTTCCACTGGTCTATGTGTCTGTTTGTGTGCCAGTACCATGCTGTCTTGGTGATCACAGCTTTGTAGTAAAGCTTGAAATCAGGAAACGTGATGCCCCAGTTTTGTTTTTCTTTTTCAACATTTCCTTAGCAATTCAGGGTCTCTTCTGGTTCCATACAAATTTTAGAATTGTTTGTTCTTTGAAAAACTCTTTGAAAAGCTCTTTGAAAAAACTCTCAAAAAAGATCTTTGAAAAATACTGGTGGAATTTTGATCAGGATGGCATTGAAAGTATAGATTGCTCTAGGTAGTATAGACATTTTAACAACGTTTATTCTTCTGATCCATGAACATGGAATGGTCTTCCATTTTTTTGTGTCTGATACTTTATACGGAAAACCCAAAAGACTCCACCCCCAACTACTAGAACTCATACAGCAATTCAGTAATGTGGCAGGATACAAAATCAATGTATAGAAATCAGTTGCTTTTGGGGTGCCTGGGTGGCTCAGAGGGTTAAGCCTCTGCCTTCGGCTCAGGTCATGATCTCAGGGTCCTGGAATTGAGCCCTGCATCAGGCTCTCTGCTCAGCAGTGAGCCTGCTTCCCCCCTCTCTTTCTGCCTGCCTCTCTGCCTACTTGTGATCTCCGTCTGTCAAATAAATAAAATCTTTAAAAAAACAAAAACAAAAACAAAAAAACACACTAACAATGAAAATACAGAAAGGGAAATTAGAGAATCGATTCCATTTACTATAGAACCAAGAATCACAAGACACTTGGGAATAAGCCTAACCAAAGAGGTAAAGGATCTGTACTCAAGGAACTACAGAAAACTCATGAAAGAAATTGAAGAAGACACAATTTTCATATATATAAATTTTAATTCCCCTTTTCAGCTTAATTATTGCCTCAGGTAATTTTTTTTCTTCTTTCTAATTTATTTAAGATTTTATTCATTTATTTGACAGACAGAGATCACAAGTAGGCAAAGAGGCAGGTAGAGAGAGAGGAGAAAGCAGGCTGCCTGCAGAGCAGAGAGCCCAATATGGGGCTTGCTGCCAGGACCCTGAGATCATGACCTGAGCCGAAGGCATAGGCTTTAACCCACTGAGCCACCCAGGCGCCCCACCCCTTTTTTTTCTTTTTTAAAAGCAGGACATGTGGGTTATATTTTTGGTGACTTAGTATATCTGAGAATAACTTTCTGTTGCCATCAAACGTGTCAGTGGATTTTCTTTCAAAGATCTGGTTACATTTTGTTACTGTTTTTGGAGTATAGTTGTAGGGATCAGTTGAAGCTGGCCTGATCTTGCTTTGTACACAGCTTCCCCCAGACCCCTCTCTCTTTTGGCCTGTAGCCTCATGGGTTGTCTTTTAATTCTTACAGTTCAAAAACATTTGCTACAATTCACTTACATATACCTCTGTTCATTGATTTTTTTTTTTTTTTTTTTTTTTTTTTAGGGGGCTGGGGGCAGAGGAAGAGGTAAAGAATCTTAAGCAGGTTCCATCGTTAGCCCTGATGTGGGACTCTCGATCTCAAAATCCTGAGACCAGAACCTGAGCTGAAATCAAGAGTCAGATGCTTAACAGACTGAGCCACCCAGGCATCTCTGTTCATTGATTTTTATGTGGATCATAGCAAACTATTTTCATCAGCGAACTTAGAAAATCTTTATTCATTTTAAAAGCGTGTTCTTCACTTGTATCTTGGATTTTTGCTTGTATTCTGTTTTGATTTTTTTCTTTTGGGAAATAGAATTTTTTCATTGGCTCTTTATCATCTTCCTTCATGTTTTGATTTGCCTTTTTCCTACAAATTCTTAGAACAGTTTTCATGTTTGCCCTCAAAATAAATGCTGTTTTCTGATTAATCAGTTCAGTTCTTTATTATTTCCAACACAAATTTTGTTACTACATTTAAAATGTTTGTAATCATTCTTTATCTTACCCATTTTTCTTAGTATCAGTGTCTCTCCTTATTCCTTATGACTTTCTGTTTTATTTCTTAGGGAATATGGTTGATTTCCAAATAGCTTATGTTTCTGCTAATGCCTATAGATAATTCTTTTCAGAAGATTGCTTTTTTTGTTGAGCCTCAGGCAGATGCCTCCTTTTCCTTGTCAAATAATCTTTTTTTGTAGACCCTGTGGTTTTTTTTTCCCTCTTCTGTCTAAGGATAGATTTGTTCATAATCAGTGTTTGCCAACAAAGGATCTGTATTGCCCTTGGCCCTGCTCTGTTCACTCTTTTGAGTTCCTTTTATATCTTCAGCTCTGAAGAGAGTTGTATATCCTCTGGTGTGTGCCTATTGTTAAAACTCCGCCACCGGGGGCAGCTTTTCTGGGCAGATACTGGATCTTGATTGGCTTCTCTTTCTTGCCTTGCTCTGTGACATTCTGGTCAGAGCAAATATAAGAGAGCCTATGGCTCTCAACATGCACGACTTGCATGTCTCTTTTCTCACTTTATAAAGCTTTACTTATGGGGATGCCTGGGTGGCTCAGTAGGTTAAGCGGCTGCCTTCGGCTCAGGTTATGATCCCAGCATCCTGGGATCAAGTCCCACATTGGGCTCCTTGCTCTGCAGGGAACCTGCTTCCCCCTCTGCCTCTGCCTGCCACTCTGCCAGCCTGTGCTCTCTCTCTCTCTCTCTGACAATTAAATAAATAAAATCTTAAAAAAAAAAAAAAAAAGAAAAAGCTTTACTTATGAAGATAATGCCTCCTGTTCTATCCTGTGTTTGTGCTGGCACTGCCTTCCTCTCTGTTCCTGCATACAACACACATTTTCTGGGCTTTGCAGTTTTCTTCAGAGTGTAGAAATACAGAGAGACAGAAAAAAGTCCTGGGAAACAACACTGTAGCAGTCACAAGAATGTATACCTGTGCAGTGCGGGAACTCCTGTGGCTTTGTAGGGGACATAATCTCTGTATTTCCAAGTCTGGTGATAGGCAAAGGGTAAAGCATTTTATTTTATTTATTTTTTAAAGATTTTATTTATTTATTTGAGAGAGACAGAGAGAGAGAGAGCGTGCATGAGTAGGGGGAGGGGCAGAGGGAGGAGCAGACTCCCCCTGAGCAGGGATTCCAACTTGGGACTCAGTCCCTGGACCCCAGGATCATGACCTGAGCTGAAGGCAGACCCCTGACTGACTGAGCTTCCCAGGTGCCCCCAGGATAAAACATTTAAAATGATTTTTCACATGGGCAGCATGTTTGATTTTTGTTCTTTGTGTACTGTTTTAGTTGTTTTTGTATCTTTCAATCTAATTCTGTTATTTTCATAATTAGTAGAAGTTCTTACCAGATTCTAGTCATCAGTTTTTAGTCTAAATTTTTATTGTGCTCAAGAGAAAACACTTATTAACTATGTATTATGTGACAACACTGTTGTAAATGTATTAACTCATTTAACACTTTTGTGGAGTAGTATGATTATTACCATTTTATAGAGGCATAAAGAAGTTGATCACTCTACCCAAGAGGACTTAGCATGTGGCATGGTCAGGATTTGAACCCAGGAAAAGTGTATATATTTGCATATTGCAAGTTTATATCCTGTTTTTCTGCATTGTCACAAGCTCATTCTTCCTCCCTCTCTCCTTCCTTCCTTCCTCCTGCTCTCTTTCTCTGACTTCCTAAATTTAGAATGCAGAAGATAAAAAATTATATGTTTGTGTATGTTTTAGTTCTTTAGGTATTGCATTAAGGTTACTTTATGAAACAAATAATTAAGCTTTCAAAAGAATGATATTATTTGTTTAGATTGCAAGTTTATTAAACAGAATTAATTTGTTCTTTGTAGTTCTTAGTTTTTTGGCCTTAGGTGAACACTGAGCTCTGGCAGTAGTATCTAACTATTTTGTCTAACCTCCCTAAACACCTAACTTAAAGTGAGGAATGACTTAATTATCAAGAAGAATTAGATTCCTTAGATTAGTACTGCCAATATGGGCACCGCTAGAAATATGGCTGTTGATCATTTGAAATGTGGCTGCTCTAGATTGAGATATGCTATAAGTAGAAAATACAGTCTGGGTTTCAAAGGCTTAGTATGAATAAAAGAATATAAAATACCTCATAAATACTTACTACATATAAAAATACTTACTACATATTGAGAAGACAATATTTTTATTTATTTATTAGATTAAAATATATTAGAATCAATTTTTCCTGTTCCTTTTTACTTTTTTAATGTGACTACTAGAAAATTAAAAGTTACATATATGGGTTGTGTTATATTTCTGTTCAGTATTCAGAAGTGTCTAAGATATGATACCTCTTCTTTCAGAGTCTGGTAGCAAGAAAGCAGTTAAGCAGAGTGGTGTGGTAAGTGCTAGATAGGAGCGCATGCAGAAGAGACCTCTAACCGAGTTTGAGGGGCCTGTAGAAGGTGACCTTTAAAACAGCAGTGCTGTTTTCCTTCCTTTTTACCTTCTTTTGAAGTCTCTAAATCTGCTTTTTGGATTGAAGGAAAGAAGAGTCAAAAGCTACTTTAAAAAGTGAGCATCTTTTTTCTAGTGGTATTGGTTCTCAGTCTAATGAAATGAGTCAGGGTTGAAGCAGAAGGCCTGAGGGTGCACAGAGACCACTGCTCCTCCCTCCGCCAGAACTGGCTTAGACAACCAAATTGATGCTGGTGTCCTTTGCTAAGTATGGAACACAGGTCGATTTGAGATCTGTTGAGTTCACAGAGTCTGGGGGACATCTGGTTGGGGAGGAATATTAGCAGTGGGATGAATGGAACTTAGAGTCCAAGAAAAATCTTGGCTGACAGTATAGATTGAAGTTAGGTGAAGTCACAGATAGGGTATGAGATATCAGCAAGTGAGTAAAGTGAGGTACAGACAAAGGTCTGGGGAATGAGGAAGGTTGAGGAAAGGGAATAAAGGTCATTGAAAAAGAATGGTCAGAGAAGGAAGAGTTTGACAGGACAGTATGCTTTCAAGAAGCAGGCAAGTGTAGATAGTGTCAAATGTAGTTAAGAGATAGAAATAAAGACTGAGAAATGTTCATTATCTTTAGTAATGAGTAGGTGATTGGGAAGAAAGTAGGTTCCCTGGAAGGATTGGGTTAGGAAGCAAAGCCAGATTGCAGAATGTTGAAGAATTAATGGGAACTAAAAAATCTGGAGACAATGAAGATTATTGTTTGGTAGTAAAAGAGGAAGAGGTGGGGAGGCTTGTGGTAGCTAGGATGACATATTTATATTTAGTTTATGACAACGTGTTTGTGTGCGTGTGCGTGTGTGTGTGTGTGGTTGTTTGGGTTGTGAATCTATTATACAGATACATGTTTCTGTATCTGTCCATTCTTGGAGTCCAGTATAGTGTTGATCGTGATTTTAATCTATTTAAGATCTCTCTTCAACAAGATACTTTATTACCATCATTTCCAAATTCTCTAAACATTAAATCTACGTAAGAGCCTGATTTTATCTGGGTTTAAATGCACTAAGGCCCCTGGGCATGGCTTAATGGAAGAAACATGGGCTTTGCAGTCCACTAAACTATAATTCATATCTAGATTCTGACTTGTTACTGTGTGATCTTGAACAAGTTAATTGTCACATCTGACTTGTTTTTCTTCATTTAGGAAATGAGGATCATAACAGATATCTACCCTTTATGGGGCTGTTGGGGAATTCACTGAGAAAAATGTCAAGTGTTTTGAACAGCACCTTACACGAAGTAGGCACTCAGTCAATGCTGGGTAGAAAAACTGCAGCTTCACATGTTATACATGCCAACATCACAATCTCTATAACTTAATTTAAAGTAGTATGTGTGATATAATGTTGTAACTTTAAATAAGAGCAAGTATGCTCAATTGAAATTAGAGTGAAAAAGTAGCCTTTGAATAAAACATGTTTCTTTTCTTGTTCCCTCCTCCTCTTTCCAATCCAGGTCCTGAGGGAATCTAACAAATTAGCAGAAATGGAAGAACCACCCTTGCTTCCAGGAGAAAATATTAAAGACATGGGTCTGTAATGGTATTTTTTGTTGAATTTCCTTCTCTTTTCTGAGTGCACAGACTATTCAGTACTCTCAGTGTAGAGAGAACAGGTTCATTGTCCAAGACACCTCCTGTCTGGCAGCACTCATTACTGCCACCCTTCCCAAGATCTGGTGTGGCCCCTAGGCCTAGACCCTTACACCTGCTGGTTTTGTAGTTGGACTGTAGGGTAACATGCAGATTGAGTTATATTCTGCTGCTTTTCCGGTTTGCTCTACATTCATTGAAAGTAGGGGCCTTTTTTTTTTTTTTTTTTTTTTAACTCATGCTGAATTTTCAAGAGTATTTCATTATTTTGAATGACTACAGTAAGAAATTGGTTTGCCTAGATAAAACATTGGATTGTCGCTTTGTACAAGTGATTTTTTCTTAAAACACATTCTTTTTTTCTGTTTCCTTTATTTTATCTGTTCTGAATAAACTCGTGTCAGTTTTTGGATGAAGGTATTTCATCTCCATTGCAACGCAAGCTGTTTGCATGTAGGTGCTTTTCTTCTGCAGCCTAAAGAACTAAGCAGTAACTGATTGTATGGACTTTTTTTTTGTTGTTGTTCTTATGCTTTTACTTCATTAAATCTGTATGGTGATCTAAAAAATACCATAGCTTTTGAGGAAAGAAGTAATGTGTTTGGAGAACAAATGGCTTCTTAGCCAGAGAAACAGCACCTTTCATTTTATTGTCAATTTACAACATGGGGTGGAAGAGGAACCAGGGAGGGAAATTGAGGAGTGAAGAGAGTGTGATTAACGGTGTGAGCTAGAGAGAGCCAGACTGTGTACTTACCTTTGTCCAGGTAGGTCCTTTACTTCTCCCCTTCTGTATTTTGGATTCAGTTCTTCCTGTGCACTGGGCGCCATCTCACCATCTCTGCCCATCTAGTGGACACCTGCCATGAGGGCACAACTCACACGCCTCTCCGTTCCTTGAACTTTCCTCATCCCACAGCAGAACGGACTTCCCCTTCATTGTATTATTTAGTATATATTTTTATGTCTCTTTCTGTACAGATTGCATGCTCTCATCTATTACATTTGTTTGTATATATTTTATATCCTTACAGACAGGTATTTTCAAGGTCATTTTAGTCTATCTCACCGAAAATATGGCTTCTTCCCCTTTGAACTCAGTGAAAATTTGAGAGGGTTAGTAAATCTAAGCTCTTTTGGTACCACCAGGCAGTATCAGTATTCTAAAATTTAGAGGACTACCTAATATATTAAATATTCTGGTTGAAAATTATCTGTCTAGACTTGATTATATGCAAAAATGACATTGAATGTAAAGTGTAAGGCTAGAATAACCTTGAATATGTTAATTCCTCTAGAAGAGTCATTTGATTTTTAGTTGGCCTAATGTAAATCTTCAGTATAGTTTTTTAAGTTAGAGTAGTGTTAGGAACATCAATGGCATGCTTTAAGCAAGTCTCAGAGTATTGTGGTCTGGGTATATCAGAAATAGAGATAGCCCCAGACTACAGTATTTTAACCTTTAACACAGGAGTCAGATGGTGCTATGTTAGTGGCTTAGCTTTGCATGACATGATGGAAAGAGATTTGGAATTTGTAGTCAGAGGATCTGCTTTCAAGTCTTAATCTTAGCAGTTCCTGGTTCTGAAATATTAGGCTTTCGTTATACTTCTCTCAGCCCTGGTATTCTCATTTAAAATTTATAGGTGTAAGTATAAGTCTTATATAGGTTTGTTATGAAGGTTAAAGGAAGTACTCAGGTGAAAAATACTTTATAAACTCTGCAGTGCAGGGGCATCAGTGCTGGGTGTTCCTACTGTCATTTGCTCTGGTGCGGTTCCGGTCATAATCTCTCATCTATTTGGTGCAAATCCTGCGAAGCACAAATTCTTTCTTCAGTGTGATTTAGCTACTACCAAACTGAGAAGGAAGGATAAAGTGGATAGAACAAATGATCAGTGATAATAGTAACATAGATATAAACTCTTTTGTATGTGTAGTACTTTCATGAATATTATCTCATAATTTTAGAATAAAAGGTAAGATGTAACAAAAACATGGGGCTAAGAGGGATATACCTTGAGGCATCTTATAGAACAATGAGGTTGATTTTCTTGTGTAAGTAAGAAAACTGGCTCTGGAAAGAATCCAGAAATGTTTTAGTCACATTGAATAAGGCCTTTCTACTTGAGGTAAAAATTTATAAGAGCAAGAAAGTATATGCAAGGCAAGTTTGTGTATCTTTCCATATGATGAGTTTATTTAATTTTAAAAGTGCCCCTCTAAATGAAACATGCATTGGAGACAACAGTTTAAAAAATGTAGCTCATACTTGAACATTCCTGAGGGAACTACTTTGAAGGTTAGAAATGTTTGTTGTAAGATCAGTCTCATTTCAGATTCCATACAAAATGTTCAGTCCTTCAGAGTAGTGAGTAAAAAGCAAAGTCAGGAAGTTATAATACCTTATTAAATGTATCTTATGTCCCTGCATTTTCCCAGAAGTCCTTTGGAAAGTTCTTTGCAATTTGTTGCTTCAATTTGTGCCTTACTTTCTGGAGTGATGAAGATATTCCTTTACTTGCTCATTTGCTGCTATAATGACATACCAGGGATTTATGAATATTTTAAGATGTAAAAAAGTTTGTAGCGGGCATTATGAACTCTACCATATTAAATACTATTTTGAGCTAGTGGTAGCTGAGTTATCCTGCTTAATTAATGAATGTTTTAAAAAGCATTATACTGTGTAGATCCATTATTTATCATTTAATAAAACAATTCTTGAGATTGTTTCTTTCCAAAATTCGACATCAGTTGCTTGGTCAGGAATATAATATCCTCTTATTTTACTATTATCTTTCAAAGAGATAATGTTTCATATACATTGCATTTCTCCTACAATACTTTCCCCATAAGTAAATCAGGTCAGGAGTTTCTCTTCTATATTTCCGATATATTTTTAGAGAAATGTTGATACATTAAACTGACCAGAAGACAACCAGCAGTTTGATGAGGTGACCTGGAAACTGTGCTGATTGGTGACTGTGGCTTGAGACATCTGCAGTTATTAACTGAATCACTACTACCCTTCCATCCACTACTCTAGCTTCCGCATGTATTTTATCCAGCAGGGATAGAGGCTAGCCTTGTCTCCTGTCAGAGGGTAGGGGTCATCTCTACCTCTTCAGTCCCTCCCAGATTTCTGCATGGTTAGAAGCCTGGATTTGGCTTCTGGGTTCTGTTGGAACACTGATTCTGTCATTTTGGAATATAGGTTAGAACAGCAGTCAGAATTTTAGTAAATTTCACTTCTGAAAAGATGAGAGTGCAGTTTTTAATAGTGCATGTTGTATAGTAAATTGTGGACTCTTTGCTTTTGCAGCCAAAGATGTAACTTATATATGTCCATTCACTGGTGCTGTCCGAGGAACTCTGACTGTCACGAATTATAGGTTATATTTTAAAAGCATGGAACGGGTAAGACTTGTTGGATTAGATTTTTATATGTACATCTGTATGTTCTTTGCAGTTTTGTTCATTTTTTATCATTTTTAATTAAGGCGTTTCTAATTAAAATAATTGTACAGTATCGATTGCTTAGTTTTAATTGTTTTCTTTTTTTTTTTTTCTTTCCTTCCCTTAGGATCCCCCATTTGTTTTAGATGCCTCTCTTGGTGTGATAAGTAGAGTAGAAAAAATTGGTGGTGCTTCTAGTCGAGGTGAAAATTCTTATGGACTAGAAACTGTGTGTAAGGTAAATGTTATACTTACACAATTTTATTTGGTTTGAAAAGCTTTCTTTTTAAATTTTATTTATTTATTTGACAGACAGAGATCACAAGTAGGCAGAGAGGCAGGCAGAGAGAGAGGAGGAAGCAGGCTCCCTGCCTAGCAGAGAGCCCAATGCGGGGCTCGATCCCAGGACACTGGGATCATGACCTGAGCTGAAGGCAGAGGCTTTAACCCACTGAGCCACCCAGGCACCCCTTTGAAAAGCTTTCTATTAAATAGAGCCTATGTGCAGAAACTGGTTTCCAAACTGTAAAGTACATTTCATGCTGTAACATCATTCTAGAAGACAACAGCAACATTTAAGAGTAATAAAAGGTGATCTATCATGAATTAGGCTTGAATTCTTTTGGACCCAGTACAAGATACTTTGACATTGATTATTTCATGTGTATATATTTATATATGTGTGTATATATACACACCTCATCTTCTTTTCCATTCATCTGCTGATGGACACTGCTTCCATAGTTTGGCTATTGCAAATAATGCTGCAGTAAACACAGGAATGCATGTATCTACTCAAATTAGTGTTTTTTGTATTTTTTGGGTAAATATCCAGTAATATGATTACTGGATTGTAGGGTAGTTCTATTATTAATTATTAATTTTTTGAGGAACCTCCATACTGTTTTCCACAGTGGTTGTACCATTTTGTATTCCCACGAAGAGTGCAGGAGGGTTTCTTTTTCTCCACATCCTCACCAACACTTGTTTCTTGAGTTTTTGATTTTAGCCATTCTGACAGGTATGAGGAGTTACCCCATTGTGGTTTTGATTTGGAGATGTCTAACTTGTATTAAATGCATTGACACTTGAATGAAACTTAAGATTTTTACACTTTCATCATTCTGTTCAGTCATAGACATTTCATCTCTGGTGTCATTTCAGTTGGTAGCTGTTCTCATTATGGCCTGATTAATACCTGTGCACATTTCAGTTCTAGAAATCCTTTTGTTTTTTTTTTTCCCTGCTTTTCTGCCAGTGCCAAACGTAAAAGCAACAGCACATGCATAAATTTCAAGTTACTTTCTTTCTTAATTTTTTTTTTTAAGATTTTTATTTATTTATTTGGCAGGGAGATTACAAGTAGGCAGAGAGGCAGACAGAGAGAGAGGGGGGAGCAGGCTCCCTGCTGAGCAGAGAGCCTGATGTGGGGCTCGATCCCAGGACCCTGAGATCATGACCTGAGCTGAAGGCAGAGGCCTAAGCCACTTAGCCCCTCAAGTTACTTTCTTATGCTAATCTTTATTTCTGTAAATCTAGTAATAAAGGTAATGACTACTAATTATTTTTATACATTTTCCTTCATAGTCAGAAGGGCTCTAAGAGTATAATAGCTGTGAAAAATGTGTCAAGCACATTGTCTCCTAATCACTTTATTGTAATCTAATAGTAAATGGAGCGTAGAATATGAGAGGACATGAAATCTGGATCATTTTAAATACAGTTTTTCCATGGAGCAAGATCATTATCAACAAACGCAAACATTTGTAGGGCCCCATCTGTGGCACTTTTAGATAACCCTCCAATTAACAAGAGTGATTATGAACATCTCTACTAGTTGTAAATATATTTACTGAGGAAGAAACAAGGTATCAGCTTAGGTTTCCGCACATGTTTGTTTTAAAGTAAGGTAAAGCTAGCGTCCTCGTTTTGGATCAGATTTGTGATAAAATGGCCTACTTGTTTGTGTACTGCAGATGCATTAGAGTGCAGTGTTCCTGTATTCAGTCTTATAGAATAAATATAATAAAGCTATTTTGAATTCTGCTTAGATTAAAACACTTAGATAAAATGGGTAGTCTTGAAATTATTTTTTTAGAAGATTTTTATTTATTTATTTGACAGACAGAGATCATAAGTAGGCAGAGAGGCAGGCAGAGAGAGAGGGGGAGGCAGATTCCCTGCTGAGCAGAGAGCCCGATGTAGGGCTCAATCCCAGGACTCTGGGATCATGACCTGAGCCGACGGCAGAGGCTTTAACTCACTGAGCCACCCAGGCGCCCCTCTTGAAATTATTTTTAATCCCCAAGTTTTTCTTAGTGCAGTTAAGATGTCAGTAAACCAGAACATGAATATCTATATTGAGACTGAGCATAGAAAATTGCTTGAGGACGAATAACAAAAGGGAGCCCGGGACTTTAGATCCGACTGTAGAGGCAGGATGACATCAACCAAACATTTGGGAGTTTATCTGCCAGGAGGTGTTTGAAGAGCTTGGACCTGGAGAAGAGGAAGAGATTTATGTACAGTTTGATTCTATCAGTCCAGTAGCAGAAAACGTAGGAAGATCCAGTGAAAATGAGCCCTGAGAAGGGATCGTAAATAGGAAAGTTATCACCAGGCATGATGGGAACAAGGGCACTTATGAAATATAACAAGAGCTAATCAGGTTTTTAGTAGGGAAATCCATGACAAAAAATGGGCTTTCACAGGGAAAGGATACACACCGAGCTGTGTATCTACCAGTCATGATAGTGAGCTTCAGATACAGTATCTCTTATCAGGTGGTATCTCCTTTACTGGTCTGTTGTGAGTAAATAAGCAGAAATAAAATTTCTGTCCTCTGAATTTTGCCTTGTATTAGAGTGCCTTTTTTTCTTTTCAATTAGACATTGTGATTTCCCTTCCTCTAGGAGTTGTTGTCTTATTTTCGTATCCCACATTCACAGATCTTAATATTCTACAAGGTAGTTCTGAGTTATCCTTATGTGTTCATTAAATAAAAGGTGAACGGGGATCGATGACTTGGATCATAAATCTTTTCTAGGATATTCGGAATTTACGGTTTGCTCATAAACCTGAGGGGCGAACAAGAAGATCCATCTTTGAGAATCTAATGAAATATGCTTTTCCTGTCTCTAATAACCTGGTAAGATGTTTTTTGTCTTTGAAAAATGTGTATTGTAATTCTTGGTGCAGTGTAAAGAAACTTGTCTAGGCTACCTAGAATCTACATTTGTGATCCTACTTTGTCATTAAACCAGATGCATAATTTAAGTTTAATCTAACCTCTTGGAGCAGTTTCTTTTAGGTATGAAATGAGGAGGCTGAGCTAGCAGATTTCTGAGGTCCATTCCTGCTTGCTGACGTTCTATAATTATATGATCTTTCTATAGAGGGTGTTCCCACGATGAAAAGCTGTCTGTGGTCTTCATTAGGATTTGAAATCTCCTTTTTATTATTTTTTTTAAAAGATTTTATTTATTTATTTGAAATCTTTTTAATTAGGAGCTGAGAGTTAAGTCTAGCAATTTTAGAGGAAAGAGTGAGCAAATCTTAGCGGAGTTCCTGCTACCTGCTAGCAGTGGTGCCCCCTCATTAATGTTATGTAATCTAATTAATATTTTATAATATCCCGTGGTGGTAAATATTATTTATCCCTATTTTAGAGTTGAAACCAGGGGCAGGTAAGTAATTAACTCAAGGGTACAGCTAGTAGGGAGTAACATTTGTAATCAGAATTTGTTTTTTGATTCTTGTTTGAATGTTTTTCACCATAGTTGTTTCTGTCCTTCTGTCTACAAAGATGATAAATTAGATTTTCTTTTTTGGTACACTGATCACATGCCAAAAAACAATATGTTTATTCAGTATGTTTTAGAAAATGTAGCATTAACTTCAGCTGCTTAACTGCTGACATCTGTGATGTCAGACTACTTAATTTTATCAGAAGATGTCTTTTGTAACCTAAATAGCTTATATCTGAAGGAAATATGGTGATATGTTAGCATTTGATACATCTTGGTGGTGGGCCTCTGTGCTTTCCTATGTGTTTGAAAAATATGAAAAAAAACAAAACAATACATTTTCAAAATTATAAAGCAAGAGCCAAAACAACAATATGGAAAAAAAAGGACACCACTACAAAATATCCTTGCAGATGAGTAAATGAAAACTTTGGGTATGATAAGGATTCATTTCTGATTCATGACCCTCTGAAATGTCTTTTTGTAGCTATTAACTCTGTTTGCTGTTTTGTAGCCTCTTTTTGCTTTTGAGTATAAAGAAGTATTCCCTGAAAATGGGTGGAAGCTATATGACTCTCTTTTAGAGTATAGAAGACAGGTATGTACTTTTATTCTTTCAGTTTTAATATTTTGCATTATTTTCATTACAACAAAAAACTTAAGGGTAGAGGTATATATCTTTATATAGTTGTGTGGGTCGTGTTGTTTTAATGAAGGCTAATCTTGATTCTTTGTCTACCTTTCAGTTTCTCTAAACTCTTTGAGACTGTTTTAGTGATCTTTTATTAATTTACTTATCTAAGAAATAATAAGTAAATCAGCTTCTAAAAACTTTAATATTGATAAAAATTAAATGGTAAATATATTTACATTTTAATATTCTTATGTACCATTCAACATTATTCACGCCTTTTTCTCTTTTGGAGGTCCTATAATATAATTCTGAAAAAATTTCATAGTAGTTCTGCTTATAACATAGCCCCCCATGAAATTTTGAAAGTTTTAGATCTTCATAGAGGACACACTTATACATAAAATGTTATCAAATCAAATCTGATAGTATACCAAAGAGATAATACATCATGACTAAAGTCGGTTGGTTTACTATGAGAAACCTATCAGCATGATATACCACAGTAAGAGATTAAAGCAGAGTTCAGTCTGGAAATCTGTGTGACAGTCTGTCATCCTCAGGACACCACTTCCCAGAGCCCTTTAATGAATATTTAAACTCTGCCTAAAATAGTCTTGAACGATCTGCATGTTCAGTCTGCTTTCTTGAGAATTTAAGTTAGGACACATTGGTTGTTTCTTTGGTAATCATTAGATTTGAGATCCAGGTTACTCTAGAATTCAGATATGAAAATAAGCTTTGATTTTTGTATTTAGATTTCAGACATTGTGTTTGAATTATAGAGCTTCTAATTTATTTAAGTTTGTTTCACAAAGCAAGGAAGAGTAAAAATCCACTACCAGAGAACTAAAGATACCCAAATGGTTTGAAGTATCATTTGTTGCTCAATAGCATATAGTCAGTAAAATAAAATTTCTTAGTCAGTTATAAAGCCATCAGATTGGCAAAGTATGAGGCAGAATATTCAATAAGTGAATCAACTAGAAATCATGAGTCTACAAGTTAACATTGCAAGATTTTTGCTAATTCAAAAAGCCAGTGTCAGAATTAGGTGGGAAAGCAATCAGAAGATCTGACCATGTCCTGAGAATTGTTAAGATGAGAAATATTCTTTAGGAATCTAGACAAAAATTGCCGTCAACATAGAACTTTGGAAAGCAGGCGAATAACTGTGTCCACAGAAAAGAAATAAGTTATTATGGAAAAGAGAGTAAGTTAAAGAGTAAATAAACAACTATACCCCTGGGGTGCCTGGGTGGCTCAGATGGTTAAGTGTCTGCCTTCGGCTCAGGTCATGGATCTTAGGGTCCTGGGTTTGAGCCCCGCTTCTGCCTCTTTCTCTGCCTATTTGTGATCTCTCTCTGTCAAATAAATAAATAAAATCTTAAACAACAACAACAACAACAACAAAGAGCAACCCCTCCCCCCCCCCCAACTATACCCCTATAGAAGGAGAATTAAGAGATTAGGAAATGTGGCTGTCAGAATAGAGCATTGACTCTATATGAAGTAATGCAGATGCTTTATGGTCTTTGATTTACTAGATGAATTTTTGACTTTTTTTCCAGCAAAGCTAGACACTTTGTCTCTGATGCAACTAAATTGAAGTATAGTGTAGAGAACTGTGTATTTCTTGTGGTTGGAAGACTCAGGTTCAGGGGTGGATTTTGATGTATATTAAGTTTATTACAGAAGAAAATGAAGGTAATCTTTTAATATAAACCTTAAGTCTAAAGATAATGCATCAGATTATTCCTTTTTTTCTTTTCAATTAAAATTAAAAGTGGTGACACTTGCACTCTGCATAAAATTTAGAAGTTGAATTTGAGTTGAAAAGTAGGTTTCCCTTCCAGGACAACCTTGTCCCCCAGCCACTCCAGTTCCTCTTTCTTAAGGAAATAATGTTGTTGGTTACCTATGTAAGCTTTCAGAGATTTTATGCCTTCTTTTTCATTTAATGTGTTTTGGAGGATACATACCATCTCAGAACATACAGACCTGCCTATTCTTTTTTTTCTTTTAGGTTGAGGTATAATTCACGTACCATAAAATGTATCACTTTAATGTACAGTCCACTGGCTTTTAACATATGCGCAAAGTTGTACAACTATTACCAAAAATTCCAGAGCATTTAGAAGACTGAGTTTGAGTCATATCTTTAGCTCTTACTTAGTTCTCAATCTTAGGTATGTGTTCTTGAATGAGTCATTATGTCACAGTGCTTTTATTTTTTTACACGGTCATAGGAACTGCTTTATAGGAATGTTTGAAGGATTAGTAATATACAAGAAGGTATTTTATTAACCAAAGAAATCTATCCAAGTGATTATTACTGTTTATATTATTTTGTAGAGCTCTAAAAACGGAAATCATGACTGGTGGTGAGATTCATTGTGTGTAGCCACTAAAACACGAAAGGAAAGTCACATTAATTCTGTAGACCTGTACATTATAGTGCTGATCATGTGTTATTTTTAATGCACAAAATTATTAATAACTATTTAAATTTTTTATGTAAGAGGATGTTTCTTGAATTTATTCTTGATGCATACATATAGTGATTATACAGAGGACTCTTGAAATTTGTGGATAAGATCAAGAAAAATCAAGTTGCTGAAACAGTGAAAATCAGTCTTAAGGAAATGAACATGGTCTTCTGCAAAAATATTCAGTCACAGGGTAGATAGATGTATTGCTTAGCAAATTTGGAAAACACTCAAGTCCAGTCAAGGAAAACAGAATTTATTCTCAGCATTGGAATGTGAATAACTAAGGAAAGCTATCATCCAGTTAATTGGGTTGTAACTTGACTCTGACAAACAGATACATTAACTGAAGGACAGTGATTTGCAGGGAGATTATAAAAATGTATGCCAAGGATCAGTAGCTGTCAGAATGTCTTTAGTACTGTCTACAAAGAGTGTATGCTGACTGGTCAACTCCACTTGTCGGTTTGGAAGGCAGTTCCTTCAGTGGAGGTCAGTATACCACCTTATCTAAGAATAGGAACACAACAGCATTAGTGTAACTTAAGTCAGTGGTTCTACCCCCACCCTGCCAGTTTCCTGGAGAATGTGACACAGTCCCACGGGTAATAGTGGTTCTCCCTGAGAGTGATTTTTCAAGGATATGAGAAGGGATTGAGAGATTAGAGTACTCCCTGGGTTGGGGATGGTTCATCAGGATCTCAGGTGAGGTATGCCTCTCGGGTGATCTGGCAGTCTTAGCTCTGACTCCATGTTGCCTAAGAAAACTTGAGAAACTACTGTCGCTTTTTGTGAAGGCTTCCTTGTGGGTCATTGATTTAGTCATTAATCATTCCTTCCTTCACTCATCCATCCATCCATCCATCCATCCATCTGGCACTATATATACTAGTGGCTAAGTCTATGAAACTAGAAGACACAATCCTGACTTCCAAAGAGCCTATACTTAGTGGAGGATTCAAAGAGGTAAGCTGATAATTAAAATACACAGCAATAAATACAGTGACAGGTAAAGCAAGGTACTCCAGTGAGAGAATATGAAGCCCTTTGGGAACTGAAAGTATTGGTATAGGCTTGACTAAAGACTGGAGTGGCAAGAGATCAGACTGGGGAAAGCTGAAGTGTGAAGGGCTGGGTTTTGCTAAGTCCACAAAGGAGTTTCTTTCACAGTTTTATTGAGAAATAATTGGCATACGTCACTGTGTAAGTTTAAGGTACATGACATGATGGTTTGATTTGCATGTGTTGTGAAATGATTGCCAGAATAGGTTCAGCTAACATCCATCTTTTCATATAGACAGAATAAAAACAAAGAAGAAAAGGAAACAATTTTCTCCTTTTGAGGGGAATGCATAGGATTTTCTCTCAGCAGCTTTCCTGTGTATCATACAGCAGTATGAGCTGTAGTCATCATGTTGTCCATGACGTCCCAAGCAGTTACTTCTCTTATAATGGAAGTTTGTACCTTTTTGCCACCTGACCACTTTCCTCCAGTTTTCTCTACCCCAACCACAAGTCTGTTCTTTTTCTGTCAATTTCTGTGAGTTTTTTTTTATTTTTATTTTTTAACATTCTGCATATCATATAGTATTTGTCTTTTTCTGTCTGACTTATTTCACTAAGCATACTACCCTCCAGATCCTCCTGTGTTGTTGCAAATGGTTAAGATTTGCTTGGTTTTCATGGCTGAATAATATCACATTATCCATTCCTCCACCAGTGGACACTTATGTCCATGTCTTGGCTGTTGTAAACAATGCTGTCCTGGTTATGGGCAGTGCAGGTATCTTTTCCAGTTACTGTTTTCATTTCCTTATATATCTTTAGAAATGGAGTTGTTATAATACTGTAGTTCTGGGTTTGATTTTCTGAGCATCCTCACACCGTTTTCCATAGCAGCTGAACCAGTTTACAGCTGCATCCACAGGGTTTTCTTTCTCCATATCTACACCCGCTTCTGTCATCTCTCGATTTTTTAAATTTATTTTTATTTCTTATTTTATGATGGCCATTCTGACAGGTCTGAGATGAGATCTCATTGTGGTTTTAATTTGCATTTACTTAATGACTATATTGAGAATCTTTTCATGTGTCTATTGGCCTTTCATATTTCTTTTTTGAAGAAATGTTCATTCAGGTCCTTTGACCATTAATTTTTCTTTTTTTTTTTTGAGTATAGCTGCCATACTGTGTTATATCAGTTTCAGGTGTACAACATCATGATTTGGTTTTTGCTGCTGTGTTGCATGAGTTCTTTATATATTTTGGATATTAACCCCTTATTAGATATACAGTTTAAAAGTATTTGAATTTCTGTATTAACAGTTGTAATGTTTCCTTTTTCATTTATAATTTTGTTGATTTAGACCCTTTCTCTTTTTAACTCGGTTAGTCTAAGAGTTTGCCAACTTTATTTATCTTTTCAGGGAACAAACTCTTAGTTTGTTTAATTCCCCTCCCCCCCTTCTTTTCTGTTTTATTTATTTCCACTCTAATCTTTATTGTTTCCTTTCTTCTGGTAACTTTGGACTCAGTTTGTTCTTCTTTTAGTTAAGATATGCACTTACGTTGTTAATTTGGGATTTTTCTTGCCTAAAAAAAAAAAAGATTTTATTTATTAGAGAGAGGGGTTGGGGAAGGGCAGAGGGAGAGGGAGAGAGAGAGAATCCCAAGCAGACTCCATGTTGAGCGTGGAGCCCGACACAGGGTTCAAACTCAACAACCCTGAGATCACAACCTGAGCAAAAACCCAAGAGTTGGATGCCTAACCAACTGTGCTATCCAGGTGCCCCAGATTTTTCTTGCATCTTAATGTAGGCATTTATTGCTCTAACTTCCCTTTTAGAAGTGCTTCTGAAACACCCTACAAGTTCTGATATGTTGTATTTCCATGTCTGTTTGTACTAATTTTATTTCTCCTTTAATTTGTTTTCTGACCAGATGGTTGTTGTTGGTTATTCAGGAGAATGTTGTTTAATTTCTTTGTGATTTTTTTTCAGTTTTTTCCTGTTAGTGATTTCTGGTTTTAGGCCATTATAGACAGAGAAGATACCTAGTATGGTTTTAATCTTCTTGAATTTGCTGAGCCCTGACATGTGGCCTATAGTAGAAAGTGTTCCATGTATACTTCAGAAGAATGTGTATTCTGCTGCTGTTGGATAGAGTGTTCTCTAGGAACCTGTTAGGTCTATTTTGACCATAGTGCTCAAATCCATGTATTGATTTCTTAATGATTTTCTGTTTGGATTATATATCTGTTATTGACAATGGGGTATTGACATCCCCAACTATTACTATATTACTCTTTATTTTTACTTTTGCTGTTAGTTTTTGCTTTATATGTTTAGGACCTCCAAAGTTGAGCACACAAATATTTATAGTTGCTTTATCTTATTAATGTATTGTCCTTTTCCTCATTATATCATGGCTTTCTTATTCTCTCTATACTATTATTGTTTAAAATCTATTTTTCTCAGTGTAGATAACCCTCCTTTTTTTGTTTATCATTTTCCTGGATTGTCTTTTTCCATCTTTTCATTCCCAGTCTATGTGAGTCTTCGAGGCCAAAGTGAGTCTCTTATTGGCAGCATATGGTTGGATCTTATTTTTTTTATCCATTTTGCCATATTGCATCTTTTAATTGGAGAATTTAGTTGGTTTATGTTTAGAGTAATTATTAGTAGGACTTACTGTTGCCACTTTGTTAATTAATTAACAAATCAATTCTGGTTGTTTTGTAGAATCATTGTTCCTTATTTCTTATCCTGCTCTCTTTGTGCGTGTATATTTTGATGTCTTTTTGTATCAGTACACTTTGACTTCTTTATCATGTTTTTTGTAATTACTACAGAATTTTCCATGTGGTTACCATAAGGTTACATAAATATCTTGCACTCAGAACACCCCACTTTTAAACTGATAACACGTTAATGTCAATAGAGCTTATAAACTTTATATTTTTACTGCTGTTCCTCTTTATTTTTAGGTTATTGCTGTTATAAATTACATGTTTTTTATATTGTATAACTAATAACCAGATTATTTTAGTTATGGTTATTTTTACTATTTTTTTTTAAGATTTTATTTATTTATTTGATATAGAGAGAGATCACAAGTAGGCAGAGAGGCAGGCAGAGAGAGAGGGGGAAGCAGGCTCCCCACCAAGCAGAGAGCCCGATGTGGGGCTCAATCCCAGGACCCTGAGATCATGACCTGAGCCGAAGGCAGAGGCTTTAACCCACTGAGCCAATCAGGTGCCCCTACTATGTTGTTTTTTTAACTTGCCAACTAGAGTTGTAGGTGAATTACATGCCACTGCTACTGTATTGCAGAATTAAACTGATTGTTACCAATGAGGTTTATACTACCTTTCTGTGTTTTTATGATGCTAATTAGCATTCTTTCACTTGTACTCAAGTATTTAGCATTTCTTATAAGGTAGATCTGGTAATGATGGACTCCCTCTACTTTTGTTTGGGAAAGTCTACCCTTCCTTCAGTTCAGAGAGACAGTTTCACTGGCTATAGAATTCTTGGCTTAGTTATTTTCTTTGACTATTTTGAGTATGCCTTCCCATTCTCTCTGGCCTAAAATATTTCTGTTGAGAAATCTGCCAGTATTCTTACAGGGTTATCCTTGAAAGAAAGCCCATTCTTGTTGCTCTTAAAATTCTTTGACTTTTGATGATTATTTTTTGTTTGTTTGTTTTGCTTTTTAGGTTTCTTTATTTAGTTATTTGACAGAGAGAGAGGGAGTGAGAGAGAGTGTGTGTGCACAAGCAGGGGGAGCAGCAAGCAGAGGGAGAAGGAAGCAGAGGGAGACAGAGGGAGAGGGAGAAGCAGGCTCCCCGCTGAGCAAGGAGCTGGATGCAGGGCTTGATCCCAGCACTGTGGGATCCTGACCTGAACTGAAGGCAGCTGGTTGACTGACTGAGCCATCCAGGTGCCCTGACTTATGATGTTAATTGTAATGTGTCTCAGTGTATCCCTCTTTAAATTCAACATATTTGGGGTGCTTTGGACCTTATGGATCTGGGTGTCCCTTTCTTTTACTAGACTCAGGGCATTTTGAGTCATTATTGTTTTAAACATACTTTCTATCTCATTCTCTTTCTTTTCTTCTGGAATTCTCATAATGTGAATATTGTTTCTTTACGTTATGCCCCATAATTCATGTAGGCTTTCTTCATCATTGTTTTCATTCTTTTTTTTTCTTTTTGTTATTCTGATAGCTTTTTTTTTTTTTTTCAAGATTTTATTTATATGGCAGAGAGAGAGAGTGAGAGAGCACAGGCAAGGAGAGCTGTAGGCAGAGGGAGAAGCAGGCTTCCCACTGAGCAAGATCCCGATGCAGGGGACGCCTGGGTGGCTCAGTGGGTTAAAGCCTCTGCCTTCGGCTAAGGTCATGATCCCAGGGTCCTGGGATGGAGCCCCACATCGGGCTCCCTGCTCAGTGGGGAGCCTGCTTCTCCCTCTCTCTCCCTCTGCCTGCTGCTCTGCCTACTTGTGCTCACTCTCTATCAAATAAATAAATAAAATCTTAAAAAAAAAAATTCTGATGCAGGACTCAATCCTAGGACCCTGGGATCATGACCTCACCTGAGGGGAGATGCTTAACTGACTGAGCCAACCAGGCATCTCTGACTGGTTAATTTCTAATACTTATCCTTCAAGTCCCTGATTATTTTGTATGGTTGAATCTGTTTTTTTAAAAAGATTTTATTTACTTATTTATTTTAATATTTTATTTATTTATTTGACAGACAGAGATCACAAGTAGGCAGAGAGGCAGGCAGAGAGTTGGGGGGAAGCAGCCTCCCTGCCGAGCAGAGAACCCAATGTGGGACTCGATTCCAGGACCCTGGGATCATGACCTGAGCCGAAGGCAGAGGCTTTACCTCCCTGAGCCACCCAAGTGCCCCTTGAGTCTGCTTTTGAAACTGTTGAATTCTTCAACGCAGTTACTGTATTTTTCCACTCTAGGATTTCTCGGGTTTTGTTTGTTTTGGTTTTTTTTATGCTTGGTATTTTCTTGTGGAACTTCTTGTTTTGCTCGTCATTATTTTCCTAATTTTAATTGTGTGTTCTTATAGCTCATTAAAATTCATTAAGAGGATTATTCTGATTTCTTTGCCTGATAGTTCATATATTTCTATTTCTTTAGGGTCCATTATTGGAGCTTTGTTAGTTTCCTTTGGTGGTATCATATTTACCTGATTTTTCATGATTCTTGATTCCTTATGTTGGTATCTGCACATTTGAATGATTGGGCATTTCTTCCAGAATTTATAGGTTTTCTTTGGCAGAGACCATTCTTCACTAATCAGTTCTGTTTGGGTGTCTGGGAATGTCTGTGGGTACTGTCCTTTGGCAGGCGGGGCCTATTATTATAGTCTGTTTTGGGGCAAGTCAACTGTTTGAACTCAGAGGACAGAGATTGGGAAGGGTGTGCTACTGGTGGAGAGCAGTTGAATGGGATTGCTGGCTTGGTTCCCTATCCAAGTGAGGGTGTAGGATGGGCCCTACAGTAACCTGGATTCTTCGGTCAGGTCAGGTGTACTAGATTGCTGGGACTGGGTACTGTGTTCAGTTGTAGACGGGGCTCTTAATGGCAGGACAGCATGATGGGACCCAGGCCTCATTGTTTGGGGACCCAAATTAGGCCTGTCACTGAATTCCCTGGTCGAGCAAGGCCACTGGTTTTACTCTGCACCCTGGAGAGGCCACAGGCTGTGTGCTCTGTTCACATATCACTGTACATAGGGCTGTTTCATGGGCTGTGGAGCTTCTTGTGTTCCCTAGTTAGGGTCCCTGGCCAGACAAGCTGAGAGCTATATTCAGCAATGAGCAGGACAGTGAGTTAGGTTCCCTTCTTGAGTGCAGCAGGAAAAACAGCTCTAAAGCCAGTAAAACTCTTTGCTGTATTGACTCAAGATGATTTAGATCTCAAGTTCCCGACCAAACAGGGCCACTAGCTTTGTTCTGTAAAGTCTTGGCTATCTGTCCACTTCTTGGCCTGAGTACCATTGGAGTACAATGCTACCATGAGTTGTTGCCAGCCATTTCTGGTCAGATGGGGCTAGAAGACACACTCCATCTACAACTGGTTGGTCTGTGTTTTAGCTTCCTTGCCTTGGTGAGAGGGGCAGGGCCTCTCTAGTTATTCTCCATTTCGCAAGCCAGCTCAGCGGTTGGGAAGGGCCTGGAACTACCCTCAGCCCCAGCTAAGAATTAATTCCCCTGTTTGGGAACGCTGCATTCCTAGGACTTGCTTTGCTCCAGGGACAGTCAGCTCTTCTCTCCTGTCTCCCTGCTTGAGTGCTGCCAGTCCACACTGCTTCCAGTTTTTGCCAGTCCTTATGGTCAGATGGGGTGGTAAGACACTTTGCAGTGTGTGGGCAATGATTTAGCTTCTGGCTTGGGGGTGCACAAACTGAACTCTAGGGCTGGCAAAACTCCTCGTTTGAGGGTCCAAATTAGGGAGTTCTGGACCCTCCTGAGTTCCCTGGTCAGAGTGTGTGCGTCCCTGACTCTGGTCTGCAGGTGAGCAAAACCACCCATACAGGTTCCTCCTTCACCCCAGGATGTATCAATCAGTTTGTCAAGATCCATGTGCTGGTTCTATAAGCCCTTCCCCACTTCTCCATCAGATTCCTAGTGTTTGAGCCCCAGAGATTCCCCTGCTGTTCCTGGGCGGCAAGATCAGTGTAGTGGCTCCAACAAGGTGACCCAGAGTGCTGGTGAGGAGCTGGTTGTCTCCCTTGGCTTAGGGAAAACCTCTCTGTGTGGTGCTGGGCTGGCCTGGAGGGGAGGGATATTACCCTTCTATTACCTTTCTGGGTCTCTGAAGTGCAGGAGCTGCTTCAGTCCCATGTTCGAGGATTCACTCAGTGCTGTCTTGTTCTGGAATAGTTGTCAGTTGTGCTTGTGAGGGGAAGCAAAGTCAGAAACACCTATGTTGTCATCTTGGTGACATCACTCCTCATGAAGGAGTTATGCTTCATGTGAAAAGGACTAGGTAACCACTGATAGTTCTTAGAGGAACGGCATGATAATTTGCTTCTTAAGCGAGTATGATAGAATGGATTGCAGAGGGACAGGAGAGATTTGGTAATGGCTTGAATTAGGCAAGTTGCATTGAGGGTGGATGATAGTGAGCAGAGTTTTCTTTTGGCACTTTTAGATGGACAAAAATCATAGAAGTTGGTCACTGATAGGATGTAAGGGGGTTAGGCAAAGGGATGAATTAAAGATGGTATCTGAGGTTTTTGCTTGAGTATCAGCTTTATAAATTTGCCAGTTCACTCTACTTTTTTGCTATTGCATGGAAATATATTTTTAAGCCTTTAATCCAGTCTTTCTTTTATTTCTAAAAATAAATAAGGATCTTACCTAAACAGTTGTTTGCTATATAAAAAAGTTGAGGAAAGCAAGAGGGAGGGGGTTATGTATATCATATGAAGCAGGTTGGGACAAGGCTAATTAAATAGGGTATAGAGTATAAGGCACCAATAAAGAACCAGACCATGGCTCGGAATTCATGGAAACTCTATTTACCCTATGATTACCAGGAGGGAATTTTCTCTCTTTCCTTAATGTTAATACCCTCTTGGGTGACTGGCGGGCACTTGAGAAATACCTTTTAAAGAAGAGTACATTCTTCCCTTTCATTTCAGATTTTTATAACAACCTTTTCTTTTTTTTTTTTTTCCAGGAACAATGTACTTTTAAATAAAAAGGATAGATGTGCAATGTACATGGAGTTCTTTATTACCTCCTTTGTTTCTTCATCTATCAAATGTAGTTAACAAAACCTGGGTACATGTGCATGTGGGTGTGTGTAAAGGCTGCTGACATGTACTGGTGCCTAATAGGTGCTCAATAATTTTTTTCTTTAACTACCAGTTTGGTTTCTTTCAGTTCTTTTTCTGATTGATTTTATGAGTTGTTGGAGGCTATACAATTTTAAATATATATATTTTCTTAGTTCCAGTTAATTTTATGGCTTTATTTTCTGTAGAATGAAAGATGGAAAAATTTTAAGTATCTACTTCTTTACATATCTACTACTTCTTTACATATCTACTACTTCACATACCATTTATGTGAAGTAGTAGACTAGTTATAGCTAATACTGAAGATCAAATGAGAGTTTAATAATTGATGTATTTTTAAAAAGTTGAAGTATTTCTTGTCTCTTGGCTTCTGTTACTCCCTTACTTTTCAAATATGTGTTAGATTAGCAACATTCCCATTAGTACTATAATTTAAAGGGAAAAATTCACTTTAGTTAGTTGAATGATAAATATATGTCTGGTGTTCTGCCGGATACTGAGTACCTGCTCCCTGAAATTTCTTTATGTAGATGAATGGCAGCAAAATCAACCATCCAATCAACTACAGTGAGACTTTTTGTTTTTAAGACAGAGAACATTCTCAGTCTTACTGTGTCCTTCCTTCCTATTGCATATGTTTAGCACAGACCCAGCAGTCTCTCAGTATTTAGTGATTTAAGAAATCTTTCTATATATTTAGCATCAAAATGAACACAGATCCCTACTTTAAAATAGCTCATCCTAAAAGCCTGGTCACTACAGGTAGACAGTAACTATTCCAGCAACTTAAGAAATGGGTAGTGGAGATAAGAGGGGTTTAAATAAGATGGCTTTTCTTTCAGTAGGTTTTAATATTTTAGGTAATAATTTGCCTTGTGTTCTATTTCCCATGTAGGGAATCCCGAATGAAAGCTGGAGAATAACAAAGATAAATGAACGCTATGAACTTTGTGATACATACCCTGCCCTCTTGGTTGTGCCAGCAAATATTCCTGATGAAGAATTGAAAAGAGTGGCATCCTTCAGGTCAAGGGGCCGTATCCCAGTAAGTGTGAAGCTTTGATGCGACTTTGCAAATGCTTTTGTACTGTATGTAACACTGAGGTTAATGAATGGGAAAATGTTGCAGAATAAAAATAGCTACAGCAACATGTCTTTTATGGGGATTTGAGAGAATGAGTTATTTAGTAAAATTAAAACTGGAGGAAAGACTTAGATTAAGGAAGTTTCTGGAGAGTCTGCCATTGGTAGGAGAGAACTTCACAGAATTGTGACTCTTAACTTGAAAACAAAGTTGACTCTGTATTATTCACTATTTCTTTATTTTATTATGTATTATTTAATCATGGCAATAAATGCTCTTTTCCTTTAAATCCTAGAAAGAAGAAAACTTTACAAATTTTGATGAATTACTGTGTTTTAGAAAGATCAGCTCAATTTTAGGTACAAAAGTCATAGCTTCTAAAGACTTTATAGTTGGACAGTCTTTTGCTTTAGTAATAAAACTTTAAGGGGTTTACTTAACCCCCTTTTAATGTATTTTGATTCTAGAGACTTCTGAATAATCATGACTCCAATAAATCAATACCTCATTAAAGGATTAGACCAAATTTTCCATATGCCAGAGTTGTCTTGAAAGAAAGGTGATGATTTTTATAGCAGCCTAGAATGGACTTTGGTCCATTTGGTCAGAAAGCAGTATTTTGTAGAGTAATGTTTTGGAGAGGAATTATAAACAGAAATATATAAAGAGTATGTCACTATTTTTTCCCTCGTTAAGGTTTTATCATGGATTCATCCTGAAAGTCAAGCCACTATCACTCGGTGTAGCCAGCCCATGGTAGGAGTGAGTGGAAAGAGAAGCAAAGAAGATGAAAAATACCTTCAAGCTATCATGGACTCCAATGCCCAGTCTCATAAAATCTTTATATTTGATGCCCGGCCAAGTGTCAATGCTGTTGCCAATAAGGTGAGATTGTCTTTCAGTAATTAAGATCACAGTTACAGGTTCGTGCGTTGGCTGAGTTTGGTGGGGGCCACAATGCGTAGTAGAAAAGGTTCAGGCTCTCCAGTGATAGAGATGTAGATTCTAATACTGGCTGTCCTACTTATGGTATGACTTTGAGTTTGAGTCAGTTACTTAATCTCTCTCTCTTTTTTAAAGATTTATTTATTTATTTTAGAGAGTGAAAGCAAGCAGGAGGAGGGACAGAGAGAGAATCTCTAGCAGATGCCCCACTGAGTACGATCTCACGTTCCTGAGATCATGACCTGAGCCAAAATCAAGAGTTGACCACGTAACCAGCTGAGTCACCCAGGTGCCCCTAGTTAGTTACTTAATCTTTTAATTTTTTATTTGTCCACTTTTTGTTGAAGTACAATTGAGATACAACATTATACTAATTATTGGTTTATAACATATTTCAGTATTTGTATAGATTGTGAAATGATCACATTAAGTGTGTTTATCATCTGTCCCCATACAGAATTTACAACATATTCTCCATATAATGAACACTTTTAAGATTTACCTTCTTAGCAGCTTTCAAATTCATGATAACGGTATTACTGACTGTAGTCCCCATCTAGTGTGTTGCATTCTCATGACATTTATTTGATAACTGGAAAGGTGTGCCTCCTTATCTCCATCGGTTTTGTTCCCAGATAAACCCTCCACCCTGTGACCACCAGTCTGTTCTCTGAATCTCTGAGTCTTGTTTGTTCATTTGTTTTGTTTTTTAGATTCCAAATATAAGTGAAATGAGTCTGTATTTGTCTTTCTCTGTCTTACTTATTTCACTTAACATGATACTCTTGAGACCCATCTGTATTGTTATAAATGGCAAGATTTCATTTCTTTTGATGGCGAGTAGTATACACACATACGCAGCACATCTTTATATGTTCATCCACTGATGGACACATAGATTCTTTCCGTAGCTTGACTATTGTAAACAATGCTGCAGTGAACATGGAGTGCACAGATCTTTTTAGATTAGTGTTGTTTTCTTTCAATAAGTGACTAGTGGTTCATTTTTTTTTTTAAGATTTTATTTATTTATTTGACAGAGAGAGATCGCAAGTAGTCAGAGAGTCAGGCAGAGAGGGGGAAGCTGGCTCCCTGCTGAGCAGAGAGCCCGATACGGGTCTCAATCCCAGGACACCGAGATCATGACCTGAGCCGAAGGCAGCGGCTTAATCTAGTGGTTCATTTTTAAGCTTTTGAGGAAACTTCATGCTCTTTTCCATCATGTTTATTATTGTGATAATAGCCATTTTGTCAGATACAAGGTTATATCTCATTGTGGTTATAATTTGCAATTCCTCATGATTAGTGATGTTGAGCATCTTTTTGTGTGCTTGTTGGCCATCCGTTGTCTTCTTTGGAAAAATGTCTATTCAAATCCTCTGCCTATTTAAAAAAAAATAAATTTTATTCTTCCATTTCGTTAACGTGTCACATTCATTGTTCTGTAGATGTTAAACCATCCTTACATCCCTGGAAGAAATCCTACTTGATCATGGTGTATGATCCTTTTAATGTATTGTCAAATGTGGTAATATTCTGTTGAAGATTTTCACATCTATGTTCATTAGGGATATTGGCCTGTAATTTTGTTTTTGTTTTGTTTTGTTTTGTTTTTTTTTTTGGTCATCTGTTTTTGTTGTCAGGGTAGTGCTGGTCTCATAAAATGAGTATTGTATTGTTCCTGCCTCTTCAGTTTTGTAGGTGTTTGAAAAAGATAGCTATTAAATCTTCTTTGAATATTGGTAGAATTCACTGGTGAAGCTGTCCGGTCCTGGACTTTTGTTTGTTGGGAGGTTTTGATTACTGATATAAATTCCTTACTTGTAATCCATCTATCCAGATTTTCTGTTTTCTTCCTGATTCAGTCTTAGAAGATTCTGTGTTTCTAGGAATTTATCCATTTTTTCCCGTAGGTTGTCCAGTTTATTGCCATATAGTTCATAGTAGTCTCTTATGATCCTTTGTATTTATTTCTTCAGTATCAGTTGGGACTTATTCTCTTGTACTTCTGATTTTATTTATTTGAGCCCTCCCTCTATTTTTCTTAGTGTGTCTGTCTAAAGGTTTATTGATTTTATTAATTTGGTTTAGTTTCATTGATCTTTTCTATTTTATGTTTTTAGTCTCTGTTTCATTTATTTCCACTCTGATCTTTATTAGTTTCTTCTTTATACTAATTTACAGGGTTATTTTATTTAGGTGTAGAATGAGATTGTTTATTTAATATTTTCTTGTTTCTTCAGGTAGGCCTGTATTGCTAGAAATTTGCCTCTTAAAAGATGTTTTTGCTGCTTCTTATAGATTATAGTGTGTTTTATTTCCATTTCATTTGTCCTCAAGGTATTTTACATTTCTTCTTTGATTTCTTTGTTGACCCATGGGTTATTCAGTACTATGTTTTTGCTTTGTGGTTACCACGAGGCTCATATATTACTGCCTTTATATGTAAAAGTCTATGTTAAGAGGATAGCATTTGTTTGAATGCATTTTAAAAGTCTACACTTTTACTCCCTCCGACATATTTTGTGTTTTTGATGTCACACTTACAACTTTTTATTTTTTGTATCCTTTAACTGTTTATTGTGGTTATAGTTATTTTCACTACTTTTCCAACCTTCATACTATATAAGTTATTAATATACTATGTTTACTATAGATTTGTTTCTACAAGTGAAATTTTTACTTTCATATTTTTTTGTTATTAATTAGTGCCCTTTTCTGCTTAAAGAAGTCCCTTTAACATTTTTCTAAGTCTGATAAACTCTTTTAGCTTTTGTTTGTCTGGAAAGCTCTTAATCTCTTCTCAATTCTGAATGATAACCTTTCCAGAAAGAATATTCTTGGTAGGAAATGTTTCCTTTCAGTACTTCGAATATATCATGCCACTCTTTGGCCTACACAGTTTCTTCTAAAAATACTGCTGATTGTCTTATAGAGGTTTCTTTGTATGTAACAAGTTGATTTTCTCTTGCTGTTTTTAAGATTCTCTCCTTACCCTTAACTTTTGACATTTAAATTATAATGTGACTTGGTATGGCTCTTTTGGGTTTATCTTATTTGCAACTCTCTGGACTTCCTGGACTGAAATGTCTATTTCTTTTTCTAGGGAAGTTTTAGCCATTATTTCTTCAAGTAAGTTTTCTGCCCCTTTCTGTCTTCTGTTTCATCTGCTCTGCTGTTGAACTTCTCTTGCATTTTTCAGTTTAATTATTGTATTCTTCAGTTCTGTGACTTCTGTTTGGTACTTTTAAAATTTTCTGTATCTTTGTGGTAGTTCTTACTGTGTTCATACATTCTTCAAGTTTGGTGAGCACCTTTAATGACCATTACTTTGAATTCTTTTTTTTTTTTTTTAATTTTATTTATTTATTTGACAGACAGAGATCACAAGTAGGCAGAGAGGCAGGCAGAGAGTTGGGGGGAAGCAGGCTCCCTGCTGTGCAGAGAGCCCAATGCAGGACTCGATTCCAGGACCCTGGGATCATGACCTGAGCCGAAGGCAGAGGCTTTACCCCCCTGAGCCACCCAGGCACCCCTACTTTGAATTCTTTATCTGGTGAATTATTCATCTCCATTTTATTAAATTTTTTTTCTGTTGTTTTAGTTTATTTTTTCATGTGGAACATATTTATCTTTTGCCTCATTTTGCTCGAGCCTCTGTTCCTGTGTTTTAGGTGAAATAATAGCTATGTCTCCTGGTCTTGCAGGAGTGGCACTGTTTGGGAGATAAGCCTTAACATTTTACCTTGGCCTAGTTTTTGGTTGTCTTCCAAATCTTGGTGATTGTTTAAGCAGCCTGTTGTTTTTTTGGTGGGTCCCAGCTGTTGAGGGTGTACCAAGCAACACCTTAAGTGTTCCAGGGGGAGGGATCTTAGTCATCTCCTAGTTTCAGGCTGATTGGATTATGACCCTCAGGTAGGAGCATTTAAGATAGGCAAATATATACAGTCCTATGGGACTGCAGGTACAGATCTTGATGGCCTCCAGACCAAGTGATCTGGAGGTGTCCCTTTAGGGAAATTGCAAAATTTGAGGCTTTGGACAAGTATTTGGGCTTTTTTTCTGGAGGTACTGGTGAGCTGTAGCAGGGCATAGTGAGAGCTCATAGGTAAATAGTATCCCCTCAGCTTATGTTTTCTGAGAGCATTTCCATAGACCCTAGATGTGTTACAAATATGAAGGCTATGCCTCAGGCTGAAGCTACAGATCTAGAAGGTAGGCCGTTTTCAGTGGAAAGACAGATGTATTGAAGTCTTCTGACTGTACAATGCCTCAAGGCTGGTAGTCTGCCAAGAGCAGCATCTCCAATTGTTTCAGACCCTCAGGGCCCAGAAACACAATCCCCCTTGGCCACCAGAGCTGGGCCCTCAGTGAGTGTCCTCTCTGTGGGCTACACACATGCACCAGCTGGCTTTGTTGGGGCCAAAGTGAAGTGGCATATGGGGGGATGGGCTACTTAATTGTCTTAGACCTTAATTTGCTCATTTGTGAAATGGGAATAATAATAGCTAGCAAGGTTGTTTTGCGGACAAAACACACCTAATAAAATGTAGTGCATAATCCCGTGCTCACGTACATAATGAATATTCAGCAATTACTAGTTTTCTTCTCCCTTCTCCATACTTGACAGCTAACTGAGTTTATGAATGACTGAAGTCTGCACAGCATGGCTGTAGGAATTGGAAAGCAGTGTTCTCAGTGACCGGTGGGGCCCTCTTCTCACTGCCCTCCACTAATCAAGTTATTTACCCTGAGGATTTGCAGTTAGCTGGAGCAGTAGCCCTGCTTTCTGCTGTAGAACAAATATTTACATTGTGGAAATAAACATTTTTGTCCAGTTGACAAAATCTACCATAGAGGGAAGAGAAGGGATGTAATTTAGCTTTAGTAAGTTACCTTTTAACCCCCAGGAAGCAATGTATCTATTTTATAGAATCAGCTAATGAGATAAGCAAAAAAAAGAACATATTTTAAAACACTCTAAATCCTTTAAACCATGAAACTTTGGTTGTTCTTCCAGACCTTCTATGAGTATTTGCATGCACACAAATATTTGAAGCAGTGGGATAATTTAACTTCCTTTTTAAAACATTGAATTGGGGGAGCCTGGGTGACTCAGCAGATTAAAGCCTCTGCCTTCAGCCTAGGTCGTGGTCCCAGGATCCTGGGATTGAGCCCCTCGTTGGGCTCTCTCCTCAGCAGGGAGTCTGCTTCCTTCTCTCTCTCTGCCTACCTCTCTGCCTACTTGTGATCTCTCTCTCTCTGTCAAATAAAATGAATTTAAAAAGTCCTAATAAGTAAATAAATAAATAAATAAAACATTGACACTGTACTTTTCTGCGCCAATAAACATTTATCCAAAACATTATTTTAATGGTGCAATAACTAATAATATCAACTGTTACTGGGTATTTAGGTTCTTTCTTTCTTTCTTTTTTTTTTTTTTTTTTTTGCTTTTATAAACAATGCTGGGATGATCATCCTTTTAATTAAATAATGGTGCCTGTGCTTGATTATTTCCATCCTAGTTAGTGTTTTTGAGGGCATTGTGAGTTGCAGGCATTCTCTATTAAACTGTAAATGTTTCCTCAAAAGGAGAAATGAGATAATGTCTATGTGAAGCTTGCAGCACGGGACTAGCATGTATTTTCCTAGTAATTACTTGTTCCCCTTCTAGAACTTTTCTCTGAATTAGCAGGAGAGAGACTTAGTATGTTTTCTAGCATAAGAGGAGAAGGAAATAGAAATGTAATGCAAAAATGGTGGTACGGCAAAGTCTTACATTTTTTATCTTATTTTTTAAAATATTCTGATACTTACTTTAATATGGAAATCCCCTCTTTTTTAAAAGACTGATATATTTTGTTTATTGGCATGTTTTGCTGGTTACAAGATATACTAGACAGGATAGGAAAACTCAGCAGGCATAGAAAAAGAAAGGAAATAAAAATCTATCCATATCCACTAATATTTTGCTATATTTTCTTCATTATTTTTTGGGCACACTTATATGTTGATAATTTTGGTTCTTTGTTTTTCCTCTTAATACTATAGGAATTATTTCTTCTAGTACAATATTCATGAAAAATACTTTAATAGTAGTTGTTACAGCTGTGTCATTATTCATTTAGTCATTTTTCTCATATTGAGTGTTTAAGTGTTTATTATTTTAAATATCACTGAAATAAATATCTTTTGTTGGCATCTTTATTTCCTTAAAAGAGTACCCTAGATATACAGTGACTGTACTGAAATTTAAAATATGTGTTTTTAAGAGTTTTGTTACGTATGGTCAATATTCTTCAGGAAAGTTCATTCAATTTGCCAGCCTGGTGTCTGTCCCTCTGGTTTTATTGAGATATAATTGATGTAAAACATTTCACAAGTTTAAGGTGTACAATATGATTTTATATGTGTATGTATTATGAAATGATCACTGCAATAAGTTTAGTTAACATCCATTACCTCATATAATTACAAATTTTTTTTCCCTTGTGCTGAGAATTTGTAAGATCTGTTTCCTTAGTAACTTTCAAATATGCAGCATAGTATGGCTAACCATAATCTTCAGAACTTATCTTTTAAGTGGAAGTTTGCACCTTTTGACCACCTTTACCCAATCTCCACATCCGCCCCCCCCCCTTAATTTGCAAAAGTGTATATCCTTGTTTGTAACCTGAACTCTCAGGACGTTTTTAATAACTTAATCAATATGAATATGACAAATCCTCTTGCAGTCATGATACATGTCAAGAATTAAAATGATTTCTCTTTCAGCTATTGGTTGAGCTCTTTCTATAAAGAAACACTTTCTTTTAACTATATTTTGATTAACCAGCAATTTAGATCCATTTTCCCAGGAATGAGCTTATTTCCTGTCATCCCAGGAAGGTGACTAATTTTTTAAAGTACCATTATAAGTGTGTGTATTTAAACATATTCAACATTTTTTAATCCATTGCAGATAATATTTTTTTAAAGTTAAAATTTCTCATCTTTGATCAGAGAGAGGCTTTTCAAGTTATTTCCTGATTTTTTTTTACATAACTCTAGTTAATGTTCGCTATCTGGTGTAGGGAGATATACTAGACTTGTCAGGAAGTCTTGCACATTGCCTAGCCCCAGACTCGAAACAGCTATTTCTCCAAGAACTTATCATTCCTGTTACTACCAAATGGTGTTGCAAACCATCATCTGGGGTGCTGAGGATATTTGTTCCTGGATTGGTACTGTTTCAGTGTCTTTCCAGTGAAAATAGGATTGGGGAATATTTATGTACTTTTAAAGATAAAGTACCTCGGGAGTTCATAGTGGTGCTTTCAATGTAAATTCAGTGTTAAATAGTTTTTACATAACTTCTTCTAAATTACATATATATCTTCTTATCTCCACACTAGCAATCCCAGTTCTCAAAGACTCTGGGAATGATAAGTATGTTCCATAATTATTTGTGTGGTTTCTCCCACCAGTCTCAGAATAACAATATTAATACCCCCATCATCAGTACTTACTGGAAAGTTAATTTTTTTTTCATTTGCTCTCCCCATTCTCCCCCATTTTTAAAATACATTGTATTATATTGACATTGTAAGCACAAACGACCTTAACACATTCTCCCTTTTGAACATGTATTCTCCCATTCACCTCTGACTTCCACAAGTAGCTATTTATTTTGTACTCACAATTCGTATGTCAATGATTTCTAGACATTATTCTGATTCTTCTTATTGTCTGATGTTGTTCTCCTCTGAATATTTCAGCAGGGACTCATGGGAACAATATTCTGTGTTTGCTTGCTAATAGGAGCTTCTTGTTTGAAAGTTAGTTTGGCTAGACATAAAACCCTTAGCTTACGTGTGATTTTTCTGAGTTTCTTAAATACAGTGCTTATTTTCTTTTGGCATAAAAGCTTCAAAGGCTAGTGATAAACTAAATTTCTTTACCTTCTAAGTTACTCTTTTTACTTGGATATTCGGAGGACTTTTTTCCTTTGAAGTACAGTTATTGCCAGAATATGTCTTCATGATGTGTGTTCTGGGTCTGTATTCTTAGGTATGCATGTGTGCTGTTTCAATATGTAATTTCCAATAAAAAAAAATTCATGCAGTTTTCTTTAATCACAGTTCTTAGCATTCTGTTTCCTTGTTCTGACTTGTTCTTCAGGACTCCCCTGTTGGCTCTTCTTTGCCTTTTTTCATCATTTGTCGCTTTCTCCTGACTCCTTCTTATGTCTTTCTAATTTCATTTTGGCTTTAAATATTTTTCTTTTCTCTATTCTTTTAACTTGATATCGGCTATATTATTTATTCTTATGTTTCTTCTTCTTTAGTCTTCCTGATTTTTTTTCCTTTTATTTCTAATTTCTCCCCAAGTTCTTTCACTTCATTTCTGAGTTTTCTAATTCCAATTTATTTTGTTTTTCATGCCTGCTATTATTTTTTAATGTCTTTAGCTTGCTTGGAAAGAGATTTCAGTGTTGAGAGGCCTTTTCAGTGGATACGTTATGAATGCTGGTCATTATCTTTTTAGGGTAGTGCGTATGGGACTTAGCCTTGATCCTTTTCTGTTACTCATTTTTACATGAAATTAGTAATCTTCTGAATCTTCAGGATCGTTGGTTCAGTTAGAAGCCATGGCTCAGAAGTTAGGTGTACCCAGAAGTGAGAAGAGCTAATTTCACTGAGCTGCCTCTTTTATTGTTTGCATGTAGCATTAAAAAATATGAAGTCTTGGGGCACCTGGGTGGCTCAGTAGGTTAAGCCGCTGCCTTCGGCTCAGGTATGATCTCAGGGTCCTGGGATCGAGTCCCACATCCAGCTCTCTGCTCAGCAGGGAGCCTGCTTCCTCCTCTCTCTCTCTCTGCCTGCCTCTCTGCCTACTTGTGATCCCTCTCTCTGTCAAATAAATAAATAAAATCTTAAAAAAAAAAATGAAGTCTTACTTTCTGGAATTTCCTGGCTCTGTCCTCTCTCTCCCATCTAATACCTTCTCCCCATCCCTTATCTGAAACTTCTTTTTCTTTGTCTTCTCTGGACCATCTCTTCACCTCTGTTGACTCTGTCCTGCTCAATTTTGATGATGTAATAGCAGAAGCGATCCCTGACTGGTCCGTTAGGAGAGTTCAGGAAGGTTAGACTGCTTCAGCACTTTTAGATCTACTGTAGATCTCTTAGATTCATGGGCTGTTAGAATGGACAGAATCCTTCCTGGTTTCAGCCACACTTCTTAAATTTACCTGTTGGACTTCCTGTAGTTCCAGAAGATGAAGGCCAACATGGAAAGCAGAATAAAAAGTATAAGGCTCTCTTGTGCTTCTCCATTTCTCCTGTCCTTTTATACCCATTACTTCCTCTGCTTCTTCCCACGCATTTACTGAGGACATTCAGATCTTGTGGCTGTGGGTGGTTTTGAGGTTTCACAGAATACTTTGTCCCCATTTCTGTTTTAAATGATTTATTTGTTTTTGGTTTTACTGTCTAGTTGCTCAATTTTCTTTAAATGTCAGTTTTTAAAAAATCTAATACACATGCCAAAAAATACACTCTTTTTAAGTGTATATTTCAGCAGTTTTAGTATGCTCACAAAGTTGTACAGCTGCCTGATTACAGAGCATTTTCTTTCTGCTTGTTTTTGTGACTGGTCCTGTGTAGTTTCCACTGCCATCTTTCTAGAATTTGTTGCAACCAATTTGAATTAAAAGTGTCTCTTACCCCTGACTTGTTCAGTTCCCATGTTCCAGGAATAATCCTTGTTAATAGGTACCCATTGAAACACTGTTAACTTTGTACCTATGCCAGTCTTGAATCCAAACTATTTCCCAAACTGTCAGTGTCAGAAACAGACGTTCTGTTTTTTGGTGGTTTGTTGTTGGTTAGGAGTTAGTGGGTTTTGTAGTTTTCAGTGGTGCGAGTCATATGAATACTTAATTTTTCTGTAGATACAATGACTATCCTAGTGTTTTTCTAAGTTTTTCCCCATTATTTCTCTAAGAAGCTTGATTTTATGCATGATAGGTAGGAGATAGGAGAATATTTTATTAAGAAAAAGAAAAAAAAAAGGAAAGGAGTGGGGCCAAGATGGCAGAGGAGTGGCATACTGAAATGACATCAGGTCCCAGGAGTTCAACTTCCCAGGAGTTAGATAGTTATCAAACCATTCTGAACACCTACAAATTCAACAGGAGATATTAGAGAAAAAGAGCATCAATTCTAGGAACAGAAAAAGACCACTTTCTGGAAGGTAGGACGTGCGGAGAAGTGAGTCTGAAGCAACGGGAAGATAGACTGCGGGGGGAGGGGCCGGCTCTTTGAAAGTGGTGGAGCAGCAGAGCACAAAATCAGAACTTTTAGAAGTCTGCTCCACTGAGGGACATCACTTCAGAGGCTAAGCAGGGGTGGAGACCTCACAGGGAAAATGTGGTCTCAGGTCCTGTGGGGTCACAGAAAGACCAGGGGTGTCTGAGCATGGCAAAGCTTCCCGGTATCAGAGCAGGGAAGCCAGCTACAGAGATGGAGCCAAGGAGTGAGCTTTCAGAATGGGGTTACCTTAAACTGTGATCCAAGGCACAGTCGGACCACTGCTCTTTGAGGCGGGACCCCCCACAAATGGCAGGTCTGGAGAGAACCCCTCTTTCCTCCTCCAGGAGGAGTGGCACAGGAACGCGTGGCAGGAATCTGCTCAGTTTGGAGACTCCACAAACAGGCCTGTGCACCAGAGATAGAAATGGTCAGTCGCAAGCAGGGTGAGCCTGGAATGTGACCAGAGACCAGGGAGATGGGAGGGATTGTCTGCTTTTCCCTGAGGGTGTACGGAGGAGTGGGGCACCACACTCTTGGCTTCTCTGGGCCGGAGATTGGGAGGCCACCATTTTTTTTTTTTTTAGAGATTTTATTTATTTATTTGTCAGAGAGAGAGAATGAGAGAGCGAGCACAGGCAGACAGAGTGGAAGGCAGAGGCAGAGGGAGAAGCAAGCTCCCTGCGGAGCAAGGAGCCCGATGTGGGACTCGATCCCAGGACGCTGGGATCATGACCTGAGCCAAAGGCAGCTGCTTAACCAACTAAGCCACCCAGGCATCCCGGGAGGCCACCATTTTTATTCCCATCCTCCAGAACTCATATGGAAAGCATTCAGGGAACAAAAGCTACCAAGAGCGAGCCCGAGCAGATTATCTAGCCTCGCCCCTGGCAAGGGCAGGGCAGTGGAGTTCCGCCTCAGGCAAAGACATGCGGTACTCACTGCAACAGGCCCCTCCCCTAGAAGATCAGCAAGAGCATCCAGCCAGGACCAGGGGGTTGGAAAACAATTTACTATGGTAATGGACATTAAAAGAAAGCTAGGGTGGAGATCCTTATATCAGATAAATTAGATTTTAAGCCAAAGAATATAATAAAGATGAGAAAGAACACTATATCATATTTAAAGGGTCTGTCCAACAAGAAGATCTAACAATTTTAAATATCTATGCCCCTAACATGGGAGCAGCCAACTATATAAATCAATTAATAATGAAATCAAAGAAACACATAGATAATAATACAATAACAGTAAGGGACTTTAATCTCCCCCCCTGAAATGGACAGATCATCCAAGCAAAAGATCAACAAGGAAATAAAGGCCTTAAATGACACACTGGACCAGATGGACATCACAGATATATTCAGAACATTCCATCCCAAAGGAACAGAACACACATTCTTCTCTAGTGCACATGGGACATTCTCCAGAATAGAGCACATCCTGGGTCACAAATCAGGTCTCAACCAGTACCAAAAGATTGGGATCATTCGCTGCATATTTTCAGACCACAATGCTCTGAAGCTAGAGCTCAGTCACAAGAGGAAAGATGGAAAGAACTCAAATACATGAAGGCTAAAGAGCATCCTACTAAAGAATGAATGGGTCAACCAGGAAATTAAAGAAGAATACAAAAAATTCATAGAAACATATGAAAATGAAAAAACAACTGTTCAAAATCTGTGGGACACAGCAAAGGTGGGCCTGAGAGGAAAGTATATAGCAATACAAGCCTTTCTCAAGAAACAAGAAAGGTCTTAAGTATACAACCTAACCCTACACCATACACCTAAAGGAGCTAGAGAAAGAACAGCAAAGAAAGCCTAAACCCAGCAGGAGAAGCGAAATAATAAAGATCAGAGCAGAAATGATATAGAAACCAAAAGAACAGTAGAACAGGTCGATGAAACTAGGAGCTGTTTTACTGAAATAATTGATAAAATTGATAAACCCCTGGCCAGACATATCAAAAAGAAAAGAGAAGGGATCCAAATAAATAAAATCATGAATGAAAGAGGAGAGATCACAACCAACACCAAAGAAATACAAACAATTATAAGAACATATTATGAGCAGCTCTATGCCAGCAAATTTGACAATCTGGAAGAAATGGATACATTCCTAGAGACATATAAACTACCGAAACTGAACAGGAAGAAACAGAAAATCTGAACAGACCCATAACCAGTAAGGAGATTGAAACAGTCATCAAAAATCTCCTAAGAAACAAGAGCCCAAGACCAGAGAGCTCCTGAAGGGAATTGTACCAAATCTTTAAAGAAGAATTAATACCTATTCCCCTGAAACTGTTTCAAGAAATAGAAATGGAGGGGAAAATTCCAAACTCATTTTATGCCAGCATTACCTTGATCCCCAAATCAAAGACCCCATCAAAAAGGAGAACTACAGACCAATATCCTTGATGAACACAGATGCAAAAATTCTCATCAAAATACTAGCCAGTAGGATCCAACAGTACTTTAAAAGGATTATTCATCATGACCAAGTGGGATTTATTCCTGGGCTGCAAGTTTGGTTCAACATCCGCAAATCAATCAGTGTGATACAACACATTAATAAAAGAAAGAACATGAACCATATGATACTCTCTGTAGATGCTGAAAAAGCATTTGACAAAGTACAGCATCCTTTCTTGATCAAAACTCTTCAAAGTGTAGGGATAGAGGGTACATACCTCAATATCCTCAAAGTCATGTATGAAGCACCCACAGCGAATATCATTCTCAATGGAGAAAAACTGAGAGCTTTTCTGCTAAGATTGGGAACATGGCAGGGATGTCCACTATCACCACTGCTACTTAACATAGTACTAGAAGTCCTAGCCTCAGCAATCAGACAACAAAAAGAAATAAAAGGCATCTGAATTGGCAAAGAAGAAGGCAAACTCTCACTCTTTGCAGATGATATGATGCCGTATGTGGAAAACCCAAAAGACTCCACTCTAAAACTGCTAGAACTCATATAGGAATTCAGTAAAGTGTAAAGATATAAAATCAAAGCCCAGAAATTAGTTGCATTTTTATATACCAACAGCAAGACAGAAGACAGAGAAATTAAAGAGTCAATCCCATTTGCAGTTGCACCCCAAACCATAAGATACCTAGGAATAAACCTAACCAAAGAGGCAAAGAATCTGTACTCAGAAAACTATAAAGTACTCATGAAAGAAATTGAGGAGGATGCAAAAAATGGAAAAACATTCCATGCTCATGGATTGGGAAAATAAATATTGTGAAAATGTCTAAGCTACCTATAGTAATCTTCACATTTAATGCAACCCCTATCAAAATACCATCAATTTTTTTTCAATGAAATGGAACAAATAATTCTAAAAGTTCTATGGAACCAGGAGAGACCCCAAATAGCAAGGAATGTTGAAAAAGAAAGCCAAAGTTGGTGGAATCGCAATTCCAGACTTTAAGCTCTGTTATTACAAAGCTGTCATCATCAAGACAGTATGCACAAAAACAGACACATAGATCAATGGAACAGAATAGAGAGCCCAGAAATAGACCCTCAACTGTACGGTTAACTAATCTTTGACAAAGTAAGAAAACAATGTCCAATGGAAAAAAGACAGTCTTTTCAACAAATGGTGTTGGAAAAATTGGACAGCCACATGCAGAAAAATAAAACTGGACCATTTCCTTATACCACATACAAAAATAGACTCAAAATTGATGAAAAACCTCAATGTGAGACAGGAATCCATCAAAATCCTTGAGGAGAACACAGGCAGCAACCTCTTCAACCTCAGCCACAGCAACTTCTTCCTAGAAACATTGCTAGAGGCAAGGGAAGCAAGGGCAAAAATGAACTATTGGGACTTCATCAAGATCAAAAGCTTTTGCACAGCAAAGGAAACAGTCAACAAAACCAAAAAACAGCTGACAGAATGGGAGAGATATTTGCAAATGGCATATCAGATTAAGGGCTAGTATCCAAAATCTATAAAGAGCTTATCAAAATCACACCCAAAGAACAAAGAATCCAATCAAGAAGTGGGCAGAAGACATGAACAGACATTTCTGCAAAGAAGATGTCCGGATGGCCAACAGACACAGAAAAAGTGCTCCACATCACTCGGCATCAGGGAAGTACAAATCAATATCACAATGAGATACCACCTCACACTAGTCAGAATGGCTACAATTAACCAGTCAGGAGACAACAGAAGTTGGTGAGGATGCAGAGAAAGGGGAACCCTTCTACACTGTTAGTGGGAATGCAAGCTGGTGAGCCACTCTGTCAAACAGTATGGAGGTTCCTCAAAAAGTGGAAAATAGAGCTACCCTATGACCCAGCAATCGCACTACTGGGTATTTACTGTAAAGATACAAATGTAGTGATCCAAAGGGGCACATGCACCTGAATGTTTGTGGTAGCAACATCCACAATAGCCAAACTATGGAAAGAACCTCGATGTCCATCAACAGATGAATGGATAAAGAAGAAGTGATATATACACACACACACACACATATATGTGTGTGTGTGTGTGTGTGTGCGTGTGTATAATGGAATACTATGCAGCCATCAAAAGAAATGAAATTTTGCCATTTGGAAGGACATGGTTGGAACTAGTGGGTATTATGCTGAGTGAAATAAGCCAATCAGAGAAAGATAATTATCACTTGAAGTCCCTGATATGAGGAACTTGAGAGGCAGGGTTTGGGGTTTGGGGGTTAGGGAAGGAAAAAAATGAAACAACTTTGGATCAGGAGGGAGACAAACCATAAGAGATTCTTAATCTCACAAAACAAACGAGGGTTGCTGTGGGGAGGGAGTGTATAGAGAGGGTGGTTGGATTGTGGACATTGGGAATGGTATGTGACATGGTACGTGCTATGAATTGTGTAAGCCTGACAATTCACAGACCTGCCAAATAATACATTATATGTTAATAAAAATAATTAATAAAAACAGTTTTAGCACCTCAAAATAAATAAATAAATGAGTTCTTTTCAGCCACAGCGTATTTTGAACACAAAATATTTCTCATCCTGTTTTGTGGGTGTAGATTTAAGTATTTGAGGATAGAGATACTAATATAGTATGGTATTCTATGCTTTTATACCTGTTCTGTCTTTTTATTTGGAAATAATTATGTGGTTGAAATAGAGGCAAGTCACTAGGATTGCAAGGCATCTTGCAAATATTCCGATTAAAATGAGGTGATGAGGACGGGAGGTGAAGAATCATGGACCAGAATGAAACCAACTAGATGTTTTCTTTGCACACAGAGCCAGTGAGTTCAGCCTTCTCTAATAAATTATGTTTGGGTAGAACTGGAAATATTGGTGGGAAAAGTTTAGTGCTTTAACATGTTGAAGGACCTTCGTATATGGTATCACATTTAAATTTTATAACAGCCACATAAGAAAGTCAGAGTAAGAGCGTATTTTCCCATTTTATAAAGAAAAATGTGTAGAGAGAGTGGCTGTGTTATGAGGTCCTGACCTGTTGACATTTTCCCACGGAGTTTTCCTATTCATCAGTAATATGTATCACTGGGGTGCCAGGGTGGCACAGTCGGTTAAGCATCTGACTTCAGCTCAGGTCATCATCCCTGGTTCCTGGGATCGAGCCCCGCGTCAGGCTCCGTGCTTAGCATGGTGTCTGCTTCTCCCTCTCCCTCTGTCCCTGCCGTTCCCCCACCTCTGCTTGTGCTCTCTGTCACTCTTTCTCTCAAATAAATAAAATCTTTAAAAAAAAAATGCATCTGTCATGCTATTGGATATTTTGTGGCACCTGTTCACATGTTTACGTACAGTGGGTGTACCTTCATTTATGATTTCCTGTGGTGTTTGCTTTTTTCCCAGGCGAAGGGTGGAGGTTATGAGAGTGAAGATGCCTATCAAAATGCAGAACTAGTTTTTCTGGATATCCACAATATTCATGTTATGAGAGAATCTTTACGAAAACTTAAGGAGATTGTGTACCCTAACATTGAGGAGACTCACTGGCTGTCTAACTTGGAATCCACTCACTGGCTTGAACATATTAAGGTTCGGTATTTGTTATTATTCCCTTATATTATTACAGAGTATCAGACAAGGGGTTTCTCTGCCCCTCTCTTTCCACACTCTTCTTACAATTGAACTGTAAGATGAAGGTATCTTTCTATACAATGAACAATGGATAACTCTTTGAAAATTGTAAGTACTTCTAAGCTGTGTTGCTTGAATGAATTAGTTTCCTGTACTGCGCATTTGGTTCTCTTGTGGTCTTCTCTCCGCCTCCCTGCCCCGCCCTGGCTGAATTCTTCTCATCCTTCAGACCCCAGTTCTGACTTCTTCTCTTCCATTTTCTCTGCACTTTCACTTTGCTTTCTCCTTCCAGCTCATCAAGTACGACCTTACACTTCATTTAATGGTCTCGTGTCAGTCAGTGTATATTCCTAATTCATGGAAACCTGGGCTGGATAAGTTGTTAATGTTTTTGGACCCCTCAGGAGCTAGGGCAGCACCATGTGTGTGAGGGAGGTGAAGTGGTTGAATGAGGGTATGAGGCTAAATGATGTGGAGTCTACCCCGTGAACGCTAGTGTGCCTCGCCTGTCACTGTCGTGTTTGGAGCAGCAGATGTAATTGCACTTTGTACAGTTACATACTTTTCTCAGACGTGGTCTGAATCCCAGTAACACCACGTCCCAAGATGGAGACTCTAGCTGTACACACGTTCATACTGTGAAATAACGAGTAAGGAGCAGACACGTGCTCACATTAGAATCTCTCAAATTTGGACAGAACTGAAGAGAAGGCCAATTTGATCTTACTGAGAATTATAGATTAATTTTATTCTTTCTCTTCCAGATGCTTAGAAGCTTGAATGTAGCAGAGTGCACACTCTCCTCAGGCAGGGAGCATGTTCCCGGGGGGCCCATCTGTTGCAGCGCGTGAAGTGTAAATAGAAAACAGGGACACTTGATTTGAAGCGAACATAAATTGCAATGTCGGCATCTGTAAATGGCAGGGCGTTCTCCCTGAGCATATAACAGCCTCTCCAGAAAGCTCACTCTGGCAACAAACAGGTCCCCTTAGAGGCAGAGGAGATCCGGCTGTGCCTGGCCTGCCTTCTCCACCTGTAGTCCTCACAGCAGCACCTTCTTCAGAGCTCTGCTCAAATACCAGTTTCTCAGAAAGGCCTTTCCCCACCATACCTTACAAATAACGGCTCCACTGGCAGGGTGCTCTCACTTCCTGCCCTCCGGCACAGTCTGTGTTTTCTTATTTACATGTATCTGGCTGGCCTCACCTGAGTAGAATGTACTAGCCCTTTCTTTGTTTGGTTCACTGCTCTGTCTCTAGCACCTGGAGCAGAACCTGCCACATGGGAAGGGGCTCCAAAATGTTTATTTTATAGGGGAAGGAAGGTGGGATGGTGACCATGGTCTTAGCTTTCCAGCTGTTCTAATACTTTGGGTCAGTGAATCATAAGTCTCAAAACCCACTGAATTTACAAGTGGAAGACATTTATAAAGTAGTAAGCTAGGAGTAGTGACGATGGGGCCCAGACACTTAAAAAATGGCTCACAGGTGACTCTGATACAGAGTCAGGATTGACATTGCTTCAGAGTACCCCATTTCCAGAATATGCCTATAGTTACAATTAAAAGGAGGTCATCATGAGATTGTCCAACCCTAGTAAATCTACTTTCTTTCATTCTGATCCATGTTTGTGGACCCACACTGTTCTCCTAGTATGGATCGTCTAGCCGTTGCAGAGAAGACGAGAACTGTATCATTCATTTTAAAGAATATTGTGCTTTTGTGCTGCTTATTTGGCTATCTCTAATTCTGTTTAGTTTTGACTCAACTTCAGCTTCAGAAAAGTTAATTATTTTGCAGTGTCTGCATATTTTAAAAAGAATCTGAAATTATTTTAAATTATTTTAAATACCAGTTGACATTGTAATATGAATTTTTCATTCATATTAATACAGAAAAATGGCTTCAAGTTTTATACTGGGCTTGCTGTAAGCTATGTGACATATAATAAATAAATGCTCTAGAAGCTATGGGGTAAGAGATCCAATTTTACTGCTTTACTCTTTATTCTGTTTTGGTTAGGTAGGGATTGTGTAAGTAACATGTATGACTTCACTTGGCATATTTTTTTATTTAAATAGATGATGTTGGAATATTTGAAGATTCTTAGAAACAGATCTCTTTAAAACCGAATCCTTTTCTCTCACTCATACTTTTGATTTGTACAGAACCAGAACGTACTCTTCGTTTGGCTCTTTCATTGTGTGGATTAATAGGAGCCTGCATTTATGAGGTTTTTTTTGTGATAAAGGCAAAAATCTTCTGCCACTTATAAGAATTCTTTTTAGGAAGGGGCTTTTTTCCTCCATGTGTTATTGAGACAGTTGTCCGTAATAAAACTGTATTTGTTACTTTTGAAGAAGGAAGCACTTAATTTTTAAAAAATTTCACTGAAAACTCTATCTTGCAGCTCATTCTCGCAGGCGCTCTTCGGATCGCTGACAAAGTAGAGTCCGGGAAGACGTCTGTGGTGGTGCACTGCAGCGACGGCTGGGACCGCACGGCCCAGCTGACTTCCCTGGCCATGCTCATGCTGGATGGCTACTATCGAAGCATCCGAGGCTTCGAGGTCCTTGTGGAGAAAGAGTGGCTGAGCTTTGGACATCGATTTCAGCTTGTGAGTCTAGAGCCTTGACTCGCAGCGTCATCATGCATCCTACATGAGGCGTGTGAAGACAAAACCTTTTATTCACTAGATACTCACTGAAAACCACTCCTTCATACTAAAGGGGTAAACTTCTAGAGAGAATGTTCTTGTTAGTTGTGGAAAGCCTTAGGATAGCCTCTTGCGGGTGTGCAGTCTGACCAGGGCTGTCGGGACACCTGTGGCTCGGTCTCTTCTGTGATCCCTGCTGGGGGAGACATTAGATACCATTCCTTCATCTGTGCGCCTATCTCTGCCTTCAGGCATGGTTGCAGAATTACAGGCCACTTCTGATCTCGATGTAAAAGGAGCCAAGGATGGCTTAATTATTATTCTTAATTTAAGAATACTTCCAAGTAGCAGTGCTCACGCAGGAACAGGGTTTAAAAAAAAAACAGGCTGGGACCAAAAGAAATATTAGAGAAAAAAACCAAAAATTTCCCTCAGAGTGGGAAATAAAACCGCTTTTTGATTATCCTCCTAAAGCATTAACACTGTAATGCGTATACACATGGAGAGTGCTGCAGTTGGTTTTATGGGAATGACACATGTTCCTGCCCTCTCTTTGCCTCAGAATTTATTTTGATGTTGTCGTTCATCTCAAATCTGAGTTGATAGGACCTCAGTGTCCAGGCATTCAGTGTTGAATGTCTTCTGTGGTGTTCCCATGAAATGATTGTATAGTTTCTGCATTAACACCTCCAGAAATCAGCAGCCGGGCTCTTCCTCAGGCTATCCAGTCTCACTTCAGAAAATCTACCTACCAGAAAGTTCTTTCTCATAGTAAACCAAAATTTACTTCCCATTTCCCCTTTGAAAACAAGAACAGATATGACTACTTAACCAAATGAGATAGCCCTTCAAATATTTAGAAGTAGGTGTGTACCCCTGGCCTGCCTAACTTCAGCTCTTCTGGCTAAACATTAATTTTCTTCATTGTTTTCCTATCTCAGTCCCCTCTTCACTCCAGTTGTCCTCTGGACTTTGGTCATGTCTTTCATCAAGTGTGGTACACAGAACTAATCATGGTTCCCAAAATAGAGGAATGGGTTTATTATGTCCCTTTCAAAGGGTATTCAGCTTTCAATTTTGCTTTGTTGCTACATCATACTTTGGAGTCATGCACCTTTTAATTAAATAAACATTCATGTAGTTTTTAGCTGTGTTTCTGCTAAAAACTAAATTTGCAATCAGAAAACTTGAGAACAGTAAGCGTGTAGGCCTTGTTTTTCATGTATTATTCATCTGTGTTAGTTGTAATCACCGATTTTAAAGAGTGAAGAGTAGGAATATTTTCCCCAAAAGGAGGAACAGGGTGAGCAAAAGTCTAGATGACATTGAGCTTGCAGGAGTAGAGTTGAGGGAAGGGTGGGGTTAGAGAATCATGGAGGGGGAGACTTAGATTGTCAGAGGCGTTGGAGCCACTGAGAGTGTGCGAGGCTCCTGGCAGCACATTCCTAGAGTAGCTGAAAGACTTTCTGAAAGCTGTTTACCCAGATGCAGTCTCGAATGTTAACCTGTACCAGCAGTGTTTACAAATACAGATGACCCTTGCACAATGCACAGTGTAGGAGAGAGGGGTGCAGTCAAAACTCCACACGTAACTGTTGACTCCTCCCCGGAACCTAACTCCCTGTAGCCTGTGGTTGATGGAAGCTTTCCCAATAAGATAAACGATTAACACCTATTTTGTATGTTGTGTGTATGATATACTATATTCTTATAATAAAGGAAGCTGACAAAAGGAAATGTTACTAAGAAAATCATAAGGAAGAGAAAATACTTTTACAGTTCTGTAAAAATAAATCCACATTTAAGTGAACTCACTTGGCCCATTCGTGCTGTTTAAGAGTTCAAGAGTTAACTTGAAAGAAGCAGACAAATTTAAAGGTAGTCTGCTTTTTGAACTTGAACTGTTAAATAAAACTGGGCTTTTGGAGGATCTTTCCTGATGGCTCACATTTTTCAGTTCTCTCTAAAATATACTTACGATGAAAAAACACATTACTAAAACGCTCTTACTTCAAAAAATGGAGTTTTAGTCATCCAGAGCTGCACGTGTTTATATCAGTGTGATCAAAATAGTAAACATTTAAGACCATTGGAAATTGCTGTGGATTCCTAGATTGCTAACTCTGGTTCCCTACTCCGTGCCCCCTCCCCGTACCCCCAGTTTATCTGAAAGCAGAATTTGGCAATTAAAGGACAGCTGGTCAAGAGGGTACATTCACCTGTTTAATGAAAGGGCAGTGAGTCTCAAACTTTTCATTGTCAGGATCTCTTTCCATTCTTAACAATTATTGGTGACCCCAAAGAACTTCGTTTATATGATTTATATCTACCATATTCGAAATTAAATTTTTATTTGTATTTTTTTATTTTTTAATTTTTTAAAAGATTTTATTTATTTATTTATTTGACAGGCAGAGATCACAGTAGACAGAGAGGCAGGCAGAGAGAGAGAGAGAGAGGGAAGCAGGCTCCCTGCTGAGCAGAGAACCCGATGCGGGACTCGATCCCAGGACCCTGAGATCATGACCTGAGCCGAAGGCAACGGCTTAACCCACTGAGCCACCCAGGCGCCCCAGAAATTAAATTTTCAAAAAGGTTTATTTATTTATTTATTTGACAGAGATCACAAGTAGGCAGAGAGGCAGGCAGAGAGAGAGAGAGAGAGGGAAGCAGGCTCCCCACTGAGCAGAGCCCGATTCGGGGCTCTATCCCAGGACCCTGGGATCACGACCCGAGCTGAAGGCAGAGGCTTAACCCACTGAGCCATCCAGGCACCCCTAGAAATTGAATTTTTAAAAATGTGTAAATATTAATGAAATAATAAATCTTACTCTGGGTTGCTGTTAATGTCATACCACAATCTGGGTGGCTTGTAAAATTTCAATAGACATTTATTTCTCACAGTTTTGAAGGCTGGAAATCCAAGGTCAGGGTGTCAGCGTAGTCATGTTCTGTGGAAGGCCGTAGATTGTGGGTTGTAGCTTGTCAACCTCTCTGTCCTTATGTGGTGAAGAGAACCAAGGAGCTCTGTGGTGTCTTTATTTTTATTTATATTTATTTATTTATTAATTTTTTTTTTTTTTTTTAAGATTTTATTTATTTGACAGAGAGGTTGAGAGAGAGAGATCACAAGTAGGCAGAGAGGCAGGCAGAGAGAGAGGGAGAAGCAGACTCCCTGTGAAGCAGAGAGCCAGACTTGGGGCTCTATCCCAAGAGCCTGGGATCATGACCGGAGCCGAAGGCAGAGGCTTTAACCCACTGAGCCACCCAGGTGCCCCTTTATTTTTATTTTTTTTAAAGATTTTATTCATTTGTTTGACAGGCAGAGATCACAAGTAGGCAGAGAGGCAGACAGAGACAGAGAGAGAGGAGGAAGCAGGCTCTCTGCTGAACAGAGAGCCGGATGCGGACCTGGATCTCAGGACCGTGAGACCATGACCTGAGCTGGAGGCAGAGGCTTAACCTACTGAGCCACCCAGGCACCCTCTGTAGGGTCTTTTGATGAGAGCACTAATCCCCTCTGCTGGACTTCTACCCTCTTGACTAGCAGCTCCCAGACGATGACTCCTGCCATTACATCTGACATTAGGATTTCAATGTGAATTTTTTTGGCGGGGGAGGGGGGGACACAAACATTCAGGACCTAGTACTACTGTATATTAGCCTAAAGAGCATTTTAAAGAAAACAAGTTGTATTTTCCAGAACAACAATGATAAAAAGGTTAGTGTGAAGGGTGGCATTGTTTTACAGTTTTTGCAAATTCCTTTCATGTCTGGCTTATTAGAAGACAGCCAAATTTCACAACTACTCTATTGCAATGTGTGCTCTTCCTTGACGTAAATGAGGAAAATCTGACCACACACAGATATGCAGGTTGAAATCAGAGTGTTTTGATAGCATTTTCAGGGAATTGTGGATATTCTTTCATAGTGTGCCTAAATTTAACAAATGCTGATTTCATCGAGGTTTCTTGTAATGTGAAATCCAAAACTAGATCAATGAGGTTTTCACTGTCCTTTCTATTAAATTTCATTGGTCTGTCTTGAGCTTTGAATAGAGCTTTTACCCATGTGTGATTCTGTAACATCAGGTGTTGGTTATTTGGAAAATACTGGCTTCCTGACTTACACAGCTCTTCGAGTATTAATGCATTTCCTTACAGACTATCATCTCATTTGTGAGCATCACCAGTGATTTTATCAGAAACGTCTATTACCAAGCTTATTTTGACAGGTAGTTTCCCAAAAATCTAATGTGCACTCAAAGCTTGAAAGCTTGAATTTTATCAGTTTTCCTTGAAATGACACATTTGCTTTGTACATTAAAAAAAAAAAAAAAAAGTCTGCAAGACTTTCAAGTCTTAATAACTGTAGTTTATATATATCAGTTCTTTCAAGTCAAAATGATGTTGCATGAAAACGTGGTGTTTTGTACCATCAGCTAAGGTTTGCAGCTGCAGAACATTATATGTATTTCCCATTTTGTTATACAGGCTGTCCTTAAGGGGAGAAGACTTAGCAGGATTAATTTTTACTGCTTCATCAAGGAAACTGGCTCTCCCCACCCTTTCATTTGACTGCGAGTGTGTGGCAAGGCAGGGTCTGACACTACTTGTGCAGCTGGATTCCAGTGATTTGCTTGAGTTTTCCTAAGGAACCCAGAGTTTTATCCTTCGTCACTTTTGCACTCTCAGCGTAAATGTTAGTGCATTGAAAAAGGCAAATAACGTTTTAGTATTATTATGAAAATAGTTTTGACATCACAGACCCCTCTCCCTCCCCCACCGCTACCCCCCAGCCCCACCCCCTGGCCCCTGGTAATCTGTGGACCAGACTTAGAATCACTGTTTTGGAGTGTGGAGGGTTCTTTACAATCATCTGGGGCAAAGGTCCTTAGAAGAGAAAAAAACTGAGAAAGGAGGTGAGTACATGCTTGGAAGGTAGATGTCAAGCATTCTTTACAGGTTTTCAAGAGTTTGTGCTGATGTGATTATTCTTGATAAAGACAGATGAGATAAGATATGACAGGGCCCCCCTGCACACCCTGGCCACATTGTTAAAGGAGACGGGTGCTTCCTGAGGCTGTTGGACAAGTATTTGTTAATATTTAGGGAATATTAAATTTCTGGGACAAAAAATCTGGGGTTCTGAGGTCTGACTGCTCCTGTCTTCCATTATCAACCTCTTAAGATCTGGGTTCCTCTTGTTAAAGTTGTAATTTCCTATTACAAGCATTCATGTCAGTAAATAATATGGCAGTTTGTACATCAAAATGATAACAGAGCCTTCTGCTTGGTAAGACTATGAGTGATTTCTGTTTTCCTTGCTGTGCTCTTTTATTTAATTAATTTCTTAAAGAGTTTGTTTATTTTTGAGAGAGAAAGAATGAGTGGGCGAGAGAGTGGGGCAGAGGGAGAAGCAGGCTCCCCACTGAGCATGGACCCTGATGCGAGCGAGGCTCGAGCCCAGGACCCTGGGATCATGACATGAGCCGAAGGCAGAGGCTTTAATCCATTGAGCCACCCAGGTGCCCCCCTGTGCTCTTTTAAAAAGACTTTTGAACTTTAAAAAATACTGGAAGATATTACTTTAATTGGAAAATAAATTTATTTCCATGAAAAAGAAAAGTTCCACAAAGCTCATACAGATTTTCACTCTTTTTGCTCCAGAGACTTGGCCATGGAGATAAGAACCATGCAGATGCAGACAGATCACCTGTTTTCCTTCAGTTTATTGACTGTGTCTGGCAAATGACAAGACAGGTAACTTATCTGGGATAGTCATTCTTACATCTTTCTTTTAAGCCATCCAGAGTTGGGAGGTGTGGTCAGTGATTATCCTACATTGCATGTAAAATGGAAATTCTGGGAAGATTTCTTGGTAATAGAACTATTACTTACTACATTATGAACTAAATTAAAGGACATTATTTGGAGATCGTATTAAACACTTGACAATTTGATCCATTAGCATTTCAACCAGTGGCATTAATAATAACCCGAGAGGTTTCCTCCTTTGTTTTGGACAAGTAGTTAACTGTAATATATTTACCCGGAAGGTCATCTATACATTGCTAGAGAAGGTAGAGGTGAAGAAATGAAGCAAGTTCACTGGAGCAAAATAAAATTCTGTTTTAAGGAATGGAAAAATACATTTATGTGGGAATAATGAGTAGGTAGATATGTAATAGATTCAGTTCTTTTTGTTCTTAGGCATAGATAGATTGCTTTTTAGACCTTCTATTAACTTTCTAACAAACTGGTTTGAAATATTAATGGTAATGGATTTAGTCTTTTGGAATGATATTGGGGGAGATTGAAAAACACCTACTTTGCTATGGGATCACTTCACTAGTGAGGCGAGAGGTTGGTGTCTTAAACATATTGAACTCAAGAAAAATCATCCCAGAGCTTGGCTACAGGTCACTGCTATGTCAGCTAATTATTTGCCCAAGGGTTTATTAGACCTCAGACAACTGGGAGTCCGGTTTGTTGTTAGTGAGTCCGCCACATGAATATAAAATAGGGCAGTTGCTGTCTCTGCTTCGCTTTAGGATTACATTTTAGCTTCAAGAAAACACTATTATTTCATTAAAAGAAAACAAATGGTGATCTTTAGATGAAATACACCAATTATATAAGCATTTCCCCCAATGGCATATCGGTCTAGGTGGATTATTTTGAAAGCTGCTGGGTTAAATGCATTGTTGTAGTAGGTATGATGATGGAATGATGAGGCTGGAATTTAAAATATACCTGCTAATGTGTACCACACTTAGAGTTTTGCTCTATAAAAGGCTCTTGGTGTGTTGGGAGAAGGGGAGAAACTTAACTGTAGAGTTTAATGGTGTTTACTACTTTTGGACGAGGTTTGAATTTTTTCTTTGGAATTGCCCTTGAGTTTGTAATGGGAGCTCTGCAAATCCTTGCCAGTCCTTTTTTGGGTGTTTGACCAAAAACAAGAAGAGCCACTATTGACTATTACCATATTTGATTTCTAAATAACATTTGACTCTTGGCGAAAATTAAATATGCCCTTTGAAAAGGCTCAAAAAGCGGTTTGAAGCCATGTCACCATTGATGGCTGGGCACTGCTTTCCCAAGGGAATTCCCCTAAAGGGGCAACCTGTGCGGATATATGAGTTGATATGTTTGTTAGAAACAAGATCCAATTTGCCAGTTGTTTGCATAGAAGAGTACGCAGTAAGTACCTGCCTCGCTAAATTACTACACGCTGTAGACCTAGAAGCAGCTTCACTCCAATTCTGAGCTTAAGTTACTGCATAGAAAATCAGTTTCAGGGGCGCCTGGGTGGCTCAGTGGGTTAAAGCCTCTGCCTTAGGCTCGGGTCATGATCCCAGGGTCCTGGGATCGAGCCCCATGTCGGGCTTTCTGCTCAGCGGGGAGCCTGCTTCCCTTCCTCTCTCTGTCTGCCTCTTTGTCTACTTGTAATCTCTGTCTGTCAAATAAATTCTAAAAAAAAAAATCAGTTTCATCTTACATTTCTCTGATGGAACTGAAAGTACGTCATATAGTGATGTGTCTTTATCTTAGACATCCAGTTCTGTTTTCCTGTATGATATTCTGGAACATAGAACCTGTTAGGCATGTTTATGGGCCATCACTCTTTTTGTAAATAATTGAACTTTTGTGCAGAGCCTTAAGTAAGCACACTTGTGAACGTGACACCGGTTATGTGGCGATTAGCCAGCTTCTCCCTGTCCCCCCACCCTTGGCCCCAGCCCCTCACTCCTGGGTCAGGAAGCAGTTAGTGAAGGGCCCTTCCAATTCGAAAGCCGTCAGGAGGAGACAGTATTCCTCCTCTGCTCTCAGAAGTTCCTGCTCCGCTGCCTTCGTTTTGGGGTGGGGATCTGCCCCCCATTGCAGCTCTCCTCTTCTCATGACTGAGCATGTGCTTTTGTTGAAAAGATGAGAAACCGATCACAGGCCGTCGCTCCTTCGGATGGCTGTGTAATGAGTCAGAATGCATTCACAGTTGGCTAATAAGGCTGTGAAGGGTGTGTAACGGTACAGGGGATGGATTTTATTTGTAAATGAGTGACTGTGATTTGACCAGGTTTCTTACAGGCTTTTTGTTGACATGTGCTCCGATCACCTGGTTCAGCTTCACAGCCACAGAAATGATCATTCAAGGCAGGCTAGTTAGCCGTTCGAGAAATTTGCTGTTACCTGCTTCTAAATTTAGGAAATGTGGAGACAAAGACAGTTTCATTCTTATCCCTTGGGCATGCAGTTGAGGCTGTTTTCTTGCACTACTAGGTAGAGATCATTCTAAGACAGACTTGGAACCAATATCTGTTCCCCAAATCTGTAGTCCAGATATTCGTAGACTTTGTTTTCCACAGTCCTGCAGTTGGTACAGTTTTCATGGACACTGATAAAAATTTTTGAAATATTAGCTGGATAAGGGTGGATTATATGAACTCTTTCCCCTCCTGGGATCTGTCCTCCATCCTTGATAAGTTCACCCCCACCCCAGATTTGTTGTTTAGGTAATATTAAGATACCTGGTCAAGCTCTTGTCCTAGGTTAAAGAGGAAGGGCATTTTCTTTTTGTTAGAAAGAGGCTGCTGAACTGCTGATCCCAGGTTTGACTAGGCTGGCTTTTAAATGATCTGCACATCTGCCTTGGATCTTTATTTTTGTGCATTGCTGACATTATCTGGAGACAGTGATATTTTTTGTGTAATCCCTGAAGCAAAAACTATGTTGCTGAAAATTTAAAGAAAATCTTACTATGCTGTTTATGGTCATTTTTGGCAAAGAAAGGCCAAGAGTTGTCAGAATTGCCAAAGTCAAAATCCATCCCTCTTCAAGGTTAGGATTAACAAATACAGGGAGATATGGAAACACCAAGGTCACACCATTCAAACTCCTGCTGCACAAGAAAAGGATTTCTCATGGGGAGAAATCTCAGAAAAGTGGTAGAGTGATTTTTGAACAGAGAATGAAGAAGGTAATGCCACAATGGCTTAGAAAAACATAGTTTTGAACATTGTTTAACCTAATTTTAAGAAGCATTACAAAGAATCTCCCCATATATTGGGATAAATATGCTTGAAAAAATGTCCTAATAATTTTGTGTTTGTGGTATTCAATTTGCAGTTTCCTACAGCATTTGAATTCAATGAATATTTTCTCATTACCATTTTGGACCATCTATATAGCTGTTTATTTGGAACATTCCTCTGTAACAGTGAACTTCAGAGAGGAAAAGAGGTAAAATATGAGCCATGACCCTCCCCCCCTTCTACTCCCAATATATGTGATGTTCCCTGCGACAGTTTTCAACCTAACAGTCCTCTTGGGTGATTTCTTTGGTCATGTTTTATTCCTATGTATATGATGTATACGATGGCTTCTTTCCATATATCTGAGCCTGATCGGTTTTCAGGTACCTCTGTTGCGAGGCTGAAGGTACCAGCTAGCTGTCAGGTGCAGGTGCGTTTACAGCTGAAAAGTAGTGTCTGCTAAAGAGAACTGAAGTCTGTGTACTCTCAGGAGCACCAGTCCTTGCGGGATGGAAATCCTTCAGAGCAGGTGCAGAAACATCTAATTAGCAAGAAAAACACACATGAATGAAGAGATCCCCAGATATATGGTGCATACGTATGAGCCATTTTAGGTTTTTTTTTTTTAATTGTAAAATAATACCATAAAACAACTGAACACTGAAGAGATACTGTGTAGAAAGAAATAACCCCCCGTGTAATTCCACGATTATGACACTAATCTCTGCTTCCCCAGGGAGATCACTGGTAAGTGGTTGGTATTTAGAAGAAACCGTATAAGGATGACATTTCAAGTTTTACTTCTGACCTTGAAATACATGCCTCCTATGTATGAAATTCCAAATCCTCTTGATTGGGTGTCTCCCCTGCATCAGTTTTAATTCCAAAAATGTGGTTGCCAACCGGTTTATTCATGCTCTTCTATAAAGCATCATGGCAAGGAGTGCTTGCTCTGGGGCCAGGCTGCCTGGGATGCAATCTTGGATCTATCCCTTGTCTTGTAACCTTGTGCAAATTCATTTCTGCTTTAGTAAATGGGGAAAAATAGTACTAGTGTGTGGTTCAATAAAATAAACTACAGAACACCATAGTAACTGCCATGTAGCAGACTGTACGTTCTTTGAAAGCAGGTATTAAAAATTTTTTCTTAAAGATTATTTATTTGAGAGGAAGCACATGAGAGGGGGAGCAGCAGAAAGGAGAGGAGAAAGCAGGCTCCCCGCTGAGCATGGAGCCCTACCACATGGGACTTCATCCCAGGATCCCGAGATCATGACCTGAGTTGAAGGCAGACGCTAAACCAACTGAGCCACGCAGGTGCCCCAGGAAATTTTGAAAAAACCGTCTCTTCAGTGGCCAGCCTGCAGTTAGCATACCCATACAGAAGAGGTGCATTAAGAACTTACCGGATGTTAGATAACTAAAACCACCTAAGTTCCAAAGATAATTTTTTCCTCATCTTTTGAGAGGCTTGAATAGGATTTAACTATATCTTGATTTTAAGAAGATAATATTTTTTTGCTGAGCTGTAATTTGCAGTCCATAAAAGTGTATAATTTAGTAGTTTTCAATTATCTAGAGTTGTACAACTGTCACCACTGCTGACTTTAAACATTGAGAAGTAACCGTGTCCCTGTTTGCAGTTTCTCCCTGGTCTCCTCCCCTGGTCCCTTGGCCATCACTACTCTCTGGATTTGCCCCTTCTGGATACATCCTATAAATGGAATCATTCAAGATGAGACCTTTGTGTCTGGCTTCTTTCACTTAGTGTGTTTTCAAAGTTCAATTTGTAGTATGCATCACTACTTTATTTCTTTTCATGGTGAAATATTACTCCATTATATAAATAGACTACATTTTATCCATTTTATCAGTTGATGGACTTTTGGGTTGTTTCTTCCTTTTGCTCTTATGAGTAATGCCCCTTTGAACATCTGTGTACAAGTTTTGTGTGCATATGTTTCTCTTTTGGTATATATACCTGAGTGGAATTGCTAGTATGAGAACTCGTTTAAATTTTTAATGAATTAATTGCAGTGTTTTCTAGTACTCTCTGATTTGAATGAAAAGTAGGGCTGTCACTGAAGTGTCCATGTCCTCTCCCTCCCAAGAGATATTCAATAATCGAAAATACCTGTTTCCTTCTTACAGAATCTTTCTAAGAGGACTGTGTCACTGTGGTCTTACATAAATAGCCAGCTGGAAGACTTCACTAATCCTCTCTACGGGAGCTACTCCAATCATGTCCTTTACCCGGTAGCCAGCATGCGCCACCTAGAGCTCTGGGTGGGCTATTACGTCAGGTGGAATCCCCGGATGAAACCGCAGGTGAGTGCTCTCCGGCAGACAGCGAGAGGTTTCATCCAGGCAGTTCTATCGTTTAGGTTCATTACCTATAAAGCAACTAGAAAAATTAGGTATATTTAAAACTTTTCCTTTTTTCCTGTTAATATTTATAATTGTATAGTAGAAAAAGCACTACATGGGGGTCATCAATGAACTGCGTTCATGCCTTGTCTTTGCTTGAATGGTCCTAGATGAAGCACTTTTCTTCCCTTCTCGGGAAAATGAGTGTGGGGGATTGGATGACTTCTGCAAGTCATTTTAATAGGTTTGAGGAAATAGCTTGAAGAAAATTAAAAGTCTGACCAATTCTGGTCCATTCTGAAATATGTTATAGAATATATTCTACTTAGAACTGTTTAAAAGACTAAAAATCTGCAGCTAAGTGACAGGAAATTTGTTGAGTTTTGGCTTTTACTTATTGTCTTGTTACTTGGTTGTTTTTAAAGTAACAGCTGCAGGATATACCCGTGGAAGTACTCGGGAACCCTGGGAAAGTCACTGGAAGAGTGGGGCTGTCAGTAGAGTCCAGTTAATTCTCACTGATGTGCTGGAAAGGTTGGCCTGGTCCCCAGAGCCAAGAAAATGCCCATGACAGCACTTAGGGAAAGAACTATATACCAGCACGATTGGACTTTGGGTTTGTTTACGTCTGCCTCATTGAGTGACATTATGGTATTTTGCTCTTGTAGGAGCCCATTCACAACAGATATAAAGAACTTCTTGCTAAACGAGCAGAGCTTCAGAAAAAAGTAGAGGAACTACAGAGAGAGATTTCCAACCGATCAACCTCATCCTCCGAGAGGGCCAGTTCTCCTGCACAGTGTGTCACTCCTGTCCAAACTGTTGTGTGAGGGGACTGTCTGAGGGGGCCGGCATGGCCATGAACTCTGCATTACAGTGGCAGCTTTAGGAGTATACGGTCTTCTGAAGTTAGAACCCAGCCCCGGGAGAAGTGCAGTTGCTTTATTTATTTTATATCTCTCCAGGAGGGGTTTAGAACTGTGGCAGTGCAGGTGGCGTACGTGAAATAACCCCCTATGTATTTCCACGATTATGACACTAATCTTCCGAGTCACCCAAAGAATATTTAGATGCTTCATTACCAGATCCACGGTGGGAGCAAGTTTCTGATTTTAAAATCAAAATACAGACACTTCGGAAACACACCTCCTGCTGGAAGAGAACTGGCTGCACAGAGGGAAGGAGCATCCCAGTGAATCTCAGCGCACTGACACTGCAGTTCCCTGCCATGACACATGTTGAGCCTCAATGGCACGAAAGCTCAGAATCACATGATACTCCCTTCCCCCGTCGTGGGTTTTTCTTTTCTGTAATAGTGATTTACTTTTATCACCTTTCTGCACCCACACTCTTCATATATGATATGGCAAAGATCTGAGGATACTATGGCATAATAGTAGTTGAAAATTATTGCTGTCCTTACTGGCATATGTATTTAAGATGTAGTAGATAGCTGTCCGAATGGATGCCTTAGAGATGTGCTTGGGGGCGGGTGCGGGATTGAGAGGCAGAAGCAGTAGCTGCCCAGGACTTCAAAGAATTCCACACCCTTCAGATTAGTTTCCATTTGTCCAGTTACTAGAAACACATAATGAAACATATTTACAAATTCATTATTCCCTTCCTTTATTGCATTTATGGTTTTTTTGTGTGTGTGTCTGAACACAGAAGTTAATTGGCTGAGTTTTGAGGCAATATTTTAAAAGTTTACTAGGATTGACTTTTTTCCTGAAGTCTGTATAAATAGCTTCTGGGTGGGAAATATGCTCAAATTTTACACGAGATATTTTACTACTTTACTTTGCAAAATCTGTAATTCCACTGAAAGATTAAGTCTACCAAAGAATTTACTGCATGTACCAATATGTTACAATCTCAATGCCAGTAAAGGAGATACTGCTTCACTGTTCACCTGCCAGTAACAGTTCAGCACTGGTGTAAACATTCGACTCCCTGATACCTTAAGAGCCATATGTTATGTACTGTAACAAAGGAGCTTCTTGTCCCTTGGTTCTTTAATTAAAAGGAAATTTCAACTGACTTTTAAAACGTTGTTCTTATCCTAAGTTGTTTGCCTTAAATGTCTTTTGCAGAAATGTTTTTGAAGAAGGGTGGCTTAGCACCTGCTCCAGATTGAAGTGTTCAGTTTCAACCCATTTTGCTTCTAATACCGAAATCAAGCAGTACTAAACAAGGCAGTGTTCTTTCACTTGTGACCTCAGTCTTGTTGTTGGGTCTGGTGGTGAGGAACTGTAATTTTTCCTACTACCTCCAGTATTAGCAAAATTACTACCAGGATGATTTGGTCTTTGTATGATACACATTTAAAAAAGAAGTTGTCAGGGTATTTTTGAGCAGCCAGCCCATCAACTGAAGCTAAGTTTTCTCTTCCAGATATTTTACAAACCCATTGATGTCCATTCTTCCATTTTCCTCATTTAAGCCTTGATCATTTTGGTCTGATACCACATAAAAATACAGATGACTGAAGAGTTTCAGACTTTGTCTCAGTACCCTACACATCCACTTTAAATTCCATTCAAAGGCCAGAGCAATGGAAATGCAAATCTATCACTTACCATTTTAAGACTTTTCCAGGGGTTTCCTTTTCACCTTAACAGAAGTCTTTAAAGTGGAGTGCATTTAAGAGAATCCCCTGGGGGCAACGTGAGGATCTTGATGGCCTTGTGAGATGTTTCTCTTTCCTCCCCCACGACTTACAACCAGCTGGACATCCATGACTGAACAGAAGCGCCTCTGCACATCAAGTCCAAGGAAGTTATGGAGCCAGGGGAGTTACAGTGGCAGTGACTGTGGCGACCTCCTTAGTGGAGGTGGTAGAACGAGAACGGGGTACCCAGAAGTGCTCAGCAGCAATGGGCTGCAGTTGGAGGGTTCTACTGCTTTTCAGGAACACCTAGATTTCTGAGGAGAGACTTCCATGACTGGGTAGAGGGAAAGAAAAAACAAGTCAGAGAGAGCTGAAGAGACATGGTTCCTTCCATAAGCTCTGGGAATCCAGCAAGAGGTCCATCCATGTGCCTTTGGGAATCCCCCACTCAAGGACTGCCCTACCAGGCCATCGGCACACCTAAAGCCCCAAGTGCTAAGCATACACCTCCCCCCACTCTGCGACCCATCTTTAAAAAATAAAACCAAAGATTTTATTTGAGAGAGCTGATGGATGTGCAGGCATGGGGGGGTGGTGTAGAGGGAGAGGGAGTTTCAAGGACTCTGCACTGTGTGCCCCCCACAGAGCCAAGGTGGGGCTGGATCTCAAGACCCTGAGATCATCACCTGAGCTGAAACCAGAAGACACCCAACCCACTAAGCTACACAGGCGCCCCCAGTGTTTTTCTTTTTACCACCTTTTATGTGCACACATCAAACTTTAGCAGGGAGTTACCACCAGTAAGAAAACTCAAAAGCTTGTGCTATAGCACCACCTTCTGGGAAACAAAAGAAAGGCTTCTAACTGCCAACCTGATGAATTATTAAAATCAAACAAAGCCTTATGTAAGTAAGAAAGGTGTTTGCTACTTTAAAGGTGGCGGCAGAGGCCCATTTCATTGAATACCATAAAAAATCATGGTAACACAGGATCACAAAAAGGTAATGACAGTTCTCCAGTAACTGTACCCAAAGACATGGAACACTGTTCTAACTTAGAATTCAAAGTAAGAGGACAAAATTCAACAAGCTCCAAGAAAACTCAGAAAGGCAATTCAATGAACTTAGGAATAAAATTAATGAACATTAAGAAGTACTTTGCCAAAGAAATTGAAATTCTAAAAAAGAATTAAAATGAAAATCTAAAGCTATTAGAAAGCATTGGAAATGCAGAAGATCAGATGGAAGAGAGAATAAGCAAGCTGGAAGATAAGAGTTTAGAAATGATTCAGGAGGAAGAGAGAACTAAGATACTTAAGAAGTGGATACAACCTATAACAATTCTCAGACTCCAACAGAAAAGCTAACATAAGATTAATGGGTGTATCAGAAAGAGGAGGAGGCAGAGTGTTTCTAGAAAGAAAAAATGGTTGAGAACTTCCTAACCTGGGGGAAGGAACTGGATATACAAGAATTCAAAGCTAATACACCTTCTCCAAGACACACGAATGAAACTGTCAAAAGCCGGGGGGGAAAACCTATAAGGCATCACCTGCCCCCACATTAGGCTATCAGATTCCTCAGCACAATTTCTACAGGCCAAGAGAGAATGGAATGACCTATTCAAAGAACTGCCAGGCAAAAACTGTCAGGCAAAGTTATCCTTGATATGAAAGAGAAAGGATTTCCCAAACCAATAAAATGTGAGTTTACCACCCCTAACACTGCCTTAGAAGAAATGCTGGAAGTAGATCTTCTAGGTGAAAAGATCTCAATACACAACATTTTTATTAAAGTGATTGACAGAAAACTGTAACTCGAGAATATAAAATAATTGCAGCATAAAGATTAAAGAGCATTAAAAATGATAGCTATTAAATCGTAATAATTCACAGCATTCACAGCAAAATTTCACAGCATAACAAGATCCTTTGTGACATCTAAAGTATCAGATTAACTCCAATACTTAGCTACTAATAGCCTATTGTTGACCAGAAGCCTTACCAGTAAGAGAGTAAAAAAACACATTTTGGGGGCATCTGGGTGGCTCAGTCAGTTAAGCATCTGCATTCCACTCAGGTCATGATCCCAAGGTCCTGGGATGAGTTCCACATCAGGCTCCCTGCTCAGTGGCAAGACTGCTTCACCCTCTCTACTGCTTCCTCTGCTTGTGCTATTTCTCTAATAAAATCTTAAAAAAAAAAAAACCCACATTTTGTATATGTATTAATAAACTGTATTTTTAAAGTAAGCTAGAAAATGTTGAGATCATAAGGAAAATACATTTGCAATACTGTAAAAAATTCATGTGTAAGTGGTCCTACACAGTTCAAACTCATGTTGTTCAAGGGTCAGTTTTACACTAGCAAAGCCACAGTAATAAAAACAGTATGGTACTGGCACAAAAATAGAACAGGAAGAGGCCAGAATGAAATCCTGGCATATGTGGTCAACTCAACAAGGGAGTGAAGAACATCTGCTGGGGAGAGGACAGTCTTCAACAAGTGGTGCTGGGAAAACTGGAGAAATACATGTGGAGAATAATGGAAGTGGACCCCTACCTCACACCACTCACAACAATTAACTCAAAATATATCAAAGACTAAAACAGAAGACCAGATGCCATAAAATTCCTAAAGGGAACATAGGAGGAAGCCCCCTGATGTTGGTCTCCTCAATCATTTTTTGGATATTAATGCCAAAACACAAATAAGAAAAGTAAGAATTAACAAGTGGGACTACATCGAATTCAGAAGCTTATGTAACTTTCATATTTGAGAGCTATTTTAGAACTTTGTATCTATGAGTAGTGGTTGTGCATGTGCACTTTTTCCTTTATGATCTGGAATACAAAAAAAGACCTGTGTGGTTATGTCAAAGCTCTTTAGCCTCCTGTAACTTGTTGGCTTACTCTTCTAGTCTCACTTGCATATCTCAACTCTTAGGTACCAGTACCACTCAGCTAGCCACAACTCTTCCACGTCAACTGCAGAATCTGGCCTTTTCCCTTTTTATTTTACCCCATTGACCTGGAACACTTCGCTTCTGGCTCATTCCAGTTCTCCAGTCTAGGCATCACTTCCTCCTCCAGGATGTTAACCCCCTCCTCTGTGCCCTCTGTGCCCTCACTGCACTGCGCTTGTTCTGTCACCACCACATTCACACCAGTGCTGAAATAATTCAGATGTCTACCACCTACCTTGCAAGCCTGGTATCCATTTCAGCATCTCACACACAGAAGACACTTGTCTAAGAAGTGCACTGCACCAGTGCTCTCGCAACAAACTAGGTGTCTAACAGCAAACTCCTGCGTTATAAACTCTCAGACGACGAGAATGAGGCGGTTTTGGTATCCTTGTTTTCAACTCTCATCTGACTGTATTAAAAGCCGAAGATCAGAGTTTGACTCCTATCTGAGGGATGGGGCGGGTTTTAGCACCATTAAACTTCTCCTAATTAGGACTTAGAGCCATTACCATGCCAAATGTCACACAGTTTAATGACCTGAAATTCAAACACAGCGATAGCAAAAGTTTAATAGTTGAAATGGTGGTCGAGACACAAGAAAATATTTTCCATGTCACCAGAGCAGTGATTCTTTGGGTCTGTGGACTCACTGTTGTGATGTCAAGAGGATACAAAACTGCGCACGCAAGCAAAAGTTTACATACAATTTCAGAACATTCACAAACAGATCCAAATTCAAGGAACCTAAATGAAGAACTCTGTAAAAAAATTAATTCAAGTAAGAGGCCTAACAAGCTTAGTACCCAGATAGGCACTACAATTCATGCTGATTATACCCAGATAAAATCCCAGAACTTCCATCTAGATCCCAGGGAAGGCATAAAAAATCTAACATGTAGTTAATGTGTCTTCAGAGTATCTCATCACATGCCATGAGATAGTTCAGTCTTGTTGGGTTTAGCTTCTGTGTAAGCATGAGAAAGGCAAATTATGTAATTACACATTCTTATTGTTTCTCAAAACATGTTAAATGTCCTATTTAGAAATGCATTTTTTAGAGAGTTTACAACAAATAAAGCCTTTATTAACAGGCTGTTAAGGAAAATTTCAGTGTTTCCTTAAAAAAAGCTGCTTTATTGACTTCAGTGGCAAATTTATAAAAAGTTCACATGTCTTGATCTATGCAGAATTATGATTCACATTATTAACATAATGAATTACATGTGTACAGCTAATGCACTCATACTGCACACCGATAACATGTCCAAGGGGCTCTTCTCTAAAATTTCAAGATTAAAAAACACCATGCCCCGAACTCAATAGCATGATTACAAACAAGTATTATTTAAAAACAACAAATGTATATGCTTTACAACATTTCCTCTTCTCTCTTCATTCTAAAAGCTCATTTATTTCAATAGTACTTTGCTTATACTTCAAAAAATGTTTTTAAAAGTTTTGCAGTGAATGGACTTAAAATAAATGCTGGGTCTTTAAAAATTTTTTAATGGTGGATAACTCAATACAAGTGTATTTAATACTGATCAATGTCTGGAATGTCAAAAAACAAAACAAAGCAATCCTCTCAAATATGTATAAATACTTAAATATAGAAAAGCTCCACCAACAGTCAAAACAAAGTATATTTAATGGTTGTATTGGAAAGGAGAAAGGGGTGATTTGTGTCAGGGGAAGATTTAGAAAGATTTTTTAAGCAAACACTGCCTACAGGACAGCCTCTCATTTTGATCATTTAAACCTAATTTTACTTAGATATGTAAGGAACTGTTAAAAAAAAATCACACCCACAAGTAAACAACTGGTAATTTGTTTACAAAGTGCAGTATTTCAGTACAGCAAATTCATCTCAAAGAAGCAGTGTGTGTGGCTTCCTGGCCTTTAAAACTCCCCTGGTTTCCACTTAGGTGGTTTAACATTTAGTCATGATGCGTAACACAAGAAGCCTGTGTAATGAAGCTTAGGCCCCTTAACACCTGCTATTATTAATTCCAACGTAAGAGAGTATGAGACCTGGAGAGTAAATTGTCAAAATCTGATTGATGAGGTACAGATTATCTGAATAAAATTTATAACCTGCTACCAGTTAGTAATCCCAACATAAACTATTGCTTTGTAATGAACTCTGTATGGTCTGCATGTCCTTCAATAACTGAAGATTTTTCCTGCTTTTTTCACCAGGTCTCGGTTTGACAGCGTCCTTCTTGCTTGTGGTTCCTGTGATTCCAGAAGAACGACTGCTGCTGTTTCCTTCTTCATCAAGAGTCTTTCTAGTGGTTCGCAAGTCCCTCTTCTGCTTCTCTACCTTCTGTTTCTCCAGCTATAGCAAATAACCAAGGCAGGGAAAAAGGAGAATTCAATGAAAACAATCTCTTCTGACAACTGGTATTTTTAACTCTCATACAAACTAAAATGCAGATAATATATTCTGGGTTTACTGTTTTAAAGCCTTCAAAAACTAATTGTACCAGTCACTGAACACCGTGTGTCAAAATATAAAGGGACATACAAACCAGAGAACAAGAGTAAACATCAATATTGGGGCTCTTTCAGAAGGTAAGGCAGTGTTGCCCAAGTGCAGAATAGAGTGAGAAACAAGAGGGGCTGGGGGAAGGTGTCACGGAGAAGACAAAAAATCTGACATGGTAAGTGAAGGATAGGATAGATACTAGAGGTGAAGAGGAGAAGAGTGGTTCTAGAAACTAGTTTGAGGAGCAATGAAACATTATTTTAGATAAACAAAGAGATGTAATGGTAATGTATTAATATAAAAGATTTTAAATTATTTCACTATTTTAGAATAATTTAAACCAGAGAATTTATTTCAGAGAGCTTTACTTGTACTTTTAGCTGCTGCCAAGCTGGTGTTCCATTAGCGAGAATAAAGTTAAATCGAATGTACAAAAAACAAATTAGACCATTACTCCTATAGCAATCATTTGCTTATATTTATTCTTTTTTAAATGTGAACTTCACAAAAATACTTAAAATCTCAGGTTTTGGAGTTGAAAAGACCCACACCTGCATGCCAGCTCTGCCATTTACCAGCAGGCCAGTGTGTCCTTGCATAAAGGTTACTTACTTTCACATTAGGATATGCCTACCTCCCAGGAAAGAGCCCATTTCCTTATCCATAGAATAAGACAATACACCCATTTCATAGGCGTTCCATGAAAATCCAATAAGAGGACATATTTAAAAGCACTGAGCATCATGCCTCTCATATAGCCACCAATCAGTAAACGTCAGCCAAACCTATTCTGCTTCCAGTCTTTCTCCATTTCCATCAGTGGTATGGCTGCCCTCTCCCTCAAATGATATTCAGCAGCAAGCTGCCCTGATCTTTCTACTACCAAAGCACAATTCTAATCTGTCTGCTTCTCCCTGACTGCAGTCAGTGATGATCTCTGACAGAGAACTTCTCCCTTCCCAGCTGATCTCCAGACCACTCTCAGCAGTCACAGTAATCACCTAAGCCATGAATCACTATATTTCTCTCCAGACGAAACCCTGGAGTGTGCCCTCCTACTAAGTTCAGTAGGAGGTATTTAATACATGGCTCTTCTATTAATTTAATTTAGCAAGAGAAATATAACAAGATTTTTTTTCACATATTTATATCTGACTTACTCCTTTGGGAATCAAGAATTTCCAAATGCTTTCAAAAGATTTAGATACATTTAGAACCATTTAAATTCATCAGGGAAGTTTAAGTTTGTTCATATAATGGTAAGAGTAAATATATTCAGTATTTGAAACATGTATCTTAGATGATGAAATCGACTCTCAGATTACAAGACAGTGTCTTCCTTCCTAGCCCATTGAGCACCAATCCTTAGTACGAAAGGACTGAATTAGTGTCTACATTAGAGAAATGCTCCCTGTAGCTCCCTATCTGTGATACATTTCAATGTCATCGATTAATGTATTTGAGGAAAGGCTTTTGGCTCTGCTTTACTATTTTTAATCATTAGAAACAGGGAAAGGGAAACTGAGTTGGAGTTACCTGGGCTTGGTATTTTCGAACTTTAGTTATTTGGTTGGCTTTGGCCTCCATCCTCCCCACCAGTGCCTCCAGTTCACACTCTAAGTTGTCCTTCAGTTCAACAGTTGGGGATTCTTGGATAAGTTTCGCAAGCTGCTGGTGGTCACTATATAAAAAATAAAAGCAAGGCTTGGTTAAGTTTCTGGTTTCATGGTTAGGTCCAACACAACCCACTCACCATAGGACCACTGGTCTGTGCAATAAAAAATGACTCAATTTCTTAAACAGAGCAACAAGATGGTTTTAAGGCTCAAGAAAGGCACTGGAGGCAAATGCACAAAAGGAGTTCTTAATTTCAAAGACCTAATAATTTATATTGCTTCCTCCCCCAGAACAGTATACATATACACGTATATTGAAAAGAAAAGCCTAGAAAGACAGGGAGGATCTCGTTCTTCAAATACATCCTAATTTATCATTTAAGCTGAACTAAACTCCTCCATGTGTATCAAGCTCCCGATAAGAAAATAAAACTTAAATGTAAACCTTGATCATGAAAACATTTAACAGTATTAAAAAAGGGAGAGATTTCCCCCAGAACAGTTATATTAGTTAAGGTCTTAGTGATTGGTTCAAGGACTGTGCTCAGATATTTGCTGAACAAATTAACAATACAATTAACGACGTCACCAAGAAGTTAAAATGAAGTTTTAGAACTGTGATTTTTTTAAAAAAAGATTTTATTTATTTGAGAGGGAGACAGCGCAAGCAGCGGGGAGTAGCAGAGGGAGAGGGAGAACCAGTCTCCCTGCTAAGCAGGGAGCCCAATTTGGGGCTCAATCCCATCATGTCCTGAGCCGAAGGCAGACGCTTAACTGACTGTGCCACCAGAACTAAATATAACTTTAAAAAAAAAAAAAAAAAAACCCAAAAAACTAAAAACAAAAACTAAAACTCACAAGCTCATTTGCCCAAATTCATCCTGTAAAGTCTGTAAGACTTCTGACAACTCTTCATTAATGCTGTTGGAGGAGGAAGGTGTTACTGACAACTTCTTACTTTTATTACCACTTCGTGAAGAACCTTGCTTTGTCAAAGGAACATTGTTGACCACTCGATCGTTGCACAGGGCTTTACTGTGTTGCTTCATTAGATGCAAGACATGCTGAACATTGGCTACCACAGCATGACTAGGACTGGTGGACTGAAGAAAAATGAGAATTAATTGAAGCCACATCCCCTAAATCTGTTTTCTTGCTTACTCCCTAAGTAGCATAAAAAGACCCCACCCACCAAGAAACAATATAAATCTCCTAGAGTAAATCCTAGTACCAAGTCACACTGAACCTCTGAAATACCTCCAATTCGCCTCTTTGTCTCTACCCTCCTGTCATCCCCTTGCAACTACCCCTACAAGAAGATTCCATTTGGACTCCCTGCCCCTAGTGTGTTCAGTCTTTAACTCCATAGTGCTAAAAGCTCTCCTCCTAAAATATTACTCTAATAGGAATATTAGGTTGTTCTCCTACTTGAAATATTTGATGTTAAGCCCACTAACTTTAATGTCCAAATTCCTTAGCATAGGAAAGAAGTCTTCTATCATTGAGCTGCAACTGATACCCCACTGGCCTTATATCCCACCATCCCCTAATTTCTCTGCTTGCTTCAATTGTTTTTTATCTAGATTCAAATGAACATATAACAACGTGGATGGAACTAGAAGGTACAATGCTAAGTGAAATAAGTTGGTCAGAGAAAGACAAATACCATATGATTTCACTCATATGTAGAATTTAAGAAACAAAACAGATGAACAGAGAGGAAGGGAAGGAAAAATAAAGTAAGATGAAAACAGAGAAAAAAAAAAAAAGAAAGAAAACTGAGAGGGAGGCAAACCATGACAGACTCTTTAACTCTAGGAAACAAACAGGGTTGCTGGAGGGACAGGAATGGGGGATACAGTAATTGGGTGACAGGCATTAAGGAGGGCACATAGAAGTAATGAGCACCAGGTGTTGTATGCAACTCATGAATCACTGAACTAGCTCTGAAAATCTGCATTATTTAAATAAACTATATTTGTACATGCCATTTCTTTCGTGTGGCCAACATTTTTTTTACCATTCTTTAAAACTAAGTTCAAATATATTAACTTTTAAAGACTTCCTTAAAACCTCCAGGTAATGAATTGGTCCAATTAAGCAGTCCATTCTCAGATCACCTACAGCATTTATGTCTATCACAACGTTTATCACAATATATTACAATTGTGTTTCCGTATCTATTTCACTTACTAAACAGTGTATGTACTTCCAGGTAGGAGGGACTGCGGTCAAATTCATTTTACTATCCTCAAATAGTTAAGATGCACCAAGTTCATCCTTGTCACATAAACAACAGGAGAAACCTGGTATCCTTTTCAAAGTTTCTGGTTTTGAATGCCAAACAATAATCTCCATATGCTATTTCAATTTACAAACAGATGGCTGGACAAACTTGGCTCCATGAGCATCATCTAGACAGCTTGTTTAAAATGCAGATTCCTACAAAACACTCCAAACTCCGTGTGGTGTCAAGACCTGGAAATGTGTTTTTTTTTTCTTTTAATTTAAAGAAAATTCTTTGGAAATGTGTATTTTTAAGATTGCCAGTTGATTCTGACCAGCCAGGTTTGAAAACCACTGTGCTAAGCTAACAGATAGTCTCTTTTTTCTTACTTTCTATTGTTAGGTAGCAAACTGAATCCAGCATTATATATGAAGAAGTTTGTATACTGTATCCAAGTAGGGTTTGTCCTAGGAATTCAAGACTAGTTCAACTATTTTAAAAATTGATCAATGTAATGCATCAACAGTATAAAGGAAAAAGCACATAACCATATCATTTAATAAAGAAAAGCATCTGAAAATATCCAACACCCAATCAGGTACTCTCAGCAAAGTAGAAACAGACAGAAATATCCTCTAGTTGATAAAGAGGCTTGATAAAGAACCTACAGCTAACATCTTACTTACTGGTGAGACTGAATGGTAGTTCTCCCCCCACTCAAGATCAGACAAAAGGCAAGGATGTCTACTCTCATCCCTCCTGCTTAATGTAATATTAGAAATTCTAGCTAATGCATTAAGGCAAAACAGGAAATAAAAGGCTTGCAAATTTAAAAGAAATAAAACTGTCCCTATTTACAGATGACATACTTCTCTACACAGAAAATCCAAACCAATCCGAAAAACAATTCCTAGGACTAGAAAGTAATTCAGTGATATCACAGAATGTAAGCTCAACAAAAACTAAATATAATAGCAACGATAACACAAAAACTACATTAAAACTTACACTTGCTCTAAAAAAAATATGTGAGTTTAAATCTAATAAAACAGACATGGGACCAATCCACCAGAAACCACAAAATACTGATGAAAGAAATTGAAGATCTAAATAAATAAATAAAAGCTATACTGTACTCATGGTCTGGAAGATTGAACATAACAAGGACATCAACTCCCCTAAGCTGATCTATAGTTATAATGTAATTCCAACCAACATTATGAAAAGACACTTTTTTTGTAGACAGAGACAAACTTATTCTAGAATTCTTATAATCAAAGAAACTAGAAGAGCTAAAACAATTTTGAAAAAGAAGAATAGAGAAAAGAATCACTCTGCCTGATGTTAAGACTTACTATAAAAAGCCACAGTTTGGGGTGCCTGGATGGCTCAGTTGTTAAGTGTCTGCCTTCGGCTCAGGTCATGATCCCAGGGTCCTGGGATCAAACCCCGCATTGGGCTCCCTGCTCAGTGCAGAGGCTGCTTCTCCCTCTCCCACTCCTCCTGCTTTTGTTACCTGTCTCGCTCTCTTTCTGTCAAATATATAAATAAAACCTTAAAAAAAATAAAGCCACAGTAATCAAGGCAGTGTGGTACTGGCAAAGAGGTAAACATATACATCGATGGAACAGAATAAAAAATAAACCTTGACCTAACAAGCCTCATGCTGTATATAAAAATCATTTCAAATAGATCACAGATTTAGATGTAAAATATGAAATTATAAAATACATATGAAACATAAGTGAAAATCTACAGGATGTCGGTCCTGGAAAAGAGTTCTTAGACCTGACAGCAAAAGCATGATCCATAAAAAGCAAGAATCAGTTAACTGGATTTCATCACAACAAAAAGCTGCTCTGTGAAACACTCTAAGAGGAAGAAAGACTGGGAGAATATACTCACAAACTATCTGATATATGACTTTTATCAAAATAAGAACTCTTAAAACCTAAGAGTAAAAACAAAAAACAATAAAAAAAAAAAAACACATAATAACCAGCCCAATTAAAAAAGGGCATGAAATGTAGGTAGATATTTCATTAGAGGATATATGGATGGTAAATAAGCACATGAAAATAGGACTACCATCATTACTGTAATATAAAATCAAAGCATAGTGAGATATCATACACTCAGAACAGCTAAAATAAAAAGTGACAATACTAAATGCTGGTAAGGATAGGGAAAAATTTCATCTCTTGGGCACTGCTATTAGGCATGAAAAATGTTACAATCATTTAAAAATAAGTGGATAGTTTAAAAAGAAAATATACACTTACCATACAACCCAGTGATCACATTCCTGGACATTTATCCCATAGAAACGAGTACTTATGTTCACACAAAAACCTGTACACAATGTTGGTACTGGTTTTGTTTGTGAAGACTGAAACTGGGAGCAACCTAAAGGTCCTTAAGTGGGTGAATCATTAAACTGTGGTACATTCACACCATGGGATATTCAGCAAAGAGAAAGGAAGGAACTATGGATACACACAACAATTTGATCAATCTGAAGGAATTTATACTGAGTGAAAAGGTCAATATCAAAAATGTCACATCCTGCATGATTCCTGTTTTTGAAATGGCAAAACTGTAGGCATGGAGTGCTGGTGGTGGTTGCACGAATATGTGATAAATCCACACTGACCTAAATATACACATGCATGTGCACACATACACACCCACAAGGGCATGTGAAACTAGAGAGATCTGACTTAGGTCTATGAATTGTACCAATGTTAACCTCCTGGTCGTGAAACTCTACTATGTTATGTAATGTCCCGCTGCTGCGGTACACCAGATAAAGGATACAGGGGCCCTTTATTATTTTTGCAATTTCCTATAAATCTAGAACCTTTTCAAAATTAAAAAGTTAGTCTATGTTTTTATCAAGATGATTTAAATTCACCTACAATTAAAATGGCTTAGACATTCTCCCTTGCAACTCCGTAGTCATCAATACAACCTTGATTATCAAGAACCAAATTCATTGGTCTCGTTAACAATTCATTTTCTTTTTTAAAGAGATTTTGTTTACTCATTTATTTGACACAGAGAGAGAGATCACAAGTAGGCAGAGGCAGACAGAAGGGGAGGTGGGAGCAGGCTCCCTGCTGAGCAGAGGAACTGATGCAGGGCTCGATCCCAAGACCCTGAGATCATGACCTGAGCCAAAGGCAGAGGCTTAACCCACTGAGCCACCCAGGCGCCCCTCTCGTTAACAATTTAATGCTGATACACACAGTAATCATTAGAGTGTGAAAATATGTGAGTATGTGAAATCATTATTCTGCTCATAACTTGTGTTGGCGATACTAATTGTCTATGTATACTTTCAATAAGCATTATGCAGATTTTAACTTTTTCCTATTATTTTGCTGATTGTATTTATTAATTGTTTTGTTTGTTCAATCTATAATTTAAAACAGGACACGTACTTTATGTTTTTTTAATTTCATTTTTCTAGTAATTCATTTTTATTGCCTTTTACAAGTGTATTGGTCTATGACAACATCTAATTAAAAATAAAAACTGAGGGGTGCCTGGGTGGCTCAGTGGGTTTGGCCTCTCTGCCTTCAGCTCAGGTTGTGATCCCAGGGTCCTGGGATCAAGCCCCACGTCGGGCTCTCTACTCAGTGGGTAGCCTGCTTCCTCCTCTCTCTCTGCCTGCCTCTCTGCCTACTTGTGATCTCTACCTGTCAAATAAATAAATAAATAAATAAAATCTTAAAAAACAAAAACAACGGATCCTTCACAATAGACAGTTTGAGAACACTTGGTTAGGTGACAGCACATTCTTGGCTATTTGAATAATTTTCTTTCAAAGATTTTGTTTATTTGAGAGTGAGCGAGTAAGAGAAAGCATGAGTGGGGGAGAATCAGAGGGAAAAGCGGACTCCCTGCTAAGCAGGGAGCCTGATGAGGGGCTCAGTCCCAGGACTCCAGGATCATGAACTCAGCTGAAGGCAGACACTTAACCAACTGAGCCACTCAGGCACCCCTAATTAATATTTCACAAAGAGTACAAATAACTTCAGAAGGAGGGTTTAGGTTGAAAAGACTGGTCTTCGAACCTGCCTTGTTCAAACTTTGTATTAATGACTTCAATGAGAATTATCAATGATAGGCAATATTTGGAGATAATACAAATAATGAACTAGATTCCAATGTAATGTGGGACAGGGTGAATCTATTCCTATAGTTTCATTTACATACAAATTCTGTATAAAATAATTAGATCTACAAGGTAGGACCTACACTATAGAAGCTAATGCAAAGATTCAGGAAAACACTTCAGTTGACTCTGAAATTCATGAGAGGGGGAGTCTGCTTCTCCCTCTCTCTCTGCCTACCTCTCTGTCTACTTGTGATCTGTCTGTCAAATAAATAAATAAAATCTTTAAAAAAAAATTTCATGAGAGGGATTGATCATGTGGCCTCTGCCAGAACATTAATATGATGCTAGGCCGAGCTTTGTCACCAGGAGGTGACAAAGTGTCTATTCTGTGCTAGTCATACCACATTTAGAAAAGAAGAGAGTGATGAGATAAACTCATTAAAACACATCCTGAATAGCTGAAGAAAACGTGTTTATAACCTAGAATAGAATAGGAGATGAGAATAAAGATAAAGTTATTTTCAAAATTTTTGTTATTACCCTACAGTCAAGGGCTCATTTGTTCTATGTGGATCCCTGAGAGCAGAAAAAGAACAAAGCTAATTTACAGTGAAAGATTTTAACTCACTTAGGAACTTTCAAATAAACTGGTCTAGAAATGTATCAATGAGGTCTCATTAGATGTATTTAAAAAAAAAAAAAAAGATTATTTTAGAGAGTAGTGGGGAGAAAGGCAGGGGGAAAGAGAATCTCAAGTAGATTCCCTGCTGAGTGCAAAGCAGGACTTGGGGTTTGATCCCAGGACCCTGAGATCATGACCTGAGCTGAAATCAAGAGTCAGCTTTTCAACCAACTAAACCACCCAGAGGACCCTACTAACACAGTTTTATTAGAAATGATCTAGTACTTGCTGATATTTGACAAAATTATCATCTCTACATTTAAACACTAAAGGAGGGGCATCTGGGTGGCTCAGTTGTTAAGTGTCTGTCTTTAGCTCAGGTTATGCTCCCAGGGTCCTGGGATCTAGCTCTGCATCCAGGCTCCCTGCTCATTGAGAAGCCTGTTTCTCCATCTCCCACTCCCTCTGCTTGTGTTTCTCTGTCAAATAAATAAAATCTTAAAAAAGAAAATTAAAAAATAAAAAATAAATTAACACTGAAGGAACGATTCAGGTCTATTTCTGACTGCCTCTTGGGAGAATGAGTACTTAAGTAATATGCATGTGAGGACAAACAGTATATGATTTCTATTTATTAAAATATCTACCTATATTTAAATATAAATGAACAAGGTTGATACTAAAAATCCAATGCTACAAATATACTATTTCCTATTTCATTTACTATGACTCCTTCTCCAAACTAGGGTGTCGGATTTTGTTCGAAACTTTTAAAATTTCCTTGCACATATGTTTTACCTGCTTTAAAGTCCCCCTAGTCTCAGCCCTGCTTTTCCCAATCCCATAATACCTTCTTCTATCTCATTCTCACATCACTATGATCCATTGCTGGTAAAGGGGCAAAAAAATGTTTTCAGCATTTCTAGGCATACAGGTGTATGAGTTGATTAAAGAGCTAAGTTGTAAAGAAAAAAAATCCAGACTTTGACCAACTCACCTTTCCAGCTACAAAAGGCATATCCCCCAAGCATAATCTATAATGTGGTTGTGCAGCAAAATAGTTCCTAGAACCTTTCTGAATGGAAAGGAGAGAAAAACAAGTTTATTCACATGATAAAAGCTGACCATATAGCACTAACCTGAAATTTCAGCTTATTGCTGGGCTACTACTTGCTTTATCGATACTGGAATGTTGAGCCCCTAATAATACTTAACAATATGCATCCTAGCCTAAGAAACACTAGGAAGGAAAAAACAGTATGTGCCAAAACAGCAATTACAGTCTCAGTAAAAAAACTGTGTGTATGTGATGCACGTATAGTCAGATACACCTAAAAACACTTAAGAGTAAAAGGTCATTAATCAAATACTGAATAATAAGATTTGCATAGTGTTTTGCAGTTCTAAAATGCTTTCATGTATGTTATCTACTAAGGTAAAAATTTATATGTAATTATTACCCCCATTTTCCCAATGAAGAAAATGAATGAAAGAGATCAAAGGTTGACGTACCACACTGTTTTGAGTATTTTCACATAAATTACGCTAAGTGAAAATCAGCACTTTGACTTACTGGTCCCATTTTTGTACCTTTTCTGGTGGTTTTGACTTCTTTTTTTTAACTCTTCTTGCCGTGGGAACACATGGAGTTGCCTTATCTTCAAAGACAATTCTATTTGTTTCTAGACCAGTCTGCAACTAAAAAAAACAGGACGGCATAAATTTAATGCTATAGGATTAAAAGCTATTATTTAAATCTGAGATTTGCCATGTAAAGACCTGTAAAAGCCTATAGTAGTATCTGACTGGAAAACACATCATAGCTGTATAACCTGTATCTTTCAACATTTACCAAATATTTTAAATTAATTGCAAGTCTGTCATTTTATCTTGAAGTGCTGTGTTATTTTATTATTATTTTTTTTTACCTTGGAACACTTTAGCTCCATTATTTGTAGTTGTTCCATAAATTAGACCTAATGAGTTAAATGCAATATATCTAATTCGAAAACAGTGTTTCAATATTTTTTTTACACATGGCAACCATATCAGTGCAAGGCACAAAGCAGTTGGAGAGCAAAATACATTTCTTCCTCTTTAGAAAATTCATACTTTTATAATTTAAAGAAAAAGAAACTGGAAATTTATGTCCAAAAGAACTGAAAGGTATGGTAAAGAACAGCAGATGCTGTTATGCCCTTTTCTCTAGTAACTTAGTGACTACATTAATTTAAAAATAATTTCCTTTGCACATGGTAGAAATTCCATAACCAATTTCTAGGGATATCAAATAAGGGCTGCTGCCATCCCTAAACCAACTGTCAGATTTCCTAAAACAACAACAACAACAACAAAAACATAAATATACACACACACATGTGTCTATTTGTCTACAACAGTGGCTTTTCAAACCAGCCTGTCTATCAAACTCATTTGGAGTTTATGAGAAACATTCAGATTGTAATGATTTTCTCTGGACCTCACTGTTTAAAAAGTACTGTTTTAAAAAGTTCCCCATGAAATTATGATGGAGCTGGAACAAACACTCAGAACCAATGGATTAAAGAAATAGAATACTAATAATTCCTATAATGACTAAATTCATTAGGCAGAGACTCTGTTCAGAGATAAAGCAAGAGAGGGATGCTTACCCTCAGGAGCATCTACATTAAGCATTTAACAATGCTTTACAGATAGTAAACTGAATAGATAGAATTCACTGAACATAAAATTACATTCTGGAATACCTATGAAGCCAATGAGCTTGAACAGCATAAAAAGAACAATTTTTTTCTGAATGTTTTAACTTCCAGTTTATTTATTTCTTCTTGGTAGTAGTTATCTATTTGTGTGGCAGAATTTTACCATTTGAGTACTTTAATACTTGGTCTTTTCTCTTGTTTGATCTCTCCAATACTTGGAAGTTATAATATGAAGACCACTTCATCGTGTTAAAACCCAAGCTCTGAATGGTTAAATACCTTGCCAGAGATTAGGAAAGTTAAGGTTAACTTGATTTTGGGGGTGCTTGGGTGGCTTAGTTGGTCAAGTGTCTGCCTTTGGCTCAGCGTCATGATTCCTGGGGTTCTAAGACTGAACCTGGCATCTGGCTCCCTGCTCACTGGGGAGTCTGCTTCTCCCTATCTTTCTCCTCTACAACTCTCCCCAACCATGTGCTCATATGCTCTCAAAAAAATAAAATCTCTTAAAAAAAAAAAAGGTTAGCTTGATTTGGAACCATGTACAATCCGTGGTCATTGTTATTCCACTATAATAGTGTTCACTCTCAGAACTCAAAACATTTTCAGAGTGCCAGGGTGGCTCAGTGGGTTAAAGCCTCTGCCTTCAGCTCAGGTCATGATCTCAGGGTCCTGGGATCAAGCCTCGCATCGAGCGCTCTGCTCAGCAGGGAGCCTGCCTCCCCCTGCCTCTCTGCCTACTTGTGATCTCTCTCTCTGTCAAATAAATAAATAAAATGTTTACAAAAATTTACTATATTATCAGTAATAAACATCTGGCCCCTTCTTTATGCCTGAGAAATGAAAAAAGAAAGCAAAAATTCTGTAAATTAAAATTTAAATAATGAACCTGCTTAATTTTTACTTCACGTACAACAGAACTCACCACCACAATGCCACAATGTATATAAAGCACAATCCACGAGTTTGAATGTTATAAGTGAGGAAATGGAGAAAGAAAATACATCAGGTTTAATAGAGATATGTTAATTCAATGAATTCTGGGAAGTAATGAAGAAGTAGACAAGATGACAAAGAGAACAGAATTTTTACAGTCTTGCAAGCCCACATGTGAACTGAGCTGGCATCTGACCACAGCCTGAACTGCAGAACCTCCATTCCTAACTGTTTTTGGAATCAAGACCTGCTTCTTGTGTTAATATGATGGGAAGAGGTACATACAAATGTATAAAACTTAAAGACTTTGGAAGTGGGAGGGCAATATATGGGAGGTATTTAAACAAATAAGCTCGTAAGAGAGTCTTCAGTTACAAACAAAGTGTTTATTTCTAAGACTTACAGGGTACAAAAGTATTACTGTATCTTTAAGAAATGGAAGTTCTGGTTGGTTTACACAAACTCAGTTGTTTCTGTGAATTCATACTGCCCCAGCTATTCTATTTGGTAACCAATGCACAGGATAAAATCAAAGACTAGGAGCAAACAGAGCTCACTTTCCCTTTATGGTAGCTTTTGTGAATTAGTATGGGTAACTAGCTAGTGGGGCAGCCTATTACCTCAATTTCTGTCCTGGTGTTTTGAGGCCACTAAAGAAAAGGAAAATATGTAAGATGGAAACTACATGATGGCTTTCAAACATTTCTAGTAGTGTCCCATGTGAGAAATTTTACATAGTTAGGTATTACATTGTATATAATATCTGTGATGTTTTTGTCTATTATTTTTTTAAAATGCTGATTGGTACATCACAATTTAAATAACTCTAAAAAACTGCTCAACTTTTATTCTCTCCCTGTAAAAATATAGGTTTATTTTCCATATCAAGCTATGTCTGACAATTAATATATTGGGTTATTCCAAAATATAAATAATTTAAGAAGTCCACATTTAATCTTTTGTATTAAGAAAAGTATGAAATATGAGGAGCCTATCTGCTGACACTGCAACTTACCTGGGCTGCCTTAGTTTGCATACGTTTCCTTTCTTGTTCTTCTTCACGGAGCTTTGCTTCTAACTCTTGCATTTTTTTCTAGTAATAAAAATATTAAAAGTGGTTAGTGAAAGATTTAGTGTCTTTATGTAAAATTTAAAACAGCAACACAGTAATCTGCTATAAAATTTTAGCACAGTAAATATATGCTTGCTAGTTCACTCTAGTAATGGGACTGTGGTTGCCAGTAACCATGACACTCTTTGTGATTCATTATTAGTCATTTGTGAAGTAGCTGTGAGGCAGTTGAACAGAATTATGGGTAAAATCTATGGCCAAAGCACACAGCACTGAACGAAGGCATATAGGGTACATGGAAGCTAAACTGGGAACTTAATCTCAGTGGTAAAAATATTTCCCAAGTGAACCAATTAAAACTAAAGAGAGCAGCTTAAACCAAGTAACACAAGCCTTAAGGATGATCAAAAACATTTACGCTTCCAACATTTTAACATTTTCAAAAAGAACTATTTCCTTATGCACATCAAGATTATAAAATGTGAACACTTTCTCCAAATTTACATATTTGCCTTTAAAAATTCCTGTTTCTTTGCTACAAGGTCACTTTTCTTCCTATAAATATCCAGTATTATAAAATGATCAGTTTTACAAAAGAACCATTATTATGCACTGATGAGTGAAAGAAACATTCACTGACTTCTGCCAGGGCCTGCATTGTGGTAAGTTTGTTATACTCCTGCTCCAGAAGATCCAACTTTTCAAGTTGGCTCTGCACATGTGTTTGATCATGTTGTCGTTCTCTTTCGAGGGAAACCTAGGGAACAGTAATAAACAGCACGATAATTTGTCAAAACAAAAAGCAACTGACACAGGGCATATACTATATATTTTATTTGTTTGGCCTTTCATAGAACTACTTAGATACTACAGAGAAATTCTAGGAGAACATATTAAAATGAAACCACAGAGGGAAAACAAGTGGAATCCTGTTCTCACCATATACTATTACATTTGGTTCCATATACTGAGACTTTCATTATACTCTGGGGTAGAAGGGATTTATTAGATACACATAGACTACTAATACTTTCAATGAGTCTGGTTCACTTACACAGTTAATCTCTTAATTAGGGCAATAATTATTTTTATATCTATCATTTATACTGTCTCTGAATTCTATGCAAAATATCTAGTATTATATTTTTAGGTTTAGTGTCAAGGTGTTGAAAAGACTACCATCTGACAGTCACAGAGTAAACCATTAAACTAGGCTAGGCTAGTGGACAGTTAATGCCCTTAAAAAATACATTGTTAAAAACTGGCATAAATAATATTTTATTTCCAGTACTAATCTTAAGAAATGGGCTATTTTTGAAATTTACTAATGAAACAAGGTTATTAATTCAAAGACATTTATTATATATGCCTAACAGATATACTAATCAAAACATTTTACTCTTCTCTTACAGATTCTTTCTAACCTAAGAACTGGAATACCCCAAATGAAAGAATTGCTATATTACTGTATATAATGGTTTCTATTTCCAATCATGTGGCAGATTCAACTGACTACCCCTTTCCCCAATGTATAAACAATTCAAGTAATTTCAGCCTTGGGCTGTTATACTGTTCACAAGCCAGACGCTATGGAAGCTGTAAGCAGAGGATATGACAGGGTGTGTGAGGGTCATGGAAAAAAGAAACCTCTTTATAGCTATGCTTAAGAAACAAATCACATTTTCCCCCAAAGCCTACCCGAGCTGTTTCTCAAGATGAACTTCTTGTACTACTATTGGTGATTAGGATAAAAGGAGAAATGACTACCATAACAGAAATGTTAGTCTTTACTGTGAAAAAAGATCTTTAGGTCAGTCTGAAAATGAACCTGTGATACACCATACCTGTTTTTCTAAGACAGATGTCCTTTCCATTTCTGCATGCTTTATCATATTGCGCATGTATTCCAACTGTTTTTCTAGAAGATTGCACTTATTTTCTGCAGCTAACAACTGAGATGTCAGTTCTAAAAAGAATACGTAACAAAAGGAGAAATTAGCTCACCCATGGGAAGTTTTTTTTTTTTTTTTTTTTTAAAGATTTTATTTATTTATTTGACAGAGAGAAATCACAAGTACACTGAGAGGCAGGCAGAGAGAGAGAGAAGGAAGCAGGCTCCCTGCTGAGCAGAGAGCCCGACGTGGGACTCGATCCCAGGACCCTGAGATCATGACCTGAGCCGAAGGCAGCGGCTTAACCCACTAAGCCACCCAGGCGCCCCCCCATGGGAAGTTTTAACAAGCTATTTAATGGGAATTAATTCTACTATGTAAACAACGAACACTATCCAGTAGCTCTAGAAGCCTATTCAGATGACTTAAGTCATTCTCTTTCTATATGCAAGTCGAATCTGTCTTGAATTCAACCAGTAAATATAATGCAGGACCATCAGCATGTGCTTTTTGAAACGCACCTGAGTATAATGCAATTCTGGAGTGCCCAAAGACACTGACTAATAGAAAATACTAATGTGAAATTGCTTCTAGAATAATTTTACAAGACATTTTGTGTATTTCATTTTGTATTTTGTGTATTTGTAGGTTTCATTTTCTTCATAATTAAACAAACCTTGATTGTGCTTTGACTCCTCATTCTTTGAATTCTCTCTTTCTTGTATCTGTTCATCCAATACTTTCTTATACTCAATTGTTTCTCTAGACAAGGTTTTCACACTTTCTTCTGCCTGAATTCTTTCAAGTTCTAAGCGTCGAATCTTATCTTGAAGATTCTTCAGAGCAGAAAATATAGCTGCCAAACCCAAACATGCATAATATAAATATATGGAGAAAGTTCAATTAAAAAAAAAAAACTCATCTAAATAAAAAGTAAAACATGGGTGGGCCCAGGGGAGAAACACTCTTTGGGAAAAATGAAATGCTAATTACTGAGACATAATTGTTTTTAAAAAAATCCATTTAAAAAAATCCATTTAAAGACATACTCTGAGTCTCTTAAATACACTAGACACTCAAAAACCAAATCATGGTAAAACATTTTGAAGATTTTATAAAATGGTAAAAATATTTAGCTAATCATATAAAATTCATTAACTGTCCAAAAGTACATTAACTACCAATCTGCTTTCTGTTTTATTAATAGGATCACATGCAGACTCAAACTGTAGAGTTACAGAACTCAAGCACAAAAGGACTATTTTTTTAAATCTCAATTTTTCATTATATAGGAAAAATTCTATTCATTCTTTAAACTGTCCCCCCACCAAAAGTTTCTGATTATAAAAGTAATACATGATCTCTATAGAAGGCACAGGAAAAGAAAACAAAAAGAACAACTTATACTCTTACTACGAAGAGGTAATGACGATCACTTTTGGTTACTGCTTTCTATCTTTTTTGATATGAATAAAACAAATTTAAATCAAAATTTACCTAAGTTTTCTTTTTTGATGTTAGCACAATGAAACTGTGAGTATTCCCTCATACAATCAGATAGTCTTAAAAGATTACTTCCTCATAGTCAATAACTAAAAATTGAAAAATTAAGTTGCTGGGTCAAAAAAAATCCGTATTTGGAAGGTTTTTGAAACAAAATACCTTCATAAAAGGCTGTATCAATTTATACTTTCATCAGATGTATGTGTCTTTGGCAATGTTACACCACTATTAATTACAACATTTCTGTTATTTTGTTTAAGAAACAAAAGCTCCTTCTGGTTATTTCACTTTGGAGTTCTATTAAAAATTTACATATATATATATATATATATATATATATATATATATATATAGCTGGCCAATTTTCTTCTGAATTCCTTAAAAAAAAGTCCCCCATCACTTTATTATTGGTCCTTAATTCCAGAAAATATACCTGCCAGTTTAGATGTTGTCAGTTTTGGCATAAAGATGTTCTGATTTTTCATATTATAACAACTTTAACATCAAGTTCTTTATATAGGTAGAACATTCTTCTGTAACTTCAAGAATATATATACTTCATATTTTCCTTTATTGTACGTGTAGTTTCATATATGTTTACATTTATTTCTTTAAGTGAAATAAAAGTTATTTTTGCACTGAAAGAAGAACTTTAAATGGCAACTGTATCATATACCAAATTCACACAGGTACCAATATATATAGATGTAATTATTACTCACACACATGTACCCACTACATAGTTTCACACAAGAAATGACAAGTGTTTTCAAGGATGTGAAAAGGGATCGCTTATGCACTGTTGGTAAAAGTATAAACTGGGGAAGTCACTGTGGAACATTAAGAAGGTTCCTCAAAAAAAAAAAAAAAGGAAATACTACCTGATACAGTAATAGTAATTCCACTACTGATTACCCAAAGAAAACACTAATTTGAAAAGACACACGCACTCCTATGTTTATTGCAGCATTATTTATAATAACCAATCTAAGTGCACATCCACAGATAAATTAAAGAGGATGTGATATATATAATGGAGTATTAGATATGGCACACATATATACATAATGGAGTATTAGCCATAAAAAGGAACGAAATCTTGCCATACATGATGAGATGGGTCAACTTAGAGGGGTTTATGCTAAATACATAAGCCAGAGAAAGACAAATACCACATGATTTCACTTGTATATGGAGTCAAAACAAAAACAAAAACAAACCCTAATAAACAAAACAGAAACTGACTCATAAACACAGAGAACTGGTGGTTGCCAGAAAGGAGGCGAGTGGGAGATAGGCAGAATATGTGAAGGGGATTAAGAGGTACAAAATCCAGTTGTAAGTCACAGGAATAAAAAGTACAACATCGGCAACACAGCCAATAATACCACAATAATATTGAATGGTGACAGTAAACTACATTTATTGTGGTGAGAAGAGTATAATATATAGGACTGTCAAATCACTATTCTGTATACCTGAAACTAATGTAACAGTGTATGTCAACTACCCTTCAAAAAAAAAAAAAAAAAATTCCTTGGGGCACCTCGGTGGCTTAGTCAGTTAAGTGGTTGCCTCCAGCTCGGGTCATGATCCCAGGGTGCTGGGATGGAGCCCCTCATTGGCTCCCTGCTCATCAGGAAGCCTGCTTCTCTCTCTCCCACTCTCTCTGCTTGTGTTCCCTCTCTCACTGTGTCTCTCTCAAATGAATAAATAAAATCATAAATAAATAAACAAATTGATTAATTCTTACCAAAGAAGTTTATACAGCAGGCCTGAACCTTGGCTACTCTCTGGAAACTAGGCTCTCGAAATGTTCCTTCAGTTACTAATCAATACGGTTTTGTATGCCTAAGGCACTAAATCCTGCTGCATAAATCTGCTTTGATTGCATAAACAAAAGTGTTTTATGGTGAATATCATGACTGTGCAGGCACAAAGTGTTTTGTGTGACCAGCCCAAATAAAAGCCATAGTGTCTGACACTTAAGTGGGCTTTCCTGAGCAGAAACACTACACATGTCATGCAGTTTATTGCTGGAGGAGGAAGTGTTTTTCTGTGTGACCTTCATGAGGGAGAAATTTGGAAGCCTGAATTTTGGTTTCTCTAGATTCTACTGTACAACGACTTCTGAAACTTGTGAATCCTCTAAGTTAATCTTCCACCATGTAGGTGGTCCTGAGGTCCCAGAATATGAAATATTCAATAATGTTTTCAGATTCCACAACACAACTGAATTTTAAGACACCACTTGCTAAGTTTTGGTGTAATATCAAATAAAAATATCCACAAATTGCTGGAAAGGCTATTAAAGTATTACTTCTTTTCCATCTACATATCCATGTCAGGCCAGGTTTTTTTCACATACTTTAATCAAAACAATTAACACAAATGGAATGCAAAAATAGATGAGAATCAAGCAGTTTTCTACTAATCTAGAAATAAGGGACTTACAAAGTATAAAATAAAACAATGTCACTCTCTGCAGTATATTTTTTAAATCTGGAAAACAGTTATTCTTCATTAACATATTATATAAATATGCAGTGGGTTAATTAGGGTTCCCTGAATTTAAAAAATTGGAGAACCAGTGCCTTAGAAGAACAGATGGGCAGTAAACTGTAATCAATACCTACCTAGCACCCTAGCTATAACTTGATTTCTCTCTTTGGTCACAATAATCTGAGCTTCTTCCAACAGGTGTGATACAAATTTGTAATAGATCCATCTCTCTTAGCTTTTATAGAGGCCATGAGTGGCCTGGCACAGTGGAAACACCCAGACTAGTTCCTAACAGCCCCATCAGTTTATCTCCATGTGCTGTACATGTGTTACCATTTATTTTCCACAAGGACTAGGCTAAGTGAAAGGTTTAGAAAGCACTGGCCTAGTAGAATTGCCTCATAGTTACCTTGCTTCAAATGTCCAAGCCATTCTGCACACTACTGTGATTTGAAATGTATTAAATAACATAAATAATAGGTTAGACTTCTTTGGATTGACATTAGTTACGTTTTTTTTTTTAAAGGGCTCCAAGGGGCAGGGAAAAAAAGTGGTTCCAAGGACAATACATTTTTTTGAAGGCAGTAATAACTTCCAATTTCTTGCTCATCTCTTTTCAAAAACTCAAAATGAGTATGAAAATGAGAATTTAAAAAAACATAATTTAATTATCTTTCAATGGCATTAATCAAGCTATATTTTCAATGTGATTATTAGATAGCCAAGTGAAATGGTAATTTATCAAATGAAAGTATATTAAACTAGAACTAAAGAAGAGTTAGTCTTCTTTATTGTAATGTATTCATACAAAAAAAGCATTTATTATATGTAAAGAAGAAAAGTTTATCATACAGAGTATCTATTCAAATTAAGACTTCAGTCATTCAAACAGAAGTCTGGTGTTTTGCACAAATATTTTTATTCAATGGTCAACTTACTAACTAAAAACCTCTTACAGGATATAGTGTCTCAAAGATGAAGATAATAAAGAAAATGTTAATTCAATGGTTAACAAAACAAGTGATAGAATGCTACTCATCTGAACACAGCAGCTAAAGATTTTGGCGATTTACAAAAATAAAAGCTGTGTAACATACAAACAACATATGGTAAAAAAGCAAAGAATAAATAACTGAAGCCCACAGTGGATAAAAAATCTGTTAAGAAACAAGATGGGGGGCGCCTGGGTGGCTCAGTGGGTTAAGCCACTGCCTTCGGCTCAGGTCATGATCTCAGAGTCCTGGGATCGAGTCCCACATCGGGCTCTCTGCTCAGCAGAGAGCCTGCTTCCCTCTCTCTCTCTCTGCCTGCCTCTCCATCTACTTGTGATTTCTCTCTGTCAAATAAATAAATAAAATCTTTAAAAAAAAAAAAAAAAAAGAAAAGAAACAAGATGGGATTGGGAGGGAGACAAACCATAAGTGACTCTTAATCTCACAAAACAAATTGAGGGTTGGTGGGGAGAGCGGGCTTGGGAGAAGGGGGGTGGGGTTATGGACACTGGGGCGGGTGTGTGCTTTGGTGAGTGCTGTGAAGTGTGTAAACCTGGCGATTCACAGACCTGTACCCCTGGGGATAAAAATATATGTTTATATAAAAAATAAAAAATTAAAAAATTAAAAAAAAAACTGTTAAGATTTAGTAATTATTATTTAAAAAATAAGCACATACAAAAATAATTATGCAACAAAGTTCTAGCAGAAATACAAGGTCTAGGAATCAGATATCAATCCTTCCACTGCAATATTATATCTAGTTCTGATCTTCACCTTTATCGAAAGAAACTTAAAAAAAATGTTCAGAGAAAAGTAATTACTAAAGAATGAAAAGAATAAGAAAAGTGAAATGGGGCAGATTTATTCATACAGGAGAAAGTCAGCAAATGTTTAGCCCTGTGTGAGTGATAATGCTACATTCTGCTTGTGTGTCACTAATGGCTTTAAAGAACATGTGAGAGAAGAGGGAAAAAGGAGATGAAGAGGAAAGTAAGCAAAAGAAAAAATAATGTGTACATAGTAAATCAGATCTCTTATCCCTTCAGAGCATGGTGTTGTGAACTGTTTAAGCAATGCCTCAGGATATTCACTATGATCCATTATGCTTTTATAGCATTTTTTGTATCAATCCAATGATATCTACTTTCAGTATGGGACAGCCAGATAAGGAAACCAGTACCTGCTTTCCCATAACAAAAAAATGAAGGCTCTGGATGGTTGGTAAAGGACCAACAGAATTTAGAAGAGGTATCTGAGAAGAGCAGGAAGAGGTATGTGTTGGGGAAGCTGGCAGAGAGGAAGATTTCTCAAAATAATTAATACATAATGTGGGTTTTAAAGACTATAATTCCCTAACAGAAAGATTTCAGTAAGAGGGCACAGCAAGAGAAAGACTTATAAGCTTGACATGGCTGGTGTGACAGCCAGAATGGACACCCAAGAATACCTATGTCCTAATCCTTCAATCTCTGATACATGGCAAAAAGGACTTTGGGAAAGGACCCTAACAGAGAGATATGAAGCATGAAAGACCCATGACCCATGACTCCTTGAAGGGAGCCATAAAGAAGGCAAAGGAAGGAATGCAGACAGCTTCTAGGAAGAAAGACTGGCCCTAACTAAAAGTTAGCAAGACAATGGAACCTCAGCTCTATCACCACAGGTAACTGAATGCAGCCAAACAGTTGAATGAGCTGAGAACAGATTCTTCCCTAAACTCTCTAGTAAGGAACAGAGCCCAGTCAACACCTTGATTTCAGCCTCATAGAACGCTAAACAGAAGACCCTGCTAAGCCCATCCAGATTTCTGCCCTAAAGAAACTGTGTGATGGTGATTTATAGTTGTGTTAAAGTTGCTGAGCTGTGGTAATCTGTAAAAGCAGCAAGAAAGCTAATACAGATGACAAGTTCTGGGAAAAGATACAGTTCTAAGTAGCCAGAGCAAAGGATATGTGGGTAAGGAAGAACAGAAGAGAAGACAGGGATGAAATTGGTAAGGTAGGTAGAATCTAGATTAAAAAAAACAAAACAAACAAAAAAACCCCAAAAAAACCAAACTAAAAAAAAAACCAAACCAAAAAAATCCCCTGGGACTTTATTATGTAAGACATGGAGAGGTGCTACAATTTGTTTAAAGTAGGAGAGATGATGCAGAATGTTGTTTAAATGGGGATGAGAGGGAAACCACAGGTTAAGCAATTATTTAGGAGTATATCACAATTATCTATGTAATAGATGACGAAAGTCTAAGCCAAAGCAATAAGAATGAAGAGATATAACCAATACATCTTTGGGATATTTCAGAGGCATAAATACTGATTTTTTGGTTCATGACTCATATTGCATATGACAGAACAGTCCTAGATTTCTCAAAGTATTTAGCCTTGATGATTTAGTGGACAATACTGTTTAACAATCAGTGAACAAAAGAAAAGCACTGTATTTTGACGAGGTTAAAAATAGGAAAAGGGAAAATAGGTACTCTTCTTTTTTTTTTTTGAGTGAAAGTGAGCACGTGTGTGGGGGGGGTGGGGTGGGGGGGGGGCTGGGAGATCATGACCTGAGCATAAATCAGGATCTGGATGCTTAACTGACTGAGCCACCCATGTGCCACTCCTCTAATTTTAAAATACCTAGAAGACATTATAAGAGTTTTAAAGCAGTGGATGAACAAACAATAAAAAACATCTATTTTGTCAGGCTCTATTACCTCTGCTGTTACTTTCTGGATAGGCAAATGTAGGCTTATTTGGGGAGCGTCGTAGATCACTATTAAGGAAAGGCTTATCAGGTGGATATACTACATACGGAGATGAGGAATGGCGAACCATACTTCCATCAGACCTTGAGGGTTCAACTACGATGTTCTGAAAAATAAAAATATAGAAATTACCTTTCAAAATTTTACACTGCAAAAAAGATATAAATACACACATACACACACACAGAGGTGTGCACGCACGTGTACACACACACACACACGGACAATTTGTTCCTGAGAACTGTACAGCTCATGTTCCATTGATGGTGACGACAGAAAAAAGAGAGCTCACTGACCATACACAACAGAATTCAATCATTATTTTAAAATAATAAAACTTTTCTGTGTTTCTTATGTGCATATATATAGCCATATAACAGACACTGTAAAAAGGAAATAATGTTCAACAACCTGAATAGAAATGCTGCACAGAGTGCTCGCTTCGGCAGCACATATACTGAAATGCTGCACAGAAACACTTGAATATGATACTCATAATAAATGTAATATGTTTACTTAAAAATATGTAGTGTAAAATATAAATTCAGAAAAGTAAATACTGTCTTTTTATAGTATCTGAAACTGCTACAAAATGACTGAATTAATCTCTCTCCAATCAAGTAAGTAATTCTTGAATATTTATTAAATGTCCAAGACTCTGTGGTATACAGACAGACAGACATAGTTCTTGCTCCAAAAAATTTATATTTAGGAAAAAAAGGTGGGGGAGAGCAATTAGAAATACCAAGTACCCAAGTATAATTGTGTGTTTTTTTTTTTTTTAAAGATTTGCTTTATTTATTTGAGAGAGAGCATGAGGGGGGAAAAGGTCAGAGGGAAAAGCAGACTCCCCATGGAGCTGGGAGCCTGATGTGGAACTAGATCCTGGAACTCCGGGATCATGACCTGAGCCGAAGGCAGTCACCCAACCAACCGAGCCACCCAGGCGCCCTCCAAATATAAATTTTAATTCCAAAAAAACACTATTATGAATGAGATTTGGTTCAATTAGGGATTATGTTCCACATGATTTCAGTTTCAGGGGATGCTAACTGTGGTATATTGTTAATTGTAGACGATTTCCTATTGGTAGAGAGACCTAAAGCGGGGAAAGTAATGGAGAAACTGAAAGCTAAGGTGGAAGATACAATTATACTTGCTACTCAGAATTCTCATTTATCTTTCTTTCAAATAACCACAGCAAAATCAGTTCTCAACTCTTACCTTTGGAGAACTAAACTAGACAGCACAAAACAATCTGTGTCCAGAAAAGCAGAAAGGGACAGTATAATAGTGTACTGTACTTTACTGTACATAAAGAACAATAATGGTAAACAACCTCCTGGAATAAACGAAGGCAATCAAGAAAACCACACAGTATCTAAATCTTATTAAAAATCAAAGACTGTTTCCATGTAAAACCATATAATTTTCCAATTGACTTAAGAAAGCAAATACAAAACTAAACTATGGCTATGAAAACTAAAGAAGAGAGTAAAGACTTGGAAAAGATAGAGGTAAGTCTGAACGTAGTACTCAAGTAAACTGATGTTAAATCAATAGCAAAAATTGTGGACTGAGCTGACATTTATCAAATTTTTGGCAAACTGACATCAGGTTTTTGGAGGTGGCCAGAAAACAGGGTGAGTTTTCAATTCTTAAAATATATTATACTGCCAAAGCTCTTACAAAGCACCATGAATTATCACTTAGCTTAATTTCAAATATGATTCTTCCCAGAGAACCTTAGATTTTCATACAACCTACTAGAATCCTATCATTTAACAGCTACCATTCAAAGTAACTGGACAGGAAGTATTCCTTATCAATATATATGTATGAACATAAAATGCCTGCAAATTTACCTAAGATTTTGAAAACAATTTTTATTAGAATTACTGAATACTGTACAGATACTAACAGGACTATGCATAAATAATTTACCTTCGAAAAACCCAAACCAAAAAAAGAAAAAAAAAAAAAAAAAAAAGAAACCATCTTCATTAAATTCACTGCTTGCTAGCTCTTATAAAAACTACCAGTTCAAAATTTATCCTTTCTGAAACATTTTTCCAAAGCCAACAGGTACAATGAAAAGATGCTCAACATTCATTAGTCATTAGGAAAGTGCAAATTAAAACCACAATGAAAGGGGCGCCTGGGTGGCTCAGCTGGTTAAATGCCTGCTTTCTGGCTCAGGTCATGATCTCAGAATCCTGGGATCCTGCCCCACATTGGGCTCTCTGCTCAGTGGGGAGCCTGCTTTTCCCTCTCCCTCTACCCATCATTCCCCCTGCTTGTGGGCACTCTCTCTCTCTGTTAAATAGGTAAATTTTTTAAAAATTGCTTTAAAACCACAATGAGAGATCTCACACCTGTTGAGACTGACCATCATCATAAAGACAAAAGATTACAAAAGCTGTCATAGATACAGAGAAAAAGGAACCTTTTGTGCACTGTTTGTGGAACTGTAAACTGATAGAGCCACTACAGAAAACAGTATGGAGGATCCTCAAAAAATTACTAATAGAACTACGACATAATCCAGCAATGGGTATATATCCAAAAGAAATGAACACTAACTTGAAGAGTTATTAGCATCTCCATGTTCAGATCATAGCAGCATTACTTATAAGAGCCAAGACATGGAAGCAATGTGTGTCTGCTGATGGAGGAATGGGTAAAGAAGTTGTGACATATACAATGGAGAATTATTCAGCCATTAAAACACACACACACAGAAAATCCCACCATTTACAAAAGCACAGCTGGACCCTGAAGGCATTATATTAAATGAAGTCACCGTATGAACTCAATCATATGTGGAATCTAAAACAAAAAACCATACTCTATGGAAAAAAATCACACTGGTGGTTACAGAGTTAAAAAATGGGGGAAAAGGGGAGCTGGAGGAAGGTGGTCAAAAAATACAAACTTCCAATTATAAAATAAATAGTAAGGATGTAATGTACAACATGACAACTACAGCCAACACTACTATATGATATAGAGGGGTTGTGAAGGCAGGATATTCTACAAGTTTTCATCATAAGAAAAAAAGTTCTTTTCTTTGTATTCATATGAGAAGATGAATGTTAGCTAAACCTATTTTGGTAACTGATTCACAATATATGTAAATCAAACCATCATGCTGTATGCCTTAAATCTGGATGGTGATATATGTCAATTATTTCTCAATAAAACTGGGCAAGGGGAGAGATTTATCTTTAAACAAAATTTGTCACATATATATCACCAGAATATTGCTTAGGTTGAGTCAGCAGACAAATGATGAGACTTTATGTTAAAATCTAAGCATAAGATTTAAAAAAAAAAAAAAAAGCTTTTCTAAATGAGTCCATTTTCCAAGTCAGCCATCTCATTTTGAATTTTTGAGTTTAAGCAATGAATGTCATTGTTATATCAAATGTGTTGACTCAGTGTCTTCATTTGCTACCAGCAGTTTAAATCACAGGAAGAATACATAACTCAAAAGCAAAACAGAAAATAAAATGGCCTGTAAAATTATTTACAAGAACTATTTTGAAATAAAATTAAACCAAGAAATACAAAACTGGCAACTCTTAACATATGCACGCAAATGTATATAATAAAAGCAGTAGGGAATAAAATATTGTATATACATATAGCATTATTCAGCCTTAAGGAGAGAAATCGCATTACATGTGACATAATGGATAAACCTGAGAGGAATTATGCTCGGTGAAATAAGCTAGTCAAAAAAAGAAATACTTTACAATTCTACTTTATTATAATGTGTCCTAAAGTAGTCAAACTCATAGAAACTGAAAGTAGAATGTTGGTTACCAGGACTGGGGAGATTGCAAAGTAGCGCTGTTAAATGGACAGAGAGTTCTGTAAGATGAAAAGTCTAAAGATGTTTCACCACAGTATTATTATACTTAACATTACTGAATCATATACTTAAAAATGTTTAAGATGGAAAAGTGGTAGGTAAACACCCAAGAAGAATAATATAGCAAGAAAAAAACAGTATGTGTTAATAGCCACGTCTTTCTAAGCGAGAAAAACAATTGGGGATAAGTTGGAAACTTCAGGTAAGAGAAGAACCACAGAAACAATCTAGTATACCCTCCTTGTCTTATAAAAGAGGAAAAGGAGGTTCAAAAGAGTAGACTTGCCTACCCCACTCCCAAGCCAATCTCATCCCCTACAGAATCAGAGGTGGTTAACTGAACAAGTATCTAGTTCTCAAAAGAGAACCACCAGCTTATCTACACCCGTTCATACATTTCACCTTCCCTACCCTGAAACAAGGAATGGGGTTTGTTTAACGAACCTATCTCCTCCTACCTGTTCAAAGCCTTGGTTCCTATAAAACCCCTCCCCTCCTGATGCTATTTCTCTCTACAAGATCTCTCACATTGTCATTAAGGACAAAATAAACAAAAGCTTTCCTGAACTTTAGGACTCTCCTCCAGCTCCTGCCTCATTTCTCTGAGCTTACAACAAAGGCCCTTAAAGTAATTGTTTGTAATTGCTGCAATCTCTTAATCACCCCACCTCTTACCCTCTCCAATCAGACTTGAGTCTTCACCAGTTCACAGAAACAGCTCAGCAAGCTCACCAGGGACTTTTACATTGCTGACTTTGAAGACCTCCCAGAAGCATGTGATACATATCACTTCATCCCAACACTTTCCTTAGAAGATGGACCACACTCTGGTTTTCCTATCAACACAGGCCTCTTCCTAAGAATCTCCTTGGCTCTCTTCTTTCTCTTTCTAAATGCTGAAGTGCTCCAAAGCTTAGTCCTTCTACTTCTGGTTTTCTTCTACATGAATTCCTTTGATCTCATCAACTTGTAGGGCTTTACAAGTTGATGAGATCAACTGAGACTTGCTGAGACTTTCAAGTTTAAATATGGAATCCAGAGCTCTCTCACTCTCAAATTTTATATTCACATTAACCTTACTACTCATTATTTCCACTTGGATGGGCACCTCAAATTTTACATGCCTACAACAAATTCTTGAACTAACTCCCCAAACCTGTTCCTCTCCCAGCATACCACAACAATTGGCACCACTATGCACCCAGCTAGCTGTTCAGGTCAAAACCCTTGGACGAAGTCATTTCTCATATATCCCACATCCAATTTTTCATTATATCTTGTTGGGTCTCTGTCTTCAAAATATGTCCAGAAACTCTACAATTTCTCACTAATTCTACTACTAATGCCCTGGTTTACACCACTGTGATCTGTTGTCTGGATTGCATTAATAGCCTCCTAATCACTCCTGTCCATATCCCCTTAGCCTGTCTCCAAGTAGTAATCATTATGCTTTGTTTTTAAAAAACAAGAATATTAGAGTAATACCCCTAGCTAAAACCCTCCAATAGATTTCCATCACAGAATAAAATCCAAAATTCTCACCATGGTTTACTTATTTGAGAGTGAGTGAATGCGTGTTAAGAGTGCACGTGCAGGCACAAGAACAGGGGAAGGGGCAGAGGGAGAACCTCCAGCAGACACTGTGCACAGCCTGATATGGGGCTCCAATCTCACTACCTGAGATCATGACCTGAGGTGAAATCAAGAGTCAGAAGCTCAACTGACTGAGCCACCCAGATGCCTCCTTACCATGCTTTTTATGGCCCCACGCAGGTATCTGACCTTAGGCTAACTCTGACTTCATTCCCTCCCACTCTTTCTCCATAATCCTCTGTCCCCTCATTATTTCCCAGCTATACTGACCTACTTTTGGATTTCTAAAATGCACAGTACACTTTTTTCTTTTCTAAGTTTACCTGCCTGGAAAGCTCCCTTTCTCATGCCACTCAGTCATCTGCTCAAAAGTCTTGTCAATAAGGCTTTCCCTGACAATAGTACCTAAAGTAGCACCATTCTGTCACTCTGTTGCCTTTATTCTTTTTTAAAAATGCTTATCCCTACTTGATATATTTAGTATCTCTATGCCCTGTGGAATTAAAAAAAAAAAAAAGTTTTTGTCTTTGGTTCCTAACACAGAGATTCAAAAACTCCGGGAATTTCTTAAGTGGTGGCTGTCTTTGTTATACCAAGAGTGGGACCCTCTAGACAGCTTCGGGATGAGAGCTAGTAGCCAGAAACCCAACCAAGTGACTAGCATTAGAAATTTCAGCCCCACACCCTGACCTCAGAAGGGAGGGGCTGGAGATTGAGTTCAATTAATAATGGCCAATGACTGACTAAATTTTAAGTACATGATTTATATACTAATAAAAACTCCTGAACAATGAGGTCCCAGGAGCATCCAGAGTGGTCATGGAAGCCCCTTTATATCTTGCCCTATGTGTCTCTTCCACTTGGCTGTTTCTGAGTTGTATCCTCTATAAAAACAAAACAAAACAAAACAAAAAAAACCTAACTATAATCATAACTCACTTTCCTGAGTTCTGTGAGTCATTTTAGCAAATTAATAAATGTGAGGAACAGGGGTCATGGGAACTCCTTCATTTGTAGTTGACTGGGCAGAAGTGCAAAAACCTACCTTCAGCACACCTGGGACTGAAGTAGGGACAGTCATGTGGGGGCTAGTCCCTTAACCTATGGGGCCTGAACTTTATCCAGCTAGTTAGCAGCAGAACTGAATTGACTGTAGGACACCCAGCTAACACAGGAGAACTGATGCTGGAAAAACATAGTCATTCCCACTGTTTAAGTGGGAATAAAGTTTAAGTTCCAATAAAAACACCTGATAAAGGTATTTAATAAATTTGTTGAGTGAATTCATTATATAATTCCTCTGTAAAACAGGAAAACTTCACTGTCCATAAAACTGAACTATTTTACTCAAGTATATAAATTATAAAATTATATGTATTTATAAAATATAAATTACAAAATATAATTTCCTTTATGCCAAACAGAGAGCACAAATATCATAGAAAGACTGTGCAGAAAGGATTAACATAGCATACACGAGACTACTGTACTTAAAAATGTCTGCTTATGAGGTGGTCTTGGCTGGTATCTGGGAACCTGAATTTTGGGAATGTTCCATGATTGTCAGCAGTCCCCAGGACCAGCCCAAGGTTTGGGGATTTGCTAGATGGACTGAAAGGACACAGCAAATAGTTATACTCATCACTAGGATTTAATATAGCAAAAGGATTCATAAGCAAAATCAGCAAAAGCAAAAGACCCATCGGGGTGAAGTCTGTAAGATACCAGGCACAAGCTTTCAAAATTCCTCTCTAGCTGCTTAAATGATATGCTTAATTCCTCCAGCAACTAACAGTGACAATTTTTGTGAAGTGTTTTTTCACCAAGGCTCCTTAGACTCAGTGAGTGGCCAAAGTTTTCACTGGGGGCTGTTACATTCCTGACTCCCAGAAAGAAAGCAGGTGTTCAGCATAAGCCACATTGTTTGTACAAACGGTTTAGGCAGAGTGAAGTACTCATCATTTAAAGTTTTATGTTAGTATATGAAATTGTTTCCATTTAAGTCCACAGCTGCCTACCAAGAACTAACCCTGCCAATAGAACTTTCTAAAGATAGCAGATTGATCTGAGATGATAGAAGATTTCAAGTGAATTCTTCTTGCTTTCAGTGCCACATGCCATTCGATCATGGATACCTGAGAACTACTGAAAGGCAAAGGATCTTTCAAGTTGAATTAGGCTCCCCCCATATATATGTTATATATATGTACATACGCAAAATAAAAACAAAACACACCCCAAACTTGCATGGTACTTTAAAATTCACGTATCCGTTATCTTAGTTGATCCTCATAACAATCCTGACAAGAAAGTATCTTCACTTAGAGTTCAGAAAAATGTATTTTTAAGGACCCTGAACATAGAATCTTCGATTTCCAGATTCTACAGAATTTCTATATTCTATATTTTTTCCAAGCACATTCATATTCTCCTGTACTTATTACAAGAAACCCTGAAGGTAGCAAATATTATTGTCCCCACTGCAGGTGAAAAAAGCAGGTTAAGAAAAGTTAAACCACACACAGCTACTAAGGAGCCTGAGTCTTACTCCTAATCAGTATGCTTTTCCAAGACCCAAAGCATTCAAAATAAATATTTTTCCAACTAAAATGACAGGATTCTAAGAGAAACTTTCAGGATTAAAGGCAAAATGTTTAATCTGACCAATTTCTTCCCTGGTAACTTTAGCTCCTACTTAGGAACACTTATGATTCAAGTATTTATGGAATATCTCTGTGTATGGCACTGCATTAAGTATGAAAGATGATAAGAAATTTATATTATTTGCCTTCTTTTCAAATGGAATGTATAGGAAGAAATGAGCTGGAAGAAATCAGGCACATAAAAACTTAAATACAATTTAGCAAATCATACTCAACAGAAAAAAATACAGTATGATCAAAGTGGGGTCATTCTAGGAATGTTTATGAATGACTGAACATTAGAATATCCATTTTACTTTAATGTGAAAATCCGTATGATCATATGTAAAGTAATCAATAAAATTCAATACCCAGCCATTATTAAAGAACTATTTTCTTACCGTAGTAAGCAAGTTTACAAAAAAACATGACAACATATTTAATGGTACAAAATTTAAAACATTCCTTTTAAATTCAGGAGCAAGTCAAAGATATTTACAAAGCAACTAGTAAATGTTGTGCTGCAATTCATAGCCTGCATATTAAGATAAGAAAAGGATAATAAACGTTAAGACTGAAAACAAAGAATCAAAATTTCACAGGTTAAGATCATCTAAATAGAAAATACCAAAAAATCCTCAATTATTAGAATTAGAGTTTAGGAAAGATTAAGAAAATTAATATGAAAAATGTACATAACAGTTCTATATATCAGTTAGAAAATGCAACTTATGAAAATATATAAAAAATGAGCTAGAAATAAATTAAATGATGTACAAGACCTGAAATTATAAATTTTATGGAAAAATGTTAATGTTCAAAAAAACTGGAATAACAAGACACAGGCAGAATACTGTCTTAAAGACATTGGTTACTCCCAAATTAAACTAGAAATTCAATGCAGTTTCAATTGAAATTCCAACAGCAGATATAATTTATAATATATAATTTATAATTTCTATTAAAGAACAGTGGAGGACCAAGAATAGCTAACATTTCTCTTGAAGGAACAAGGAAGATAGGCAGGTACTCTCTCAGAAATATATAAAGGAGAATCATTAATACAGTGAGTATATAGGGATAGACAAATACAATCACGGAACAAAGAGCCCAGTAAAACAAACATACATATATGGAAATATACTGATAGCTACAAATGCAAACCATTCGGGAAAGATATACCTAATAAGCAATGTTGAAGAAGTTGTGTATTTTTTTTTTAAGATTTTATTTATTTATTTGACAGACAGAGATCGCAAGTAGGCAGAGAGACAGGCAGAGAGAGAGGAAGGGAAGCAGGCTCCCTGCTGAGCAGAAAGCCTGATGCGGGGCTCGATCCCAGGACCCTGGGATCATGACCCGAGCCCAAGGCAGAGGCTTTAACCCACTGAGCCACCCAGGCGCCCCTGTATTTTTTTTTTAAGATTTTATTCATTTATTTGACAGACAGAGATCACAAGTAGGCAGAGAGGTGGGGTGGGGGAGCGGGGGAGGGAAGCAGGTTCCAGAGCCCAATGTGGGGCTCCATCCCAGAACCCTGCGATCATGACCTGAGCTGAAAACAGAGGCTTTAACCCACTGAGCCACTCAGGCGCCCTGAGAAATTGTATATCTTAAGCAGAAAGGTTAAACTAGATCCCTACCTCACAGCACACAAATTAATTTCAAGCATATTAAGGACTTAAAAGGCCCCAACTTTAAAACCTGTATAGAAAAACACAAAAGAATGTCATTAATGTCCTTTGCTTCAAGAATTTCCTTTTTTTTTTTTTAATTTTAGATTTTATTTATTTATTTGACAGAGATCACAAGTAGGCAGACAGGCAGGCAGAGAGAGGGAAGAGAGAGAGAGAAAGAGGAAGCAGGCTGTGGGTAGAGCAGAGAGCCCAAGGCGGGACTTGATCCCAGGACCCTGAAATCATGACCTGAGCCGAAGGCAGAGGCTTAACCCACTGAGCCACCCAGGCGCCCTGCTTCAAGAATTTCTTAACCAAAAAGCACTAAACATAAAAAGGAAAGACTAATAAATTTTATCCATGAACATCAGGAACTCCCAGCAAAAGGTATCTTAGACAAGTGAAAGACAAGCTGAAGAGTAATTAGAATAAAGCTAAACAGGCAAGCATTAACTTCCAGAATGCATAAAGAATGAGTATAAATCAACAGGAAAAGACAAACCAATTAAAGAAAGGCAAAAGGCACAAGCAAGCATTTCATAGAAGAAAAAAAAAACTACAAGTAAAGTTATGAAAAAATAAAAGGTGCATTGTCTACATTGATAAGGGGAGCACAAATGAGAACAAGAACAGGATAGCATTTCATACTCCCTTCCTGGCAATAATTCAGAAGTGAGACCATACTACATGTTCAAGAGGATATGGATTAAAGGGAATAGCTGCTGGGAACATATTGGTACAATTGCTTTGGAAAACAATTCAGCATTATCAAAGAAAGCCAAAGATGCACCCTCTATGATCCTGCCATTTCAATCACAACTCTATTTGCTGAACTATTTTCTTTCTTCTTCCTCTTCTTCTTTTTTAATGATTATGTCCTTAGTCACTTAACATATTCCGCAACCCACCACCGAGTTGGAACCCACAGCCCAACTGGCAGTTTAAACCACTGTTGCCCCTCTCAAACATTTTGGCTTTGGGGACTCCTTTACACTCATAAAAATTACTGAAGATCCCAAAGAGCTTTTTGTTCATGTGGGTTATACCTAGATGTTAACAAACTTACTAATTTAAAAATAATACACCCATGATGTTACCATAAATATAATTCTTGAATGAAAACTAACAGCCATCTAAAATATTTAATGAAGAATTTTTTACAGATCTTTAAAAAAGGCTACGGGGGGCGCCTGGGTGGCTCAGTGGGTTAAAGCCTCTGCTTTCGGCTCCGGTCATGGTCCCAGGGTCCTGGGATCGAGCCCCGCATCGGGCTCTCTGCTCCGTGGGGAGCCTGCTTCCTCCTCTCTCTGCCTGCCTCTCTGCTTACCTGTGATTTCTCTCTGTCAAATAAATAAATAAAATCTTAAAAAAAAAAAAAAAAGGCTACGGGATTCGTGTATTTGCTTCTGCATTCACTCTACTGAATATGCTATTTCGGCTGACACAAAAGAAAATCTGGTCTCCCACAAAGTGGCTGGGTAAGGAAGATAACTGTAGACCCTCTTGGGAGGGCTTCAGGGACCCCCAAAGGTCTTCAGACCATGCTTTGAAAACTGCTACTTTAGAGAAATTTTTGCACTTGTAGAACTTCTAAGGATGATCACAAGAGAACTATTTTTGAATGGCTGGCAAACTAGTGATTAACAAAACTGGCTTTGCCATTTACTAGTTGTGTAAACTTGATTTAACCTCTGTGCCTCATCTGGCTCATTTAAAAATGGAAATACTAATTAGTTAATACATGAAAAGCACTTAAAACCATGACTGCCATATAATACTATATATTTTATAATCCCAAAACATAAGCTGGTGGTATGTATGAGAGAAAAGATGCATGAAGAAGCATAAAGAAATTCATTTTATTAATCTCAAAGATAAATCTTTTATATATTTAGTATTAAAAAATCTATGATATATTCATAAAACTTAAGAGGAAAAAAATATGGAGCATATTAATTACAGGGTCTGGTTAAAAAGTCACAGAGACCAGTTAGATTAGTTTATTAAGTCCGAAGTGACGTAAGAGTTCTGACTATGGATAGTGGGAAAATAAAAAAGAACTGACAGGAAAGATACTCCTCTATTTCAATTCTATACTGCCTATACTTCTACTTAATGTAACTGTGCCCAGTCGAAGCTGCTTTCCTGAGGCAGCCACTACTGAAAAGATACATAGCAATCATGTTATATGTTACTGGCTGTTGTTACTCTTCTCACTGTTGTTGCAAAAAATACCTAAAAAACAAAATGAAACCAAAAAACCTGAATGTATCACCTGCTTCCATCTTACTCACATTTGAGATTTACATAGCAGCTGCTTTCTCAAGAATGCTATTTGTGAATTTACCTGTTAAAAATCCTTACCTAGTAAAAGCATCCCTATTTATTATAGCATGCTCCAAGCTGGGTTTATGAGTGTTGAATAAAAAGGAATTTTTTTTATATGAATAGTTAATAAATCCTAAAATCTGAGTATGAGTAGGCTCTGAGTTTATGCTGCAGTTTTCAAAGGATTTTGTGTGTGTGTGTTATTTTATGATAGGCTATTTGCTAAGCTGAATGTTTTAAATTTTGTTGGAAATGTCAGCCTTATTTATGACAGGACAGTTAAACAGTCTGAGGAGGGTCATTTCTGATATGCTAATAATCTAAATTTAGTCATTTTTGTTTTTAAACTGACTTCCAAGTTAGTTTGATGTAGCAAGTCAAATTAAGAAGATCGTTATACTTTTGATTTCCCAAAGATCCTAAATATTTGAAAAGTGTATTCTTGATATTTAGAATCCAAATAAAGCTGAGCTTAATATATAGAAATATATATGCTTTCCTATTGAACACTCCAGGAAATTTATGATCTGGCTACCTTATGGAATAAGGTTTGACAGCACATCCCAATACCAGTGCTCAGCTAAGTGGACTTGGCAGAGTATAGCTCAATTAACATTTGCAGGAGTACTTCTTGCTCAGTCTCCTCAGTCTCCAAGTGCTAAGTTTTGAAAGCAGTGAAGAAAGAGCCTTCTTCTCCCATTAAATTTAATTCATCTCAGCTCCTATATAATCTCAACCATCTACTTAGGGACACTTCCTCCTAACAGTTCCTCTTTTTATATTCCCTTTCACTGATCTAATTCCGGAATAAACTCTATGTGCTTCATTCATTCCTTCTTCTCCATCTTCTGACTGCTCTGCAAATTCTACTCCCGTTCTGCAGAAACTCTGAGTTATTTCGGGCCTCATTATCATAAACCTTAAGTCACCAAAAGCTGAAACTGAGGAAAACTGTCTTCCAGAGGTGACTCTGTTCTTAATGCTCCCTAACTTCTTCCCCTTTAGTGTGTAGGACATTAACTTTACCCTGATAGTTCTCTGTTTTCTTCCCTATCGCTCTTTTTTCACGTTTTTACCTACTCCCACAATTCATCTAACCCAACTCTACCACCACACGACTTTTGCTCATTCTTAGTTTCCTGAAAGCCCCTCTTGTCTTGGCATATACCTAGAAATGCCATTGGTGCCTTTTTCTTCTTTTCAGTTCTTGTGACAAGCATTTACAACTCCTTCACCATACAGCTCACCTAGCTAGCTCCATCTTCCCTACCGGGAAACGGTTTCTAGCCTACCAAGAACTGCTAGCCACTCATGCCTAGGTTATTTTAGGACAGCAACACTGATCAATCTGAACTGTGTAACAGCCTGATTACATGCAGTTTCTCCTCAGTGCCGACTCCTTCAGCGCAGGGATTCTACCTCATTCACCTGTGTCATCTTAGATACTCAAAGTATGCAGGCACTCCGCTTTAGCTGGAAAAAAAAAAAAGGCTATAATGGCTCTTACTTGAGATTCCTCCCATTTTCTGCAGGATCCCAAAGTGCCGGATCCCCAAATACTAAGCACCGACATTGCAATTCGACAAATAATAATGACTGAACTGGCTGGGGGCCCTCGGAGAGGCGAAAACCATGTTCAGGTTCAACTGTCCCTGCCGCCTCTCTAGAACTGCACGTACACGTTGCAAAGTAATACCGAAGGGGGAAAGCGCGCGCTCTGGGTACGAGCAAGAACAAAGTCCCTGGGAATACGCGAGGGGAGGCACTGTACGCAATGGAATCAGCACAAGCAGCAACTAGTAAGCGCTTCCCACTGAGGACTATTCAACAGCTGCCAGTTAAGGCAATTCTCGAGCCCACCTGGTCTCGGCAAGTTTCCAAGAGGGGCCGTTACACACACGTGACCAAAGCTGCAATGTTTTCGCAAGGCCAGGGCGTGGGTAGACACCCTAGCGAATCCTGGCAAAGTTCGGTAACCTGCGCCTCTAGGCCGGAAGGTGAATGAACAGGGGAAGGAGGCGGGCCAGGCCTGTTTCGAGGTAAGGGTGCAGCCTCGACAGGGGAGCAGGGGGTGCTGGAGAGCAAGGGGCGACCACGCATCCCCGGCCATTCCCCAGGATGGGGTGAGACGCTGGGCCCAGAGCGCTTTGAAGGGTGAGGAAAAGCAAAGAGGCGCCAGGACCGAGCCCATTCGAACGTCAGCCGCTTCTTACCGAGATCTGCGAACCAGTGGTCGCAGAGACCGATGCTGCCGCCATCTTCCTGCCTACCGAGAGGACCTCCGCAGCCCTGGGGGGATCCGTGTTCTCGAGCTTTTCTTCAAGATTCGAGAGCCGCCCACCAGGGGCGACCCTAAGCCGAACCCCTGATGGAAGGGGTTGGGGTGTTGGTGCCCGGTGTAGAAACCCCTGCACACACCCCCACAGGGACGCCCACGCTCAGAGCGCACACGGAAAAGGCAACACGTCCTAACGGACGTCTTGAGTAGCCAATCAAAAAAGCGGACGTCTTCCGGTAGTAGGAGAGATTCCGCCTCTTCCCTCGCTGACGTCACAAGGTAGCGCATCGCTGAAGCCGCGGGCGAAGCTAACGCTGCGGGCTACCCCACGGCTCTGAGGGGGCTCTACAAAAGGGCGGGCCACATCGAGGAGGAAACGTGGGCCACGGGTTGTGTTGTCTCCAGTGGCAATTGAATAGAATGACTGAAACAATAAAATGCGAAGTTCAAACACTCCATCCGTTCCCCTGGAGTAGACGCCGGAGAGAGCGTCAGCTCGAGTCGGAGACGCCTCTCTAGGTGAAGTACTTAGCTTTTGACCAATAACAAATAGAATCAGGAGGGACTTTAGTGATTTGATCCAATAGCAGTCAAGGGGGGAAAAAAGTGGAGGCAGAGAGTAAACCTCCACGAACACTTGCCCAATTGGATTGGGGCATTCTCACTGAAACCTAAGACTGGCTGCTACATACAGGCGCTACTGGCGCCTTTGGGCGGGGCGAGTTTGAAGCGGATTTCGCGCGCTGAGAGCGTCGGTCCTTCATTGGCCAGCAACTTCCTCCCTTTGTGGGAGCTTCCAGCGTAGTCGGGGTTATGGGTTGGGAGGAGCCACCGAGTGACGCAGTAGCCATCCCAGCCAATCAGAGATGGGGAAGCGAGGCCGAGAAGGAAGCGGATCCACTGCCGCGCAGCTAAACCGTATCGAGCTATCATCTTCGTCTCCCTCCGCCGCTATAGGGGCCTAAGCGGGAGCGGCTGGGACGGCGTCACTGAGAGGGCTGGGGGCGGAAGTGGAGGCGGAGGGAGACGGTACAGACCGCAGGGCCTTGGGCCGTAGCGGCGAGGCTCTGGTGGGCGCGAGGCAGGGGAGGGGGTGGAGGAGGAGCCCGCGGCCCGGGCGGCGGCGGCGGCGGCGGCGCCCGAGTTCCCCGTAGGGCCCCGCCTCAGAGCGGGCGGCGGTGGAGGAGGAGACTGAGGAGCAGGATGGCGGCCTCGGCCCTGTACGCCTGCACCAAGTGTACCCAGCGCTATCCCTTCGAGGAGCTCTCCCAGGGCCAGCAGCTCTGCAAGGTCCGTGGGCGCTGGGCGGCGGGCGGGCGGGGTTTCCTCGGCCGGAGCCCGAGGGAAGCTGGGTGTCCGCTGCGCTGCAGCCCGGCTCTCTTCGTCTGCGCCTTGGGCGCTTGGAGCTCTTGCCTCCTCACTCGGGACCCCTTTATCGAGGACGTGGGCATCAGATGGGAGGGGCCCCTGAGAGAAGACAAGATTCTGCCCTCTTCCAGGCGGCCCAGGAGGGGGCCGGGCCCCACCAACATTCAGGGGTCTCGGGTGGGGCTGAGTGAGGCGGCAGCCACCTGTCTACGCCGCAGAAACCCTGGGGTGGAGATATTTTCATCTCGGTTTTCTGCCTGGACTGTCCTCTCCTTCCACCCGGAGGCAGGGGACGGTTTTTGCACTTTCTTGCTAGGAACCTGAAGCCGCAAAGCTGATGGCATCCTTCTTCCCTGTCCAGGAAAGCGAAGCGACTGGTTTGGGGACAGAATGCTCTATGATTTGGAGCTCCTCCCATCCCATTAAAGCCAGGATGCTGTCTGTGAACAACGGTGCAAAATTTTAAGTAGTTTCGCATTTAACCAACCCTTGAAATCGGCCCTGACAGCTTTCTTAATTTGTAGCATACTCCCCACATCAAGTAAAGACAAAGACACCTATGCCTTCCCTAAGGAAATATGCTGTAATTGGCCACTTATATGATAAATTACTCAATTGTGTACGTTGGGGGACAGGTATTATTGATGTTTTAGGAATTTGACTAGGTTGTGTATTAGTTTTCTACCAGAAAAGTGAAATTGGGGACTTTGAGATAGGTACTAATATATTGTCTTATTACAGGAATGTCGGATTGCGCATCCTATTGTAAAATGTACTTACTGCAGATCAGAATTTCAACAAGAGAGGTTTGTATACTAAACAGTTTTTGATTGTTAAAGACACCGTTGTCTGTAAGGAATACCGGGGGGGGGGGGGTGGTCATCCCGTATTTGTGGTGAAATATTCTTAAATATGGTTTATTCTCTTAAATTTTAAGTTGTAAACCTTTTATATGTGCTGGGAGAGACTATGTTGATAGAAAATTAGTGGCTGTTTTACAATTAGACCGGTTTAGTCTTGTGGACTAAAAACGCAGACATAAAGTTACTGTTAAGCTGTAAAAATGACAAAACATTAGTGCTGACATGGACCTGAAGAAAGGTCTGTATTGTTACCAAGTATCTTCCAAAGTGAAATCTAGTAACTTGTTACCAGTGGAAGAACAGCACATACTTTTTAATAGGGTGATTTCTTGTTAAGGGATCAGAGAGCTTATAAGAGAGTAGCCTAAGGAGAAGAACAAATCATTTCTTCATAAGTAGATTACTGGCATCATAATAGTGGGGAAGGCCCAGAGGAAGGTTAGGTAGGCACTGAGATATAAGGCTGTGCATAAACCATGGCAAATGTGAAGATTTTGGAACTAGGTAGGAAACATTAGGAATTTTTGCCCTTTGGTTTTTGTTTCCTTTACTAAAAGATACACAATAAAAATGTGTAATAACATTTATCATTTATCTAAAGTTAATGAAAGAGGAGAAAATGTGTATAATATGCATCCCTAAGAAGATCCTTGGTCTGTATTAGAGGAAGTTTTAAGAACTACTAAAGCAAATGTCAAATATAAACTGTATTTGCTTTAGTTTGATAGTGTGCTAATTACTTCAGAAAGCTATGTAAATTTGATCTATACTCAATTTCCTTTTCAGCAAAACTAATACAATTTGTAAGAAGTGTGCTCAAAATGTGAAGCAATTTGGCACGGTAAGAATGTTTTACGTTTTTATTTCATGCTATTTTGTTACTAGTCAGTGTTTTTCACAAAATGGACTTTGTAAAAAATATATATGGTTATGTTCTTAAATATTCAAGATATTAAAATATTCCAGGAAAGAAATTTGTTGTAGACTGTCTGATTGGATGACAATCCAGTCAGAGGATGACAGCGTTTAAAAACAGTACTATTATGTGCATGTTTTGTGTATATTGAATTTCGGTGTGAAGTGTATGATTTTATTCTTCAGAGGCTCAAATAAAACAAACTCCTGGTTATGGAGAACCTCCTTATCTATAAAATTGGCATAATCACACGCCCCCCCCCCCCCCCCTTAAGGACCTCTAACAACTTTTATGTAGTCGTGCAGTTCAGGCACTTATTCTAAAAAGTCAGGACATTATGCTAGTATAATTTTTTTCTCACATGTATACAACAGTCATTATTGGTATAGTACTGTCATGATTGGTCAAAGTTCTGGCCTTAAGGTTCTGTAAAATTTTGAATTATATGAGTATCAAAGAAAATCAAGGTATGTTTGTTACAGTTTAGGTTAAATATGCTTGTGCCAGTTCTTAAGGTGAAAGCTCATGGGTAATGTATATTCATTTCATCATCAATAACAGTATGTGATAAAAAAAAAAGCTGTTCAATGTTTTTTTAATAAATGAAACAGTAATGAGAGTAACTAGATTATTAAATTAGTTCATGCTCCTAAATACTGGATGCACGAAACTTTTCTATCAGTGTGTACCTTTATTTTCATTCTTTGAGAACTTTTTCACATATAGCTTTTATATAACATATTGTCCGATCATAAATACATTTTTGATGACGTTATTTATTTAAGAGAGTTAACAAAAACTTGCATGATTCTAGAAATAAATGTTAGTAAATGAATAGGAACATGAAGAATGTCATTAAATGTGACAGGGTAACATACTTAACAGAAAGCTTTTTATCTCTTTCCTTATTTAGTCCTAGAAATATGTCTGTATACAGGTATATGTTTTATGCAGCAAATTTTTAATTAATTTTTAAATGTTAAAATGTGTTAAAATGTGTATCTGCTTTTCAGCCTAAACCTTGTCAGTACTGTAACATAATTGCTGCATTTATTGGTACAAAGTGTCAGCGTTGTACAAATTCAGAAAAAAAATACGGACCACCTCAGACCTGTGAACAGTGCAAACAACAATGTGCTTTTGATCGAAAGGAGGAAGGAAGAAGAAAGGTATTTATATTATGATATCTTCTGGAAATTAAATGAAACACACAGGTTTGGAGTTATTTTAATGACTACACTACCGCTACATGATGTATCCTTTGAGTCCTTGAAAATGGTTAGATGGAAGTGCAGGAACAGTGCATTTTCTCCATGTTTGCATCATACATAGATTTATGTTGATCAGTTGAGATTATTATATTTTTAAAAAATACTCTGTGATAGCTATGCCATACTATTTGGTTGTCTAACATTTTGTTGAGGAAAATTACTAACTGCTTTTAAATTCTTTCAGCTACTTAACCTTTTGCTCGTTACTTGAAGCCACTGGTGTGAAAAAATACCTGATGGCACATTAACACGTATAATTCAAAGTTAGTCTTGTGCCTTTTGACTTGGGGCTCATGTTTTCAACCATTGTTTGCTTTGCTCTGCCTGCAATGACTTAAAAAGTATGTATGTACCTGTGGCATTCCTCTGCCTGTCGGCATTCACATAGGCCTCCTGTTGTCTGTCAGTTCTGTTTAGTTGCAGGATGACTGTCTCTTTGAGAAGCTCCCCAGGTTCTTCAGCAGAAGTATATGTACCCTAGTTGTAAGACATGGCCCTCCAGCAGTTCTTGTGTGAATAAGTAGAAGAAAGAAACTTTGTTTTATTTTTTAGGGCTTAGTCTTAATTTTGGAAAGAAGGCTCTTTTCCTTCCTCTTGACACATGTATGGTTGATCTTCATTTATTCGTGGTAGATAGGTTCTATAAAGTAGCTGTGAACACTGAATTAGTGAATATTGAAGTATTGCTTCTAAAGGGGCACTAAAGGATTAGATTCTTGATCTGGTCACAACATGGTAATCATTCGATCAATACTTAATCTTGTTTTGTGCATGTTTCTCTTCAGAGACATTTTATGTAATATAAATTGTTGTTCAGTTCCACTGAAGTCATGGCAAACAGCACTATATGCCTGACGGAACTTACCTGAGATAGTATTTTCTACATAAGGTATATCACAGCTTTCTTGTGCTAAAGAACACTATACATCACTTTAGCAGTACACTTGGGGACCGTTATAAGCAGTGGAATCACCAATAAGAAAGCACAAATGTAGAAAACATGGCACTAAATAGGCCGTGAAAAGAACACTTGTTTATGGTGTAAAAGCTGAAAGAAGACCACAGAGTGTCACCTTGTTAAACCTCTGCAGGGAATGTTTGCTGTCCATCTCCAGAAATGTTTTGCTGCCGCATACATGTTCGTGAATGATCATGAAAGCGCTCCAAGTTGATTTAGGGGTTACAGATAAATTTTAGCAAGTAGGTGGTGAATTTGCAAATGGGAAACCTAGGAATAATGAGAATCAAATGTGTATGTTATTCAAGCTCTCCTTATTTCTATAAACTAACAATTTTCACTGTAGTGGGGATTACTTTGTCATTTTAGTAATTACACAGTGACTTAAGAATTCAGGCCGGTGCTTAGGTAAGATTCTTTGAAATATGTCAATTTATGCTTAATTCCCTGTAATAAGAAAATAAACTTTTCTCTCAAAATTTAAAAAAAACCTCAAAATTAATGAAAGTCCATAGATCATCCTCACCAATTTTACGACCTACTAGATGAGCATTTTCCCAAGTTTCATGAAAGTCTTTTATTTTATTTCCATTTTGTAATGATCTGTGTGTGTGTGTGTGTGTGTGTGTATGCATGTGTTTGTGTGAGAGAGCACGCACATGAGTCTGCGTCTGCGCCAGAAGTTGAATAGTTTATTTTTTACTTAAACTCAGTTTATAGGTACATTGAATCTAATACAAATATTTTCTTTAAAAAGGTTGACGGAAAGTTATTATGCTGGCTCTGTACTTTATCATACAAGAGAGTTTTGCAGAAGACAAAAGAACAAAGGAAGAGCCTGGGATCTTCACATTCAAACTCATCTTCTTCATCTCTTACTGAGAAAGACCAGCATCATTCAAAACATCATCACCACCATCATCACCATCACCATCGTCACAGCAGTAGCCATCACAAGTAAGTACTTCCAAATCATGTTTTCTAAAATCCTCTTGGCATTTAATGCCATGTATTGGTGTTTAACTTTTTGCAAATACTACTTTTGTACAAGTCTAGTTTCTGTTGCACGTGGTAAGCTTCTTGAGTGTTAGGGGCCTTTTCCCTACATTATTCAGTATACAGGTGCACCTTATTTTATCACTTTTTTTTTTTATTGTGCTTCACAGATGCTCGTTTTTTAACAAATTGAAGGGTTGTGATAACCCTGCGTTGAGCAGGTCTGTGGGCACCATTTTTTTAAAGATTATTTATATATTTATTTGACAGAGAGAGAGACAGAGATCACAAGTAGGCAGAGAGGCAGGCAGAGAGAGTGGAGGAAGCAGGCTACCTGCTGAGCAGAGAGCCTGATGCAGGACTCAATCCCAGGACCATTAGGTCATGATGTGAGCTGAAGGCAGCCACTTAACCGATTGAGTCACCCAGCCGCCCCTGCAGGCACCATTTTCCAACAGCATTTACTCACTTCACATTTCTGTATCACATTTTGGTAATTCTCAACAATATTTCAAACTTTTTCTTTATTAAATTTGTTATAGTGATCTGTGATCAGTGATTCATGACTTGCTGAAAGCTCAGATGATATGAGCATTTTTTTAGCAATAATTTTTTAATTACTTTGTTAAGGTATCTAGTTGTTTTAAGTATAATGCTTTTGCACAGTTTAATAGACTATAGTATAATATAAATATAAGTTAGGTGCACTGGGAAACCAGAAATGTATTTGACTTGCTTTATTGCAGTATTATTTTTATTGCGTGCTCTATAACCCAACCCAAAGTGTCTTTGAGGTAAGCCTGTATAAAATTATACACTTGGAGTTTGTTTAGCTGTTTACCACAAAATAAAGATAGGACCTTTACGGAATTACATAAAATTATGATCATATGAAGTAAAAATACAAGTACACCAGAGTTAATACTTCATTGGTTTTATGTTATTAAAGGCCTCAATATTCTTCTTTTGTTTAAATAATAGGTAGGATTTACTTGTAAAAGTTATATTTACAGTTAGAAATACAAATTATAGTCATATGCAGTTATATTTACCAGTGACTAGGGTATATAACTTCAGTGTTTTTGTAGATCATGATAGAAACATTATAAATTTTGAAGTTTCCAAAAGTGTGAAAAATAATCTTTTAAACTAGCAGTATTTTGCTACTTATTTTAAAATACATAGGCAGGAATTCTATTCAAATATAAACAATTACTTGATTTTTAAAGTGCCTTGGGAGGGAAAAGTTACATAGTGGTAATATGTATATGATATAAAAATTTTTGAATTGTGGTTTTAGTCTTCATGGAAAAATCAAGAATATATTAAACGCAAAATGGACAAAACAGGGACATGATAACCAGTTTTCAGAAGAACTTGTTTTTTTCCCCAAATTCTCTAATATTTTAGGTAGATAAAACATAATTTCATTTATAGAAAATTGATGCTTATAGTATTTAAGAACAGGTTTTTAGAATATAACGTAGTGCTAATAAGATTTGATTCTAAACTATAGGCAAGCACATGTTACGAAGTTTTATTGAGGTACTGATGTTTACTTAGCAATTCTTCCATTTGCCCTACCCTGTAGTACTTTCTGCATGCCGTAGTTGTGGAGTGCATAGTGTCTTCTAATCTAGCTCTTCTGAAGAAATCTTGTAGTGCTTCTTTCAATATCCCAAGGAACAGAAGAACATAAATCTTTCTTGTTTTTGCCTTTTTAAGAAAAACTGATAAAGTAATTATCACAGACCTACTCCTGAAACTCCACTAAAGTGTTCTTTTCTCCTGTCCTTTACAAATTTTGGTTAGTGTGTGATAGGACACGGAGTATGTTTATAAAGATCAAATTCTGTGACAGTAACTTCATCTTTAGAAGGAATAACAGGTGTCAAAAGTAAAAGGAATAAGAATGGTATTGACCCTTAATTTTTTTCCTTTTTATTGCTTACGAAATAGAAATACTGTTTTGTATTTGATGGATGTAGACCATTTAGTTAGTAGGCAACCTGTTTGTGAGGTTTTATTTTAATTTTAGTAGGTTAGAATAGTTAGGAGGAGTGTACATACTGTGATATGTATATAGTGGTGGGTGGGGTGGAGGAGAGCAAAAGCAAGTCAATCTGGATCCAGGAACGGCCACCTCAGAAAGCAAAGATGTGAATTCCAAGTGTTTTTGTTAAGCCATTAAAATGTGATTGTTCTCACTTTGAGATCCAGATAGTGCTGTTAATTCATATGTGATTATATGGCTTGCTAATGGTTATGATGAAATTTGTAAAAGAAAGAGCAACTGAATTCCGCAGTCATGTTGCAGTTTATTGCTACAAATAGAGAATAAGTCAGGTTTATAGAATTACAGCATTTTTCCCCAACTAGTTATTTATTTACAGCTGATTTTTAAGAACATGATCTGATTGTTTTGTTTTTTTGCTTGAAAATTTCTAAAGCTACAATAGTAAATTTTATTCTCACAACTATATGTACTTATTTTTATTTATTGTGTATGCCGCCAGTAATGTATGATGTGTTTTTATGTATATAAACTCAATTTAAGTTTGATATTCCTATAAGGTATAAATTATACCCATTTCACAGTTGAGGGAACTAAAGCTCAGGAATTTTAAGTAAATGGCAAAAAGGTCACACAGCCTAGGTCTTTTAACATCTTTTATTGTATAAATATGTGGTGTCTGGTATGTAGAAGATGCTCTGTACATGTTGAATCAATAAATTAGGGGTTAATGCAGGATTGGCTGATACATAACTGCAGGAAAACTTGTAGGGTTCATAGTAAATTATAAAGTCATTATTAGTGTTTTGGCATAATGGAAAAGAATTAGTAATATAGCATTAATTATTAGTAAAAGTAAAATCAGTTCTTACTATAAAATTCCCAGTATTTTCAGCATGTCTGGTCTATAGTCCTGACTCAAGAAACATTAAGAGAGTTTGGAGAGGGTTCTTAGGAAAACTAGGAAAGAAACAAGATTATTTCCTGGTTCAACTTGACACACTATTCTGAGCAACTGGAATTACTCCGAAGGAGGTATATTAGGAATGCCTTTAAAGATCAAACATTTTCTGTCTGAAGTAGTAAGAGCAGCCCAAGTATGAAGATTGTCATACTTCATAATTAATAGAGCCTTGTTGGTTTTGTGCTTATATACCCCAACTTTTAGTATGATATTAAATTGGCTTTTGGAAGATGATCTGATAAAAGGGAGAATTTAATCTCTATCACTATACCTTTGTTAAAGAACTTAGTAGCAATTGCCTAGCACTTATTTGATTCGAACTTATCTCCATACAATATGATTTATTTAGAATATGTTAGCTTAGTTCAAAAACTTAATTGAATATTCATTCTCTGAACGAAAGATTCTAAACATATGCAATTTGAATCCATTGGAAAGAATGTTGTTAAACATATGTATTAAATAAATGTTGTTGTTAGATGTCATTTATATATTTTTCAGAATCAGCAATCTGAGTCCAGAACAAGAGCAGGGACTGTGGAAACAGAGGTAAATATGTTAACATATTTTCTGAAGTATTTTGATACATATATATTCTTTTAATGTGCCATCCCTTTAATTTTGTTACTTAGGCTTTTAAATAATCAGTGATACTCAGTAATATTTTAGGGGAAGAAGAATAACTTCTCACTTGGTGCCTCTGCCCTTTTTACTCTAATTATTCTTATTAATGTTTGGTTTCAGCCATAAATCCTCTGCAGCAATTCAGAATGAAACTCCAAAGAAAAAGCCCAAATTGGAATCTAAGCCATCTAATGGAGATAGGTAAAAATGAATTCCTTTAGCGCTACAAAAATTCAAGTTAGTTGAACAGTTACAGTTGATTGCCAGTTATGACTAGGTAAAAGAATAGAAACATTTATCTTCTGCATTGACTTTTTTGAGTCACCTAGAAGAGTAACCATAATTAGTTAACAGTTTTACTTAATTTTGGCAATGAGCAAGTGGCACTGAACTGTTGTTCTATTTGGGGAATACATTGGGTTTTGAAAAAAGGAGAACAAATCTGAATAGAACATTTTCTTGATCTTAATTTTTCTTCAGTGAAACACAAATCTAAAAATCTAATTGTTATGTTTTAAATTGACCTGCTTGGAAAATGTATTGAAAGTATTATGAGCGTGAGTTTGTTTTTAGTTCATTAGCCAAAAGTTTGCTGATGTTACTGTACAAATTGGCTGCCTATTGCTTTACACTAGAAGTATTGACCCCCTAAAAGCTAATACTGAATTATATTTCTGCAGGTGTATGTAATGTGTGCCATTAGTAAGGTAATTTGCCAGTTGCATCCATTTCTGTCAGGTACATATTTTTTTGCATTAGCCTTAAGGATGTTTGTGGAATTGTCTAATTTATGCAATTTGAACACCTGCTAATTTTCCTTCTACTTCATTTAACTGTGTTTTACTTTTTTCTTTTTAGTAGCTCTATAAATCAGTCAGCAGATAGTGGGGGAACAGACAATTTTGTCCTTATAAGTCAACTGAAAGAAGAAGTGATGTCACTTAAACGTCTCTTACAGCAGAGAGACCAGACCATTTTAGAAAAAGATAAAAAGGTAAGAACATGGTTCACTGAAGCCTGCTAAGATTTACATCTTAAGTTATGCTTGAAAATGCAAGTTTTATTAGACTTCAGTAATTTGGTAATCTTGTGGGTAATTCATATAAGACAAGACACATTATAGGTGAAAATGGTCTTTCAGAATTTTAGTTTTAAGAATTAACTGATTAGAATTATAATAATTTCTGAACATTAGTTTTCAGCAAACCTGTAGCTTAAAAATAAGCCTAATGTCTTAATTTGAAAATGACATATAAATGGGATATCCATTATATAAATTCTTGTGGTTTGAGAAAGTAGTTGAGTTTAGTCTTTGACATGCCAATCGTGTATTTCAATCCAGATCAAATAACTGGTGAAAAGTAGTGCTATGGGAATTTCCTGTGTGGTAGTCTGTGATTAGCAGTAGGTGTCTAAGATCATTTTGTAGGAACCAAGTATACTTCTGAGGACTTTGTCAGTTAGATTAGGAGTGTCAAATATGTTGTCAATTTTGTGAAAAGTTCTAACACTTTCTGTGTGAACTGGAGCAGAATGCTTTCACATATTTGGTCCTTAGTTTTTTTAAAAAATGGAAGTATTAGTACCATCTCAGGAGGTGGTTGTTAGGATTACATGAAATATAAAGTACTTGCTACAGCTCCTGCCATGTATATAGTGCTCATAGCTGCTATTTCTGATGTTGGGTCATCTTTGAGGGTAGAGCCAACTTTTGTACTTGTTTATAGTCTTACACTATAAACTATTCTAGTTTGACTTATTTTAAGTGCCTTCTGCAATAGGAGAACATTAAAAATATTCCTTTCAAAACCATGAATAAGACTTTATTATAATGAATTATCTCTATTTCTGAGTATCCATAATGGTGCTTGAATCTGAGCCTGGCATTTAACAACTTTTGTGTTAAATTTTCCCGTGCCTTAATGGTTAGTAGATTTAAATTTATTTTAATACATTTGTATTTTAGTTTAAGCAAGTTCAATATATGAAATTTAGGATTGACATAAAAATAGAATAGTTAGGAGTATCTTACTTTTCATGGTTCTTTTTGATTAGCAGAATTTTTTGAGTAATGAACTTTTATGGAAATTTGTTTTATGCACAAAATTTTCGAGACACATCTATTGCACAAAGATTTACCTATATTAGCCTAGGAAATCTAGGTAAAATTGAATAACATAGTAAATTTGCTATAAAGTAATAATTCCAAAACCAAGTAGTAATACACTGGAATTTTGACTTTATTAGTTTGGTTTTTTTTTTTCATAGCATGACTCGTCTGTTTTAGTGCAGTTTGTTTAAAGTTTTCTACTTTTGTTAGTATTCCTTTAAAAAAAAAATAATGGGGATAGAAATAAGCAGCGTTGTAAGAAAAATAATAATTCTGAGCCTAAAATGGCTACATATTTGCTATTTTTTCTTGTAATGTAAATCTAAGGCAACCAAGATATTTTCTTAAATTTATCTCTTTATTCAGTGACTTCTAGAGCTAGCCATATATCCTCTAGTGATCGTGAGGATACAAAAATGAGTAAATAAATTGGACACGATCCTTATCTTTCAGAAATTCATAATCTGAAGGCAACACACAGTGGAGTGACCAGAATAATTATCTTAGTTGATCTGATGTGAATTGACATTTCAGAATAGGAATTCCTTTGTAATGTAATAAACAGAGAATTCAGTTATTCTTTGAATTTGGCAAAAGAAAGGGCTTTTATTTGGGCAATAAGAATATAATACACCACGATTTTCTTTGTCTTTTTGCTGTTATATATCTATACAAAAAGAACATGGAGGGGCGCCTGGGTGGCTCAGATGGTTAAGCGTCTGCCTCCAGCACAGGTCATGATCTCTAGGTCCTGGGATCGAGCCCCATGTCAGGCTCCCAGCTCAGTGGGGAGTATGCTTCTCCCTCTCCCTCTGCTCTTCCCCTGCTTGTGCTCTCTCTTTCTCTATCTCTGTATCTCAAATGAATAAATAAAATCTTTTTTCTTTTTTTAAAGATTTTATTTATTTATTTGTCAGAGAGAGAGCGAGCGAGAGCAAGCGAGAGCGAGTACAGGCAGACAGAGTGGCAGGCAGAGTCAGAGGGAGAAGCAGGCTCCCTGCAGAGCAAGGAGCCCGATGTGGGACTCGATCCCAGGATGCTGGGATCATGACCTGAGCTGAAGGCAGCTGCTTAACCAACTGAGCCACCCAGGCGTCCCGAATAAATAAAATCTTAAAACAAAAAACACACAAACCTTTAAAGTTTATATGTAATGAAAACCATTTAAAAATAACCAGAAGCTTTCTTCTCCATGGTTCTGATATGAAATTATATAGTATCAATTTATATTTTAGTTCAAGGTCATAAGGATTTTGCATTTTTATGTATTTCATTGATATTTAAGAAGAAAATGTAGCTTCCTCAAACCACTGGATTTTTTTCCTTACATTTGTCTAAGTTAGCAAAAATTTTAAATTAACTCCCTTTTCTTTCTCATTCCATGTTAGTTTTATTTCTGTACTTTGCTCTCCATTTTACCTCAAGTCTTAGGTGATATTGGATACATAATTCTGGATGTAAATTGTGATATTTTCCTCTTTTGTCATTAAAAGATTATTTTAACCTGAAATCACCTTTAACATTTACTTTGTTTATATATAATATGAAGTATGTTGTAATTGAAGCATTTTTCTGTGGTATAAGCCATTAAACTTTCCTGTTGGCATACCAGTTGCCAAACTCTGTGTCCAGCAAAGCCATTTTTAAATTGAAGCAAAAAAAGGCATCTTCTTAAAAGTTTTACTGACAGTTAAGTATTACCTTAACTTTAAAATATACTATAATAAAATAGAATTTCATTTCACAAAATTTCATTTCTAAATAAGTTATAAAACTCAGGAAGCTGCTAACATCTTCCACTTCTATAATGAATTACGAATTTATAATGAAGGATATTTAAAATAATGTTTGTACATATTTTTTTTTACATATGCACATATATAAATTTATATGCTTATTTTTCTGTTTCTTAGCTAACTGAACTAAAGGCGGACTTTCAGTACCAAGAGTCAAATTTGAGAACAAAGATGAACAGTATGGAAAAAGCTCACAAAGAAACTGTGGAACAACTTCAGGTAAATGACATTGTTTACATGTACTGTTATGCAAGGAAAAAGCTAACCTTGCTTAATTGTAAATAATACTGTTTTAAACTGGTATTGGTATCTCTATTTTATGTGTATTTGGTGCATTTTCAGCTTTAACTTGGACTTTTTAAAGTTTTTTTTTTTTTTTTTTTAATTTGAGAGAGGGAAAGCAGGAACCAGGGGGCATGGGGAGAAGCAGACTCCCTGCTGAGTGGGGAGCCTGAGATCATGACCTGAGCTGGCGGGAGACACTTAACCTGCTGAGCCACCAGGCCACTCTGATTTTAATTTTTTACCATTTCTTAATCCTGTTCCCATTAAGAGTTACTGCTTGAAATCACTTGGTAAGGGGATTGAGTATATTAATTCTGAAAACTTTTGCTTAAACTTGTTATGGGGTTTTCAGAGGAGGATACCAGTGGAGTATGTTTAGTTGATCATTGCATGAAAAACAAAAAATCAAAGATTAGATTCATGAAACTAAGATAAAAATAAGGTCTTTAGTACATTGTACAGTCATTCTTGTATCTTTCCAGATTATGGGAAGGGAGGTGGGTGTACAAAGCCAATTCTCAGGGACCTCAAGTGGAGGAAATTTATGCTACATGCAGTGATGAAAGGCAAAGGAGTGCACTTTAACCTTTGTACTGTGATTTTCAAGGTGCCAAATAGGATTCTGTGTGCTGCAGCAGGGAGCCTCTAGTGATCAAGGCCAAGGCCAGCCTCCCAAGAGTACTGCAAGGTATACTCAGGAGGATTCCAATATACAGAACAACTGAATGGTGAAGCCAAGAGCCACCATAGTGCCAGAGAGGGCAGTATCTGATGTCCGGCATGCAGAGATGGAGAGCATCCAGCAGGGATAGACATTACTCCCTTATTTAAGCCTTTTCCACCTTGTTTTCATAAATTTAGAAATCAGACCACACTAAATTAATTACATGTTCTGTCGATACACATTCTCACATCTGAGGAATTAATCTTTGGGTAACAGGGCTTTTAAACTTTATTAATTTTAAATCTTAAAGCACATAGAGTTTAGACTTAATGGGGGAGTGCAGCTTGGGAAGGAAGGAAATAATACTGCCCTGAGTTTTTGTTTGTTTTTTTCATTGTAAAACCAGGGTATATGTGCTATTCCTGTCTTTTGGTTTGTATTACTCAGACATCTTTGAAGGTAGCTTAAATTGCATGAAGTTGTAAAATGGATTTAGGAACCTGAATTTCAGTTACAGCCCTAGTCTTAACATTGATCTTACAAAGAGTTTTAAAGAGAAACTTTGTGTAGAACCTGGCACATAGTAGGCACTCAAATAATTTGAATGAGTATTGATTTATGGAAGAGTCCATCTGCCTTCTGTCCTGAGAAATTGCCCATATAATTGTCGTTCTTGGACATTATCATATACCAGTATATATTTGCTTTATGATATTCTTATTCTCATTCAGTTATTATTGCTGAATGATTACCTGGCAGCAGAATCTTCTGCCTGATGATCTCTGATTTAGAGTGGTGTAACCAAAACTCTGGAGTAAATCCAGAATCGAGGTAATAGAAAAACTGTGAGCAATACTTAAGTTTATGATAAAACTTAGTATGACTCATTGTCCAGAAGAGCAGTTTGTTTTATTTTGTTGGGGACCTCCTCTTTGACATTTTATCCTGATTGGTATCTTAAGCCTAATAACTCTTCTTGGTCAGTAGCTGAACTTCCATGTAATAGAGTAGCAATGTTTAGATAGAAGTATGACATTTCTAACATGATTTTACGTAGGCTCTCTTATTTGTTCTTTACGATAACTTTGAGTTCCATTTTACAGATGAAATTGGTGGTCACATAATTATTCAGAACTGACATAGAAACCTACATCTTGTGACTCATTAAACTGTACTTTCTCTTGTGTTCCCACCACCTCAGGTCACTCAGGTTTCTGTTCCTTGTTATCAGACCACTTCCCTATATCTTTTGTGTTAATTGCTAGAGACATTCTGTTACAGTTGTGTATCCTCTTTTAACTGTAGTCCCTTCAACCGTGGACTAGTAGGGTTTTCCATTTAGTTGAGTAAACAGAGTTAACTATTTTTCTTACCTGTTATAACAAATAACCCTGTAGCAGAAAATTTACTATGTTCTAATAGTTCTCAAAACATTTTAAACTGTTAAAACCTGAGAAATAAGCAGTGAGCATCACAAGAAAAAAATTGTGCAAAATACCAAAGTAAACAAACAACCTAAGTTGTCTAACAAGAATACCAAATAAAAAATCTACTTTATGTTTAGGAGTGAAGTTAATGAAGGGGGAGAGGAGATTAAGATTTGAGTGCCTGCTATGAATCAGCCTCTGTGTTAGGCTAAGTGTTTTATTTATTTGATTAGTTCTTTCAACTCCTTTTGAGGTGGTGGTGAGGTTTCTGTCTTACGTATGAGAACATAGACTCCAGGTTGCACAGCAGGATCTGTGTTACTCCAGGTAGTCTTTCCTTTAGGTCACTGTTTCTAAACATTTTTAGCTTAATTTGTTAAGAGTTTTAAATTATTTGATTGTTGCAGGGTGTGTAGTAAAGAAGTAATATTAGGATAAAAATTTTAAGTGCATACATATTTAAGTATTGCATTGTAAAATACATTTTTAATGTACCTAAATTAGAGTAACAGACATTTGGACTTATCTCCATTTAACAACTGATACATTTATTTTTCTTAAGGGTTTTTTTCTTATATAATTTATCAGCAAATAAATTTATTAGTGTTGCAGTTAGGAGAGAATATATAAATGCAAATTGAGAATTAGCTGCTAAAAAAGGGGAAAACTGTTCTCAAAATACCTAATGTTTGAGTTCTTGTGTTTCATACTTAGAATATGAAAATTATAAACTTTGATTTTTATGGTTGCTTCTTATTGAAAACCGAGAAAAGATAATTTGAATGCTGTCAATATAAAAAGTTTTGGATAAATATAATTTACAGAGCTGATGGCAATCTCTTTGAGGCACATTTGCAAAGATACCATTTTTTTTATGCCATTCATTAATCTATATTTTAAAATTTCTGTTAAGATTTGTTTTTGGCAAAGAGAGTCTATGGTAGTTATAAATTAAATAACATGGAGCTAAAGGAACTAACAATAAAAAGAAAACAATTTAAAACTATTACACTGACTAGGATTGGTCCCCTGAGTAATAAACCAGATGATCATAAGTGTACTCACTTGACTTACTGCTAATTGCCGGTCATTCACGTTATTTGTCTTCTGAGTTTTCGGACTTTTTAATTTTTTTTTTTTAATGATTTTATTTATTTATTTGACAGAGATATCACAAGTAGGCAGAGAAACAGGCAGAGAGAGAGGGGAAGCAGGCTCCCTGCTGAGCAGAGAGCCCGATATGGGACTCGATCCCAGAACCCTGAGATCACGACCTGAGCCAAAGGCAGAGGCGTAACCCACTGAGGCACCTAGGCACCCTCGGACTTTTTAATTTTTAAAGGAAAACAATATCCTGTTAAATTCTTTGTGATTTTCTAGATTTAAAATTGAAATCAAATTTGAAATTAAATTTTTTTTTTTTTAAAGAGGGTTGGGAACAGAGGGACAGAGGAAGAGGGTGACGAGAACCATAAGCAGGCTCCATGCCCAGCACGGAGTCTGACGTGGGGCTGTATCTCACAACCCCAAGATCATGACCTGAGCTGAAATTAAGAGTCAGATACTTTAAGCAACTGAGCCATCCAAGCACCCCTGAAATTTGAAACTTTTAATTACCCCCTTATTTAATGACTATTGAATAAACAAATGCTGTTAATCAGGCAGACAAACATAAACATGGTTAGATTTGCAAATATGAAATTGTTCTAAGAATATTTGCATTTAGGAGGTATAGGTATTGGGGAGAGTTTGGTTGAAGAAAGGCAGGGGAGTAGAAGTACAAAGCTTTGAAAAAAGGTTTATGTTTCATGAGACTGTTTAAGATGTTATACAGAGAAGGCAGGGTGTTATCTTGCCATACAAAGGCCAAAATTAGAGTAGAAGATGAAACACTGAGGTTAAAAAAAAAAGTCTTATCTAGATAATAAAAAATGTTGAAACTTGTGAAGGAAAATAAATGGTTTCCCTACATAAACAAGAGGAAAAATTTTGTTCCTTTTAGCAGCACTCAGATTCTAATCTATTCTCAATACTTTCCCCATTTTGGCTCAAAAACTCCAACAGAAGTGTTTGGTCTTTAATGTTTTTGTATATATGGAGGGTTCTTATTACCTGGGTTTCCACAGTTAAGAGATCACATAGGGAGACAAAGGCAGTTAAAATATGAAAGTACTCACTTGAAGGTCGCTCTTTACACATTCCTTTTCACTAAACACTGGTGATTGTCCTAGTGCTTTGGCTCAAAGACCGAGTCTTTGGCAGGTGGAACATTTTAATGAAGGGGACATTCAGTTCAGATCAATGGCAAAGTGAAACTTGGAATCTTTGAAAAATAATTTCATCCTTTCACAGATCTGAAAACGATGATGTGTAGATGTTCAAATTACATCAAAGGCAGTACCTAATGACTGCTGTGGCAATTAAACAAAAATGAGATCAGAGAGGAAGAACATTTCTGATGGGTGCTTCAAAAAATTTAGTTGAATAGCATTAAATTGACAGGGTCCCTTTGGCAAAGTGATAAAGTGTGAGTATTTTTACAAAACAGACCTCCTTTGCTTATTCTATAAATAGGTAAATATCAAATAGAAGACTGTAAATTTTGTTGGGCAGTATTCCTCCCAAATCATTATTTGGGTCATTAGTTAGAAAACTTATTTTCATTTTATGTTTTTAAGTTAAAGAGCCAGATATTTTTTTTCCTTATTTAAAATTTGACCCACTCTTATATGGATTGTCTTTAAGTTGCCTTTTTTTTTCATTGATTGTATCTTTGGACAACAGTTACATTAATATCAACATCTACAAAGGGGGCTGATAAGCCAATCTAGAATTTTCCTTCTCCATATGCAGCATTAAAGAGATGAACCTTAATATACCAACTCTTTCATCTGGTCTTAGGGTTTCAATGAAATCTTGTTGTGTAAGTGGAAAGAACGGCATTAAGTAAGTAGTATTCTTCAACATGACCTGATATTTCAAGCATTTTTCATTTTAAATGTTTTTGTCTCCCACAGGCCAAAAACAGGGAACTACTCAAACAGGTCGCAGCATTGTCAAAGGGTAAAAAGTTTGACAAAAGTGGAAGCATACTAACATCTCCTTGAGAAAATAGTTATTCATGCAGTGTTTCTGCTGAAAATGTAAATTTGAGAAAAGTTCTGTGAAGCCCTTAAATTCTGTGTAGTGGAGAAATATTTTTGCACACCAGATGAATTGGCGTGTTTCCTATTCACTTTTATAACTGATATACAGCATTTTTTAAGTTGTAAAACATTCAAATAAAACTTCAACTGGCTTGAAGTTAATTTTTAATGATTTGATATCCAGGAACTTTTTTGCCAGCAATAGTATTAAACACTTGTAAAGGAGTGCATGAGTCGTGCCCTTTATAAAATGCAACATGCAATAATAGAGTGGATGATGGTGTTCAGAAGTCAGAGCAGCAGGGCTTTCGGTTTGTTTTGGTTTTGTTTTTACACTATGCTGATTTCAGATAAACAGTTTTCAATTTAGAAATACAAAAGCTTTTAAACAAGGAAAATGGTAAACACTGGTTTTTTTTGGTAATTGTGTTTTTACTTTGCATCAACATGAATTTAGGAGAAAATCATGGTGCTTTTATTAAATGAACTTCAGAGTATATGTAAATATGTTTTTAAAAGTTACATCATTAACATTAGTTAGTAAACTAGTATTTTCATTATTGGTATAGGAATTAATGTTTATTGTACAGTATCCAAGGTAAAATGTGTTCTGTTTTGTACAAACTACTGTAGATTTTTACTTACAAGTGCCTTTTTGCCACCTAATGTTTTTATTTATAGGAATGCCAATCTTTTGTACATACAGTTTGTTTTAAAATCATGTTTAATAAATGTTTGTATATAAATGCATATGTACAGAAGCCTATTTCAAAAGGAAATCAAAGTTGTTAGTAAAATGTTTGAGATTCCATTAAGAACCGATAATGCATATAGACTCTAGATGATTTTGTGGTTTGTTTCTGTGTGATATGAGAAGCTGTTGGTCACTGAATTCATTGAATTATGTAAAAATACTTCCCCAAAGATTTAATTTTAAATCATTTCTGATAGAGTAATTTTATTTTTTATGTCATACGGCTTCATGTTCATATTTCGTGAGTTACATGTTCTTTATTTTTTCTTTTATAAAAGTTTTTAAAAATTTATAATTTTTCTGCAGTGGTCCATATATCTGCTTTCCTTATAATATGTGGTTATCTAAGTTAATATTTATGTACACCATATTTGATTTGTAAGTTTAAAGCAAATCTGGAAAAATTTAAATAAATCAATCCATGATTATCTTTGAATAAATTGGAATCTACTGTAAGATACAGGCACTATTTATAAGAAAATTATATCAGAGTCTTTAAAATTGTCTATAAAAGGTTAAGTAGGTTGGGATAGGTTATGTAAAGTTATTGACTAATTATTTTCTGATCCATTGGTTTTCAGCCTTTAATGCAATTGATCTCCTTAGTAAATGCAAGTTCAGACTTTCAATTCAATTGTGAAGCATCAGGCAATGCTAGATATACTGTATAGAGTGGGAGAGAGTTCCTTCTCTTGGGAATTTATGGTCAAGGATTAAATTTAAGTAAACTTAATAAATTTATTAGTTTTTAAGTTGTTTATAAACTGATTATAAATGTCAGGTCAAAGATCATCTTTTCTCAGAACACAGGATGGTTATAATAATTGTTTTTAACATAACCAATGTTTCAGGAGATGATTCCTGCAGTTTTTCATTATATGTTGATATCAAATAATTCTTTGTCCAATTGAAAACATTATCTAGGGTAATTTTGAAGTAATATAGCAAAAGATTGAATCAATCAGACTTGACTTGGAAAAATTAAACCAGTTTATTTTTATGAGCTCTTCATGCAATAATCTTCCTAAATTTAGTACTCTCAACAATGATAGATAATGCCTTCTTAACACAGATTTTAATGTTTGCAGGATTTGCTAAATTCATAAGGTAGTCATTACCTTTCTTTGAAATTAATACTTTTATATTCTGGTTTCATAGCCAATAATCAATCCACAGTGCTCATTATAGTTTTAAAACAAACTATGTAATAGTTCTTATAACATGTTGGAGCTGCTACTAAAAACCAAGGTGCCCCTTCCCCTTTTTTAGAAAACAGATTAAAAATTGAAGACTCAGTCTCAGACATTAAGTTTTGTAAATTTTAAGGTTAAAACTTTTTAGGGGCTTCACAGTATTTAGTCCTAATTAAATGCCCTCTCATTATTCCATGACCTTATTTTATAACTTAATTTTTTTGCAATTGTATAAACTAGTAATTGAGTCCCAGTCCTGGATTTGTAGTGTATTGACATAATGAGCTGATATTTAAATGTGGACCTGTAAGGAGATACTATGGTGTGCCGTATTGTGCTTTTTAGCCCGTTTTCAACTATTAATTAGCATTTACCAGTGAGGGTCATTTTGGCCCAGGTTATTTATGTATTAATAGCCTGTGAATATTGCAGTTCTTTTTAGATTGTATTGGTCTAAATATGCATTCTCTGGTGAACCTGGTAAGCTGTTCACATGTATAGACTATTGAAATACTGTACTTGTACACATCTGACTGTTGACATTTTGTACTTTTTTCTAAATCCAATATTTCACAATAAAAACTTGTCAAAATTTTTTCTACTAGTTTCCTGTTGCTTCTGCAACAAATTCCATAACCTTAGTGGCCTAAAACAGCAAAGGTCAATTCTCTGATAGTTCTGGAGACCAGAAGTCCAAAATCAGTTTTACTAAGCTAATGTCAAAGTTGGCAGAGCTGATTCCTTCTGGAGGCTCTGGGGAGAATCTGCTTTCTTGCCTTTTCCAGCTTTTGGAGCTGCATTCCTTGCATTCTTTAGCTCTTTGCCCCTTCCTCCATCTTCAGAGCTAAAAAATTGTAGCATATTCAAATCTCTCTAGCTCTGTCATCATATGGTCTTCTCTTTTTGGTCATGGTATCTCCCTCTGCTCCCTCTAATAAGGACATTATTGGACCCACCTGGATGATCAGGAGTCCTCATATCTCAAATTCTTAGTCACATCTGTTGTCACATAAGGTAACCTATTCATAGAGATTAGAACATGGACATTTCAGGAGACCATTACTGAGCCTCTCATAAGCTTCATCTACATTTTCCCCAGTATGAGGCTTTGAAGTTGACAGATTTGAGAGAATTGGCTCAGGCAAACACATTCATTTTGCTACATGTTCATTAAGACTGCTTTCATTAGCTTTCATTAGCTATTGAGATATTTCAAAGCAATAATAAAGCAAATCAAGCTAGATGTAGTTTTGATTTTACAAACTTTGGAACATGACTAAAACCATGCTATGTTGTTTGATAAAATGAGTTAAAGACCTGATTTATAGACGTTTATGGTCTGTAGACCTAGACCATTATAGTCTGGTTGGGGAGACCATATACATGAAAAAGTATCTGGAACTTTGGTATTAGGAAGGGCAATAAGAAGCTGATAGCTTTTAGCAAGGGCATCCTAAGAATTGTGGGAAATGTTAGTCTAAGTCATTGTTTTCTCAAACTTGAGCATGCATCAGTCATAGTCTTGAGTGTATGAGTTTGCAATTGGTCCCAAGAATCTGCATCTCTCAGTTACCAGGTAATGCTAATGCTAATGCTATTGCTTCTGACCCAGAACACATACTCTGAGAACAAGTGGGATATAAAAAAGGCATGAAAGATTGAAGGGCTAAAGAGTAGAGGCTATTTTGAGAAGAACTGGGGAGTGAACTTGGAAAAATTATTTGGAGCTGTATTTTCAAGGCAGTTTGGGAAGACTACTAGAGTTTTGAAAAGGAAATGATGTAAGACCAAATACTGAACATGTTGAGAAGAGCACTACAGGCCATTTTCTCCACCTGCTTTATCTTGTAGCCAAGGAAGTGGAGCAGGAAGTGGTAAATGAGTATGGACTTTTATTAATGCCCTGACATTTTCCAAAAAGAATTGAGGTAACTTGGTTCAAGTGACTTGTGCCTAGGTAGTTTGCCACACAAAATCAGTATTAAGGAGGTGTGTGTGTAGTCGTCCTCTCAGACATAGCTAAGAGGTTGAGGATGATGAGAATCATCAGTTGGATGTCAGTTGGATAGGACAAGCTTATGGGCTGAGAAAAACTTCCCTTCTAAACAATGTCTTAGTATATAAGGTGCAGAATTTGTTGTTTTTTTTTTTTTTAAGATTTTATTTATTTATTTGACAGAGAGAAATCACAAGTACACTGAGAGGCAGGCAGAGAGAGAGAGAGAAGGAAGCAGGCTCCCTGCTGAGCAGAGAGCCCGATGAGGGACTCGATCCCAGGACCCTGAGATCACGACCCGAGCCGAAGGCAGTGGCTTAACCCACTGAGCCACCCAGGCGCCCCAGAATTTGTTTTTTTATTGACAAGAGGATAGTAGATGACAAGCCCTATGGCTTTTCTCTCATGTTTGGTGCTGCCATGACTGCTTTTGAAATTGTGCTAGTCACCACTTCTCAAGAAAAATGCAATCTGAGAAGTTAAATGATTAGAGTGTTGAAAACTGTATTTTGACTAAAATGATTGACTTTTTCTAAAACAAGAAAAAAGCAACAACTGTAAAGAAACTGGGCCAGAGGAATAAATATATCATTCATAGGGTAAATGCAGATGGTTTTTAACCATGCGAAAAAATGACCTTACTCGTAATAAAAGAAAATTCAGAAAAATTTAAAAGTGTATGGAGTTAACTATTTGTCACCTATAGGTTTGGAAAATTCCAAATCTGACAACATACTTTGTTGACACAGTTGTGGGGAAACAGACACTCTTTGACATTTCTAATGGCCATTGCCAAATAGTCCTGTGGAGTTTTAATAAATGGCAGCAATACATATACATTTATACTTCGATCTTGCAATCCAATATCTAGGAATTGGTCCCAAACATACTCTTAACAAAAATGCAAAGACATATGCACAACTCAAAATTATTTGGAATAGCAGAAACAGAAAACAGTTGAGATTAAGGGGTTGGTAAAAAAAAAAAAAAAAAAAAAAAAAAAACAACTTTGGGACATCCATATAATGAATCTATTTAGCCATAGAATTGACTCAGCTACTCCACAGTACATTTGTTGAAGTGAGAAAAGCAAAGGAGAAGAAAGTATGTTAAGGGGAGGGCTACACCCACATACATACACAAAAGTATCTGCTTATAGTTTTTAAAAACTGAAAACCATAATTGTTTAAAAATGGTTACAAATAAGGGGTGAGGGAGAAAATGTGTTGGAGGGGACAGTGTTAGAAATTAGAGATCTTTGAACATAATTTTTATTGATTTGACTTTGGAGTCATTGAGATACTGTTAAAAATTATAAAATAAAACAATCTTTAAATTTATTTTTTTTCTAGTTGAGTATAGTTGACACGATGTTACATTAGTTTCAGGTATATGGCATAGTAATTTGACAAGTTTATGCATTATGCTGTCTATCCTCCCCTCACCATCTAACACTATCGCAATATCATGGACTATATTCCCCATGCTGTACCTTTTAGTTCCATGACTTATTCATTCCATAACTGGAAACCTGTACCCTCTACTTCCATTCACTCATGAAGTAAAAGTCAAAAAGAAAAGAAAAGAAACAGATGTACCTAAGACAGCCAGTTGGTGCCATAACCACACAGAGGACTATTCTAATTGCCATAAAATGCAATAGTTTGTACCTCCTTAGTGGGATATATTCTAACGTTAAAAAAAAAGGTTAAAAAATTTGAAAAAAAAAAAAAAAAAAAAAAAAAACCCTGGAAGAATAATCTTATGCTGTTGACAATAATCAGTGTTGGTGGCAGTGTCAATATTGTTATTCTGTAATTATGGTGTGGGGTAAAGTTTTGTGGGATAAAGCAAGTGAAAAATTATGTAATCTGTTATTTCTATTATTTATATAAATATATATAATATATATATTATTTATTTCTATTATTATTTATTTATATAAATAATAGAAATAATATTTCTATTATTTCATTTGTCACTCAGGCCTGGAATTCTTGGCTAAAGAGAAGAGAGGTAAATTTAGTAAAATCTGTGTCATGCTCTTAATTAGAGTTATCAGTATAAACTCAAGATATTTTCTCTAAGAAAAACAAATGTACATATTTAGTGGGAAAAGTATGTACCATCTTATGCCAGATAGTAAGAAAGCTTTCAAAGACTATTTAGTACGCTCTCAAAAAGACTCAAGGCAATTGGAAGATTGTACAATTGAATGAGCATCAGTATAGGAAATCCTAACTACAATGCATTGAAACATTGAATATGTTTTAAATACCTGAATTCAGAATGATACTAAATAGACAAATACACCACATGAGAAACAAAGCACTAATTGCTCACCATTAGAGGATGCTAGTGAGCTAACTCGTTATTTTAAAAATTGGTAAATAAACAGAGAAGAATCAGTATTTCCTATGGTTCTCATACAAACTATCTCTGGGTAAGTGAGGAGTAAATGAGGAATACAATCGCTCTGAAAAAGCATTCCCAGCTAATAAGTGAAAAAGGAATGATGAAATTACAATATCTCCATTTTGCAACTTCTAATAAATTGATGGAATAATAAGCATTGCCCATGCTTAGGGCAGCTGCTAAAAATACAGAGACGCATTCTTTTTTTTTTTTTTTTTAAAGATCTTATTTATTTATTTGACAGACGGAGATCACAAGTAGGCAGAGAAGCAGGCAGAAAGAGGAGAAAGCAGGCTCCCAGCTGAGCAGAGAGCCTGATGCGGGGCTCGATCCCAGAACCCTGGGATCATGACTTGAGCCGAAGGCAGAGGTTTTAACCCACTGAGCCACCCAGGCGCCCCAGAGATGCATTCTTTTTTTTTTTTTTTTTTTTAAGATTTATTTATTTATTTGACAGAGAGAGATTACAAGTAGGCAGAGAGGCAGGCAGAGAGAGAGAGGAAGAAGCAGGCTCCCTGCTGAGCAGAGAGCCCGATGCGGGACTCGATCCCAGGACCCCGAGATCATGACCCGAGCCGAAGGCAGCGGCCTAACCCACTGAGCCACCCAGGCGCCCCCCAGAGATGCATTCTTAACACCCCATGCTTTCTGATCGAGGAACATACTGCTACCCATATTTTTTTTCCAGAAAAGAATCAAACCTAGATCTGATCAAACATGTACCAGTTTACAGGAAATAGGACAGAGATCATGATGAATGACACCGAAGGCACGCAATTTGGCATATTGTTTCTTCAGTAAGTTGCAAGGGGAAAAAATTGATGGAGCAAGAGGGACTTAGGGGATGCCAACCAATCACAACGTATAGACCTGGAATCGAAGAAATTTAAAAACAGAAGAAAAATGTTTTTAATCATTTATGATGCAACTGGAAATTTAAATGCTGTTTCTTTAATGACATTAAGGAATTATTAACTTTTGAATAATGGTGGTATAGCTATGTATAATTTTTTATTGAGATATAATTAGCATATAATGCCAGTATCAGTTATACAACATAATAATTAGATATTTGTGTAATTGGCAAATATTTTTAATTGTTTAAGCAGTCCTAGAGACATCTACGAAAATACAATGAAATATCGTGATGTTCGATATTATTCAAAATAATATAGGGCAGAAGGTGGATGGGACTATACATGAAGCAGGACTGGCTGTGAGTGGTTCTTGGAACTGAGGAATCGGTGTACGGCAGTTCTTCACACTCTTCAGTTCAACTTTATGTAAGTTCTTCTCATAATGAAAAGTAACATCGCCAACACCATCACCCCTGCCAAATTCTAGCTCACCGTAAAAACACAGGCTCCACCATGGGTGCCTGGGTGACTCAGGTCAAGATCCCTGCTCAGCGGGAAGCCTGCTTTTCCCCTTTCCCTCTGCCTACCACTCTCCCTGCTTGTTCTCTCTCTCCCTGTCAAATAAATAAAATCTTAAAAAAATACACATAGGCTCACTAGAAAAAGAAAAAAATAGGGGCAGTACAAAAAAGAGTAGAAATAAAGGGGAAAAAAGACAAGACCATGCACTCACAATTCTACTGAATTTTCTTTTGTACATTTCTTTTGGCATTATTCATGAGTAATGGCTACTATCACTTCACAATATTATTTTGATTCCTGATTCCACCCTACACTTCCTAGATAAGCACATAGAATACTACCTATAAGCTAATGACTCCCAAATCCGTATGCACAGCCTGGATCTCTCCCCTAACTTCCCAGACTATATCTATCCAATGCAGCTTGGCATCTCGTTCAGGTGCCTGAAAAGCCTCTCAAGAATGTAACATGCCCAAATTGTGTGTTCCTGATCTACACGCCTAAGTCCAAACAACCCCCCCCCCCCGCCAGCTGCTCTTGCTGTCTCCCACCTCATGGCAACTCAATTCTGGTTGTTCAGCCTAAAAGCCTTGATATCACCTCTGACTTTCCTCTCTCTCACTCCATATCCATTCCTTCAAACTTTGGGTCAGCTTTTAACTTCGAAGTATGTTGAGAATTTGACCATTTTTCATTATCTCCATCCCTACTGGGTGTCTCTGTTGCCCACAGGCCTGTCTCAACAGAGAAGCCGAGAGCGATCTTAGTAAATGATGTCATGTTATTGTCAGGTCAGCTATTCGACGGTTCTCAACTGGGTGCTGTTTTGCTTCCTTGGGGACATTTAGCAATGTCTGTAGACATTTTTCATTATCAGGACCGATGGTCAGTGGTGGGGGGTGGGTTGAGTGCCTCTGATGTCAACTAAGTGGAGGTCAGAGATGCTGCTAAACATCCTATAATGCACAGAACACCAACCCCCCCCTCCCAACAGAATTATCCAGCCTCAAATGCCACTAATGCTGAGGTTGAGAAAACGTGGGCCACTCAAAAGCCTAAAATGGTTTTTGCATCTCTACTCTTACAGTGGCCTAAAAAGATTTGACCTTAACACAAGTCTTTCTGCTACAGTACAGCTTTTATCGCCCACCAGTGAAAGCAGCTGTTACTACTTCTTTAATTCCGTGAATTAAATATTAAAGAACTGAAATATACTAAAGATTTTACGGTTTCTACTTAAATAAATTTCTACTCATGACCACTAGGTGGAGCACTTTACTGCTAAATAATACCACAGCGCACTTGAGGAAAGGCGGTGGGAGTCCCTGTGATAAGAGCAAGCATTACTCCTTAACTACCCTTTGTAAGAAGTTTTGTTGTATAGGATAAGACGCAATTGTTTTTCACAATTCCACCGTACAATTCTTTAATTCAGTCAATGGATTAGCTCACACACACACAAAAGGAGTTTAAAATTGTCTTTATACAGGCTGTTTTTGAATTTAGAAGTATTATTTTTAAAAGAGTTGCTTAAAATTTGTCTTGAATTGTTGTGCACATTTCTCTTTCTCTTTAAATCCAGTCCCACTTTTGCACTAAGCACAACATATGTTTGGCCCTTCCTCCTCCTAATTCTAAGGGAGTTCCTGCACTCAGTATAAACTAAAGTAACTTCTAAGTCAAAAGACCACCATCTCCTACTAAGCTGTGTCTCTGAGAGGTTTGACAGGACACGGCAGAGATGGTGTTGACTATGTCCTGGTCTCCATGCAACGGTAAATGAAGGGCTGGGATTTGGAGTACCCCTGGGGCTGGAATGGTAGGCTCTCTACGTCGAGCTGTTACATGTATTGAATGGTTCCAAAATGATCATTTCTTTGTAGATTTTGCTCATTTTTGCACATTTCATGTGACATGGATTTTTCTTTGAAAGGGTGATTAAAGCCTCCCTTCTTTAGTAATGGCACAGCTCTGCCAGGTCTCAGGAACCTATATGAGCTGGGCCATTCCTCTACTGAAAGCTCCTCTTTTTATACTCTCAATTGTCAAGGCAGCAAGAAAAATCATTTCTCCTTTGCCTAGAAAACAACCAACTAAACTGCTAATGGAATCTACATTCTTATTACTTTACATCATTTTCACATTATCTTAAGTTCTTTTCTAAGATAAATTTCATTACTGTAAGTTGATGGTTCAAAAATGGCTGTAGGAATTCAGATACTTATTTTAGAAATCATTCCCAAGTACTTTTTAAAAGGACTGAAAGGCGTTTTATATAATGTTTTCTTTTTATCACCTTGTGATTCCTTGAAACATAATAGCACTGAGCAAACAGGAGCCACATATAAGCCTCTGTTGTCATTGGCTGCCTGCTCCTATGGTTACCAAGATGGGCCCACGATGCCCGATCATCTATGTCAGTGAAGTGGCCTGGTTCCTAGACTATAAATATCTGTGTGGCTGTACAGAGTAAAGGGAGGAAAGGGCATTTGACAGTATTTAGTCTCTCCTTTAAGTAAAGAAATAGGAGGATATTGTGATACAAATTATTTTTAAAATGTAAAGCACTGTATGTTTTGTGTGTTTTTTAAATAACTGTGTTCTCAATCCACATGTCCCAAAGTACCTTTTGGAAGCATTTGCAAAGGAGTGCAAAGCAAACATTTGAATTTGGAATTGGGTGATGAATTCAGCTTGAGCACACAGATCATTTGGGACAGGACATGAGATCGAAAATCACAACTGAGACATGAAGACCTGATAGATAGCAGATTCCAGACTGAGATGGGCCACCCTTGGGGATTTGTGAAAAGGACATACCTGGAAACCCGGGACACAATTCTTAAACCCCTGGCCAACGCTGAAGGTCTAAAAAGGTTGAGGATAGTACCTAGGAGAAGATTTGTTTGGAGACAGCTGAGCTAAAAGCTTTTCATCTTAATCCAGGGAAGGGCTTTAGTGTGCAATTCCCCAAAAAGAGGATCCTTAGTGAGTTCACGTGAAGAGCTTGACATGTTCCCTGCCATTGTGGGGACAAAATGGACCTGTGCCTGACTTCCAACACCTGGTAGCCATAGCTGGCTTGCCTAGCTTCTCTGACGGCACCAACAAAGGAAATGTTGCTATATCAAGATTAATTTCCATTCTCAGAGATTCTTGGGTCAAGGATGTATGAGTATTTTCAGTTGTGGGAAATGTGATTCAGCCAGCTTGGCGCTGTTCCAAATTTTGCCCAAGAGAGCTGCTTTGGGTGGGTGGAAAAAGCAGTGAGGGGAGTCCTGCAAAGACTCTTCATTGAATAGTCAAAAGAAAAACCTGGGCTTTGAGGACACACCGTGAACCACAGGAAAATACCTTGCCCAGATCGTGGAAAGTACAATGAAAAGTTCCAGTGACATGGAAGCAGATCTCAAAAGAACTTTAATGAAAGCACCAACTTGGCCACAGCTACCCATCCCATTATAAGAGAAGACATCAGCTCTAAACATTTGCCAGATGCAGAGAGAGACAGACTGTCTTATAATGATGACACTAAAAACTCCCACTTTGCTTATTGCCCTTGTATCTCCCTTCTTGGATACTGGCTGGGTCAGAAACGCTGGCAGGCTGCAGAAGAGGACACATGCTAAGTAGGGGGAAAGAAGAATCCTGATCTCTCTACTGACTGCAAACGGCTCGCCCACAGCAGTCTGCAGCTGGAGAAGAAAAGACATGTTAACTTTAAAATTGTGAAGTTTTCATGAATATGTATAGGTGTGATAGTTGTCTCCAAAATTTAACCCATGAATCACACCTTCCAGTATTCACATCCTTGGGTATTCCTCTCCTACACTGAATATGGGAGGGCTCGGGGTCTCCCTTTAAGGAACAGAATGCAAAGGCAGTGGTTCTTTGCCAGTTTGGGGCCTAAGCTTTAAGAATTTCTGGCAGTTTCCAGGGTTGTGTTCTCAGGGAGTCCCTTCTGTAAGAAGGCTATTTATGCTGCTAAGGAGACCATGTGGAAAGGCCACATGGAAAGGAAAAGTCTGGAGAAGGAAAGCAAGCCAGCTGTTTCACTCAAGTTTAAGGTCAATCTTATTTCGTCTCTATCTATACCCAATTCTCCCCAATTACCTTGAATCTCAAATCCTTCATCATGTAATTTCATTTATAAATATTTGAGTGTGTATCTCTCGATGAAAAAGGTTTGAAAAACATAACTCTTAATGCCATTTTCATTAAAAGTTTATAACTTCTTAGTGTGATTAGTATCCGTGTTCAAATTTTCCCAATCATTTTTCACTAAAATTAAGATCTATATAAGACCCACACAGAATTTTACCAGAGTTGAGCCTGCAAAAGAATATACTCACCAATACTGAGTGGGTCCACCCCACAGAGGTCTTACCAGGCTCAGAACCAGGCGTCGGGTACTGGGGAGGTTGGGAATGAGGCTCAGGGCTGAGAATAAGAAGACTGTTTGAAGGTCTCTAGCCAAGAAAAGAAAATTTGAGTTGAGAACTCAGCCATATCCAATATCGTGTGTAGCTAGGGTGAGAGATAAGAAAGCAGGGAGTGAGGGAGAGTCCACGTTCAGGAAATCTAGCGACTCCCTTCCAGCCACTCTCCCTGTCCTGCTTCTAGGCTATCAGAGCCTGAGAATGAATAAAACAGGAGAGACAAAAGGGACTAGGAAACACACACAGCAGGTGTGGTATGTTAAACATATCAGATACTCTAGATGGGAGAAAGCTGGTGGTTGCCAACATAGCCAAGAGACAATAGGGGAAATGGAAGTGCCTGGAAACGGTGCCAACAATGAGGCCTCACTCTGCAGGGTCCAGGAAAGGCTGGGGACCTGAAGGCAGGGTGCGAACAGCTTTATGAAGATAGATTGAAATTTAGGCTATTTGAACCCTTCTCCCATCTTCATAAAACCTGGCACCTAGAGGTTTATTTTCCAGAAAAATTGGAACCAAGGCACTCTGGACTTAATGATGATGGGTATAGCCTGGGGTCAGAGAGGGTCACTTTTCTAGCAATAGCGATTCTATAAAATTCTTCACAACAGATGGTAAGATTTCCATCTGTTTAGCTGGTCTCCCGAATCACGGACAGTCAATGTATGGCCCTGAGGTAGGAGTTTGGGAGAATTTAGCTCTCTAAAGGAAACAAGCATGATGAGACCTGGGGTGATTATTAATGTTATATATAACGAACCACTACAAAATTTAGTGGCATAAAACATAAACCATTTGTTTTGCAATGATTCTGTGGTCAGGATTTCCGGTAGGGTATTCTCTAATAAAACTTAAGTGGTGGTGGTTTCTCTGCTTTTAACACCTCAGAGTTGCAACTGGGAACACTCAAAAATCTGGAGGGACCCAAATGACCATTGACTGGAATCATCTAGAAAGGTCTTCAACCTTGGGTATGGAGCTTAGTGGGATGGTGGGACTGGGCACAACTGGGATTGTCAGCTAGAAGGTCCACATGCAGTCTCCATGTGGACTGAGCTTCCTAACACCATGGTGGACTGGTCCAGCAAAAAAACGACAGAGACTCCCTGGGCATTTATGACCCAGCTTTATAAGTCACATCGTATCACTTCTTCTGTACTTTATTTGTCAAAGCAGTAAAAACTCCCTCAGATCCAAGTGGGCATAGACATAATATCTCAAGAGAAGGAGCATCTAAGACTTTGTTGCTAAGTTTTAAAACCACCATACATAACCATGAAAGCAGTAGGCAAGTAGTCAGTAGCTTTATCAGGGAAATCAAAGTAGAAGCCCAAATTAAAGTCAGACTGAGCCCTGGTTGATATAAAGATTATAGCAATAAGAATAATTTCCCAATCCACCTGGTGGTGCCTGAAGCTGCTGCTGCCATTCCTGGCTTGATCAACTCTGGCTCATGAGGTTCAAGGGATGGGCATCTGGGGCCCCAGAGACAAGGATCAGGAAAGGTGCCTGTGGGATGAACCTCTGGAGCCCTATCAAGGGAAGGTTCAGTGTGGACCTTATTTGGACCCTGACTCAGGAAGATAACGGGGAAATTTGAACATTGTTGATACTGAAGGTTTACTGTAATTTTGGGGTATGATCATGATATTATTATGTTAAAATGTCATTGTGTTTAAAAAAAGTCACCTTATTTTTTTTAACAAATGTGCTAATGTAAATACGGATAAAATAATATGAAGTACTAGATTTACTTCAGAATAACCCATTGAGGAATGGAGAGGCATATGGGAGTATAGATCAAACAAGACTGGCTAAGTAATTACAGAAATGAGTACATGGGGGTTTGTTATACTATTTCCTCTTCTTTTGCATATGGCTGAAAATTTTTGCCCTGAATTTTTTTTTTTTTTAATTTACACAGTAGCACATACACATACAAGTAGGAATAAATCTCTAAGGTAGATTTGCCTTATTTATTTATTTAAAATATTTTATTTTATTTATTTTTTTAAAGATTTTATTTATTAGAGAGAAGGGGGGAAAAGAGAGGGAAAGAACGAGCAGAGGGAGGGGCAGAGGGAGATGGAGAAGCAGACTCCTCTGCTGATCATGATCTGAGCTGAAGGCAGACACTTAACTGACTGAGTCTTCCAGGTGCCCTTAAAAGATTTTACTTTTAATCAATCTCCATACCCAACATGGGACTTGAAATTACAACCCTGAGATCAAGAGTTGCATGCTTTATCGACTGAGCCAGCCAGGCACACCTGTATTTATTTGTCTTATATAAAAGAGCAATGGGAACTTCTAATAAACTAAATTTGCATTTACTTATGTTAATGTTTATTTTTATAAGTAACAATAGTGTAGCACTTTATATTTTATGAAACCCTTTGACTTTAACAACAATTCTACAAGGTAGGCCGATGGTGAACTTGGTTATAGAGAGATAAAGGGATATATTGAATGTCGCACAGGTACTGTATGGGGGACCCTACTCTCAAACTTGAGGTTCTGGCTTCATAACTTGTTGTCATTAGATGAAAGTTTACTATGTGGCAGTGGTTCACAACACTTAGAGGTTATGTGATATGTTGATAACCTGATCAAATCTGAAAAAACAAAACAAAACAAAACAAAAAAACCTCTTCTCAGAAAAATGTGTATGTGCACACATCCAGCAATGTAAGAATTTTCAGGGATGGAGAGTTTCATGGCTCCTATAAGAAGAACATGCTTGTTAGTCAGTCATTTGCTGTCATTACCCAGCCTTCGAACAGAGTTTCTGGCTTCTTTTTTCAAGCAATTAGCTACATCAGACCTGGTCTCTTGCTTTCGCTCCTTCTCTCTGATAATGATCTATGCATTGAACATGAGGATATCCTCACTCAGCCCAGAATTAGTAACCCAGAAAAAGTTATTTTGTTTTGTAATATTTAACTTAATGATCTTTGTATATCTATGATGTTTCTAGTTCAAAACGCTCTTGATTCTCAGATGCTCTACTACTGAAATGGTATCTGCTCTGGGTAGCTTTTCCCAAGGCATGGAGAATCACGCCCTTTTCTGTGTCCCTAAGCACTCTGGGCACGTCTCTATCCAAGTTATATCTGTAACAATCTATATTATACCTATATTATAGTGATCTAGTTACACATCTTGCTCCTCCAGAAGACTGCATGTTCCTTGGGAATGGTAACTATATCCACTCAACCCTAACACAGGGCATACGTGTTTCTGAATTAATAGATAAATTACTCCAAACATATTATTTAACACATTACTTAAAATAATAAAAATAATAATAATTAAAAATAAAACAAGATAAAATAACAATAAGCTAACCTATAAATACTTGCCAGGTGTAACTGTATTATCCCTTGGAAGTCAATTAAGTAGGAAGAGTTTTGAATGCTTCCCTCTATTGCTCTTCTGGAGACTGGAAATTGGGAGATATATTTTGATTTAGTGTTATTAAAAGTTCCCCAGTTTTATTAACTATCTACCAGGAGATTATTTAAAGACCTGATCTAATTAAGATGTTCACTCCCAATGACTGGCCAAGAGGCCTTTGCTCCTACCTAAGCTGATTAGATGTACTCTTTTGGGTTAAACAACAAAGGCAGAACTGTTGTCTCCAGAAGGGGTCTGCTAAAAAGAACAGATGTTACCTTGGTCAAAAGCAATAAACCTTGAGCTAGTCTCCCACCACCACTGAAGTGTGGCCTAAAAATATGGTCCCTGAATGGGGAGTAGGGCTCTGAACAGATGGCTAATTAGGCAGGAAATTCTGTCGAGAGACATTTTGGAAAGAATGAGGGGCATGATGTACTGCATGGGGAATCCAGAACCAAGAATGTAGATGAGGAAAAGTGGAGAGACAGAGAGGTGTTGCTAAGTGAAAAGGCTACATAACATTTTTAATGGAAATCCTGCCAACATAACCAATGGAGGATTTCTTTGACCATTTATTCTTTGCTTTTCCTTAAATCTGTTTGATGATGAAAAGGGATTGCTGTGGTCTTTGAAAGGGAAGGTAAGTCTTTTATAGGTTAATGTGAATTTTACTTAAATCAGAAAACCATTTTGGCTGCAGTATAACAGCAATTAAAACACAAAGTTTGACTTCCACTTCCAAATATGATGAAGTAACTGAGAAAAGACTTGCTCTCCCACTATAAACACTAGAAAATTGGACAAAAATACAATAAACTGTCTTCAAACTTTGGACAACAGACAGTGCAGGATTATGATTCTTGAGAGAAAGTTAAAAAAAAAAAAAAGCAATGTGAGGTCACTCTTTCAACTATTCCAGTTTTCTGTACTTTCTGGATGAAAGCTCATAGAGGGAGAACCCGAGCAGAACTCAGAAGTCTTGTTGTGTTGAGGACACAGAAATCTGAAGTTGAGGAGGCTCAGGTAGTTGGAATTTGTAGGTCAATGAACTGGAGAGTAGGAAGCCATGTAGAGAAAGAACACCAGAAACTTGCATAGAGGTCCACTTGAGTCCATTAATAAATACTAATCCATGCAGAGCATGAAAACTCCTCCTAGCCAAGTAAAGACCCACTAGTGAGCTATAAAACCAGCAATTTTCAGAGATCCTACTTGACTGGAAGTTATTTGAGTTGTAACTAACTAAAGTAATGAGGTCTCATTTAACATTAAAAAGGGACCCCAGAACGTTCACACTTTAGGGCTAAACTAACCCTAGAGTAAAGGCTACTCTATACATTCCTAAACACATAAAAATAAACCTCAGAGTGGTCAAGCTCATATTTAATTACTTGCTAAAATGAACAAAACACACTTTCGTGGAAGATAAAATTTAGGCATGCAGAATGTAATAAACCACAGTTTCTAGTATCCAATAAAAATTACTGGACATGTAAGGAAACAAGAAAATGTGAGGCATAAACAGGGAAAAGAGAAGTCAATATAACACCTAGAAATGACAAACAAGATAGGAATTGACATAATAGTTTTAAAATTGCTCTAACAAATATGCTCAAGGAATTATTAAAAAAACATGAAATTAGTGAGGAATAAAGTAAATATTTCAAAGAAAACAAATGGGATTTCCAAGAATGAAAAACCAATGTCTGAAATAAATATGTTAGGCAACTGGGTGGCTCAGTGGATAAGCATCTGTCTTTAGCTCAGGTCATGGGAGTCTGCCTTTGGCTCAGGTCATGATCCCAGGGTCCTCGGATCGAGTCCCACACCTGGCTTCCTGCCCAGCAGGGAGTCTACTTTTCCTTCTTCGTCTTCCCCCTACTCATGCTCTTTCTGTCTCTGTCAAATAAATAAATAAAATCTTAAAAAATAATAAACAGGATGAAGATAACAGGAGAGTAGATAGTGTAGAGGGAAGATTAATGAAGTTGAAGACGTAGCAATAGAAACTATCCAAGTGGAAACAGAGAGAGCAAAAAAGAGTAAAATAAATGAATACAACTTCAGCAATCTTTGTGAAGATTTCAAATAGTCCACATACGTATAATTAGAATCCAAGAAGAAAGAAAGGTGGTAGGATAAGTATTTGATGAAATAAAGGAAAAACACATCCAGATTTGATAAAATCCACAAAATTATAAATCCAAGAAACTCAACAAATGCCAACCAAAATTAACAATCAGACATATATTTCTAATGATGTAAAATGAACATGTATTATTTCTAAAATTAAAAAAAAACTATGTAGCTTTTGTAAAAATGAACAGAATTTGTATCATGATCTCATTTTTAAATATGTGTATTTGTATTTGCATAGAATAAAGTCTGGAGAGGCACTCCAAAAAAAAAAAAAAAAAAAAAAAGGCAACCCAAAACTATCAGATAAACAATTAAAAAAACCCACCAAGGTATCTTTTAACCAAAGTGCTGAAGGTCAATGATCCTAAAACAGCTAAAGGAAAAGAAAATTATCATTTTGCTTAAAAGAGAACACAGATAAAAATGTCAAACTTCTTTCCAAAACCATACAAGCCAATGCATGATAGGAAAATAGATTTAAGCTACTGAAAAAAAGAAAAAAAAAACCATTAACCTAAAGAATTCTATAATAAACAAAAATATCTTTCAGAAATGAAGGTGAGGAAAAGATTTACTCGAACACAAACAGCACATTGCAGATTGTGTATTTAAACCCAGTTGTGTCAATAATTCATGATATGTAGATGGACTAAAGGCACTAAACAAATGACCAAGACAGTCAAATTGGATTTTAAAAAAAGCAATGCTTAACTCAACAAGAAATCTACCTTAAATATCAAGACCTAGGCTAAAAGTAAAAGGATGAAAAACTACCAAGGGGAAAAAAAAATCAAAAGAAAGAGAGAGTGGCTCTATTAGACTGAGAACAAGGAATACTCCACAATGAACAAGAACATTATCTAGGCTTCCACTTTAAGAAGATGGTATTGTGTACCACAGAGGAAATAACCCCCCCCCCCACATAAACAAAGAAAATAATAGATAAGAGAGATTTTTTTATGGTTGAGTAATACTCCACTGTATATATATATATATACCACATCGTCTTTACCCATTCATCTGTCAGTGGACATCTGGGGTCTACCTCTGAAACCAATAATAAATTATATGTTAATTAATTGGTTTTTAAAAAGAAAGTAATGAAAGTAATTAAATAGAAAGCGGACCAACAGAAAAATCAATAAAACCAAAAGCTGATTTTTTTAAAAAGATGGCTAAAATTGGTATGCCTATAGTCAGGCTGATCAGGAAAAAAAAAAAAAAAAACAACACACAACTTACAAATTTCAAGAATAAAACAGGATTTAGCACCACAAATTAAAAGAAAAAAAAGGGAAATATTATGAACTTTATCCTAAAAAAAATTGAGAACTTGGAAGAAATAAGCATTTCTTGAATAGCGCAAATTATCAAAACTAATGTAGGTGAAAGTAGAATATTTAAATAGCCCTGTATCTACAAAATATATTGTGTGTAAAGTTAAAAGATGTGTCACAAAGAAAGCTATGTATTTGCTAGATTGCTTCATTGGTGAATTCCACTGAACACTATGGAAGTAATAATACAAATTCTATATGAACGTTTTTTGAAAACTGTAGAGGAGGAATTACTTCTTACTCTCGTTTTACGAAGCCAGTCTTACTCCAATGACAAAACCAGACTAAAACACTACAAGAACCTGGGTATCTATCCTAAACACATAAAGAACTCTTAGAATTCAGTAATAAGATAAAGAAAGCCAAACTGAAAATAGGCAAAAGATTTGAACCGATATTCCTCCAAAGAAGACATATAACCAATAAACACAGGAACAGATGCTCAACATCACTAATCATCAGGGAGTGAAAATTAAAATACAACGAGATATAATCACACAATCACTAGTCTTACTAAAATTAGAATGATTTGCAATATCAAGTATTGGCAAGAAGGTAGAATAATTGGAACCCTTGTAAATTATTTGTGAGGATATAAAATGGTAAAACACTTTGGAAAACAATCTGGCAGATTCTTACAGAGTTAAACACTGAATTCCCATTGGACCAGCAATCATGCCCAGAAATATACCTAAAAGAAATAAAAACATACATCTACATGAAAATCTGTCCATAAATGTTCATAGAAGCTTTATCATAATGGTAAAAAAAAATGAAAACAGTTCAAATGTCCATCAACAGATGAATGAATAAAGCAATTATTAATACATTGGAATACTACTTAGCACAAAAAAAGAAAAAAGAAAAAAAAGAAAACTCCCAGAACATGCAACAATATGGATAACCCTTAAATACACGTTGCATACAATAAAATACACAGCAAATTTATAGAAAATTCTTGTAATGGCAAAACTCACCTATACAGTGGTAGATGAGTTGTTGCCTAGGACTGGGGTGGGGATAAATTATCACCAAAGGGCACAAGGGAGATTTTGGGGGTGACAGAAATGTACTGAAAAGGTGTTAGTTGTATAGGTGTGTCCGTTTGTCAAGTCTCACTAAACTGAACACTTATAAATGGGAGCATTTTATTATATGTAATTTATATCTCAATTCAGTTGACTTTTAAAAAAGCATATTGGGAAAAGGGAAGGCCGCTACAAAGCATGATTCTTCAAGATGACCACTGGTCAGCCAATTTACACTGACTCGATATCCAAGCTAGAATGTGGATATAGCCTCCTTGGTACAGCTGTGGGGGTCTGCATGGCTGAAATTTATCATGAGATCTGGATGGTGGAAGGTAAGAGGGAAAGACACCAAGGCAAAGAACAGGGAAGACTAAAGTGCACAAGGCTGCCATGTGGTTAATGGTGTCCTTGACATCCCTTCAACTAGGTTCCAGAGAGAGAGATCTGAATAGGGAGCAAGGCCAAAGACATATATACTATTCCTTGCCAGGCTTTTTGGCTTTCATGCTCTATCAGCCTTGTGAGAAATGGATACTAAGAGATGCAGAAAAGGGAACAGCATTAAGAAAGGGCAATTTAAATGGGAGAAAGTGTTCATAAACTTGTTACTGCTATACTACTTGTCCTTCACATAGTAATGGCACAGGTGTTTGTTTTTGTTTTTAGAGAGGGAGGGGGAGGGGGAGAGACAGGGCAGAGGGAGAGGGAGAGAGAGAATATCAAGCAGGTTCCACGTCCATCGTGGAGCCTGACGTGGGGGGCTTGATCTCATGACGCTGAGATCATGACCTGAGCAGAAATCAATAGTCAGATATTTAACTGACTTAGTCACCTTGGCACCCCCAAATAGTAATGGTGCAAGTTTGCATAGTGTTTACTGTATACCAGAACTTTGATAGGTAGGTAGGTAAATAAATAAGGATACAGAGATAGGTAGATATAGATATATAAAATCTATTTACTTGAGACAATCCTCATTATTATCCCTGTCTCATAATTTAGTAATTAAGACACAGAAAGGTTAGCTAGCTAGCCCAAGGTCACACAGCTACTAAGAGGCAGATCCAAGATTTAATCCCGTAGAGGATGGGGCAGAATGTGTGCTTTCAATTGTTAGGATATTCTATCAGTTGTACTCTGAAGTTATCAGCATTTCAGAATTCTTCCTCACAGATACCTTCAAGCAAAGAGAGCCTTCACCTCCATCTTTAGATTGAGAAGTGTAAAACAAACAAACGAACAAACCTTTCTCCCTCATGCTCGGTCTCTCTCTCTTTCTTCTTCACTGGGGCTAACTGCCAATCACTTATTTATCTTTTGTTTAGTGGATATATATCAAGCAACCTCTATGTGCCTGATTGTATGCCCATCACTGAGGATTCAAAAATAAGCACAGTGTAATCCTCGGTCTCAAAAGACTAGACATTTTTCCAAGATAACTTGGTGAAGGGCACCTGCCACACTCACGTATCCATGTTATCAGGAGACGTCTGCACTGGACTAACTGAAGGTCACACCTGGGCATCCCTGGGGGTCCTCTTAGCTTTGCCATTAAGCAATCTGAAGCCATAAAATGATTAGGGTTGGCACACTTTGAGAGGATTAATGTTCTAACAAATTAGGTGATTTTGCTCAGCTTGGCTATTGAGGATAGCATATTGTGAATTTACTGAGCTCATCTGTGACCAGATTCCTCTGCAGGGTAATTGAAAGTGAATGGAAATGGCTATTTATGTATTCTCAGCCATTAGACGTTGCTTTCATCTCTGATTTCGGTGGATGATGAGTCAAAATATATACTGAGACCACTGCCTGTGGGTGGCTCTTTGCGTGTTCAATTAACTAAAGCCTGTGCACAGCGCTGGTCAGGAAGAGGCAGATGGCAAAGGGAAGCTATACTGTTAGGCTTTGGAAATGACTCACTGGCCAAATGGGGGGTATTTCTGAATTACATCTACTTTTTTTAGGGTTTAATGGTCACCAGGGGTGTGTGTGTGGCCACTGGCTATATTCGCAGTCCAATGGCAACATTACCTGAAGTTTTTGCATGGGATGTTAAGAATAACTGTAAAACCCATCAAGAAAAGAGTTCATGGTGAAATAGATTTAGGAAGTCCTGTAGTAAACATACTCATATGTTTCTTTAGTGCAGAGCCCCAAGTATACATGCGTGCATTGAAAATCTGGGTGTGGTGCATAAACAAGGATTCTTGGAACACTGAAAAAATAAAATTTTAAAAAAAGAAAATATCAAAGAGCAGGAGGTAATACAATTGTCAAGTGTTCATAAGGAAGCCAGAATTTTTCGAGCAACTATATATTTAGTATGTTTTTTTAAAAGATTTTATTTATTTATTTGACAGAGATCACAAGTAGGCAGAGAGGCAGGCAGAGAGAGAGGAAGGGAAGCAGGCTCCCTGCTGAGCAGAGTCTGATGCGGGGCTCGATCCCGGGACCCCGGGATCATTAACTGAGCCAAAGGCAGAGGCTTTAATCCACTGAGCCACCCAGGCACCCCTGTATTTAGTATGTTAAATGTAATACACACTAAATGTTATACATAGATTACCTCATTTAATCCATATAACTATTCTATGATGCATCTTTATTTTTCTGGAACAATGACCTGGAGTGATCAAGGTCATAACGAGCAAGCGGCTTTGCTGGGATTTGAACTAAAGCAGTTTGGCTGCAGATCCCATACTCTTGATCATAAGGCTCTATTTTCTCCCTTTTTCATTTTTTATTTTTCTAGAAAGTATCTTGCTCAGACAGAATCACAGAGATCACACTTTGAGAAGGGCATTTCTAGGATAAAGATACCAGGTGTTGCTGGGATGTGCCCCAGCTCAGGGCACATTCTTATACCCTTAAATGATAGAGTGGAGACAAAGAAACACGGAGCCATCATTAGGCATTTTTCAACTCACCCTAGTCTGATCCTATTCCCCAGAGTTCCAAATAAAGTAATGACTCCTGAACTTTTGGGTGAGAGCTGACTCCCCATTTTCCTGAGCATTAGAATTGCCTTGTGCTTATCTAGGTCATTCTTCACATTTCTATTCAAGCATCACAAAATCCCTGACAATATTAGCTCAGTAAGCTTACTCACTTCTGAGCGCATAGCATGAGCCAGGCCCTCTGCTTAGCTGTGGCATTCAGAGCCGATTCAGGCACAAATGCAGGAATCTAACAGAGAGGCAAAATGGGCTTTGTTGGGAAGGCTGACTACGCACTGTGGTTTAGAAATGGCATCTGTAATGGGTCATCTAAGACTTTACTTCTGAATTAGGCAGACTTACCCACCCAGGCCCTGGAAGAGCATTAAAACTCCCTCACTCTGCTTCCTATCCCATACTCTTACCCCACGACGGTAGCAGTACATCTGGGCATCCTGAGGGCAGGCCGGCCAGAAAGAGCTGTGTGATTTCTTTCCCCATGAAATAAACATCCCAGAAAGGGGTGAAAGAAGGCTTTGCCAGACATTAGAAGTTCTGAGGGAAGGAAGGTTCAGTAGTCAAGTTGACCAAAGTAAAGCCATTTTGGTCTTAGGCTGAACATTAACCTAAACGTCAGCAGGTCCTAAAAGGAGTCACAAGACCCAGCTCATGAATGACCACAAGACCCCACTTCCTCCTGCAGTAAAAGTCATTAAGCCTGGATGTTCTTAAAATTGTTCCCTGTGGGTAATTCCTCAACCTTAGGCCATGGAAAAACTAACCTTCCAATGTAAGTGACATACCCAAAGTTCAAGAGTAAGTCCCTCCTATATGGTTGGCTAAAGTAAAAACAAACAAACAAACAAACAAACAAACGAAAGCCAACAAAAAAACTTAAAGAACTCTTGCTAGAAGCAAAGAGGTCCTTTTCCTTACCTGAGAGGAGAGACCGCTACTTTGTCTATGACATGGTTCTCTTCTTACTTCTACACTTAATAAATCTTTGTTCCCTTTCCTTTCCTTTCCTTTTTTTTTTTTTTTTAAAGATTTTACTTATTTGAGATTTTAAAGATTTTTCTTATTTGAGAGAGAGATCATGAACAGAGGGAGAGGAAGAGGAAGAGGGAAAAGCATACTCCCCAAGTAGGGAACCAGACTCAGGGCTTGATCCCAAGACCTAGAGATCATGACCAGAGCTGAAGTCAGATGCTTAACCAACTGAGCCACCCAGGTGCCCTGTGTCCCTTTTTCTAAATGCCTTGCTCTTGAATTCATTCTTGTACAAAGCTAAGAACTTCTCAGCGATGGGCCTGAGGCCCTGCCTCTCAGGGCCTTAGCCCACCCAGCATCAGTTCCTCCATGTTTCCTCTTCTGAGGAAGGGAGTAGACATTCCTGTTCCTCTCTGGCTGGAAACAAATGGGGGAATAAATGTTCTCCCACCCTGGTTGTTAGTGACAGGATATAAAACAGCTAAACACATCCCTCAAGGAGCTCAGAGTTCAGTGGAAGAGACAGACAGACACGCAGACATATGAAACAGGGTGAGATGAAAGTATGTATACACGAGGAAGGGATAAAACAGAAGGTTATAGGAGACATATGGCCTCAATTTCAACCACTTAAACAAAATTCACATTTTTTTCTTGTCAGAAAACATTTTCATGTATTAGTGTGTTTCATTCATTCATTCATTCATTCACTAAAAATATGTTGATTACTAGTATGTATTGAGATGTATGTATAGAGATACAACACTGAATAAGATGAAGCCAAACCAATTCCACCCCCTTAAAAAAAAATCACCTGGATTAAGTAACTGTGTGTGAATTAATAACCACTGCTTTATCTGTTATATGGAAAGTCTTCAAGGTAATGCCACGCAGGAGGTAAGCTTTGGGCAGGGGAGATATGCACAGGTCAGAGCCTCCATCAGAGCCCTGTTCATTGCAAGGGAAGAGAAGAAGAGAAGTGTAATAAATGGATTAAGAGTCTCAGAAGTGAGTTGTGGCAGGGGTTCCCTCCCAGTCATTCCTTGCTTCACTACTTTGCCCAGAGTGGTTATGTCTTTTATTAAGATAGGCTTGTACCCATGGAAGTTCACATGAGGTCCAGGGAGTCAAATGAAAGTTTTAGAGTTGAAGTGGTAGAGCTCTGACAGTGGTTGGACTATTCTGACGTCAAAGGACATGAACCAGTAATTATTCTATTTGTGAAGGGAAGATGGAAAGATTGAGTACTTAGAGATAGAGGAAGCCAAATTAGTTCTAATGAAATATAATGAATATAGAAACCAGGGTATCCTAGTATGTCATTCTGCTAAATCCAATCTGGAAATTAAAAGAGTCAAAATGACCATGCAAAATTCTATTACTTGCTTGAATGGGAAGAGAACAAAGCTATTACTTGCCAGTATGAAAGCCTGTTCCAGAGGAAAAGGTGTATGTCTTCACCAACCGTTGAGAGGCCAGGGGAAAACCTTCTACCCTTCTCCTCAACCCCGACTCAGCAGGTTTCATCTTGTTGACTCTGTGCTACAGTGCATTTTTTAAAAAAATATTTTATTTATTATTTGAGAGAGCATGAGCAGGTGGAGGGACAGAGGGGGAGGGAGACGTAGGCTCCCCACTGAATGGTGAGCCAGATGCAGGGCTCCATCCCAGGACCCTGAGATTGTGATCTGGGCCAAAGTCAGATGCTTAGCCAGCTGAACCACCCAGGTGCCCCTCCACAGCACATTTTTAAACCTCTAATAGTTGTCACTTAACACATAATATAGTTTGCTTCTTTATTGTACTTCTTATTTTTTGTCTGTCTCCCTCACAAAGACAGAGATCTTTGTTTATTCCTTAATTTATTTCAAGTGCCTAGAAGAGCATGTAGCAACTATGGGCCTTTAAACACTTCTTCCATGATGAATTCAACTTCCCCTCCACTTGAGGGAGTGAAGGAGTGAGTCATTACATACCTGAAGGAAGAGCATTCTAGGTTAAGGGAACAGAAAGATCAAAGGCCAGGAGGCAAGAATTGTCTCAATAAAGTTAAATATATATTTACCTTATGACCCACTAATCCCACTCCTGGGTATTCACTCAAAAGAAAAAAAAATAAAATAAAACAAATGTTCAGACAAAGACTCTGTACTAATGCTTATATTTATATCAGCTTTATTCATATTAGCCCCAAATGGAAAATTTCACTTATATCCAAGAGAAGAATGAGTTGTGGTATATTCATATAATGGATTAAATAGAATACTGCTCATCAACTAAAAAGAAAGAACTATGAATACATGCTACAACAGGAATTAATCTCAAAAATGTTGTGTTGAATCAAAGAAGCCAGACACAAAAGAATATATCCTATTTGATTCTATTTATTTATTTATACAGTGAGTAGAGCAATAGAAGTTTATTAAGTGAAGATACAGAGAAACTCTCAAGAGTGAGGGGGTCCCCACAGGGTTGCCAAGAGGGTCTTTAGGCTTGGTCTTTTATAGAAAACTAACTAGGGAATTTAAATCCTTTTAACATATCTTGGGACGCCTGGGTGGCTCAGTTGGTTGGGAAGCTGCCTTCAGCTCAGGTCATGATCCCGGCGTCCTGGGATCGAGTCCCACATCGGGCTCCTTGTTCCGCAGGGAGCCTGCTTCTCCCTCTGCCTCTGCCTGCCATTCTGTCCGCCTGTGCTCGCTCCCTCTCTCTCTCATAAATAAATAAATTAAAAAAAAAAATAAAATAAATCCTTTTAACATATCTATTGATAACACCTTCAATGGTTTGCTTCCATTTTAAGGGCTAGTTATTCTTTTTAAAAAAATTTTATTAACATATTATTTGCTTCAGGGATTCAGGTCTGTGAATCCTCAGTCTTATACAATTCACACACTCACCAAGCCACATTCCCTCCCCAATGTCCATAATCCAGCCACTCTCCCTTACCTCATAGCAACCTCAGTTTGTTTCCTGAGATTCAGAGCCTCTTATGGTTTTTCTCCCTCTCTGGCTCCATCTTATTTCATATTGCCCCCTCCCTTCCCCCCACAACCCCCTACACTGCCTCTCAAATTCCTCATATCAGAGAGATCATGCAGTAATTATCTTTCTCTGATTGACTTATTTTGCTTAGTGTAGTACCCTCTAGTTCCATCCATGTCTTTGCAAAAGGCAGGATTTCATTTTTTGATGGCTGTATAGTATAACATTGTGTGTGTGTGTGTGTGTGTGTGTGTGTGTGTGTGTGTACCACATCTTCTTTATCCATTCATCTGTTGATGGATATCTCAGCTCTTTCTATAGTTTGGCTAGTGGACATTGCTGCTATAAACATTCAGGTGCATGTGCCACTTCAGATCACTACATTTGTATCTTTAGGGTAAACACCCAGTATTGCAATTGCTGTGTCATAGGGTAGCTCTATTTTCCACTTTTTGAGGAACTACTATACTGTTTTCCAGAATGGCTGAACCAGCTTACATTCCCACCAACAGTGTAGGAGGGTTCCCCTTTCTCTGCATCCTTGCCAATATCTGTCGTTTCTTGACTTGTTAATTTTAGCCATTCTGACTGGTGTGAGGTGGTATCTCATTTGATTTGCATTTCCCTGATGCTAAGTGATGTGAAGTGCATTTTCATGTGTCTGTTGGCCATTTGGATATCTTCTTTGTAGAAACATCTGTTCATGTCCTCTGCCCATTTCTTGATTGGATTATTTGTTCTTTGGGTGTTGAGTTTGGTAAGTTCTTTATAGATTTTGGATACTAGCCCTTTATCTGATATGTCATTTGCAAATATCTTCTCTCATTCTGTTGGTTGCCTTTTGGTTTTATTGACTGTTTCCTCTGCTGTGTAAAAGCTTTTGATTTGATGAAGTCCCAATAGTTCATTTACCCTTGCTTCCCTGGTCTTTGGCAATGTTTCCAGGAAGAAGTTGCTGCAGCTGAGGTCAAAGAGGTTGCTGCCTGTGTTCCTCTCAAGGATTTTGACGCATTCCTGTCTCAGATTGAGGTATTTCATCCATTTTGAGTCTAGTTTTGTGTGTGGTGTAAGAAAATGGTCCAGTTTCATTCTTCTGCATGTGGCTGTCCAATCTTCCCAAAACCATTTGTTGAAGAGACTGTCCTTTTTCCATTGGACGTTCTTTACTTTGTTGAAGATTAGTCAACCATAGAGTTGAGGGTCCATTTCTGGGCTCTTTATTCTGTTCCACTGATCTATGTGTCTATTTTTTGTGCCAGTACCATACTGTATTGACAATTACAGCTTTGTAATTGAGGTTGAAGTCTGGAATTGTGATGCCGCCAACTTTGGTTTTCTTTTTCAACATTCCTCTGGCTATATAGGGTCTTTTCTGGTTCCATATAAATTTTAGGATTATCTGTCCCATTCCTTTGAAAAAAAATTGATGGTATTTTGATAGGGATTGCTTTAAATGTGTAGATTGCTTTGGGTAGCCTAGACATTTTCGCAATATTTGTTCTTCTAATCCATGAGCATGGAAAGTTTTTCCATTTCTTTGCATCTTTCTCAATTTCTTTCATGAGTACTTTGTAGTTTTCTGAGTACAGATTCTTTGCCTCTTTTGTTAGGTTTGTTCCTAGGTGTTTTACGGTTTGGGGTGCAATTGTAAATGGGATAGACTCCTTAATTCTCTTTCTTCTGTCTTGCTATTGGTGTATAGAAATGCAACTGATTGCTGTGCATTGATTTTATATCCTGACAATTTACCGAATTCCTGTATGAGTTCTAGCAGTTTTGGAGTGGAGTCTTTTGGATTTTCCAGATAAAGTATCAGATTGTAGAGTTTGACGTCTTCTTTGCTGATTTGGATGCCTTTTATTTCTTTTTGTTGTCTGATTGCTGAGGCTAGGACTTGAATAGCAGTGTTGATAATGGACAGCCCTGCCATGTTCCTGACCTTAGGGGAAAAGCTCTCTGTTTCTCCCCATTGAGAATGATATTTGCTGTGGGTTTTTCATTGATGACTTTTATGATATTGAGGTATGTACCCTCTATCCTTACACTTTGAAGAGTTTTGATCAAGAAAGGACGCTGTATTTTGTCAAATGCTTTTTCAGCATCTACTGAGAGTATCATATGGTTCTTGTTCTTTCTTTTATTAATGTATTGTATCACATTGATTGATTTGTAGATGTTGAACCATCCTTGCAGCCCAGGAATAAATTCCACTTGGTCATGATGAATAATCATTTTAATGCACTGTTATATTCTACTGCCTAGTATTTTGGTGAGAATTTTTGCATCCATGTTCATCAAGGATATTGGTCTGTAATTCTCCTTTTTGATGGGGTCTTTATCTGGTTTGGGGATCAAGGTAATGCTGGCTTCATAAAATGAGTTTGGAAGTTTTCCTTCCATTTCTATTTTTGGAACAGTTTCAGGTGAATAGGTATTAATTCTTCTTTAAATGTTTGGTAGAATTCCCCTAGGAAGCTGGGTGGCCCTGGGCTTTTTTATCTTGGGAGATTTTTGATGACTGCTTCAATCTCCTTACTGGTTATAGGTATGTCCAGATTTTCTATTTCTTCCCGGTTCAGTTTTGATAGTTTATATGTCTCTAGGAATGCATCCATTTCTTCCAGATTGTCAAATTTGCTGGTGTATAGTTGCTCATAATATGTTCTTATAATTTTTTGTATTTCTTTGGTGTTGGTTGTGATCTCTCCTTTTTCATTCACGAATTTATGAATTTGGGTCCTTTCTCTTTTCTTTTTGATACATCTGACCAGGGGTTTATCAACTGTATTAATTTTTTCAAAGAATCACCTACTACTTTCATTGATCTGTTCTACTGTTCTTTTGGTTTCTATATCATTGATTTCTGGTATGATCTTCATTATTTCTCTTCCCTGCTGGGCTTAGGCTTTCTTTGCTGTTCTTTCTCTAGCTTCTTTAGGTGTAGGGTTAGGTTGTGTACTTGAGACATTTCTTATTTCTTGAGAAAGGCTTGTATTGTGTACTTTTCTCTCATATTTTAAACAGTTATGTTTCATTTTCGTTTTTTTTTTTAAAAGATTTTATTTATTTATTTGATACAGAGAGACAGAGATAACAAGTAGGCAGAGAGACAGGCAGAGAGAGGAGGGGAAGCAGGCTCCCTGCTGAGCAGAGAGCCTGATGAGGGGCTCAGTTTCAGGACCCTGAGATCATGACCTGAGCTGAAGGCAGAGGCTTAACCCACTGAACCACCCAGGCACTCCTTCATTTGTTTCCATGAATTTTTTCAATTCCTCTTTAATTTCCTGGTTGACCCATTCATTCCTTAGTAGGATGCTCTTTAGCCTCCGTGTATTTGAGTTCTTTCCAACTTTCCTCTGGTGGTTGAGTTCTGGTTTCAAAGCACTGTGGTCTGAAAATATGCAGGGGATGATCCTGATCTTTTGGTAGTAGTTGAGACCTAATTTGTGACCCAGGATGTGATCTGTTTTGGAGAGTGTTCCAGGTGCACTAGAGAAGAATGTGTATTCTGTTGCTTTGGGATGGAATGTTCTGAATATATCTGTGATGTTCATCTGGTCCAGTGTGTCATTTAAAGCCTTTATTTCCTTGATGATCTTTTGTTTAGATAATCTGTCCATTTCAGTGAGGGGGTGTTAAAGTCTCCTACTATAGTTGTAAAAATTACTGATGTGTTTCTTTGATTTTATTTAATTGATTTATATAATTGGCTGCTTCCATGTTAGGGGCATAGATATTTAAAATTGTTAGATCTTCTTGTTGGACAGACCCTTTAAGTATGATATAGTGTCCTTTCTCATCTCTTATTATAGTCTTTGGCTTAAAAGCTGTGATCGAAAACCTCCTAAAAAACAAGAGCAGAGAACCTGACAGATACCCTGGGGAATTCCACCAAACATTCAAAGAAGAAATAATACCTATTCTCCTGAAGTTGTTTCAAAAAATAGAAACAGAAGGAAAACTTCTATACTCTTTCTATGAAGCCAACATTACCCCCATCCCCCAAACAGGCAAAGACCTCATCAAAAAGGAGAATTTCAGACCAGTATCCCTGATAAATATGGATGCCAAGATTCTCAAGAAGATCCTAGCTAATAGGATCCAAAATTTTAAAGAAAGAAAAACCTATGTGTATACAATAATTAAGGTTAAATACAATGAAGGGATAGAATATGACAGTAATAATGAAAATTAAGAAAAGATTTTTTAAAAAGGTTTTGATTAGATAAAATAGTTTAAAAGGTTAAAATAGAAAAGAGGAAATATTTTAAAAATAGAATAAGAAAATATAAAATAAAGAAAATTTAACTTTGAAAGACAAAGGAATCATGGGGAAAAAGCCATGAATTCTATGTGTTGCTTTCCCCTAGTTCTGGGGTTCTGCAGTTCTCAGAGATGGGTAAACTTGATCTTGGCTGAATGTTCTTGCTAGTCTTCTGAGAGAGGAGCCTGTTACTATGATTCTCAAATGTCTTTGCCCAAGGCAGAGTTGCACCACCCTTGCCAAGGGCCAGGCTAAGTAATCTGCTTGGGTTCAATCTCGGGAGCTTCCCTGAATGCTTTCTGTACAGCTTCGGATGCAGAAGAGTAAAGACGGTGGCCTCCCAGTCTCAGGCCCAAAGTGGCCGAGAACTCAGGGCCCCACTCCTCAGTGTGCCCTCAGAGAAAAGCAGTCAATCCCTCCCATCTCTCTGGTCTCTGGCCGTACTCCAAGCTCATCCAGTCTATGGTCAAGTATTTCTATCTCTGGTACATGGTCCTGTTTGGGGTCTCCACACCCAGCAGATTCCTACAGCATGCTCTGGCATTGCTTCTCCCCAGGGAGGTAGGTGAGTCTCCCTGGATCTGCCACTTGTTCCCTTCTTGGAGACCAGTGGCCCGACTGTGCCTCAGATCAGGATTTAAGGAAACCCCGAGCTCAGAGCACACTCTTCAGCTCTGTCTCTACAGTTGGCTTCCCCACTAAGATACCTGGGAACTCTGCCACACTCAGACACCCCCAGCTTTTTTGTGACCCCGTGGGTCCTGAGACCACACTGTCCTTCCTGCAAGGACTCCACCCCTGCTTAGCCTCTGGAACGATGTCCCTCAGTGGAGAAGACTTCTAAAAGTTCCAATTTTGTGTTCTCCTGCTCTACTGCTTGCTTGGAGCCACCTCCTCCCCCCGTGCTCTATCTTCCCATCCCTTCAGAGTCACTTCTCTGCATGTTCTACCTTCCAGAAAGTGGTTGCTTTTCTGTTCCTAGAATTGCTGCTCTTCTTCTCTTCAATCTCCTGTTGAGTTTGTAGGTGTGTGTTCAGAATGATTTGAGCTGAACTCCTGAGACCCAATGATATTTAGGTCTCCTACTCCTCTGCCATCTTGCTCCTCCCTTTGAGACTATATTTATATCAAGTCTAAGAACAGGTAAACCTAAACCTATGGTGACAGAAATTAAAGTGTTGCTTACAGGCATGGGTAAGAATTGACTGGAAAAAGACATGAGGAAACTTTTTGAGGAGACAGAAAAGTCCTAGATCTTGTTTTGTGTGGTGTTTACATGGGTAAATATAGCTGTCAGAACCCCATGAACTGGACACTTAAGATTTACACATTCTATAGTACATAAGTTATATTTCAATTAAGAAAAAAATGTGCCAAGAGTGTTTGTTAAGGACAAGCAGGGAATCAAGATTTTGGTGTGGAGTGAGTGAAGAGGAATGTAGCAGCAGAATAGGCTGAAGTAGAATGGGGGATGAAAATAATCATATAAATCCAGCTAGGCCATGGTAAGACACCTGGCTTTCATTCTAAATGAAATAGGGACCATCTGTCAGATTTTGAACAGAGGCATGATACAATCTGAAACAGGTTTTAACAGGATCACTCTGGTTGCCATGTTGAGAAAGACTGGAAAGGAGGCATATCCATTTGAAGAGCATTGCAGTGATTTGGGTTAGAGCTCATGATGGCTTGGATGGGGGATAGCAGTGGGGATGGTAAGATGGATTTGGATCTTCAATACCATTTTGATGGTAGAGGTGATGGAATCTGTGGAAAGATTGGATATGGGATTAGAGAGGAAGGAATCATATGGTTGCAAATTTTGGCTTGAGGAATGAGAAAGAAGAAGTTGCTGTTAGTTGAGATGGGGAAGACTGGAGCAGGTTTTGTGGACATGTGAAGTTTGGGATGACGATGGACTGTCCAAATAGAAACAATGGTTAGGCAGTTGGAGCCTGGAAATTCTTGATATACAGAAATTACTAAAATCTACCAGACTGGGTGAGGTCAATAAGGAATCAAGTGTGAACAACAACAAAAAAAGAGGTCCAGTGTTATTTGAGTGTCAACCACACTGAAGGGTTTGCTGGCCCATGTTTGGCTGAAAAGGATATGCCATCACAGGAAAGGGATGGCAACCTCATCAAAGGCAGATACAGAAGATGACACAGTGTATTCTCCCTTTCCCTCCTCCCCGCCTCAACACTGCAGGAAAACTGGAAGATAGGATGGGGAAGGGTGAAGAGGGGAGGAGTCAATACCCCTGTTGTGCTCAGTCTCCTCTCAAGCTTCTGGAGTCAGGAGTTTATCCTGCGCTAGGGAGAAAAAAAGGAGGGCTTTGAATCAACTTTGAGACTGAAGCTAATGAATAGCACTGTTTTAAGTTCCCAAAGGTGATTTTTTTTAAATAACGAAAAGTGGCTACAAAGCTATGGAGCCTGAATAAATTACCTTAAGGGAGCCTACTAACCTACCTGGGAAATGGCCAGGACTGGAAAATGGTGTGGGGTGTTCATGAGAGCACAATTAATATTGGTTATTGGGGTTAAAAAAAACCTTTCACATTTATATCATGTGAGTTGAGACTGCTCACAAACCTGAGTATGTCAGCATTTGATACTACAAGATCTGTGACAGAGTTCTGGGCATTAATTCAAATACATAAAATACATAGGTTGGGCAATATGATAATCGGCCAAGGTCATTTCCAAATCTCAAGTTTTATTACTTGATTTGAAGCACTTAAGATCAGTCATAGCACACTGGCTGGTGCTAATCCAACATTTTACTAAATAGTGATTTATTTTTCTTTGAAGCTACATTTGTGAAAACAAGGTTTGACCAAGTGAGTTATAGTGAAACTAAAGAGCTTTTAAAATCCAGTTATTAAAATACTTTTTAAAGATTCTGCTTTTAAGGCAAGCATTACCAATAATAAGGAGCAATGTAATTTCTATCTATATGCAGAACAAACATATCAATGAAATTTCATTTTATGCAGACACCTGCTTTACTGGGCTTAATGAAAATCTAAAAATAAGAGCTAATGTCCTATGTGGAAATACACTGATAGATTTGTTTGACACAAAGAGTTCCCAACACTGAGGCACATATCATTTCAACACTTGTTTTGGCCTTTTAAGCCCTCAAACAGGTATCTTCCAGCAAACTTAATGACAGATGTGGTGCAGAAATGATTCCTATAATTCTTCCACATTAGTGTACAAATCAGCGAAGGTTGCAGAATGCAAAGCAGTGATTTTACCATACAAAATTTATTCTAATTTTCCTCTTGGGAAAACCTTGCAATTGAAACACATTGGTTTTGAACATATTTGAGGCCCATTTTGCAACTGTAATATACAGATATTGAAACTCGAACAGCAACTAATGGTCATGATATCTCTGTGACTATGTCTGTTACAAAAGAAGAAAAACTATCTGAGGTTGACTCTTGGAATTCATTGCTATTTTTCCAAAATTTTAAAGGAGCAATGAAATTATCAAAAATAAGATTTTGAGGGATGCCTGGGTGGCTCAGTCAGCTAATGACTACCTTCAGTTCAGGTCATGATCCCAGGGCTCTGGGATCAAGTTCCGCATTGGACTCCTTGCTCAGAGGGAAGCCTGCTTCTCTCTGCCTCTGCCTGCCACTTTGCCTGTTTGTGTTTTCTTTATGACAAATAAATAAATAAAATCTTTTTTTAAAAATAAGATTTTGGGGAATGCCAGGTGCATCATTCCAATGATAAGAGAGTACTTAGTAAGATCTTACCTGGGTACAGTCCTATGCCCAAGGCAGATACTGACTGATCAATTGATTGGGGTTTTCATACAGATGGAGGCAACAAATATAGAAAAGGTCATCTCATTCACTTATTTTTTCATTTAGTAGGAACTGAGGTGAAACAGTCAACTTTATCTAAGGAGTAATAAAATAATATACCAACATGTTAATTTCAGTACAGTTTAAAAGTGTAAATTTCATAGTGCTTATCCAGAACATTGAAGAGTTGTAATTGCTTACCTGTGTTACAAATTTTTCTAACTTTTCTTATCTGTGCTACAAATTTTCTAACTTTTGATTTTCTATATATACTTCAAAAATTCTAGAAATACTATTTCCTTCAGAAACAAAAAATATGTGGGTATCATACATATGTATGTATAGTAAGTGTAGTAATATGTGTGTGTACGTGTACCTACACACACATAAAGCATACCATATTGTTTATGAGCAACTGTCATGTACAAGTTCTTTACATGGTTCTCAGAGTAAGTTGTGAGATCAGCAATAGCCCTTCTTTACAGATAGGAAACTAAGGCTTAACAAATCTAAGAAAGCAGTTTAAGGTTGCACAGTTAGTTAATGGAGATAAAGATGGATTCTTGGTCTTTTTGATTTTGTTCGATTTATTCATTTACTTATTTATTTATTAGTCTTTTAAATTTGATTTTATTGTTTATTTATTTATTTTCTTAAAAGATTTTATTTATTTATCTGACAGAGAGAAACACAGTGAGAGAGGGAACACAAACAGGGGGGGTGAGAGAGAGAGAGAGAAGCAGGTTTCCTGCTGAGCAGGGAGCCTGAGGCAGGGCTCGATCCCAGGACCCTGGGATCGTGACCTGAGCTGAAGGCTGATGCTTAATTGACTAAGCCACCTAGGTGCCCCAGTCTTTTTGATTTTAAACCCATAGTTTTTTCTCACTCTGCTGTGCTGTTGCCTTTCTGCAAACCTGCTAAAGAGACACTACAAATCTATAAGGAAGTGAATGAGAGATGATTATTTCCTTTACAAACAAATTTATTCTAAAACTTTTTTCAATGATCACTGTTTAAAATATCATTTACCTTTATATGCAATTCACTGCAACATATAGATTTTTTTGGCAATGGATTACATAATATAGATTTGTCTTTTAAGATGAATACAATAGGTGTGTATGGGGTTCAAAAGATTTTTATTGCTATAGTTCATATGCATTACTTCCTGATGTCCTGACTAACATCATAGGTAGAATTTTTTGTTGAAGATAGAAATGATACTGAAAGAAGCCAATGTATGTGAGGCAGCAGGATAGCCCCCAGTGACAAAGGTTTATTGAGTTCTTACTGAACGCCAGAAAGTGGGAAAGGGCCAAAAAATGTACAAAACAACTTCTATACCAGCAAGTACCATGAAATAGTCTGGTTCCAAGGCAATACTCAGAGAACTCCCCAGATATGGAGATAGAGAGATATTCACACATTTCTAGTGATGTATACATGATGTTTCCCCAGCCACGGGTAGAATGAGAGAGTCAGAAGGAGCAGTGCAAAGGTATTATTTCTTTGGCTCTGTCTCAGTCACTCTGCACTCCTTTAAACACCTTTACAGATTACTTCTGAGTTATCCTTAGAGTGTTTCACCATAATGCATACACCCAAACCCCATCATTTTACGTCTTTCCAGCCCCAGTTTTACTGCCTAGGGTAAGGTCTGTTGTCAGATTTCCCAATAGCAAAGAGCAGATGCTGCTGCCCAGGGCTCTTGCCTCTGTTCCCCTCTACCTCCCACTCCCTGCTTTCCTCAGCACTACAGCTATATGATTGTGCCAAAGCCACTGATGGGGGAAGCTTTAGTGCAGAAATCTCACATTGTGTTCTCCACTGGTCTGTGGAGAATCCCTCTCTCCCTCTTTGTATCACACCCCTGGTATATGTGTGACTCATGTCCTCTGGCTTCTCCTGTCTGTGGGCAGCAATGCAATCACATTAGCATAATGCCCAGAATTCGCTGGCTTCTTTGCCCTCATTTATAAAACTGTAGGAATTTACCAATCCCCAGCCCTGCCCAAGTCTTTCCACTTAAGTGAACACATCCTTAGTGAGCATCTTGGAGCATGCAGAAACAGGTCTGTTCAGATTCCTATACTCACTGTGTTGTCTGTGGAGAATGTTTCTTCTACTCTAGTCTCTTCCTCTTTCCTTCAGACAAAAAAGAAAGCCTGTGTGCAAAGAATGTTTAAAACGAGTCTCGGGGATCATGAGCCCTACCCATGTGATCTTAGATTCCCAGGCAGCACAATGTCCTTGCAATAAATTCCAATGTCTTGCTTTAAGCAGACTGAAGTTAGAGTCTGTCACTTTTGACAGAAAAAATATCAAAAGATCCAAGTGTCAAAGGAAAGGTGGTATGTTCGTCTCTGAACATAGTTGCTTTATCTGTTCTAAATCATTCCAGTTCTTTAGAATTCCCAAGAATGTCCATAATACTCCATCACTAATTATATCCCATGGAGAGAGTGAGGCTCTCTCCAGTTAACTACTTTTGTGGGCTTGACTCTTTTTTCTGATGTGATTTGTTGTCTGCATTTATTAATTGGACAGATCGTTAGGTAATTTCATTTTCCTCTGATATTGCAAAGTTTAATATTCTCAGTATCACTCATTTATGTTTATAAACAACTAAATTGAAAAGCATTCTTTTTTTATTGAGGTAAAATTGGTATATAACACTATATTAGTTTCATGTATACAACATAATAATTTGATATTTGTATACACTACAAAGTGAACGACAAAGTAAGTTCATATGATAAACAACTCTCACTGCATCTGTCCTGCAAATAGCATCGGGCTTATAAAGGACATATAAAGCTGTGGCTGTAAGCCAGGAAACCTGCAGTTTGGTCCTGGGTCCATCACTTATTTGCTATATGACTTTAATTTAGGTCCTCAGTATCTTTGAAAGTATTTCAGCATCTATGAAACAAACCAATGACATATGTTTTATAAAAAAAGCACTGAAAAAATATGGAGCCTATAAAATATGGAGTATTAATAATAAAAATAGTAAAAAGAAGGATACTGAGAGTTTTACATCAGTTTCCCTGTAGAAGATAGGTATGCAACATTTTCTTATTTTATTTAATAATACTTTTGGAAGTACTATAAGAAAAATATTTCAAATAGTATTGGTAGGGAAATAATGATGTGTTTGAATCTTAATGATTTTTGGTAGGATAAAGTATATATTCATGAATTTGTAGAACAAGATAAAATATGTATTTACCTATATTTACATCAGAATCTTCTTTGTAGTATTTTTAATGTCCAGTGCAGTGATAGCTTCTTCTCTAGAAATACTACCATCAACCCAGTTAAATAGTCATTAACATTTCCAGATTTTAGAATGGATGAGGGGAGGCAAAGACAATGTTTAATCTTATGTTTGCTTCAGGGCTGGTAAAGTTGTTAAGATACCCACTTCCTCAATAGGTGCTGGACATCATTACCTGAACCAGACAATGATTTTGGTCTCAAATATTTTTGTATGACTTCTGATGACAGTTTTCCCAAGGACATCCTCTTATTTGAAGTTCTAAATTGCTTTCTACTTTCAATTCCATCCTAACATTTGCAGCATTATTTTTCAAACAGTTATTTCTATGTTTGTTGGGCCCTTGGGTTCAGATACAGTAGCTGTGGTAATACTAATATACCACATCACATATCCTGAATGAGTGTGACTAAATTATCCCATCCATAGAAACATCTAACAGAGTGTGTTCCCATACATTTAATAGAACTTAACATGGATTTATTTACATCAGGTCAGTTAATGTAAATAGAATACACCACAAAATCCCCGTAGTTGCCAGGTTTCATTTTTATTCAGTAGAAGCACATGAATCCTGACTGAATCATTGAAAATTCTGAATCAGTGATGTACAAATTAATGGGATCGCATCACCTAGATTTTAAGTTCGAATGTACTGTCTAGTTTTTTCTTTCTCTATAGCATATTCTCTGCTTCCAGAAATAAATTGGATGCAGCTTCCCTTCGCCCTCTGCAAGATAAATTGAGTTTCCTTGTGTGAAAGCAAAGCAACTAGAAAAATAATTTTTTTTTCCCATTTTGATCAGCTCTGTTGAGCTATAGCGTCATTGCACAGCAGGATTTTACAGATAAAAAAAGTCAGGTGTCGAGAGACAAGAGTTCTCAAGAGAGGGGGCAAATTAGGGGAAAAAAGAGAAACTATACCTAGCAAGTCTGTAAGAAAAGAGATGTGTTGGAGTAGAGTTTTTCTGGACTAAGGGAACAGACTAATGTGAGGGTCTAGCTAAGCTGCTGCAAGTAGACATTAAATGTGTTTGGCAATTTATAGAAGCACATTTACTCTTTACACCAACTCTGAAAAGTAAGTATTATTATCTGAATTTTACTGGTTAAGAAGTTGTAGGTCAAGGAATTGAAATGACTGAGGAGGGACAGAATGTGGGATGTGATCCCAGGTCTTCTTCTTTTTTTTTTTTTTAAAAAAAAAAAAAAAAAAAAAAGATCCCAGGTCTTCTAATTCTAATAGATCCATTCATGCTCTGCTCACCCCTACTCTCTACAGAGTCCCCTTTTACATCAACTAAGTGTTTTTTGGCAGGGCTAAAAGGCAGCCTGTGGCTGTGAGGCCCAGAATAAAGGATATGATGCTTCCCTCTTTGGGATCTAAGGACATCTTTACAGACTCGGTAGCCATTCTACTTAATAAAATCCTCACAACATAGGCGCTCTCTCTCTTTGTGTATTTGCTGAATTTCACTTCTTCAAATTAGACTATAAGCTCCGTGAAGTCATGGGTCAGTTCTGTTTTGCTCACTGTTTATATACAGTGCCACACAGTAAAATGCAAGAGTATACCAACATTTGCTCAAGACTGAATGGATGATTTTTACAACAAAGTTTTTAGATTTACAGAATTATAAATATAGTAATCTTCCCATACATCTCACGTCCAGTTTCCCCTCTTATTAATACTTACATTAATATGGAACATTTGTCCAATTATGAACCGATATTGAGAAGTTGTTATTAACTAAGCTCCAAACTTTATGCAGATTTCCTGTGAAATCTTTATTTTTTACTGTTTTTTTTTTTTTAAAGATTTTATTTATTTATTTGACACTCAGAGATCACAAGTAGACAGAGAGGCAGGCAGAGAGAGAGGAGGAAGCAGGCTCCCCACTGAGCAGAGAGCCCGATGTGAGGCTGGATCCTAGAACACTGGGATCATGACCTGAGCCGAAGGCAGGGGCTTTAACCCACTGAGCCACTCAGGCGCCCCCTGTTTTTGTTTTTACCAAATGTGCTTTTTTTTCTTTTTCAGAATCCACCTACATTACATTAGTAGTCATGTCTCCTTTTGTCTGTGACAATTTCTCAGATTTTCCCTGTTTTGAGGACCCTGATGGTTTTATGGAGCACTAGTCGGATATTTTGTAGAATGTCTTTCAGCTGGGATTGGTCTGGGTTTTTTTCTCATGGTTAGACTGAGCAATGTATCTGAGAGGATGACCACAGAGGTAAAGTGCCATTCTCATTACTATGTCAAGGGCACGTAGTATCAAAATGAAGTCTCACTGCTGATATTAACCTTGATCAGCTGGCACGAGGTGGTATTCATCAGGTTTTTCCACTGTAAAGTTACTCTTCTCCTTTCCAGTGCACTCTTTGGAAGAAAGTCACCGTGTGCCCCACCCTTAAGCAGTGGAGCACTGTGCTGCATCTCTTCAGGATGGGCTAGCTACATAAATTGTTTGGAATTCTCCTCTACTGGAGATTTGTTTCTTGTCCCCCATTTAGATATTCAGTCATTTACATCAGTGTGACCTCATGGATATTTATGCTTTAAGTTAGACTCCAATGCTACATTATTTTGTTTACTACAATCACTCCAACCTTTGCTGTTGGGAGCCCTTTCAGTTGGCCTGATAGCCTATTGCTTTTTATCGCTGAATAATATTCCATTGTATGGATATACCAAAGTTTGTTTATCCTTTCACCTTTTGAAGGGCATCTTGGTTGTTTTCAGTTTTTAGCCATTATGAATAAAGCTGTTATAAATATTCATGTGAAGGTTTTTGTGTGGATATGTGTTGGGTCCCAACATGGAGCTTGAATTCAGGATCCTGAGATCAAGATCTGAGCGGAAATCAAGAGCCAGATGCTTAAACAATTGAGCCATTCAGGCACCCCTGGATGTGTGTTATCAAATCACTTGGATAAATTCTGATGAGCAAAATTGCTGCTAAGGCTATATTAGTTTTATAAGAAACTGCTAAACTGCCTTTCAAAATCGCAATTATATTTCACATCCTTACCAACAATGAATGAGAGTCCTGTTGCTGTACATACTTGTCAGCATTTAGTATTGTTAGTGTTTTGAGTTTTAGCCATTCATTAGTTGTGTAGTATCATGTCTTTGTTGTCAGATGGATGCATTATTCACAGAGAAGTAATCATTCACTCATATCTCCTGCGAATGCACAACTTACAGACCATCTTCTGAACCAAAGCCTTGTTTTAAGTCATTAAGTTGAGGACCAGTGACTTGGTAAATCCCTGTGAAGTCTGGAAGAAGAGAAATCACACCAAGTCTATCTGTGTGATCATTGCTTTATTATTTATTATTTATTTATTTATGCTAATGAAACTAGCTTTGTTGGGTAGACTTTGAAGAACTTGCACTGGCAACAGATATTTTTAAGTTATGAGACTTCAGAAATACAGGCAGGAACAATAGTCATGAGCAAATCTTTGTGGCCAGGCACTTAGGAGAGCTCAGGTAATATGGGGCTATGTTTATGAGGCTGAGGCAGTCATTCTATGTCCAGTCCTGTTAGCTTTGTACTAAGAAAGATGCTACTTCCTGACCCTGCAATTGTATCTTTTTAAAAACCTTCAAGGATTAAAGCAAATCTATGAGACAATGGAGGAAGAAATATACCCTCCTACCTATTACATTTGCTGTTTATAAAACAAAGAGATGGAATAAGAACATTTGCAGGTTACCTAAACTTCTGATCTGGATATTAGAATCTTGACTATAATCCAGTGAAGTTTCATCCCAGTCTAGAAATCTTTTTTACCAGTATCTGGGAGAATTCTTTATCTTGTGTTTTATTAAGAAAATAGAAGAATTAATTGAGAGTTAACAAATCTGTATCATGAAATTAAGTGATATAAACTTTACAGTTAGTTGAGCACAATAATTATAATATATAACAAACTAAAAATCCTTTCCTGATAGTAATTCTGATTCCTCCTTCCAAGGAATTGGCAAAAGCCTCTGCCAGATGTAACCAAGGAAAACAGTGCTGTTTTAGGTCTTTATCCAGGGCCTCACTTGCTATTTTGCTGTGCCTCATAATGCTTGCACCCCAGACTCTCTGTGCAGATAGATGACTTTCTCACAGGTTTCACACTGAATGGCATTAATTTCTTTTTAAATTTCTATTTACAGTTGCTCAAAGTTCAGATGCAATGTCGGGCGTGTAAAGGTGTTTCTTATCTCTAGCCATCTTTGTCATGTAGTTGCTCAGCTAGAGTCAAAGCTCTGAAAGACACTGACTGGGTTCATCTCTCTCTATTTCTCTGCATAATGATCGATGCTGTCATAATGGCCAGGGCATGGATTTTTGCTTTGTGAGGGATGAGAGCTTTGCCCAAATAAATATGACCAGAAAGTGTTCCCCAAAGGCACAGAGCTTGTGAATTCTTTAGGTTGGTGAATTTCCTGGTGTGGCACTTAGAATTGGTGCTGCCAGTCAGCATTTTTTCTCTCTGTCTAGAACTGACAGGGGGTGACCCTTGGTGCCAGGCTCTTCTTAAGAGCAGTATTTTCTAAAAGTAAAGTATGCCAACTTTGCCAAATTACTTTGGGATCTGTAATGTCTGTGTACCTATGTGACCCGAAGACATGAGATAGATCTCAGAAGTTTGGCTACAGGATTTTCTGATTTTATTTTATTCTCTTTAAACAGTTGGGGGACTGGGATGGTAGCAGTCTCAAGGGGCTCTCCTCCAAGGATCTCACCTGCATCAAGGTTCTCAGGTCCTTTTTCTTCAACTTCCTTTTCTATGTTATTCCTCTGAAGACCCTCAGACCCAGGTGATCTAGAGTCCCACTCACACCACCACGCAGCAGCTGCGATGTGGGTGCAGGAAGTAGGTCAGTAGAGAGCGTCAAGAAGAAAGCTCTTGGAAGAGGAGGAAGTGCTTACTTATAAAGCGTGTTTTGAGAGGCTCTAAAAATCCTTTTGACTCCTCTACCCAAATATTTCCCTTCCTAATTCTGTTAAACTGATTGGAATTCCTCAGATTTATCTAATCCCTTGAGCTCAGGCACCAGAATCTATGTAAAGTACAGGTGCTGTTTGGGTTCAGGAGACATAAAGAAATTTAACTCAGATTAATGTATTGGTTAAACTGCAGTAATTTAGCAAGGGAATGAGGTATTCCTGAAGGAACAGAACGTGGTGATGGGAGTTCTGTTGTGGGAGAGCAGTGTTTCTTAGCTGTGCTGCTTATGGACTCCTTAGAGAATATTTCAAAAGCTGTAGAATGTCTCCCCAGAAAAATGTACACACTGCAGAAGGGACTTTTGTAGCTGGACATGTTCAAAAAACAAAACTAGATAAAAACTTGGGAGAGACAAAATTTTGCTTGCGAAACCCTATGAGGTATGGTCTAAGTGGTTTTAAAACATTTTGCTCTTCATTATTTGTTAAGCATATTGAAGTTTGATTACCATTGATGCAAACCAAAAGTGAAATAAAAGGAATACATATATTCTGCTGTGTTGCCCTTTCCAATATTCTGCCTTTGAAGACCCTCTTAGTCTCTGGAGGAGAAGGAGGGACAGGTATAAATTCTAACGAGAAGAAGGCATAGTCCATTCTGGTTTTTACTGTTCAGCCACAGTAATCCTAATACATGATAATACATTGGTTTGGGGTTAAAGATTAAAAAAAAAAATAGTGACAAGCTTAGGTTCTAAAGTCAGAATAGGAATTAAATTTGTACAAAATGGGGCTCCTCTGTACACACAAAACTAACTCCTGATTTGGAGCATTTGTTATTTCAGGTGGTTGAGAGGGTGGGACGCAGAGCAGCTGGGAAGGGGGTGGAGACTCGGGGCAAAGAGAACAGGGTAGGGAAGAGAGAGATGGAGAGGATTGTGTTAAAGACCCTTGTGGACCTGGATTTGTCCTTAGACATGGCCCAGCTGGAGACTTTTCTCTTTTTTAAGATTCCCTTTGCTCCCTCTTTTGCATGCCTGCCTGCACCCCTCCCCCATGTACCCCTCCCCCATGCACCCCTCCCCTCAACTCCTTTCTCTCTCCTGTCTGTTCCAGCACTCTCCTCTGGCCTTTTAGCACTCAGCAATGAGGCCCTCAGGAAGTTTGCGTTTGGATAAGGGAAAAGCATAAAACAGCCTTATCACTACATCCCTGATTCCTCTGGGGTTTATTGTTATTAATTTTGTTATGCAATTTTTCTGTGAGGCAGCTGTGTTTTCAGCTGGAGAAAAATTTGTGACCTTAAGGACAGAAAGAAAAAAAAAAAAAAAGATGTCATCAAGAAAGGAGAATTTTGAAAGTCAGGATTTCTTTAAATAACATTGATCTGGAACCAGTTGCCATCTTTTTCTACAAAATCTTGCCTGGCTATATAGAAGGTAGATAGCCATTCTTTCTGGTCTGATGATTTCCCATTTCTTTTTTGGCACAGGGTAATGAACGACAAACTTCCTTAGTGTCTGGTGAGACCATTCATTTATTCCCCTTTTAAGCAAGACCAGAAATCTGTTAGTTAGGAAGTTAATTTGTTGTTTAGGAATTCTGGCCATTGCAAAACTGCACTTTGTATTAGTAGGTCGAAGCACATCTCTACCTCTGATCCTATATCCTCATTTGATAGAAAATAAAAGGTCATACGATTTATTTTTTTTGTTTACTGCCAAGATCAAATGAGATAGTATATGTGAAAATTCCAGTCATAACTTAATACATGCAAACAGCTCTGTGCAAGTTAGTTACAGTTTCCTTCTCTCCATGAGTACTCCCATTCTCCACCTGTTTCTATTTCTGTCAGAGCCCAATGCCTACTGCCCAGAATCCTGGCAGGCGGCAATAAAATATAGGACACGTGTGTTCATGTTTAAGCGCCTGCGAGCTTCTACGGTGGGCATGGAGTAGTACGCAGCTAGCTCGTTATTCATTGTGGTAGATTCCTCCACCTTTAAGTTGTATTTCTCTGCTTAAAATCTGACAGGTGTTACAGAGATCTTTCCCCACCTGATTGAGATAGAAAATTCATGCCATCCATAGCAACCTTATCTAATCTGACAATGACATGATTTTTGTCGTCAAGCAGCTAGATGTTTAAATTTCTTTCTCAAGTGTAGTTAGGCTGACATGCAGGATCCATGAAGCCAAAGATTTTTGTCTGTTCTTTTCATGGTAAAATCCCAATAACTCAGCGCCTGACGATGCGTGATGCATAGTGTGAACTCAAAAATATTTGTTGTTGTTGTTATTTTTAAAGATTTATTTGTCAGAGAGAGAGAGGGAGAGTGAGCCAGCACAAGCAGACGCGTGGCAGGCAGAGGGAGAAGCAGGCTCCCTGCAGAGAGCCCAGTGCGGGACTGGACCCCAGGACCCTGGGATCACAACCTGAGCCGAAGGCAGATGCTTAACAACCGACAGAGCCACCCAGGTGATCCTCAAAAATATTTGTTGAATAAATGAGTGAATAAATAGATGAGTGCTCTTGTTCCAACAGTCTAACGAAAGAGCCAACCCAGGCTTTGCCACTCTAGAATATCTGAGAATCTCTATTCTTAGAGGAGTACTTAGACGAAAATGTTTTTGAGAGCTTGGTTTGCATCTGGCATTGTGTTGGGCTTTGGAATTTGATGGTTAACAAGATAGTTATGCTGCCTGCCATCAAATGAGCATCTACTTTAGCAGAGAAGAGATATTGTATTACAGAGTGAGTACTAGAGGATTGGCTTTTATGGGGAAAAAAAAAAGAAAAAGAAAAAAAAAGGTACAGAGCCTCTTGGTGCACAGCAGGGGGCCCAGCATTAGAACCAAGGCAATATTCCCAAAGCAAGCATAACAGAACATGAAAACATCTTGAAAACTTAAAAAAAAAAAAAAAAAAAAAGTATTTCCAATGACAGGCAGTATTAGTAAAGGCCCTGTGATTAATTAGCTGGATCTTTCCTGGTGCTCGGTCTCATTCTTGGGATACAGAGGGAGACGCGTAGTTACCGCTGCAATATTTCCTGTGTGGATATGACCTTGAGATGCAGCTAAAGAATCAAGCCCAAACAGGGCAGCAAACAACTTGTTCTAAAATTCTTCTTTTGAGGAAACATCTGTCTCTCTTTCAGGATGCCAACCATCACATGGGTCTCCCAGCTTTAGCATATTTTTCAGCCATCTGCAATGTTTGCCTCCCACACACACGGGCTTAGTCACTGCACACAAACACACACCTCTGCCCAAACTTCAGTATCAAGCTTTACTATGAGAGACTGAAAAATCTCCTAGGAACCACCTTAAAGCTTCATAGCCCATGCACATTTTCCCCCCAAGAGTATTGTGTGGCTACTTTGTTTATAATACATTTATCACTTTTAAGCTCTTTTGAATGTAAGGGAAAACACAGGAGAGAGTCTGTTTCGGTTTTTTGGATATTATTGATTTCCCTGACTTCAAGGTAACTGATAGAGTCACAGGATGGAAGAAACCCCGAGATACCCTTTGGTTTCACTTCCTACTAGGCAATCAGGGAGCCTACCCTTACATGGAAACTGTAACTCAGTGTCTTCTCACTTTTAAGTCAACTGGGCGTGGGAGCAGATGAAATTCCATAGGTTCCTATGGTCAATTATTCCAGAGTTACAAAAATTTCTTTTACATTTAGCTAAAGTTTTTCCCATAGCCTCTACAAGTAAGTGCCAAGTTTCTGTAAAAGGACTCGATGTAATTAAGAACTAAGATCTGGGTTCAAATTTGACCCCTGCTTTACATGAATTGTGTGATTTGAGACCAGTATGGGACCATTTTGTATCCTAGCTTCCCCCTCTGTAAACTGAGGAACACAGTACTCCTCTCTGGAGGGTATGTGACCGTGGCACATGGGTCTAGTTTTCCTCACAGGATGAATTTTGATAAATAGTGATTATTCTTATTGCTTTGTATAAAGTATCTAATAAGAATAACTTTGGGAGCAGGAACTATGACTCGTTTGGTTTTGTATCACTCACAGTTCTTTGATAATATTGTGGATATAATAGAATTATGCATAAATGATTAACAAAAAAGTAAGATAGTACGTGTAGGAAACAACTTGCTTTTCTATTAACTAGCTCCGTGACAGAGCAAATCATTTGCACTTCTTGAACCTTAGTTTCTTCATTTGTAAAATGGTTGTTTTATAAACAATGCTTTATAAATGAATATTTATGAGTATCTGTTCTGTTCTATCCAAACTCTAGAAAAGGAGGTAAATTTCTGGACCTATGAAATATTTTTTATTAATGACCTGATTTTTTTTTAAACTCTCAGTTGTTTCATATAAGTACCTTTAAAAACATCTTTGAGAGGAGGTATTAGAAACATTGTCATCCTTTCTTGGTTAGATTCAAGATGAAAAGAGGTAAATACTGAGTTCCTGTTCATTTCGGTATTACTTCACGGTCAGCACAGGACCAGTGTTAATGGTTTTTTCCACTGGTTACCAAGTGAAAGTGGCAGTGGGGGAAAGAGGTGAGGGAGCAAACTCTAGAATGATTTCATTTCATTTGGTGTTCCGGTGACTAATGGCTTCAGCTTTCTCCCTGGAGTGTTTCCAAAGCTCTTTGCTAGATGTTCACCTTGACTCTGTCCAGTATTCTCAACCTCAGCTAAGTGAAATTCCATTTTATGACAGCAAAGAAGCTGAAGAAATGCAGCTTATAAAGCCTGGGCATAATTCTACTTAGAGAGATAATGATAAATTCACACTTATATTAATTTAGCTCTATTGATTTCTTTGCTTAGAATTTTAGGTAGATCAGGGATAGAGGTATGTGATGGGGAAAAAGGTGATAATTCCTTGTGGGGGGGGGTGTTTCTTAAACACTCTTCAGAGTTTCCTCTTACACCTTGCTCTTTTCTGGGGTTCTAAAGGTTCCGACATGAATATTAATGGTAAGAAAATGAATCTTTTTGTCAGTTTCACCGAAGGCCCTATGAATTCCCAAAGAGCACAGTAACCTTCAATTAGGTGTATAAACCATGAGGTAGAGTATGTCAATCCCAGCATAATCTTCTCATCTGATTCACTAAACTGTAAATTTTATGGTTTTCCCAATATATATGCCAATGTTGACTATTATACATATTAATGATACATAAATATTAGTGATGCATAAATAGAGAAAGGGAAGCAAGACTATATTTCTTAGAGTATAGACTTACAGGACCTAGTTATGTGATGGTATTCTATACTGGAATTACGCACTATTTATTTATTTTGATGGATAAGTGGCATTCCTTAGATTTTTGGGTAGGCTACCTTGTAATATGAGAAAACTTTCTGTCCAACTTCAAGTTGATTGATAAAATCAATGAGAATAAAATTCAGGTTAGTTGGTACAGTTTTACACTTTGCTTTATTAGTACTGGATTCATACCTTTATATTCAGCAGTTTATTTTGTGCCAATGACATCAACAAAAAGAAATCCAAACCCAAAGGAAATTTCCATGTGAAATCAAATAACTGTAAATGAGTTATTTCTTCTTAGCTTTCTAAATTCTATGCCAGTGATTCCATCAGATATAGAGCAAAGAGTCTTTCCTTTGAGAACTTCCTTTCCCACAAACTGATTAAAATTATACAAGCCAGGAAATCCTTTTAGTACAAACCAGGGCAAATTGATATGAATAAAAATAAGGTAAAATGAAAACAGTGGGTAGAGTCTGACATATTTATTTGATAAAACATCATAGTTATAAATGGCACAATACAATTCAGATTCAACTAAAATTTATTTAATAACATTATCATATATCTTATTTAATGTTTACATTAAACTTATGAGGTGGCTTTCATTATTCTCTCTCTTTCCTGAAGACAAGGAAATAGATGCAGAGAGAAATGAAATAAGAGCCTCAAACAAGAACTTAGTATGTGTGGGAATCCAAATTTGATTCTCATGTCATCTGACTGTAGGCCAGTGGTTTTTCTCATTTTGCTCATTTCTCATCCTTTTCTCACTCAGCCAATCTGATGATTCCTGCCCATCAATAGCACTGTTCTTCTCTGGGGTGTGAAGGTGGGAGATTTTCCCTGGGGTCCCATCAGAATCTCTGTGTGGGATGATATGTGTAGTTTGGAAAAGATGCCGGAGATTATTCTAGTTCCCTCTCACCTGCCCTGACTGACATTCTCTGCATTATCCCACACTGCATCATGATGGTTTGATTTTAGTCTATTGACTTTAGAGCTTCTTTCAGATTTTCTATTTAATAGCTCTGTAGAAAGTGTTCCTTCCTCCCACAAATTTACCAGGCAATTACTTTCATGGAATATTTCTGGGTTAGCATATTTCCTTCTTCCAGAAACAAATCTTGGATTGTGTGGGACAAGGAACTCTTACGATGGAGTTAGATTAAGGCTTTATCAGGATAAAACACTACTAATTCAGAGGTTACTGTATGAAGCTAGAAATCTCTCCTTTGTCACATCTTTGCATTTCTCGTGTAGTGAAAGTCTTTGACTTTGCCTATGGTGGCTCAATGAATAGGCATCGTTCCAATTAAGCTCACTCTGATACCCAAGGCTCAAATGTTCCCTGACATACTTCCAGGGTGAGGATTTAATTCCTGTCTCCAACCCCTACCTGCGGGTCCTGTATTTCCTGGCCAGTATTCTGTCTAGTTTTCCTTGAGGCTCTCTCCCTGAGCCGTGCTCAGCATCACCTACCATCTTCCCCTCCTCTATGGTACTCTGGCATTTCAGCAAGCTACATCCATTCTTAATATCCTATTGTGTGTTTAACTGGTTGATTTTTTCTTTCTTCACAGTCTCCTCCAAGGAATACTTGTAAAAACAAAGCAAAACTCAATAGCAAAATAAAGTGGTAAGTTTTGTGATATTAAGCTGGGCATAGGACAACACAATATTTGAGGGTTAGGGCCATGGAGCTCACTAAATTGTGCCCTTAGCTCCCTGGAAATAATAATATCAAGTTGCTGAATTTAATTTCAGGCTTTCGGACAGAGGCTGTATGTTCACATAGCTTTAGGCTCAGTCTTTGGGACTCACTCTGCCTGCTAAAAGGGACATTTCCTCTTTCTCTTTGCATTGGTGGTTTCAGTATCAGAAGGATATTCTTTTAATAAAAAGATTTTATTTATTTATTTTACAGAGAGAGAGAGAGATCACAAGCAGGCAGAGAGGCAGGCAGAGACAGAGAGGGAATAAGGTTCCCTGCTGAGCAGAGAGCCCAATGTGGGGCTCGATCCCAGGACCTTGAAACCAGAACCCGAGCCAAAGGCAGAGGCTTAACCCACTGAGCCACCAAGGTGCCCCCTCAAAATGATATTCTTTTAAAATTACTGGAACAGTCTTTACAGGTTTTACTTGAGAGAAAGGAGCTGTTACTTTTCATACAAAGGAAACTGCAGAAGCCAAACCTGGGTGGACTCTTCACAGCTGTGGCCTTGGTTGTTCTAAAACTCTTGTTGGAGCAGCTGGGAGCTGATGACTCAGCTTCTAACCTCAGATTTTAAGTGAAAAGAGACAGCCGCATATTTTACATATTAATCTCCATCTTTCTATTACTTTTAGTCTGCACTCTCCGGGCTCTAACATTTGTGGACGTTGAAGTAAATGAGCCCCCAAATGATAGGATTTGAGCCTCTGTCAAGATATCTGAAATCTTACCCTGAGAGACTGATTCATGTTCCTGGGACTCTCTTCCAGAGTCGCATATAGAAGTGTAAACACCATTGGGAGATACAGTGTTTAAAGCCTTATACTTTTTTTGCACTTAAAACCACCTTAAGGCAATGTCAGTCCACACCTGAGGGATTATTCACTGACAACCAGCTGAAAGCAAAATCATAGGTAAAACAGCGATTCTCAGAATCAGTATGCCAGGGAATGGTGCTAAAAATAAACTAAACTAAACAAAGCAGGGATACACTCTGACAAGCTCACACCTTTTTGTCCTTCATATGTGGGTAATCAGCATTCCATTCCAAGAGACTTCGGCATATTCAATCATAGACGTATACTATACGTCGTGTTAGAAATTAACAATAGTGAACATTAGTCTCTGATAGTAGACAGATGAGAATACATATTAGAATGTGGAATACTTTCTCAGCAACCAGTGAAAATATAATCACAAAGTTGGATATGTATTCATCTCTCGAATAGACAACTGATATTTTTGCTTTTGTTAGCTAGTTGCTCATTTGGATGTTTGTGGCCCATCTCCCTTCCTTGGAGAGATGAGAAGGGCTTCCCTAGACAGGATGGGAAGGAGAGAAAAACATCCTCTCAGTGTAGAGGGTATGTGGACCCAGAATGGGACTGCTCAACTGAGTCTAAGAGCATGCTGGCCAGAATACTGGGGCATGTCTTACTCTGTCATCTAATCAGAACCAACCAGAAGTAGAAGTTGGGAGGAGTTTAGACCGAGAAGATGAGAGCAGGAGGAGCAGGTTGTCTTCAGTGAGTTTTGGGGACAAATGATATACATTGAGGAATGGGGCCTGGAGTTGAATCTTTACACACTGCTGCTACTTATTGCTCAGTAGGCTAGATCCGTTCCTTGGGCCTGGGCTGGGATGGATCTGTTCTTGTCTTTTTCCGTGTGCGCGCGCGCGCGTGTGTGTGTGTGTGTGTGTGTTGAATACTTCCTGTGACCTCCCTGCTAGGTCTTGTGAATATAAACACAACCATTGATTATGCTTACTATTAAACACTGTGATAAGTGCTTTGCACATATTACTCATTTTGTTCTCACAAATATCGCATTAGAGGAATGTTATCTTTGTTTTACATATGAAGAAACAAGTCTAATGATGCCAGGAAACATGCCCAAGGTTACTTGGGATTTAAATGGTAAACAAGAAAATTAAATTCAATTTTTTTCTTTCTCTAAAATTTATGGTCTTAGCTACCATAGTTTAGAGCTGGCTATATCCTTGATATTCATGAAATAAAAGAATTCAAGAATTTCCATAGCATGGTTGGGTAATTAAAATTAAGCTCATTGACATACTGGATAGTGAGGAGCCCCTAGAAGCAAAGAAAAAATTACTCATTCTTTGGTTTTGCTTATGCTCCCACCCATCCTCCTGTCTGCTGTGCTATGAGGACAAGAGAATACATGTTATGGGGTTAACGACTGAATTCAGAGCTCTCTCACAAAGGTAAGCTCCTACAAAGAATTATACAGAACAGAATGAAAGAAGTTTTAGAGAAGAAAGGATTAAATAAAGAAAAAGTTCCTGTCAGGTCCAAGGCCCTATTCTTGGTGCTGTGTGCCATGGGTAAATCTCATGTCACTGCTTCCCCCCTACCCCCCGGAACTTAAAAGCCTGCTGGCAACATCATCCCAAAGCATGATACAACTTATAGAACCAGGAAAGAATTACATACTTAAACTTGTAAGAGGTGCCACTAGGGAGTTTCACTGATAATTGGTATTGACCATGTGTAGTATGAAGAACTGCAAAGACTGGCAAGAAAGCTCTCATGGTGGGGCAGGTGGCTCAGTGGGTTAAAACCTCTCCCTTCAGCTCAGGTCATGATCCCCAGGTCCTGGGATGGAGCCCCGCATTGGGCTCTCCCCTTAGCAGGGAGCCTGCTTCCTCCACACTCTCTGACTGCCTCTCTGCCTGCTTGTGATCTCTCCCCCTCTGTCAAATAAATAAACAAAATCTTAAAAAAAAAAAAGCTTTCATGGAGAGAGAAAAACACCCTTAACTAGTCCTTGAAAGATAGACAGGTTTGGGCTATGTGCTGAGGCCAAGACAATGGGAATGGAATGGGCAAAACCATGGGAAACAATATAGGACATGGTGAGGAACTGTGTCTGGCGTAGACTCCATGCAGAGGACTGGCGGCAGAGAAGCCTGAGAAAGTGGACTAAAGAAAGTGGACTAAAGTCTGGGCAGTAAGAAGAAATCTAAAACCCTCCTTGTGAATCTCCAATACACTCTTCTTTCCAAACTTCAAAGCTGACCCTTCCTCCTTCTTTCTTTACCCTATGGTCCAAGACACACTTGTCCAACTGATGCTTATAAATATAGGAAGTGGCCCTGGGCTTTCAAAGCTATGGGCTTTGGAATGCTTGGCCCTGAGGATGTGGTGGCTGTGAGGCAAGCAGTGGGGCAGATACAGTAGGGGGCGCTCTGTGACCAAGACAGGAAGAGCCAGCACCCCATGACCCGGCAAGGTCAGACTTTAGTTCCACCCTTCCTTAACTCTGAAGTGAGGAGATCCCAACCAGATAAAGGTATCACCATGCCTTGGTTAGTGTTATTTCTTACAGCTCCTAAAGACAATATTAAAGTTCCTTTTGGCAGATGAAATTGAGAGTTGCAGTAAAAGCTCTTGATATTCTGTCCAGATGTCAAGCAGGTGGTAGTCTTTCAAAGAAAAACAACTTGCATGCCCATTGAAAGTCCACTTTCTTTTCAAGTGCTGAGGTTTTGTATGACATTACTAAACTTTATGGCAATAAGTAAATAAATAATAATCAGTAATCACAGTCCTTTCTCAGAAGTGCGAAGAAAAGTCTGTTTCTATTGGAAATGGATCTTGGGAATATTTAGAATAGAAGGTTCATTGTAGGTGGGGCATGAGGTGTTTTCACTGGTATGTTGCTATGGTAACATGTATTCTGTGGCCTATTCCTTGACCCAGTGGAAGAAGAGTGCTGGGCTCAGGGCTTGACACAGACTAGGGACTCAGAATATAGTGAATTGAGCATCCACTCTCTCCATATTTTCTGTTCAAGAAAGCAGGATATTTATATTTGTCCACTTTTCCTTCACTTTTTATCCCCTGAAGCTGGCAGCAAAAATATCGAGGGCTAAATGGAAGCATTAGGGCCACTTAGGGCAGCCTTGTGATCTTTGGCTTTTCGGAATCAGTGGATTCCCTTTTCTTTACTCTTTTCCTAGTCTTGTAAATGCTGTGATGCTCTCTAGCGACGATGGCTTCACGCTCCTCCATTCTACGGGCTCTATTGCCTCATCATTGTCCTCCACCATTAAAGCAACCCTGTTTCATGCCTGTGATAACCTAATATTTCAGTTCTTCTAGTTCTATGGTGACTTCAAAGTGTTTTAAAGTTCATAATTACATTTGTACTTGTGCAACTACTTGACCCAAATCTAGATTTGGGTCAAGTTTAAAATATGTTTGCTGTATTCAAGACCCCTTACTTGTTGATACAAAGATGTTTGTGTAGACGCTGAGAGCTAAAAGTGTTCTCCCCTTTCCCCCAATTACATTCTAATATTACACTTCTTTAACAAAGAGAGTGAAGAATTTCAGGCTCATGCCTGGCTGATGAAGGTGACGATTTGGGGGTAGGTAGGTCATTGAGTTCTGGCAAATCACACTGTCTTTGAGGAGAGTTATATATGGCAACCAGATCTCCTGGGAGCCTTCTTCTGTAGCTCTGTGATCCTCCAGTAAGTAGTGTGGCATACCCAGATAGAAATAATCCTGCTGAAGCAACATTCTGGAAGGGCTGTTGCTAATGTTGTTTACTCCAATCACCAGAATCTTGGTTTTGATTGTTCGCTGGGCACATTCAGTCCAGCTCATTTATTCATCACAGTATTTGCTGGGGAGTTTCACATTGGTTCTTATGATGAACACAAAAAGGATTAAATGAGGATAATTAAACTCATATCAAAGAATGTACTACGTCCAAGTTCTGCATAGTTAACAGCAAATGAGCACAGGCACACATGAAACTACAAATAGCATATACTCAAGCCATCACAGGATCTTAACTCATTAGAGACCTGGCAATAGATTTAGCCAGAAATGCCTGGCAATAGACCTGGCAATAGATTTAGCCAGAAATGCCAAAGGGAAATATCTATGCCTGATCTATGTATAGGTCTCCATATTTCCTCCTGCTTTTCTTCTAATACTAAGACCTGTGTTCTATGTGGTATGCTATTCTTAATATAGGAATGTTTCTCATAGCTCTGTATTGGGATGGTTACTTCTTGAATCTGAGTTCTTAAACTACTGAGGATTCTTAGACTCTGTCAGCAACTGCTTGGAGTTCACACTTTAAGATGAGTTTCTGTCAGCTGTGTTTCTTTAGCTCTAACTATTCCTCTCCCTAAGTACTGCTACTGCTGGGTCTGTCTAAGGCTGGAACCTCTGGAGATTTTTCCTTCTTTCTTTCTTTCTTTCTTTTTTTTTTCTTCAGTCAGTTTATAGCACTGGTCACCTTGGGAATGACTTAACTCTCTCTTATGTCTCGCTTCACTTTTTTCAACCCTCCCACATAGTGGAAGCAGTGTATATAGTTATATACACAACTCTGGCTTTTAATTGAGGAGACAACCACATCCAAGTCAAGAACTCCCCAGAAGGGCACCTGGGTGACTCAGTCAGTTAGACGTCTGCCTTTGGTTCAAGTCATGATCCCAGGGTGCTGAGATCGAGTCCTGGATCGGGCCCCTAGCTCAGTGGGGGTATCTGCTTCTCTCTCTACTCCTCCCTTCGGCTTGTGCTCTCTTTCTCTCTTTCAAATAAATAAATAAAATCTGTGAAAGGCAAACAACAATAACAACAACAACAACAACAAAAACTACCCAGAAGTCTTTGCCATCATAAAGGTGTTATTAACTTTGGGATAATTACGCCATCTTTCTATGTGTGTGTGGAGGTCTTTAACCACTTTTTGCCTGTTAAATTATGCAACCCAAGATCTTTCTTTGTCCTTGGGTACTCATCCTGATTCTTGTGTTGAGGATAAGACAGCAAGCAATGTAGCCTGTGGCACACTCTGCTGAATGTTGTAGCCATTTTTCTAAAGGGAAACCAGTACAAAGAAAACAGGCAGTACTGCTAAAAGCAACAAGCTGTGAATTGTGGGATAGGTCAGAGAGAGGAGAACAGCTTTTTCCCACAGAAAGAATGCAAGTCCTGAGAATATCCCGTCCCTTATAAACTCTTCACTAGCTTAGTAGCTGTTTGCTGGGTACCCGGGTAGTAGAAGTCAGTGAGGTTTTAGGCTTACCCCATCTCCACACATAACCAAGCTGCATCGGTTTTCCTACGTTCTTTCTCTGAAGGCTGTGGTTGAAACTCGGGTGGTCATTACTGTTTTGGGTTAGAGGTTAATTTCTGAACTGAATTGGGGATCACAGAGTCAGAGGAACTAATGACAGGTTATAGTTTTTGTTGAACTGTTAAACGTGTTTATCACTTGAGCACCATTGTTTAAGAAATGCCATGATTCAAGTTGATATGAAAATGTGTGTATTTCAGTATGGTTAAGTCTGTATGTGTATATCTGTGTGTCTGTGTCTGTGTATGTCTCTCTGTGTGTCTATATTCACATGATTCTTTCCTCAGCTGTTAAAGACTTACCATGATTCCCTGCTTTCTTCCCTCCAACAAACAATCATCATTATGTATTGAATCAACTGGAAATAACTGAGAGTAAGGCTTTATCTTATTATTACAATAAATCAGGTCTACTAGAAAGATGTTGACTTGGTAGGTCTGGGCATTTCAGTCTTTGAGTTCCCTAAAAGTTGGAGGTTTTTACAAATCAAAAGAGTATTGACTCTGGGTCCTGAGATTGCTTTTCTGTTTAGGAGCAGGACAGATGAGGAAGAATACTCCCTCTTATAAACATGTTTCTCCTGGTTACTGCTTGAGTGAGTGGCTTGAACATTTGGGTTCTTTTTATAGGGAAGTTTTTCTTAATTGGAGGGAAGGAAGTTAAAATGCCCCTAAGAATGGAGGCTGCTTTGTATAGCACTTAACACAGCAGCATAAAGGTGCTCAGGATGTATTTGCTGACTAAGTGATTGAAAAGTCAGCTCTAATCTGCTGCTCGACTCCTTTCTCTATTAATAAAAACAAATGTAATCCTGGCACAGAAACTGTAATCTGGAAATGGGTTTTAGAAATCCACTCTACTGAATAAATGGGCCATTAAAGCCCATCATTATCAAGGTTAAGAAAGTACATTAGATGAGACCGAGGTGGGAACTGAAGGGGAGGGAGAGATGTAGTTAACTCTTTCAAGATATTAATAGAAAAAAAATTTGCCTCTAAGTTTTGATCTGCCTAATATTCTTACCGACAGACTAAAATATTATAATGTCTGGAAATTGTCAAGAACTGTGAAAGGTTGAGATTCTACTCTACTTGTAATCTAATACATTAGCCTGCTATGGCTTCATAGATACTGGCAGAAGACACAACACTTCTGGGTCAGAGACAGATAACTTTATTACTCAAAGAATTAGCAGAGTATCTGAATTTACTTGTGGCAGTTTGCTGAGCTCCAATTCCTACAAAATGCCACAGAGAGAACCAGGTGCTACCTGCAGATTGCATGGCAAGAGAGGAAACCTGAATTGGGGAACCCAAAGCCATTACAATGGATAGTAAGTTGGCCTACCCTTTGCTTTGGAAGGAACACTGCATCTTCCAAGGCTACTTTCTATACAAACATTCTTGGTTAGATAGTCCAAAACAAAGGGAGCCATTGCCTCTTCTCGTGAGATGTGCAGAAACACGAGAGTCCCATGGAGAAACTGTCTTGAAAGAATGTGGTATCCATGCCCAATGCGTGTTCTCTTTTTTCCACTACTATTTCCAGACCACTATATTAATTATCAATTATTAATTAATTAAGTAATTGATGCAATGGTTTTCACTGCCTCCAGTCTCTGCTCTGAAGCTAGGCTTGGAATTACCCTGGGTATCTTTATTTTCCTTGAGTCTCAACCATTAAGGATTCCCAGGGCTCTTTGCAATCAAGAAAGATGACAAATGAAGTAGGTCTCTGGTAGGAGGAAATAACTTTTTCTGGGGCCAATAGTGACCCATGATGGACCTAGACAAAAGGAAGAGAGAATAGATAGGAGAGAAGAGAATACAGTGTGGGAATGATGGGCAAATGAAGGATAAAAAAGAAAGGGAGAAGACATTTCCCTTCGTAATAAATGGACTGTGTGTTGTGGGGAAGAGAAATAAAAGTGAACAGTTATCTGACAGAGATTGACAACCACTGTTTATGACAAGCAAATAGGAGAGCAGAAACAAGAGAGAAAGAGAAGGAGAGAAAAAAAAAAGGAGAAGGGGAAAATTTATCTGCATTAATTAAGATTTTTCCTTGAGAATTGCTATCTACCATTTCTAATAGAATCAAGGGCAGTTATTTAGCATCTATTTATGAAAAGTAAAGCAATGAGTCATAGCACACTGGTAAGGCTAAGGCCCCAGAGGAAATTGTGTGGGTAGCAAAGAAATCAAGCTTTCATATATTGAACTAGCTGTGAAAGATAAAGATACTTGAAAAAAATTCACTCTATTTAGTATCTTGAACAATTTAAGGAAACTTGAGAAAATACATTATGTAAGTAAAAGGCAAATGTTTGATGGCTTCAATTTACCAAGAAACTTAAAATAACCCAGAATTTTCTATAAGTGAGAATGGGGACTTCACCAGCACCAGCTGACTTTGATTGTGAGTGGTGCCTATATCCACAAGGCATCATCTTGACTGAACTTCTTAATCTTCTCAACATACATCCAAGTAAACCTCTTTAACAGCAGAGGAAACACTGGCACAAAAGATAACCTGCTCATCAGTGGACCAAAAACAGGAACCAAGTCACCTGACTCTGAACCCAGATTTTGACCTACAATGTTAAACTGTAATGGAAAATAATAAAGTAGAAAAGCAAGGAAGAATACAAGTCATTTCTTCCTCTCTCTTTGCCCAAAGTTGACCCTCCTCTCTAATGAAGTGGGAGATCATATAACATAATGTAGTGGGGTTACATATAATATGTAACTGTTTTCCCACTGACTCACAGAAGTGCTTCATACAAGGAACAACAGCAAAGGCAAACATATGTATGAGTGAAGGAAATGTGCTCTTCAAGTGGGCAGAGATGAGCAGCCTACCCTTGGGTTCTTTCTTCCAAAAGGACTTCGGTTTGTAAAAGGCAGAAAAAAAGAGCTTTCTAAAGAAGTTACCCTTAACAATATTTTTGGGTTCTTAAATTCTAAACTTTTTTTAAAGAAGCTGAAATTCCTTATGAAATACTGTGGTCTTTCTTATCATCATTCAAATGATTCACTGGAAAAATTCACTGCCATACTGGAAATTTGTTGAGCTCGAGGCCCAGCTTTCCTGAAGAATAGCTACATGGTCTTGTACCAGTCCTGGAATCCATGCAGAGGATGAGATAATGGCATGAGAGCGTCAAGTTCTAGACAAATGAAAATAATCATTATTATTATGTAAGTAGCATCGCAAATCCATCTTCCTTTCCTAAGGAGATGATGACTTATATTAGCTCCATGCAGAAAAATTCTAGCCAATTTTCTTTTTATCTCTCACCGTCAACATCCCAACACTGGTCTTATCTAGCACAATGCCATTCTTCTTCTTTTTCCCTTCTTCTTCTTTCCTCTCCTTCCTCCCCCACTCCCCCTTCTCTTCCCCCTCCCCCTTTCCCTCCTACTTCTTCTTCTTCCTCCTCTCCCTCCTCCCCCTCCTCTTCCTCCTCCTCCTCCTCCTTCTTCTTCTATCTTCATCTTCACCTTCTTCCTCTCCTCTTCATCCCTATTTCCTCCTGTAGAGTACAAATATTACTTTTATGTAGATATTGTTCAATGATTATCTTTCCATTCTGTGTGTTCTCTATGTGTTGATCCTATAAATATTGGTTGTCACAGAGTGTAAATCTCCCAAGGGCATCGAATCTGTTATTGTGAGCACTGTCTACATAAGTGACAAACACAAGTAGGTGTTGGAAAATACTTTGTGTTACCTTGAAGACAAGGTTGACGCTGATAATGATGGTAACCTTTTTCACAGTTTACTCAAAGTAAGGAAAGTGGTAAATTTATTCCCAAAAGCCTTAGAAAAATAGCCTCAGGTACAGTCAAATTTATGGAGATAGAACAAAAGTAGAGGGGAAGAAAGGAAGAAAGAAAAAAAGAAAAGCGCGAATGCCTAGACTTGCCCTTTTTAGTGTATGGAGAGCATTTCCACTTATACATTGCATCATTATGTGAAATTCAACATGCCTTAAACCAAACTCTCTATATCTCCTCTCAAAGCATCCCTCCTGATTAGCATCCCTATTTCAGATTTATTCTTACAGCTTTCTAAGCTCAAAACCCCTGAGTCATTTATTACTGCCTCCTCTTCCACACACTCATATCCAATCAGTAATCAAGTCCTGTTGTTTCTGCCTTCAAAATAATTTCCCTATCTTTCCCTTTCTGTTACCATGGATACCATTGAATCTCTCTTTCTCTCTCTTTTTTTTCCCTTCATGCCTGGACAACTGCAGTAACTTCCTGAGTCTCTTGGCTCCAATCTATCCTGCATACAGCTGCTCTGGAATAATCTCTTTTGTCATGTCACACTGCTGTCCAAAAACCTTCAGTGGCTGCTCACCGTTGTCCTTTAAAGTCCAAATTCTTTATAGTAACTTGCGAGGTCTTCAATAACCTGACCCTATGTAAAGGATCCCGGCTAATGTACATCACGTCTTTGTGCAAAATTGAGAAAGGGACCCCTTGTGGGCTGCTTGGAGAGCGAAGCAAGCCTTTGTGTGAACTACAAAGGGTGGTTGCATACTCAGGGTGCTTTCTCTCTGCTGTAGGTTACACTGTGCCCTTGGAGAACAGGGCACAGGCTGTTCTTCAGCCCCCAATCACTCAGAGGTCCTTGCCAGTCACAACCTCTATGGCCCTTGGCAGGGTCCTGCAGCTTTCCTATTCAACCTGCTTTCTCTCTGCTCCTAGGCTTAGGTCTCCTCTCAGGCAACTTTGTTTTCTTTGAACATGCTCTTCTTAATTTCACCAGTGTACCTTGACTCGTGTTTTTTGCATTTCCTGAAATATAATTCTGCTTCCTCATAGCTGGATAACACCTGCTCACCTTCAAAAATTACCTTCCCCATTACTCCTCTGGGAAGTTTTTTCTAAATCCACAGTTGAAAAAACTGACCTTCTTTGTTCCCATCACACTGCGCATACTCAGTCACATGAGGAATGGGTCAGATTGGGTAACCCTCAACTTGGAGGGGACAAAGTATGTACTTTTCAACTTCTTGGTCACTGACTTCATCTTGCCCTGGAGTTTTCATTCTGGCAATGCTGGAAAACCTTAAATTTGCCCATTTCAAGGCAGCCCTGTCTCTTCTGGATAATCAGAGTCTGCAGAGAAGTCTCTAACTTCTCTCTCAGGGGAGTTGGTGGAGTCTGAGCAGGGGGATATTTGTGTGAACTAATGCAAGAGGTGATTTACCTGTTTTCCTCCTTCGCTTCTTTCTGGACCTGTGCTTGAGCATCTCTCACCTGGTCTTCGGGAGTCAGCCTTTAATCACATTAAAGCTGCTATGGACCATCAGCTGCTATCACTTGATTCTCCTCCTCTAGAATGGGTGTCACATAGCGATTGCTCCTAAAGAGCTTGGCCATTGCCTCCTGTCGATTAGGCCCCATGTTGGCTCGTTAGTGCTGCAGATCCCCAATTACTCTGTTCCATCCCCTGTTTGGCCTGTCTGTGCCTCTAACAAGTTCACAGCCAGCACTTATGATCCACATCCCATGAGGTCCCCAGAAGTTTGTGAATCCTTCTCCCACCGTATAAGCACCGTACCAGATGTGCCATCCCAGAGTCGGGTGTGCCATCCCAGGCTCATCTCTGTAGACGCTTCCCCCACTCTGCTGCAAGGCCAGCATGGGCAGCTTGGGAAAACAGAACACTGGCCTGGATGCTCTTGATTTTTGCATCAAAATGTTGAGGGTTTTTGTGATAATCTCTACTACTGCAAAATCTTCCTGTCTCCACGCACACCTGGCTGTTGCACTCGGGATATATTCAGGGACCCATGATAATTCTCTCCATTATCTGGTCTTCTTTAGATCTCCCTGTCTGACCACTGTCCCTCCAGTCAGAAGTTCTTTCCACTTCCTTCTTACCACTTAAGTGGCTGGCAACTTCCTTTGTATCGTAATACTTACATTTCTATCTAGAGCTTATAATGAAATGTTATGCTTCAAATTTTCAAGTTTTGCTTTTAGTATGAAAAGGCAAGCTATTGAACTTCAGGAATACCTTTATTTCTGTGTAAACTCTGACTTTTATTACCACAGTTTTGCCATGGGCTTCAAGATCTCTCTCACAAACTAAAAACTGAATAGTGGCTCTGTCTTTGCATTCTAGTTAAAGCAACAAAATCCTCCCAGAGGTAACAATGTACCTGGTCCCACACCCCCGGCAGGGAATAACACACACATTGTGGAGAAGATGGATGAACATCATTTTGGAAGCTACTGGGTTCCCAAGTAACTAGGTCTTACCTTGAGTGGTAGATTTTGCAGACTTGTCAATGGGTCTTACTAAGTGTGAAGCCTAGATAAAGGCTATGTTGCTTTTGGCTGCCTTTAAGTGAAAACCATAGTGTTGTTTTTATGGAGCTGGCTAGGAGTAGTACTAGTATGGAGAATGGCTAGGTTTTCAAGGATTAGGATGCTCATGCACAAGCGAAAAAGAACAGTATAACAATGACCAATTATTGAGTTCATACCATTTTCCAGGCTCTTTGAACAACTTTATATATGTTAACTCATTTAACCCTTACCACAGCACTATAAAGTGGGTTCTATCATTAACTTCATTTTACAGATAAAGACATGGAGGTGAAGAGAGTCTAAGTGATTTGTCTAAGGCCACACAACTCAAAGTGGCAGAGCTAGGATGTGAACTTAGGGAATGAAGCTGAGAATTACATGTGATAATCTTACTCATGCAATTCAAACAAAATGTCTGTGCCTAAAGTCAAGCTGCTCTATTATAATCAAAGGGATACGTCTATTTTATACTTTAGGTTTCTGTCTTCAACAAATATAGAGGAGAATCTATTGACCAAAAGGAGAAAAAACTTGTTTCACGTAGCAGATATGCAAGGAGAATCGAAAAGGAAATCTGCCCCACCCTTTTTTTCCTGGAAAATGTATCACCACACGGTCACAGAAAAAATGCTTTCACAATCCAAGTCATTTTCAAGTTTTACGTAAAATAAAATTTTTTTCAGATAAAATCTTACAGAGCAGTCTCATAAGTAATATAGACAAAAATGAAACCACAAATCTTGAAAATGCAATGAGGACTCGGAGTCTCATCAGTCTCCCGTGTCCCGCAGCTCTCTTTTCACCTGCATCCGCATCACTGAGGACGATGGGCTCTATAAAGCATTTTACAATTCCATTAGACTCCTTCTATGTGTCAGGAACTTTGTTACATTTTACTACAAAATTTTAAAAGTCCAGGTATTATTAAAAGAAAGGGCTATTTTTCAAAATACAGTCAATCTGAGACTTGCTTTATGGTGAGTTGTTTGAACATATATACTCATGTGATAGATAGACAGCTATGAGGAAAGCTGTTTGCTTACCTGACCAGGTACACAGATCAATTTTTGTTTGGGAAAAAAAGAAAGAAAAAAAATTGGTTTTATCTCTTACTGTGATTTTATTTTCACGCATTCACTATATACCGAAGCATTCAACTTTCTGAATAAAAATTTTGGTCTGCTACATTATCTAATAATGGAAAAGAGGATCTCAAATTCCAAACTGTCTATATAGCTTACTACATATGGTTGGCAGTTTATATGTCAAGTCAGAAATATTGAGTTTTGAATCTTTTTTTTTTTAAGAGAGTCAGAGTGTGCAAGCATGAGCAGAGTGGGGAGGGGCAGAGGGAGAGACAATCTTTTTTTTTTTTTCAGATTTTATTTATTTATTTGACAGAGATCACGAGTAGGCAGAGAGGCAGGTAGAAAGAGAGGAGGAAGCAGGCTCCTCGCTGAGCAGAGAGCCTGATGCGGGGCTCCATCCCAGGGTCCTGGGATCATGACCTGAGCTGAAGGCAGAGGCTTTAACGCACTGAGCCACCCAGGCACCCTGGGAGAGACAGTCTTAAGCAGACTCCATGCCCAGAGTGGAGCCCAACTCAGGGCTTAATCTGAGATTAAAATTAAGATCATGACCTGAGATCATGACCTCACCTGAGAGTCAGATTCTTAACCAACTCAGCCACTCAGGCGCCCTGAGTTTTGAGTCTTGATTTTATATCTGTGGATTTGGGGCAAATTACTTGACTTCCTGATGCCTCAGTTTTCCCATCTGAAGTAGGGGATAACTATACTCTTTACATATCTTAAGTAGGTTCTAAGTAAAATGAAATCACAAAAGTAAGGTGGCATAGGACCCAGCCCATATTAAGTATTAGCTATTATTATTACTACTAGGCTGGCGAAAATAATATCTTTGTCTTGGTATTCCTTTTCAACTATGACCAGCTCTTGGCTGACAATGAATAAAGGACAATTCATTCATTCACTCATGCATGTATTAAAGTATACTTGTTGCACTGACTGATGCTAGACACTGTGTTAGATACTAGGTGGACAAGATCAATAAGGCCCATCATCTGTCCTCAAGGAGTGTATTCTAATGGTGGATTGAGTGTAGACCACTCTCAGTGGGAACTGTGAAGAAGGTAGTGCTATCAATTTATGCATAGTAAAATGTTAAAGGATAAAAGGAGGACACCTAAATGCAACAGTCATTAGAATAGGTTTTTAAGAGGCTAAGATTTGAAGAATGAGTTGGTGAATTATGGACAAAAGGAATAACATGCCCAAAGGAATAAAGATAAGAAACAGTTTGACATATTACTGAATTTGTAGTTATTTAGTATGTCCCAAGCAAAAGGTACATAAAGGATGAGTTGGGGAGTGTGGAAAGTGCCAGATCTTGTAGAGTGTTGCATGCTTGAACTTTATCTTGAAAAAAGTGAAGAACTATTATAGAAGTTTAATCAAGGGAAGTGATACTACCAGCTTTGCATTTTAGAAAGATCACTTTGGTGTGGAGAATAAATTGTAGTGGGACAAAATGAAAATAGGGTAACCAGTTAGGAAATAGTTAAGAAAAGAGTTAGGAACTATTATTATAATCAAGCATGAAGTGGAAGAACACAAACTAAGGAATGGCAGTACACATAGGTAAGGTCAGGCTTAAGAGATCTATAGGAGGAGAATCTATTAGGATTGGCTACATTGTTGGTTTGTGGAAAGGGTAGTAAGGGATGAAGGGGAATATGGACAACACTTATTTTCTTCTAGTTTGGGTGACTGAGTTAGAAAGACTGATATTTATCAAGATAGCAACTGTAAGAAAATATGCAAATCTGGTAGGGAGAGAATGGTTAGATGTAATCACTTGGAAGTCCTTTGGGATTTCCAAGAGTAACTGTCCCCTAAGATATTGCATATATAGATCTCAAGGTTTAACCAGGAGTAGAAGCCAAAGAATTATGTTTGGATTTAATAATACATGCATAATTAAGAACTGAAACTGTGAATGTAGATGATATTCTTCAAGGAGAATTTATAAGGTATAAAAGCTAGGGTAATAACAGAGCTCTGGAGGACAAAAATTTTAAGAATTAATTAGTGATTGTAGAATCTACAAAAGAGATTGGGAAGAAGCAGCAGGAAAGGTAAGAGGGAAACCAGGTGAGAACTGGGTTAAAGAATCCAAAGGAGAAAGTAGTTTCATAAAAAATAAAGTAGCCTGGAACATCAAATGCCACAAAGGTCAAGGGAGAGAAAACTTTTGGAATGTCCAACAGAACTGGGAACTAAAGGAAGTCACTGGTATTTTGGGGCAAGGTAGAGTCAATGGAAGAACCGAAATAGACATTGAATGTCAAATAATGTGGCTGTAAAGAAAAAAAGAGAATGGGAGCTTATGGAAAAGAGGGCCCGAGATTAAGGAAGGGATTTTTTTTTAACAGCTTAAACATCCATTTATTATCTCAGATTTATTATACAGATTTATATATGAGAACTATGTCATAACTCAACTGGGCTTCCTCCTTGGGATCTAAAATCCCTCCTTGGGATTCCTAAAATTAGGAATCAGTTAGGCTGGCTTTTATGTGAACTATCTAGGAAGAATCTACTTCCAAGTTCTTTTAGGTTCTTGACAGAATTAAGTTTTTTATGGTTACAGCACTTAGGTTCCTATTTCCTGGCTGAGCCTAACCTCCAAAGGACACCTGAAATCCTGGCCATGTGGTCCCCTCCATCTTCAAAGCCATGGTGAAATAAATTATGCTGCAAACGTCTTTGTCTTGGTTTTGTTGTTTGTTTGTTTTTGCTACTAGCTTGTATTTAAAATCTTTTTTACTTGTGGTAGAACATGCATAACTCAAAATTTGCCATTTTAACCATTTTTAAGTATACCATTCAGTAGTGTTAAGTATATTCATACTGTTGTGCAACCAATCTAAAAATTTTTTCATCTTGCAAAACTGAAACTCTACACCTTCTTAAAAACAACTCTCCATTTTTCTCTCTCTCAGTCCCTGGAAACCACCATTCTACTTTCTGTTTCTATGAATTTGACTACTCTAGAGATCTTACATAATGGCTTATTTCACTTAGCAAAATACCCTCCAGGTTCATCCATGTTACAGAATATGTCAGAATTTCATGGGGAAGGTAATTTACAAGGTGGAAAATGTGAACAAACAATGTACAGAGAAGGCCACAGGAAAGGAACTTGCTTGTTTTTTAAGACTGGAGGAATTCTGCTTTAATTCCTACCATCTGAGAGCCATTTATTTGAGCCTCAAGGTATTTTGTTCTTTCAATATCTCAGAGAAAAAGCAAATATACCTGAAGGTAAGTAAGACTTTAAATATCCAAGGATTGAGGTACCTGGGTGGCTCAGTCAGTTAAGTGTCTGCCTTCAGCTCAGGTCACGATCCTAGGGTCCTGGGATCAAGCTCCACATTGTACTCCCTGGTCAGCGGGGAGCCTGCTTCACTCTGTCCCTCTGCTACTCTCCCTGGTTGTGCTTTCTCCCTCTCTCTCTGTCAAAAAAATAAAAAATAAAAAAAATCTTTAAAAGAATAAATAAACATCCAAGGATTGATTCGTTGCAATTGGTCAAAATCTAGGCCCTCCAAGGTATGAGATGCAGGTGGGAATCTGGAAAGGGGAATGAAGAGTTTCAGAGGATGATGAAGAAGAGGTGAAGGCTGGTGAAAGAGACAAAGTTCAGATTGGTGGTTGGAAGTCATCCTTCTTAATAACCCTGCAAAAGTCATATAGATTGTCTTAGAATGCAAGTTACAACCTTACTGAAGAAGATTGTCAGTTTCATTTAATTTAGTTTAGATAGGTGTCAGTAACTGCTTGCATTTCAAGAAGACACTGATGATAAAAAGAGAGAACCCAGAAAGAGCTCTGGTAAGTGGGAAATCAGTGGAGAAGTTTTTCCTCAGGGCGGGTCAGTGACACAGGGAGACCAGGGAATGACTGTGTTGGAAAGCTGGGGTAGCACTTTGCAAAGGGCTCCTCAGGGCCTCGTGAGACTCCATATCTCCAGCTATGAAGTTGCCTCCTTGACATCTCTATTAGAAGACTAAAAGGGATCTCTAAGTTAACATGTGCAAATGTGCTTGGCATTTTCTTTCTTTCTTTCTTTTTTTTTTTTTCACAACAGGTAAGATTTATTTGTTGAAATAGGAACTTTTGTCCCCGAGCAATCTGAGCTGGCAAAACCCTTCTCACTCACACTGCTTCACCTGCTCCCCCTGAGTCTCTCAGCATTCCCCAAATCTTTGAAACCCTTAGTGTTGAAAGTTTAAGACTGCTGTTTAGACCAAAACCCCCATAAGAAATGGCTACAGACCGAAAGGGCAGCCAGCGGATCAGTGGCTCGTCTGATCACGAATCAAACACCTACCACGAAAACGAGGTGATCATCGTTAGGCTTTTCTGTCGGTTTTGGTCCTCAAAGCAGTCCCAACCTGTCCTCCCTGAGAACATAAGAGGAATCTTTCAGGAGTGGGATCTGGCAAGCCACATGACACAAAGTTTTAGGGGTTGAATTTTTTTTTTTAGATTTTTTTTTTTAATTTTTAATTTTTTTTATAAACATATATTTTTATCCCCAGGGGTACAGGTCTGTGAATCACCAGGTTTACACACTTCACAGCACTCACCAAAGCACATACCCTCCCCAATGTCCATAATCCCACCCCCTTCTCCCAAACCCCCTCCCCCCAGCAACCCTCAGTTTGTTTTGTGAGATTAAGAGTCACTTATGGTTTGTCTCCCTCCCAATCCCATCTTGTTTCATTTATTCTTCTCCTACCCACTTAAGCCTCCATGTTGCATCACCACTTCCTCATATCAGGGAGATCATATGATAGTTGTCTTTCTCTGCTTGACTTATTTCGCTAAGCATGATTCGCTCTAGTTCCATCCATGTTGTCGCAAATGGCAAGATTTCATTTCTTTTGATGGCTGCATAGTATTCCATTGTGTATATATACCACATCTTCTTGATCCATTCATCTGTTGATGGACATCTAGGTTCTTTCCATAGTTTGGCTATTGTGGACATTGCTGCTATAAACATTCGGGTGCAGGTGCCCCTTTGGATCACTACGTTTGTATCTTTAGGGTAAATACCCAGTAGTGCAATTGCTGGGTCATAGGGCAGCTCTATTTTCAACATTTTGAGGAACCTCCATGCTGTTTTCCAGAGTGGTTGCACCAGCTTGCATTCCCACCAACAATGTAGGAGGGTTCCCCTTTCTCCGCATCCTCGCCAGCATCTGTCATTTCCTGACTTGTTGATTTTAGCCATTCTGACTGGTGTGAGGTGATATCTCATTGTGGTTTTGATTTGTATTTCCCTGATGCCGAGTAATATGGAGAACTTTTTCATGTGTCTGTTGGCCATCTGGATGTCTTCTTTGCAGAAATGTCTGTTCATGTCCTCTGCCCATTTCTTGATTGGATTATTTGTTCTTTGGGTGTTGAGTTTGCTATGTTCTTTATAGATTCTGGACACTAGTCCTTTATCTGATATGTCGTTTGCAAATATCTTCTTCCATTCTGTCAGTTGTCTTTTGATTTTGTTAACTGTTTCCTTTGCTGTGCAAAAGCTTTGATCTTGATTGCCTTTTGCGTTGTTCCTAGGAAGATGTTGCTGCGGCAGAGGTCGAAGAGGTTGTTGCCTGTGTTCTCCTCAAGGATTTTGATGGATTCCTTTCGCACATTGAGGTCCTTCATCCATTTTGAGTATTTTTGTGTGTGGTGTAAGGAAATGGTCCAATTTCATTTTTCTGCATGTGGCTGTCCAATTTTCCCAGCACCATTTATTGAAGAGGCTGTCTTTTTTCCATTGGACATTCTTTCCTGCTTTGTCGAAGATTAGTTGACCATAGAGTTGAGGGTCTATTTCTGGGTTCTCTATTCTGTTCCATTGATCTATGTGTCTGTTTTTGTGAGCTTGGCATTTTCTATCCCTTCCGCAAATCCATGCCTTTTCAACTCTTTTGCAGTTCAAAAAGTGTCACCAGCATTAACCAGCTGTTGAGGCAAGGTTCTAGAAATCCTTGTCACTTCCCTCATGCAACTCTGGCAGTTCTACTCTGAGAGCCATTTCCTTCAGCCCATCTTCACTGGACTACCCAGTCTAAGCATTATTATTTCTCACTTGAACTCCACAATTGCTCTAACCGGTCTTTTTGTTTTTCAAGTTTTTATTTAAATTCCAGTCAGTTAACATAAAGTATAATATTAGTTTCTGGCATACAACACAGTGATTCAACAATTCTGTACATCACCTGGTGTTCATCATGGCAAATGGACTCTTTAATCCTATCCCCTACTTCACCCATCCCCCCACCACCTCCCTTCTGGTAACCATCAGTTTGTTCTCTAGGAAGGAGTTAAGAGTCTGTTTCTTGGGGTGCCTGCGTGGCTCAGTGGGTTAAAGCCTCTGCCTCCAGCTCAGGTCATGATCCCAGGGTTCTGGGATCAAGCCCTGAATCAGGCTCCCTGCTGGGCAGAGAGCCTATTTCCCCTTCTCTCTCTCTCTGCCTGCCTCTCTGCCTACTTGTGATCTCTGTCTGTCGAATAAATAAATAAAATCTTAAAAAAATAAAGTCTATTTCTTGGTTTGCCTCTCTCTCTCTCTCTCAATCCTCTTTTCCTCTTTGCTTGTTTATTTTGTTTCTTAAACTCCACATATGAGTAGAATCACATGGTATTTGTCTTTCTCTGACTGACTTATTTTGCTTAGCATAACACACTATCTCTATTCACATCGTTTCAAACGGCAAGATTTCATTCTTTTTTATGGCTGAGTGATAGCCCATTGTATATAAACCACATCTTCTCAATGGACACTTGGGCTGGCTCCATAATTTGGCTATTGTAGATAATGCTGCAATAAACATCAGAGTGTATGCAACCTTTGAATCAGTATTTTTATATCCTTTGGGTAAATACCCAGTAATGCACCTGCTGGGTTGTAGGGTAGTTCTATTTTTAACTTTTTGAGGAACTTCCAAACTGTTTTCTAGTGTGGCTGCACCAGCTTGCATTCCTACCAACAGTGTAAGAGGGTTCCTCTTTCTCAGCATTCTTGCCAACACCTGTTGTTTCTTGTATTGTTGATTTTAGCCATTCTGACAGGTGTGAGGTGACATTTCATTGTGGTTTTGATATGAATTTCCCTGCTGATGAGTGATGTTGAGCATCTTCTCATGTGTCTGTGGCCTGACTGACCTTACTGCTTCATATTCGCAGTGTTAGAATCAATAATTCAGCCTTATATCCTTTAATGTCTTCTCACTGCTCTTGGGATGAAATCCAAGTTCTCTCTGCCTTGAGCTCTGGACCTTGTTCACCTTTCTGATCTCCCCTACTATTTTTCTCTACTCTCACCAATTTCCTGGTGCACCTGACTCCTTTGTATTTCTCTAAGTCCCAAGTTTCTTTTTTTTTTTTTTTAATTTTTTATTTTTTATAAACATATATTTTTATCCCCAGGGGTACAGGCTTGTGAATCACCAGGTTTACACACTTCACAGCACTCACCAAAGCACATACCCTCCCCAATGTCCATACCCCACCCCCTTTTCCCAACCCCCCTCCCCCCAGCAACCCTCAGTTTGTTTTGTGAGATTAAGAGTCACTTATGGTTTGTCTCCCTCCCAATCCCAAGTTTCCTTCTTAAGGCTCTTCTTCCCACCTGCAGCTCTCTTCCTCAAAATCACAGCATCTCTGTTTCATTGTTATTCTGATCTCAGCTCAACTGTTACTCCCTGGGAAAGGCTGCCTCTATCTGATGGAAGCTTTCACCTCAAGCCCACTGTGGTATACCACCCTCTTTCATTTTTTTCGTCACCCTTTCACTATCCGGAAGGGTCATTTTTCTCTGCATGCTTCTCATTAGAGGATAAACCCCAAAGAGAAAAGATGTCATCTGTCTTGCTACTGTGTTCCCATAGTGCAGAACAATGTCTGGTACAAAGTAGGTGTTCAGTAAACAGGTGTTAACTGAGTAGGTGAATCCTTTATGTTGCTGGTGGATGACACAGATGGCAAGCAGGGTACCCTGTTTTCAGAATGGATTTCTGCTCTTGTGAGAAGATGAAAGAAGAACATATTATTTAACAAATTAACAATAACAGCTCTGGATCCTTCCGGTTACTGGGTAAATGTGTTTGAAGGTGAAAACAATGTGATGTTGATCTCTCTTCCTGGCTCTGCAAAGAACCAGGAAGATGAAATCAGTGATTTCAAAATGAGTCACTGGAAACAAGTGGGTTTCAAAGAACATACCTTGAAGTTAAACCAGGTGACACTGAGGAGGGAAGAAAAACATGACAGTCTTTTAGCCCTTGTAAATTTTGAGTTCTGTGTAGGTTCATCGATTGAAATATGTGTACTGAAACAAGGGCTATGGCTTCCTCGAGGAGTCAGTGATCCTGGGTAGTCATGACGGCTGTTTTCCTGATAGCTAATGGCTGACTTGTAATTGCTGTGACTGATTGTTTTAAAAATGGAGAGCGTTCTAAAATTTTCCCTTAATTAAGGGAGGTGACGGGAAAACATGGACTTTAGAGCAGGATAGCCTGGCTGAGTCCAAGTTTTGCAACTAAAAAATTCTGTGATGTTTGGCATATCACAAGCCTAGGCTGCAGGCTCTTTAGGTGGAAGATAGGACCAGTGGTAGCTCATGACACATTCTGTGGATGAAATGAAGCAACGATCATAAAAACGTCCTCATACAAAGTAAGAATTTTAGAAATGATAAAGCTTATGAATATGTTGTGAAACATACTCTTTGAAGATATCAAACCATACAGGCCTCATTGTCAACATCATGAATAGATAATTTCTGCGATGTTTTGTTCAAATAGGTGTAAGTGCACACATGTGAAATGTGGGCTGAAATAATGTCGGTACCACAGGCAGCATTCACATGGTGCTTCCCTAAAAATGACTCTGATGTCAGACTAGTTTTACTCCTTTGTTTCCCCCCTCATAAAATTCAAGTTAATGTGTCAAATTTGTGACTTCCAGGGAAGCCTGCTTTGGCCACCTCCCTGCAAATTAAATGAGTTCAGTAAGGGCTGTTTTTCCACTCATGGATTTTGGTTCCTCCAGAAGGGCCTCCTTTCTCTCTGGCGATGTGCTCTTTTGACAGGCTGTAAGGCAGTTTCTAAGTTTCTTCCATGAAAAAGTGGACTTAAGAACTGTTTCGGCAAAAAAAAAAAGGATATTATGATGAAATATGTTTGGGAGTCAAATTCACAGGGCACAGTGACATCTTCAGGAAATGTCACTAGAAATGTCTTAGAGCTGGGAAAAAAAAAACACCCCGATTTACTTAAACTAGTGTTTGTTAAATTATTAGACTCTATGTTTTTAAACATAAACACCTATTAAGAAATTTGCTTGCTACAGAACATATTTGAAGTAATACTGCTATAAGAAAATGCTACGTTTCTTAACGAAATAATAAAACAGATAAACTTAATACAATAAAACCATCAACACCTTTAGGGTTGTCCCTGGAAGGAAAAGCTCCTATGGGGATGAAAGAGACATCATTCTGACTCCAAAATTTCATCACCTTTGGGAACATTCAGAAATGTGGGGGACTTTTTTTTTTTTCCTACTGTGATCATATGTGCACATTTACATAGAAAAAAACATAGAAAAGCAGGGAAATAATTATGGAGAGTTGGGAGGATCCTGAGGAGGAAGAATCTAAACAATCTGGCCTACAAGGTATGATTGCTACAATGTCTTGCATGATGTAGCCCATCTCATGTATGCCCCAGAGACACAGAAATGACTGACCCCACTCTGTAACTTCCTAGGATGTGGCTCAACTCCACGAGTTGATTATTAGTTTTTAAATGTGTCACCCAATAATGCTGTCTTAGAAGTCTACATCCTCTAAAACCCAGGCCAGGAAAGAGACACAATGGTTGTTCTTTCCCCCTCATATTTGTTAGAAGTGGATTCAGGGTTTGGGGGCAGAAAATGCAAATATGGTGGCTTAATTTAGAACATTTTTATTATTTCATATAAAAATCCTGGAGGTCAGTATCTGGATTTGGCTTAAATTTGTAAGACCCGGGGCACCTGGTGGCTCAGTCGGTTAAGTTTCCGCCTTCAGCTCAGGTCATGATTCCAGGGTCCTGGGATCAAGCCCCACATTGGGCTCCCTGCTTGGCAGGGAGATTGCTTCTCTCTCTCTCCTTTTGTCTACAGCTCCCCCTGCTTGTGCTCTCTCTCTCTTTCTCTGTGGGTCAAATAAATAAATAAAACTTAAAAAAAAATTTAAGACCCTCTGGCTTCTTCTGATTTGCTTCTCTGCTATCCCTTTGGGGCATTGTGTATATTCTAAGAGGTCTGCTGAAGCATCAGTTGTTAACAGAAACAGAACAAAGCAGCTGACAGAAAGGAGAAAAGAGAAAATCATGCTTTCTCCCTTGGAAGATACTGTCCGGATTAGTTTGCAACTCACTGGCCAAAATTTGATCATATAGTTGTTTACACTTAGCTGCACAGGTGAGTGGAAAATGTAGCCTCCATTCCAGGAACCCACAGCTCTGCTAAAAATCAATGGGTTCTTTCATAGTTTTGTTTTGTTTTGTTTTGAAAGCAAAATCTCTGCCATCTTGTTCTAGAAGAGTCTCCAGATTTGTTCTGGAATCTACATTTCCAGACTTGCTTCTTCCCTATATGACTGACTTTAGGAATGACATCATACACTCAGGTGTGACCAGCTACTCTTACAAGTCTAATTAGTCATGTAATACCTTATTTTAACATAGTAACATTCATATGGTAGAAAATCATCAAATACTTTATCGGGGTATGAGGAAATATTTTCTCATGTGAGTGCAATTAATTTTTTTCTCTGGTTTCTGTATCACCATAGTGAAAACATCTTCAAAATACATTTTTTTCCACTTGCCATTTTTCAGATGTGATGTTATTTAAAGAATCTTTTTCTCCAACTTATATTTAGTCTTCTGATGCCATAACTTGGTTTGAGACATCAAAGTTAGTCCTTATATAAATGTACATGAGGGGCATCTAGGTGACTCAGTTGGTTAAGCATCTGACTTGATTTTGGCTCAGGTCATGATCTCAGAGTTATGAGATCGAGTCTCATATGCTCCATGCTCAGAGGGCATCTGCTTGAAATTTTCTCTCTCTCTCTTGCTCCTTCTCCTTCTGCCCCTCATCACAACTCCCCCTTTCCCGCTCACTTTTGCTCTCTTAAATCGATAAATAAATAAATAAATAAATAAATGTATATGATCATATCAGCTTTATTCATAAAACATTACAATTTTTTATTGAGCACTGAACCAGAAATAATTAGGACGCTATATGGCTAGAAATCAGAGAAAGTAGTGTAAATTCCTTGCTTTATGTAAGGTGCATCTTTGCCATATTCTGCAGTCTTTGATGAGTAACTGTAGTTTCTTCTTCTTCTGAGCATCAACATCACAGCAGGTAAACAGTTTTGTCTTGATTAACTTGTGTGTTTTATAATGTTCTTCTTGCTTTTAATTGTGAACTTTAGGTCCTCAAGTTTTCCAGCCTTTAAGAGTCTCTTACTCTGAAAAATTAATGATGGTGATGATGATGATGATGATGATGCAAGCTTCCTTTCCATAGGCACAGAAAATGCAGGATTTTATCATCACTCCTCCCCACATATTCTGGAAAATCTTCAAAGAATACCTATATGCCCAACAAATCTGTCCTTGTGGCTTTCGCCTTCAGTGTGCCATTCTGTTCCAGACGACTTCTCTGTTCTTTGACCACCTCTTGCTGCCTTGCAACCAAAGTCTCAGGGTAACTGCTCCTTTCTGTGTACTGGTTTGTCCCTGTATGGACACAGGTTCTGTCCTTAATTTCCCAAAGCACTGATGGGCTTAACAAAAGTGATTGATGGCTTGGGAAATACAAAGAGAAAAGAGAAAGGGCAAGATAAAGGTTTTTCACCAGATATTGCTATTCCTGGACTACCCCCTGCTCATTGCCCATGATAGGGAAAATCCTGTTTTGAGTAACTTTCTCGTCAGGCCTTCAGGAGTTACCTCTTTCTCATGATAGTGTCTTTGCCCATGCCCCTGATCCCTGCCCCTATCCTCTCCCACCCCAAACAGCTGTGCAGACAACCAAACAAGCAAACACTATGGTCCAATATGAGTTAGAGCAATTGGGAACGTAGTCTATTTTCTCTTTTAAGATCACCAAATACATTGTAGAATTTTGCACTTTGTCTTTCATTAAAACGTGATAGAATTTAAATCAAGGATTGGCTTCACTGAGATGCTAAACTTCTGGTGCCATTAAGTCTTAGTTCCTCCTTGATGCAGTGAACAGAAAACACCTCCACTGACTACTGAGCCATGAACCAGGTGTCATGCCTTTGATGAGGCCCCTGGATGTTTCAGTAAGTATGGGATACAGGGCAGGTGGCTGTGGCTTCTCATCTTTTCCAACCCCATCTCTTATGATCTCTAGTGTTCTGCTGACACTCTTCTTTGACCCCATTCCCCTTGCTCAGGTTCTTTCCTGTCCTCCTGCAGAAGGCCCTCCCATGTGCCAGCACTGCTCCTACAGTCCGTCTTCCACTGCCTCCTTGTGGATTCACATTTCTCACTCTCTTTCCTTTTCTTGACTTTCCTTTTTTCTAGCCTCTTATACTTTCTCTCTTTTTATTCATGTTTCTTGGATAATGAAATATCTAGGTATTGCCATTGAATCAGATTCTTTTCCTCCATTTCATAGCACGGGAGGAATGTAACTCCTCAGAATTTTGTGGTTCCTTCATTTGATGTTGGGTGTTGGAAATTAATTGTTTCTCTATCGCTGAGAACTTTTTACTTTGCTTTATTCGAGTTTCTCAGGCATTTTTGCACTTGAAGCTATTCCAAAAGTCTAATGGCTTCAGAGGACTCCAGTTAAGACAGCCAAGGTTTTTCTGTACGTAAATTATTGTAATGTTCCTTAGTATTCTACATGTGCTGCATACTATAATATAGAGAATTGAATCAGAGACTGTGTTTTCCAGGAAAGCACATCTCAGTCTTAGGAAAGGGTATATCTTTGGGTTATTGATGCTCTAGAAAGATGCCGTTTTATTCTATCCATTATTGGTTTGGGGGGGATTGTGATTTGGTTAACAATGATCTAGGTTATAAAGTTAGCTGAAGGGGCACCTGGGTGGCTCAGTCGGTTAAGTGACTGTCTTTGGCTTGAGTCATGATCCTGGGGTCCTGGAATGGAGTCCTGCTTTGGGCTCACTGTTTAGTGGGGAGTCTGCTTCTCTCTCTCTCTCTGCCTCTTCCCCCCAACTCCCACTCTCTCTATCTCTCTGAAAGAAATAAATACAATCTTTAAAAAAAATAAAATTAGTTGTAAAGAAGAAATACGTTTGCATGAAACAAGCTGAAAAAGACAAAACAAGAAAAAAGAGTGGGAAAAGGGATTGTATTCTTTGGGAACTTTTTGATTATAAGTAATGAAATCCTAACTAAAATTAACTTAAAGAAAGAGGAATTCATTGGTTCATGCAGCTAGGAAGAACGAGGTACAACTGACTTTCAGGTGAGCTGGATACCAGGATTCTCTCTTTTCTCTCTGCTCCCCTTTGCCTGGTAGTGTTCTTCTCTTCTACGGTAGAAAGGTTTTCTCCATGCAAATGGCCAAGGTAGCTCACATGATTTATTCGTTGTTCCAGGCCCTTGGTTTAAGGAAATCTTCCCAGCTCAGTGACCACAGAAGAACAGATGGACTTTTCCCTGTCTGCTTCAGTACATATAAATCACAGTGAAAGAATCAGATTTGTTCTACTAAGGTTATGAGCCTATGGCATTACTATAACTAGCCTGACCCTGTCACTTGCCTATTCCTGTGGCAAGTGGTGTGTATATGTATGTGTGTGTGCATGGCGGGGGCAGCTCCCCAGAAACACATTTTTTTTTTTTGAGGTAGGTAAAAGCAGTTACATCCCCTGCCCCTCCCGCCCCCACAAGAGTTACCTGTAAAGAGAAAAAGAGATATGTAGCCAGCAAAACAACTGACATTCACTGTAGACGTGAAAAAAAATAAATCTTTCAACTTTGGGAACAAGGTGGATGCAAAGTAGTATAATAATAATACATGAAATGGGTGCGCCTGGGTGGCTTAGTGGGTTAAGCCTGCCTTTCTACCTACTTGTGATCTCTCTGTCAAATACTTAAGTAAAAACTTTAAAAAAATAATACCTGAAATGCAGGAAGAAAAAAAGACAAATTTGTAGAGAGGATATGAAATTAAAAACATCAAAAATATTTGAAGATCATTCTAATCATTTGAAGTTTTTAGGCATTGGAGAAGAGTTAATAGAATATGCTATTAAAAGTAGGATAAACCAAAGTTTGGAAGCGATTTGAAGGCTAAAGTTTACGGTTAGAAAAATAGGTGTTGTTAGGTGCCTGGTTTAAATTTCCCCTACTTGTTGGTATAGAATGGTATTGAATGGATTTCCTGAAAGACTCAAACTTCAAATTGGATTTGCAGTGAAAAGAAAGAAGAAACAAAGGTGGGAGTTTTGTCTGGGACGATATGCAGACATGCCTTCAAAGCTTTAAAGAGCTGGAAAGTGCAATGGTGAACTCAGCCAGAATTCCTTCCTGTGAACCAGCACAGCCAACCACAGACAGCCTGAGCACCAGAGGAAATTTCCAGAGAGGACATAAAAAAGTTTCATCTGGATGGAAGCTTGTGCCAATGTCAGGAATTACACAAACAGTACAATACAGGGAAGTGTGGCCTATGTTTGGCACCAGAAGGTCCAAAAGTTCATGGATTATTCTTTCCTTAGGAAAATAAACAGTTGGAAATCAAATGAGGTAAAAGGAAAATTACTCGGTAAGAACAAAGCATAGCTTCTTTAGGTTTACTGATTCAGTAAATCCACATACATAACCCCTGGAGAAGTCAAGACTGTTACAAACACCACTCCATCTAACCCCCTTTAACTGTTTGAAGATGCTGATCAAAACCCTGACCTGCCTTCACAGTCGAGTCAAACAACCTGCATCTGGGCTGATAGAATTGTGTGCTAAGATGACAAGAAGAGTGGGCTTCCAATCCTAGACTTATCACTTGGGTATGATGTAGTAGTTTGATGGTCTGAGCCTCAGTTCTCCCTCTGAGCCCGAGATTAATAACCTAGATCTCTTATTTCTAATCTAGCATATTTCCCCCTAAAATCACATGATTTTCCCCTCAGTAGGGTAGCTCTTCAAACTGAATAAAAGAATACGTGAGAGCAGTATATAAAGACTAGATGGGAAAGAGAATGGGCATTGAGCATATTCTATTGTCCAAGCATTTGGGATACAGTGATGGCTAATGTAGGACCTGCCCTGAAGGGTGTGGTAGACAGAGTGGGGGCCACCCAATATTCTGCATCCTAATCCTCCCGATCTGTGACTATGTCACCTTGCACAGTAAAGAGATTTTGTAGATGTGCTTAAGTTAAGGACCTTAAAATGGGAATTATTCTGGATCATCTGGTGGGTCTACTGTAATTACGAGGGTCCTTCAGTAAAATCAGAGTCAGAGAGAAGGGGATGTGGTAATAGAAGCAGAGGCCTGAGTGATTTGAGGAAGGGGCCATAACTCAAGAAATATGGGCAGCCTCTAGAAGCTGGAAATGGTAAGGAGATGGACTCGCCCTGAGAGTCTCCAGAAGGAGCACAATTTTACCATCCCCTTGATTTTAGACCCACAAGACCCATATTGGACTTCTGACATCTGGTACTGTGAGATGATACATTCTGGTTGCTTTAAGAGGAATTGTGACAGAAACAGTAAGCTCATTCAGGTGGCTTACAGCGTATGAGATGAGGAAATCCACAGAGAGAAGTTTAGTTTGGGGTGACGGATGCTACGGCAGGGAAGGCACAGGATCTTGTGGAAGAAGCAGTGCCCCTCGCCTGGTTTGGGGCAATGTGGCAGGGCTTATTGCCATCATCAAAGAAGACTTGATGATGGCAACAAACTTGCTCATAAAGGTGGCCTTTCTCTTACTACTGTCAATGTACACCTCTCTGTTGTTTTTCCCTGTCAAACTATCGTTATAATCCTGAATCCATAACTTTAGAATTTTTGTTGTCTACCTTGGCTTTTTCTTTATGTCTGTAGTGCTTCTTTTCCTGTACAGATCAAGTTCCCTGACAGAGTTCTCTTTAGAGCTGTCCCCACTCCCCGCTTCTGTTTCATTCCTCCCAGGGTTCCTCTCTCCAGAGCCATTGGTGCCTGCTAACTATCAAAGCATTCCAGTCCAGATCTTTCTTGACCCTGCTGAGTACTTCCTCAATCTCAAATGCCCTTTACTTTTGTTTCCGGTAACACTTCTCTTTCTTCTCTCTCCTCCTACAAGAAAATGTGTTGGGGGGGAGGGGAATTACAAATGGGTCGGGGCTGCTGAACCATAGAGAACAGGGAGGCAGCAGTGGGTGAGGCTGGGGAAGCAGTAGGGCCTTGCGCGACTTGACAAGGTGCTTGTACCTTATCATGTAAGCAATGGGGAGCCACTGAAGGTTTTGAGCAAGAGACAGACAGGGCAGACTTTATTTTTAGAAATGTCACTCTAACGACTTGGAGAAAACACTGAAAGGAGCACCATCTTAAGGAAGCCTGTTAGCAGCTTTCCTCACCCATAAAAGGAACACAGTAAATATTGCTGCGTTTCAGGGTTGTACTATCTGAGTAATAACTGGAAGAAATGTTTTCAAAGACAGGGCTGTAAAAATCATGACTATTTTGTTTTACCAAAATGTGCTCTGCAACTTCTCAGGAAATACCATATATTCCTGTTTACTTTCTTGCATAGAACCATAGAACATTGGAGCTGGAAAGTGTTTGAGCTGAAAGAAATCTTAGATATCTAGGATGACGCAATCACCTTAGTTATATATCAGAACTTGGGGCTCCCTTCTCTCACCTCTTGAGAGAAGGGAGTAGTCCCTGAAGCTGGAGTAAAACAATCAAATGCAGAGGAACCTTCTGAGTGGAACAGGTGCTTTGACTGAAGGACATGCCAACTCAAGCTGACTTCACAGGAAGAGAGCCAGGGTCACAGATACCCTCTACCTTACTCTCTCTTCTCTCACTCCAGTTTCTGCTAGGGACCCAAGGACAAGGGAGCCCACTGACATTATCTAACAGAGGGGAGGGTGGAGAAAATTGGAGACTGGGTATAGATGTCCAGCACAGAAACTGTGCCTGCCTAATTCACCTGTATGCCCAGTGCCAAGTGCAGAACCTATGTTTTACAAAATAATGAATAATAAATAAAATGAATTTGTTTCCTAGTATGTGTTTTATTCACTTTCCTTCTTTGATTCTCATTACTTTTAAGTGGGTGCTATGGAGATCTGCCTAATTCAGATTAGTCTGAGTACCTTTATGTGTATGGGCCTTCCAGGCATCCCTCTGCTTGGGGGGCAAGAACTGGATGGGCAGTGACAATACATCACGGAAAAAAAAAATAGAAAAAAATCTCTCCTCTTTATAAAACAGTAGCTGGCATTTAACTCTTCTAGTATGTGGAGTGAACTGCCTGCTTGGATACAAAGTCAGGATGTACAAGCTTTGTGCTGAGAAGGAGGAAAAGGACTGACCCCTATCACTCTACTCACACCTCCCCACCAGCCGTGAGTCCACGGTGACAACTGGAGCATGTGCCTGGGACTCTGGTATGAATCAGGATGTTCAAGATGGCAGAACTGCTTACCTCTGGATTATGCAATGATAGAAATACACTCTTCTCTAATTTAAGCCACCATTTGTTTCTTTGTAACAGCAGTACAGCCTGGGTGCTAACTAAGGGGAAGAGCTTCAAGTGTTGAGGAGACCATCAGAATCCCAGTACTGTACTTTCAGAGTTTGACAGTCTTTGGAAGAGGGATTCAAAGTGCAATAAAAGTGGTGTCACTGAGAGTCACAGTATGAAACTACAAAGATGTAAATTAACATTTATTGTTCTGGGGTCTCTGGATCTGGAGGAAGCAGTTCCTAGTGAAGGTGGCTTGTGCATTCTCCACGGGACAGCACTGGCACCCAGCTATCATCGGAACAGTTGGGGTGTAACCTTGGTGACCCAGCATCAGGAACCAGGTGGAAATGTAGAAGAAACAGGTGGCAGATGGTGGGATATTTGGAGATGGTTTATTTTGAGTAGGAGGGTGTCGTTTGGATGTTCACTGAATAGATTTTGAGAAAAAAAAATACTATATTACTGATCTTATTGACTACTTAAGAGTGATGGTCCTGAGAATATCTATTACTTTGCCTAGTTATGATAGAAGAGATTTAGGTCCAAATCAAATTGCCATGTTTTGGTATGACAAAGTTGATACAAGGGAGGAAAGAAGAAGCCCTAGTGCCCAGAGAGGCCTCATCAGTCACTGGGGAAAACAGACTGTGTCACTAGGAACTCCGTTTGCTCAGTGTCTCAGATTGGATCAGCTCTCGGGTCCTAATCAAGATAAAGAGCTCTCGGAGGTGGATATGTAAATCGGAATTTGAATTATTCATTTATAAAGTAGTTATTTCTTTCCAGTTTCTGGATTTTATAAAACTATCATCTATGCTCCCTATTCCTGGTATTAAAGTACAAAAGAAGTTGAGTTACTATATTTCTGTAATTTTTAAATATTACTGATAATTAGATTACATCATGGATTAATTACCACTTTTTTTAGAGAACCATTTTTTAAAAAAAGACCAGTACTGTATTAAATATGCTCTTTACAAGATACTTCTGAATGTTATAAACAAAGAAGTATAAAAATATATGCATCACTTCTTAGAAATGACAAAATACTATAATGATCCAGAGGTTCCTTGATGAGCACAGATTCAGAGGATAGACCATAGACATGCAGACTGGGGGTTCCTAAACCAAAGGACCTCTGGTGGCATTTGAAAAGGGGAGTGAGAGGCCTGCTGTCCTTGAATAGCAAGTAAGGCTTTCCAGGAGGAAGTGGGATGCATAATACTGAAAACAGCAATAACAACAACATATTCAACTTGTAATTATTTAAATTTGATTATATATATATATATATATATATATATATATATATATATATATAATTTAGTTTTAATTTCAAGTTACCCTAAAGGAAAGGGAAGTTTTAATATTTTAAAAAAAGAAATATTCATTAATTCAATAAATATTTGAGTACCTGTCACATGTCAGGCACCATGATAGATGCCAAGGACACGATGACAAACTATATAGCTTCTTCTTGGATGGAACTGACAGCTTAGTAATAAAAACTGAGATACTCTGGTCCAGACCCTCGGGCAGCTCAAAGAACAGTGACACCACCAAGTCAGAGAACATTCTGGTGGCTCTGTCATATTCTCTGCTCAGAACAACGTGGGACTATCATTGACCAGGTCTCACTTTCTAGGCTCCATGGGCACCATTTTCTTGGTGCCCGCACATTCTCTCTTTAAAAACAAATAAAAATAATAGCGTTGATTAGGCTTCAGGTTTTTTCTTTTTTCTTTTTTTTTTCACCCATGAATGCAGTTATTCATTTTCCTGTCCCTGATCTTTTGCTTGCAGAACATAATGTTTTACAAAGTGTTTTCTAGAGATAACAGATCAAGAACTGATTTATTGGCGTAACCTTCAGAGAGAAGCCTTATTTCTAAGCTCTGGTGGACATCTCAATGTCACCTCAACTTCAAGGACAGAATATGCCAATCACCATCAACTACCCCATTTATTGAGCCTTCAGAATGTGGCCAGCACTATGTTAGACAGGCAGGGTACAAAGATCAAAAGGATATGGTTCTTGGTCTCCAACAGTTCAAGGCTAAGGTATGTATGCATAAAATGATAACCATTCTAATGAGCTTATATGCCAAATCGGGGCATAGACAGGAAGCACTAAAGAATTCTGTGGAGGAGACCTGTAGTCTCCAGGATTTCAGCAAAGATATGCTCCTGGTTCTTTTCATTTAACTCCTTAATGTTCTTTCTTTCTCCTACAAGTTAAAAATCTATCCAGTCTTACAGATTTGGACCAGACCCAGGCTTACAGCTTCACCTTAAACTTTTTGCCACTATTCAATGAATTCTTTTAGCTTGAGGTACCTTTGATCTCTACCCAAACTGTCTCTCAGTGAAGTAAAGAGGCAGTTCTTGAATATACTGTGCTAGGCACAACGTGAGAATATTGTAATATAAGGCATCTCTTCCTTCTGGAGAGTTTACAGTCTGACTTAAGGTGTTGAGATAGGAATCCTAAAGCCAAGATATAGAATAATAGAAAATCTAGAGTTAAATACTAAGCTTTGGAATGCAATTAAGGAAACTCTTCCAACCTTGTTATTGATAGGTAGGTTTTCTCTTACCTGAAAAAAGCAAATGTTTTCCATCACCAGTGGAGTGAAAGACAGTTCACAAGTCCAATGAGACTCTGAATAAAGTGAGTCTGGGCAAGGGAGGAAGGGTTGGTTTAGTGATTATTGCTGATGGGTCATGGCAGCTGAGGACTTGAAAGTAGCTGTCTCAGTATTCAGGCCAGGCTGGGGAGGCGCTGCTGTCCTGTGGTCCAGATAATGCAGGCCATCCAGGTGAGTCCTTCCCATCACGTACTTAGAGCTCAGGTGGGCTGTCCACTCAGGTTGGTCAGGAGAGCAAGGGCTGAAGCAAAAGGAAGTAAAGGTGGAATCACCACTTATTTCCACAAACTAAGTTCTAGACAGTATATGTATATGTACGTACACATGTACTAGTGTTTTACTTACAATATCTCATCTTATTTTTATAAGAGATGATACATATTGCCATTTCCCTTTTATGGGGAGGGGGGAGTAAAGCTCATGGAGTTTGAGCGACTTGTCCACAGTCCTATGCCTAGTTACTAGCAGCTGAGAGCCAAACACTGACCTCACTTTCTGACTCCAAGGCCTGCGCTCTTCTAGTCTTCACTCAGGGTGGATGCCGAAGGTATAAAGGCCTCTCAGGCAGCAACTACATAGGCGATGTCCCCTCAGCAGGGGAGCGGTCTAGCCTTCCTCAGTGCAGAAAAGTAAAGGAGGTTAACCATATCTTTGGTTGCTTCTCTCTGGCCTACCCTCTGTTATTTAGCTACAGGTTTCCACTGGCAGAGAGTATCACCCACATGGACTAGATCTGCAAGGAGAAGTTATTAGGTCACCTGCAGGGAAGGCAGTGAGGCAGCAGAATATCACATCCCCTTCTATGCTATATGCACGCAGTAAACAGCGAGCTGGGAAAAAAACCTCAACATGCCCAGATGATGAAACAGCTGGAGTTCCTCAAGGCATTCCAGTGGAAACCCCACGAAACTGCAAAAATTCTATTTAATCTTCACTGTCACCTCTTGCTCCCTGCCAGTAACTCTTGAAGAATAATGACATGAAAGATATTTCTTGTTTTTCTCACTTTTTACTAACACTCCCCAGTGAAAGCTTTTCCTGACCTTCCACTTCTTCCTGATGCAGGGTGGAGGCAGAGATGTGCAGTAAAATAAACACAGATAAAGGAATCAGGAGGCCTGGATTCTAGTCCTTGCTTGCTGGTAATAGTTGTACAGTTTCGGCAACTATTGATTCTCTGACCTCCATTAACTCACTGTCCAATGAGAAAATTTTTGTATGAGAACCAGCATCAATATCTAACAGAATAGAAATTGAAATTGAGTTTAGGTGACCTCGTGCAATAGGAAAGATGCCCAGATAACAGTGATTGGAACATGGCTGAATGGCTTACACAGAAGTGCCAAAAGCAGAAGAGAGTGGTAGAGTCATTTCTTTCCTTCTTCAGGGCACACCCAGTAATTATTTTGCTGATTGTTCCCTATTCTTTGCATGATTTGACACCAGTTACCTCGTTATTAAGGAATAAAGCTGAAAGGATGTTAGGAAGAGGAAGGCAAGCACTTCGAGGAGACGGCAAGAAATTCTTTTATTCTGGACATTTTATAGAAGTTAAAAAAAACAAGCAGATAATGTAGAACTTCAATAAAATAGGAGAATATGAACAGACATTTCTCAAAAGAAGATATACAAATGGCTAACAAACATGAAAAAATAGTCCTCATTCATACGCAAATTGAAACTACAATGACATCACTCCACACTCACTTGGATGGCTATAAAAAGTGGAAAAGAGCCAATGTTGGTGAAGATGTGGAGGAATTGGAATCTTCATAAATTGCTGATGGAAATGCAGAAATGGCTCAATCACTGTGAAAATTAGTTTGGCAATTTCTCAAGAAGTTAAATATAGAGTTGTCATAAGATCCAGAAATTCCACTGCTAGGTATAGACCCATAGAACAGAAAACAGAGACTCAAACAAGTACATGTACATAAATGTTCACTGCAGCACTACTCGTAATAGCTAAAAAGTAGAAATAATCTACATGTTCAGCAATGAATGGGTGGATGAACAAATTATGGTTCATGCATATAATGAAACATTACTTAGCCACAAAGGGAATGAAGAGTTGATCCATGCTACAATGAAGGTGAACCTGGAAAACATGCTAAGTGTAAGATCCCAGACAGAAAAGATTACAAATTTTATGTTTCCATTTGTGTGAAATATTCAGAAAAGGTAACTACATTAACACAGAAAGTGGATTGGTAGCTGCCAAGGACTGGAGGGAGGGAGGATCTGAGAGTAACAGCTTAATGGATACAAGGCTTTATTTTGGGAGTAGTTAAAATGTTTTGAAACTAAGTAGATGTGGTGTATGTACAACACTGCCGAATGTACTAAATGCTGCTGAATTGTTCACCTAAAGATGATGAATTTTATGTTATATGAATTTCACTCTCCCCCTCAAAAAGGTAAGAAATGAACATGTCTTCACAAAGAAAGTTCTTTATTATAGAAAATCTACCCTGATATAATCCCATATGCTTTAAAATCCTTTCCACGAAAAATTTCAGGAACTCAAACGAAGTTGAAACTCTTAAATTGAACTTAGCACCACTCCATATATCTGAGATAATCTCAGAATAGATCAGGAACATGCTGATTCTCTGACAGGTACATACCTGCTCATCATACACCTCTGTCATTTTCAACACCTATTTTAGTAAACAAGCCTGCAGCTTTTCAAATCTATCACTCCCAGTGATCTGTCCTCAGGTCTTTTTTGTTTCTTCAAGCTTTTTCCTTTAGGATTGCATTTTTTGTTTCATTTTGTTCGTTTTTTCCTTCTGTGCAAAGTTGTGTTTTGCGCAATGACCGGAGCAGAAACAACAACAAAACAAAACAAAACAAAAAACCCACCTCTGATGGTGAGCTAGGAAATACCTCGGGTGGTGAGGACTGAGTGTAAAGGAAGGGAATAGTGCCCAACACTTGACACTGAATAAGACCATAACTCATGTGATCCTGTGCACACAAAACTCTGCTAAGCCCCATCTATTCTGATTTACTTCATCTATGAGTTCCCTATTTTTATTAAATATGACAGTGAATTTTCAACATGACTTAAAAATTCAGTAGAAAGGTCTTGCTATGTTATCCAAAATTGGACCATCTCAGCTTGGGAACAGTCTGTCCAAAGTGCAGCCAGTTTGGTCACACACTCTGTTTACCCCCTCACTCTGACCTCTTTGTGTGTCTGAAGAGGCACTTTCTTCTGTGGCGTTTTCACTGACCACATCAACTGACCCCCAGCAGTGTGCAGCATTTAGAAATGTTTTTTCTCTCTCAAGTCAAGTTTCCATTTTCTTGTTAAGTGCAATAAACCAGCCCAGAAAATTCTTCCATCAAGCCCTGTCTTTGATTCTCTGGGGTTTCAGTGCAGTACATTGTGTTGCTTATGACATCATGGTCTCCATGGCAACATCCCGATGAGACTTTTCATGGTCAAAAGAAAAATAAATGCAAAGAAATTTCTGTTCAATCTTAATAGCCTTAGTTATTCATTACTGAGAGCAAAGGGAGTAGGAAGAATTGGATTGTATTACTTGAGGCTAACCACAGACATCTGAAGCCAAACATTTACGACTCCCAATCAGTAATCTTCCCTGTTTCTTTCTTCCCCATTTGTTTCTTACCCTTTCCATAAAGTGTATGGTAATGGAACTCTCTGAGGCATTCTGGGTACTGAGAAGTGAAAGAGAGCCTGACTGAGAATGTAGAAGAGGCCCCAGCATGCAAGAACTGGAGATTAAGACCCCTGCCCCTCATTGTAAACATGTTTCTGACTAACTTGTGCTATCTTCAGCTAGTCAGTCAAATTCTCTGTGCCAGTTTTCTACGGCACTGAAAGGAAGGCAGTGTTTGTTTCACCACTTTCAGAACGTACATTGTGAGGAAAAAATATCTGATTTCTTAATATCTCAGATTATGCATTTTTAGAAACCAACTGGCAAAAAATATGATATAGTCCTTCATAATCGATTGTGCAATACATTTCAGTTATGATGGTTGCTACACTTATAATACTTTACAAAAGAAGATGCTTCTTGCCAAAGAGGGGACTTGGGCAGCCATATTTAATGCTATGTAACCCTGCCCTTGCCGTAGCTAGGTATAACAAATCCACTATATGGCCTAATGAGAAGAGGAGATGGACAAACCAGATTCTCTTCATCTGGAATTTGCCTTGGAAGATTACTAGAATTAGGACCCAAGACTGAGGATTTGGGGAAAAAATGGGGAGAAAATGGTCATGAGGAAGGGTCAGGGCCAAAGGAGACTATGGAGGTTGTAAGCAGCATTGGAAGAATCAAGATATTGGCAAAGTCAATTTTGTAAGGAAGCACACACTATGAGCTCAGTAAAAACTATAGGGAAAGGATGAAAAGGTTAAATTAGTTGGTAGCAAGAGAAAAGTGGTGTATGTTGCAGAGGGAAATAGAAACCAGGAGATACCACTTATTCAGCAAACCTTAGCTGAATATCTATTGCACAATGCTGAATATTAGTAACAACACAGAGACAGTTCTGACTTCATGGAGCCAATAACTGAACCAACTATTATTTTTTAAAAGATGTTAGAGAATATATGGGAGACAGTAGGAGCACTAAGTCAGTCTGGGCAGTTTAAGAAAGACTTCCCAGAGAAACTGGCAATCTTGGAATCTTAAGTCTGACCTATGGCTAAGTAGAGATAACTCTGGTAAGAAGAGAGAGATAGTGAAAGAATATTTCAAACTATTGAGAAAATATATGAAAGGGCTTGGTAGTGAGACATCAGCAGTTTTCCAGGACCAAGACACATGTATTTCTATAATTAATTACATTCTCTTAATCTTTGCTCTGAGCAAAACTTTGTTCCTCTTGATCTGTAGGGGGTAACAAAAGCAAAAGGCTACAAGACTTAAGAGAGTTCACATGAAGCTGAGGTGTAGGGACATATAAGACATGGTCCTGCTTTCAAGAAGCTTCAGGCAGATGAGCTATCAGGAACAAATAAATAAGGGAACTAGTAATGACATGTGCTACATTCTAAATGCCAAGTTAGAAGTATAGACAGAAAATGGTATATTAATTCAAAGGTGGCAAATCGTAATTTTTAAATTATTAAATACAAACTTCTCTTAAAAACAGATATTTTCTTTGTGGTTACCATGGGATTTCAATAAAACATCTTGTAACAGTCTATTTTAAGCTGAAAACTTCAATTGCATATAATAATGTCCCACTTTTACTTCTCTCCACTCTCTGTGTTATTAATGTCACAACTGACATCTTTTCATATTGTGTACCCATTAGCATATTTTAATACTTACAGTTAGTTTAAATAATTTTCTTCTAACTTTTATACTAGAATGTAAAGTGATTCACAGACTGCATTACAGTATTAACAGTAATCTATATTTGTATATATATTTAACTTTACCAGTGAGTTTTATATTTTCATATGCTTCATATTTCTGTTTAGCACCCTTTTGTTTCAACTTGAGAACTATTTTTAGCATTTCTTGAGGCAGATCTGGTGGTGATAACTCCCTCAACTTTTGTTTGTCTGGGAAAGTCACTTTTGAAGGAGAGTTTTGCTGGGTATAGTATTATTGTTGGTAGTTTTTTTGTTGTTTGTTTGTTTGTTTTCCTGACAGCACTTTAAATATATGATATCACTCCCACTGACCTGCGAGGTTTCTGCTGAGAAATGTGCTAATAGACTTATGGGAGTTCTGAAAAGGAAATTAGTAAAACTATCCCATTTATAACAGCATAAAAAGGAAAACATTTAACTAAGGAGATGAAAAACTTGTACACAGAAAACTAAAACATTGATGAAAGAAATAAAAAAAAAAACACAAATGAGGAAACATCCTGTGTTTATAGTTTTGTGACTTAGTGTTGTTAAAATGTCCAGACTACCCAAAGGAGTTGACAGATTCAATGAAATCCCTATCAAAATTGCAAGGGCATGTTTTATAGAAATAGAAAAAAACAATCTTAAAATTTATACGGAACCAAAAAGAACCCTGAATAGTCGAAACACTCTTGAGAAAGAACAGAGCTTAAGGCATTACATTCCTGATTTAAATATATATTACATAGCACCAATAATTAAAGCAGTATAGTATTATCATAAGATAAACAAATAGACCAATATAATGGAATCCAGAATCCAGAAATAAACCTATGCATATGTGGTTTACTGATTTTCAATATGTTGCTATGAATACACAGTAGAGGAAGGAGAGTCTCTCCAACCAGTGATTTTGGAAACCTGTATATCCATATGCAAAAGAATGAAATTGGACCCTCATGTTATACCACACACAAAAATCAACTCAAAATGGATTGAAGACCTGAACTTAAGACCTGAAATTATGAAATGCCTAGATAAAAAACATAAGGGTTGGTGAGGATATGGAGAAATGGGAACTCTTGTGCACGGTTGTTAGGAATGCAAGATGGTGCAGCCTCTGTGCAAAACAGTATGGAGGTTTATCTAGAAATGAAAAATGGAAGTATCAAACAATACCATAATATCCACTTCTGGGTATTTATCCAAAAGAATTGAAATCACGGCCTTGAAGAGATCTTTGCTGTCCCTTATTCAATGCAGCACTGTTCATAATAGCCAATAAGTGGAAACAACATTTTAAACATCTATTGGTGGATGAATAGATTAAAAGATGTGTAGGGGCACCTGGGTGGCTCAGTGGGTTAAAGCCTCTGCCTTCAGCTCAGGTCATGATGCCAGGGTCCTGGGATCGAGCCCCACATCAAGCTCTCTGCTTAGCAGGGAGCCTGCTCTGCTCCCCACCCACCACCTATCTGTCTACTTGTGATCTCTGTCAAATAAATAAATAAATAAAATCTTAAAAAAAAAAAAGATGTGGTATACACATGCAATGTAATATTATTCAGCCTTAAAAAAGAAGGAAGTCCTGCCTTACGTGACAAGAGGATGAACCTGAAGAATGTTATGCTCAGTGAAATAAACCAGTCACAGAAGTATGAATATTGCATTATTACATTTATATGATATCAGGTATCCAAAATAGTCAGACTCAAAGGAGCAGAGATTAGAATGGTGGTTGCCAAGGGCTGAGAGGAGGGAATAGTGTGGAATGGCTATTCAATTGGCATATAGTTTCAGTTATTCAAGGTGAATAAATTCTAGAGATCTGTTATGAAATACTGTGTCTACTACTAACAACACTGTATTGAACACTTAAAATTTTGTTGAAGATAGATTTCACGTTGAGTTCTCTGACTACAATAAAACAAAAAGAAGAAAGGAAGGTGTTCGGCATGTGTCAAAATTTCACTTAAGTGATTAATGGAGGGACCATCAGAATGACAAAGATAGTTCAATGAGGGTATGAGAAACAGACTTATCCGGTCAGTGGAAATAAGAAGAGTGAAATAAGATGACAAAAGTTACGTAAAAAAACATCTGGACCCTAATCAATTGTTAGTCAAAGTGAAATTCCTTAAGAAATTCTCATGAGTCTCAGATCTTAATATGACATTAAAATGTCACACAATCAACTTTTCTCCTTATTTTCAAGTTCGGGATAAATTTTCTTCACTGTTGCCTCTGCCATCACAAATAAACTGAATATTATACTAGATAACACATGCATGCACATGTCCTCACAAACACACACAAAAACACAGATCTCATGTATTTTTGTGCTAAGATTAATTGTACTTGTTGCTAAGTTAACTGCCTTCTATAGTTTTTAAAGGGTAATTGAAATTAGACATTGGCTTAATATGTAGCTACATGTACAGCCATGACTTATACCTTAATGGTACAATAATTTTTATTATTATAGCAATTCAGTGGCCGCTATTACATGTAGTCTCAGAAACTATATCTTCACATTGTATAGATTCTGTTCTATATGGCCTGATTCACTTACATCAAGTGCAGCAAGAAGCGTTGTATCATAGCCTTTTTGTTGAATTGTCAGCAAAACTAGAGAGAAATTCGCCTAATTAATTTCTGTCTGGAAGTTACCTAGAACCAGGGTTTAGAGTTTCGGTAGCCTTTACCATTTCAGAGAGTTTTTTTCCTACCAATTTTATTAGCCTATCTATTTTGAGGCTAAGAAACTAAAACTAAGAGTCAGTCTTCACCAGGTTTTACCTGCAGTACTATAAATGCAAATGAATTCCTCCTTCTGCAGGTTTCCCCAATTCAATGAGACTCAGGCCTGCCAGGAAGAGATCGTCTTTACTACCAGCCGCAAACCTTAGACGTTCTGAGAGGGCTTTGTAGATATTGATTCCACATAAAAAGTACACCTCTTGCTCCTCAGTGATGGGCCCTTTCATGCATGATTAAATGGAATTTATTCTCCAACACGACATCACCGGCATGGCTTTGGTTGTACAATAGATCTGTCCAGCTGTATCCCAGCATAAGGACTGATTCTTAAAAATTCTGCATAAATAATTGCAATGTCATTAAAGGTGAAGAGTCTTAGTTCCAATAGTTGTAGTAATAACTGTTCACTACCCTGAGTGTTTTATAAACAAGACAATCACTCTCATGAATTTTCTATAAAATCATCATGGATTATGACAGAGATAAAATCTATGGTATAGTTTTCTCATTTACATATGAATTATAATTAAGAATTACAAAATCTGAACTTAGTAGTGTCTTTTTTTTGGTCAAAGGTCAGTTGTGATCTTTACAAGCTTAACTAAACATAAACACATTCTTTTAGATTCTAGTAATTGGCTATACCATCATTCTTAGGTCCCCTTGATGACTCATTAGTTTACAACCTATATTTGAATTTCCCAGGGAATATTTTGTCTTAATTTTGAGGGGCCATTTGGAATAAAATACATTCAAAATGTGTTTTCTTTTAGTTTGCACTAGTATAACCTATTAAACTGAGCATTTGGAACAGAACAAGAAGAAAGAAAATAGAAAATATTGCAAATTCATCACGAAACAGAGCATTAAAAATACTACCAACAACATTTTAAAACAGATAACCACATGCAGAGTTTCCTCCTTGATTTTATTCAGTCCTACGTAACTTATTTATGGTCTGTTGCATCTTGAGTCAACTACTGTCTACTTTCAGTAGTTCATAAAGTTCAGTAGTTTCATAAAGTTGTCTTCCTCTTCTTTTTTTTAATTAAAAAAATTCTTTTTTATTATTATGTTCAGTTAGTCAACATATAGTAGTACGTCAGTTTTTGATATAGTGTTCAACTATTCATTAGTTGCGTATAATGCGTCATGCTTATCACAGCACATGCCCTCCTTAATACCATCACCTGGGTACCCCGTCCCCCCACCCCTCTCCCTCTGTAACCCTCGGTTTGTTTCCTGGAGTACAGAGTCCCTCGTGGTTTGTCTCCCTCTCTGATTTCTCCATATTCACTGATGGTGGGAATGCAAGTTGGTGCAGCCACTCTGGAATATATGTGGGTTCCTCAGTATGTAGTATGCAGGTTCCTCAAAAAGCTAAAAATAGAGCTTCCCTATGGCCCAGCAATTGGACTACTTAGGTATTTACCCCAAAGATACAGATGTAGTGAAACGAAGGGGCCACATGCACCCTAGTGTTCATAGTAGCAATGTCCACAGTAGCCAAACTGTGGAAGGAGCTGAGATTCCCTTCAATAGATGAATGGATAAAGAAGATGTGGTTCATATATTCGGTGGAATAGTACTCAGCCATCAGTGTAGCCATCAGTACATCATCAATGGTAGGATGAATACCTACCATTTGCATGAACATGGATGGAATTGGAGGGGATTATGCTAACTGAAGTCAAGCAGAGAAAGACAATTATCATATGGTTTTACTCATATATGGAACATAAAGAATAGTGCAGAGTACCACAGGGCAAGGTGGGGGAAAGCTGAATTAGTTGTCTCCTACTGAATCAAAATAGTCCTGTAAATCCTGAGTCAGGCCTCTGGTAAGATTTAGTGAGTACTGCTCATGTTGCTGATGTCAGCTCATCACTGAAAGACTACATTCCTGAGTCTCTTGCCTGCAGCCCTGGTAACTAATCGCGCCTGTTCTAGTCCTCTCCTCCAAAACTCTAGGGTGATTCTTCTTCGTTATTTCTCCTAGCAGGCCTACTTTCTGGCCTATAGCCAAAAGCAAAGACCTTCGTGCAAATAGGAAAGCCATCCACTAGTGACAAAAATGAAAATGTAGGGTCTACTTTCTGAAGAAAGGAATGAGGAAAACTCTGGGAAAAGAGTGAGTAAGCTATGTCAATCAAAAAAGATAACAGAGTCTTAAAAAATAACAAGATAAAGACTCTAAGAAATAACAGCTGTGCTGAAGTCTCAGGGAAGAAATGCGTTGGGAGAACTACTGGCCGAGAAAAAGGGAAGTGAAGGAAAATGAAGGTAAGTAATAATGTTGAGACCATTGTACTTAGAAGGACCAGGGGTAGAGTTTGTGAAAACAGTTTTGGATTAGTTGGAGAAATAACTATAGAAGCCTAGAAAGACTAGATATTAGAGATAACCTATAAGCATTAGGGAAATTTAAAAAAAATTTGAAACGGGTTATTCAATAGCGGGCAGATAAGAGTACTTCTATTAATTGTAGCTTTTTTTTTTTTTTTTTTTTTTTTGAGAGAGAGAGAGGTGGGTGGGGCAGAGAGAGAGAGAGAATCTCAGGCAGGCTCCACACCTAGCATGGGGCCCGATGTGGGGCTTGATCCCACGATCATGACTTGAGACAAAAACAAAAGTTGGATGCTTAACTGAACCACCCAGGCACCCCAGTTGTAGCTCTTTTGAACAATCCTAGAGAGGGGTTTGTTCACTGTATTAGTGTCAACTTGAAAATGACTGTGAAAAAGGATAGGGCAAAAGTCATATCCAAAAATTACTACTAAATAAAGCTACGTGGACTGCTCGTTAGTTTGAAGGAAACTCATTAGTTCCCATTAGTTTTAAAGTCATTTTTGAAATATTTTCTCTATCCACTGTCTATCTGGCTATTTAGCTGTGACTAGAAGTCTGGTTAAGTATCCAATTATTGTTTTTCTAGGTGATAATCAATGGGCTTGGAGCCAGTTTTAGTTTTCTAAAATGAGAACAAATTTAGAAGAAAGCTGAACATGAAAGACATGTTCGTCTTTTTTCCAAGATAACGCTTGCGGGGCCCCTCAGCTCTGTGCCCAGAGAAAAGAACAAACACCATCTCCTGTCTTTTCTTTTTGTAGAAACTCCACTAAAGCAGGTAACCTAGCACCTGTTTGTGTCCTACTCAAGTTTATTTCCATGTTGGAACTTTTGTTGTTCTTCTAGAAACCCTCATTTCACTCTGGGTTCATTCTAAATGCCACTTACTTGCCAAGATCTAACTACAATTATATTTCCTCTGTGAAGGCAGTTCTACCTTTGGCTTTTCTGATGACAAAGAAGAAACAAGGAAAGCAGTCCATGGCTCCTTTTCCTTTCCATCCCTCATTCATCAACAAACTAAAGGTAGAAAGCATTGGTCGACTGCATGGATCAAGAAGTGTAATAAAAGCAGTTGAGTTAGTTTTGTTCAGTGTTACCACTATTCTGATGGTAAGAATGAAACACATATATATAAACTATGAACTATGAATTGTTTAATTTGGGTGATTTTGCATTCAAGTTAGATATTCTTATTTTTGTACTTAAAACTCGCTTTGCACTATACATTTTTATATTTATATACAATTTGTATTTATATGCAATAAAATATACAATTAATTTAAATGTTAAAATATTTCTTTCTTTCTTTTAAAGATTTTATTTATTTATTTGACAGACAGAGATTACTAGTAGGCAGAGAGGCAGGCAGAGAGAGAGAGGGGGGAAGCAGGCTCCCCACTGAGCAGAGAGCCTGATGGGGGGCTTGATCCCAGTCCCTGGGATTATGACCTGAGCTGAAGGCAGAAGCCCAACCCACTGAGCCACCCAGGTGCCCCTAAAATCTTTATTTAGAATGAAACTAACTGCAGTGGAGAAAAAAGAGCTGAGGGGCTGAGCCTGGGATGTGAGCCTCACTGAGACACTGAGCTAAGACCTGCTGGAGGTGAAGGAGCACATCATGTTCATATCTCAGAGAACAGCACTGTGGGAACAGAGTCCGGGCTCAGAAGAGCAACCGGTAGAGCCCTGCAGAGCTCAGACCGCACAGATATTTGTGGCGCGGTCCTCTGAGGGAATAGCCACTAGCCTGTCTGGAAAACAGTGAGATCTGTGAGTTGGAGCAGAGGGAGCTTGAGGGAGCATGGTCAGGAGGAAGTGGAATGAGGTTATGGGGCAAGGGCGTGTGTGTCGTGACGGTAAGATCTTGGCGTTTACTCTGAGTGAGACTGGAATCACTGCAGGGTTTGGGGCAGAGGTATGGAAGGAATGAATGAAGATAGAGACTGAAGTGCCCCCTCTGGAATTTCCCACCCCTTGGTAGATAGGTACTTCTTCCAAGCTTTCCTTTCTTTCCCCTTTCAGATGGGGTTAGTGATTGTGCCTGGTCCAAGGGTTTCGAGAATCACATATGATACTCTACATAAAGTGCTTAGCACACTGTTTGGCCTGTGCTAAATTCTCTATAAATTATTGTTATTGGGGGCACCTGGGTGGCTCAGTGGGTTAAAAACTTTTGCCTTCAGCTCAGGTCATGATCCCAGGGTCGTGGGATCGAGCCCCCCTTGGGGAGCCTGTTCCTGCTCCCCGCCCCCACGTATGCCTCTCTGCCTACTTGTGATTTCTGTCTGTCAAACAAATAAATAAAATCTTAAAAAAAAAGTTATTATTAACGCCATTGTGATGGTAGGAACTCAGGAATAGTAGTATTTTCTGTAGTGTGCATTTAATATTTCCCAAGAATCAGGAAAACTAATCATATTAAAATGTTTCTTACTTGGATAAGAATGAATGATATGTTATCCATTTAGGATTATTTACCACTTTAAACAAGATTACTTATTAATCCTCTCAATTAAAAAATAGTATGTTTCAGGAAAGCATAAATGTTAAAATCGCCCAGGGAAAGCATGTGGGCTAGACTACAAGGACTGCATTGATTAGGAACTGACCTCCAGTCTATTCCTCCAAACCATTCTTCTATTCTTTCTAGTGTCTTCTTTTAACCTTCTTTCCTTTTTTTTTTTTTTTTTTTTTTTTTTTTGTTAAAGCTGCCAGAGCGGCCTACTTCCATAGCTGTCAGCGCATCTCAGTGAGGAAAACAGCTTAAAAGCTTTGTGTCCTCAGGACTTAATTTAGGAGGCGCCCCATGGTTTTGGGAGCTCCAGTCCAGAGAAGGAGAAGGGTCCTGGCCCTTGCCCCAGTAACTGAAGGCGGGGAAGGGGGTGGCTGTGCTGCCGGGCCTCCAGGAAATTTCCCCTCCATAGCACAGAGCCTTCATTTTCTGGACCATTCCCTTGTGGGGTTTATTCTCCACTTCCTCAGGTAATATTTTAACAAGTGTTATTTTACAATAGGATCTGGTCTTTAAGGGGCTTTGTGGGTGGAAGTCATGCTGTCATGTTTATTAATGGACTCAGGGTTGTTTTGGGCAAGAAGTCCCCCACACAGATTCAGAGAGACGGAAACACGAGAACAATAGTGAAAGGATCAGACAAGATATTAGGACCATTCAGTCCAGTGAGTTTGGGGACACTGGACGTGCCTGGCCAAGACAAACAGAACCCCAAGATGTAAGAGAAAAAGTTTAAATTCATATACATAGTTTCATTAATTTTTAATGGTTAATCTGTCCTATAAAGTGAAAGCCTTAGGAAAAAATTCTGAATATGTAAGGAGGAGGTGTATTAAAACACATTATTTTAAGTTTCAATATTTTAAGTTTGTCAAAATCACAATTTATTATAACTCTGTTTTTCTGGCTTTAAATTAAGACAAACATCTCATAATATATTTAAAATATACTTCTATACTTATTTTGTTTTCAAATGAGAATATTGTCTTGTTGGATATTTTCTCATAAGAACAAAAATATTAAATATATTTAAAAGCTCATCAAAACATCTTTCTTTTTGCATTTTTTAAAATTTTTTATTTTTTATAAACATGTATTTTTATCCCCAGGGGTACAGGTCTGTGAATCCGCACTCACCAAAGCACATACCCTCCCCAATGTCCATAACCCTACCCCCCTTCTCCCAACCCCCTTCCCCCCAGCAACCCTCAGTTTGTTTTGTAAGATTAAGAGTCACTTATGGTTTGTCTCCCTCCCAATCCCATCTTGTTTAATTGATTCTTCTCCTACCCACTTAAGCCCCCATGTTGCACCGAAACATCTTTTGCAGGAATCTACACAAGTGATTAATCATTAACAAGTGTTAAAGAGCAATGATAAATCCAGGCAACAACTAAATTTTAAGAATGTAACAAGAAAATATCATGAATAAGTTTTAGAAGATCTAAAAGGAATAATGATTTTTAAAAATACCAAACATTGCATGCTGTTTAAAACCATTTAAGATGAAATATATCGAGATACCTGGTGTCTGCCTTCAGCTGAGGTCATGAACCCAAGGTCCTGGGATCAAGTCCCACATTGAGCTCCTTGTTCAACGGGGAGCTTCTCCCTCTGCTTACCGCTCCCTCCGTTTGTACTCTCACTCTCTCTCTCTCTTTCTCTCCTCTCTTGCTCTCTCTCTGGCAAATAAATAATATCTTTAAAAAAGTGAAATATATTAAAATTTAAAACTTCAAAATATCAAAGGGCCAAGACAGTGGGTGCTTTTTGTAAATTAGATACGTTCATTGCACACATATTTTCTCTCACTAAAGGTGCAAAATTTGAAGACATTTAGTTTAATTTTATCTGTGTACATTCAAAAGGTGACGATAGGATATATATAATCTTGTGCTTTATATCAGCCTCTTTTCTTTTATTGAATAGAGTTGACAGACAGTCAGGTATACAACCTAGTGATTAGACAACTCTATATATTATGCTCTGTTCACCACAAGTGTAGCTACTGTGTCATCATACTAACCATTGACTATATTCCCTATGCTGTGCTTTCATCTCTGTGACTTATTTATTCCATAACTGGAAACATGTATCTCCCACTCCCCTTCACTGGTTTTGTGCATCTCCCCCTCCCTTATGGCAGACAAATCATCAGTTTGTTCTCTGTACTTATGGGTTTGTTTGTTTGTTTTGTTTTCTAGATTCCACATATCAGTGAAAGCATATTTTGTTTTTCTCTGACTTACTTCACTTAGTGTAATGCTCTTCAGGTCCATCCATACTGTTGCAAATGGCAAGATCTCATTCTTTTTATGGCTGAATTACACACACACACACACACACACACACACACACACACACACATCTTCTTATTTTCTTATTCTTTTTTTTTTTTTTTTTTTTAAGAGAGAGAGAGAGAGTGCTGGGGAGAGGGGGCAGATGGAGAGGGAGAGAGAGAATCCTAAGCAGTCTCCAGTGCAGAGACCAATGCAGGGCTGTATCTCTCAACTATGGACCATGACCTGAGCTGAACTCAAGAGTTGGACACTTACCAGAATGAGGCACCCAGGTGGTCTTACCACATCTCTTTATCCACTTAATCTATTAGTGGACACTTAGGTTGCTTCCATATCTTGGCTATTATAAATAATGTTGCAATAAACATAAGGGTGCATGTATCTTGTCAAATTAGTGTTTTCATTTTCTTTGGGTGAATATCCAGTAGTGGAATTACTGGATAATATGGTATTTCTGGCTTTTTTTTGAGGCCCCTTCATACTGTTTTCCACAGTGGCTGTGACACCAACATTCCCACCAACAGTGCACAAAGGTTCCTTTTTCTCCACATCCGTGTCAACACTTGTTATTTCTTGTCTTTTTGATTCTAGCCATTCTGACAGGTGTGATATTTCTTTGTGGTTTTGATTTGCATTTCCCTGATGTTGAATGATGTTGAGAAACTTTTCAAGTATCTGTTGGCCATCTGTAAGTCATATTAGAAAAAAATGTCTATTCAAGTCCTCTGCCATTTTTTAAATCAAATTATTTACTTTTGGGGGGTTGATTTGCAGAAGTTCTTTATATATTTTGGATATTGATACTTTATCAGTTATATCATTTGCAAATATCCCATTTAATAGGTTGCCTTTTCATTTTGTTGATGGTTTCCTTCACTATGAAAAAGCCTTTTATTTTGGTATAGTCCAGATAGCTTATTTTTGCTTTTTTTTCCCTTGCTGAGGAAATATACCTAAAAAAACATTGCTAAGGTCAATTTCCAAGAGGTTATTATCTATGTTTTCTTCAGGTAGTTTTATGATATCAGGTCTCACATTTAGGTCTTTCATCCATTTCGAGTTTATTTTTGTGTGTGGTATAAGAAACTTGTCCAGTTTCATTCTTTTTTTTTTTTTTAAGATTTTATTTATTCATTTGACAGACAGAGATCACAAGTAGGCAGAGAAGCAGGCAGAGAGAGAGGAAGGGAAGCAGGCTCCCTGCTGAGCAGAGAGCCCGATGATGTGGGGCTCAATCCCAGGATCCTGAGATCATGACCTGAGCCGAAGGCAGAGGTTTTAACCCACTGAGCCACCCAGGCGCCCCCAGTTTCATTCTTTTGCATGTAGCTAGTTGTTTAGATTTCTCAACATCATTTATTGTAGTGACTTACTTTTCTCCATTGTAAATTCTTGTCTCCTTGTTATAGATTAATTGACCATATTAAATGTCGGTTTATTTCTGGTTTCTCTATTCTGTTCCATTGACCTATGTGTCTGTTTTTATGCCAGTACCATACTGTTTTGATTGCTACAACTTTGCATTTATCTTGAAATCTGGGATAGTGATACCTCCAGCTTTGTTTCTCTTTCTCAAGATTGGTTTGGCTGTTGAGGGTCTTTTGTGATTCCATACAAATTTTAGGAATATTGGTTCTAATTCTGTGAAAAATGTTATTGACATTTTGATAGAGATTGCATTGATTTTGTAGATTGCTTTGGGTAGTATGGACATTTTAACAATATCAGCTATTCCAATCCCTGGTATATCTTTCCACTTGTTTGTGTCATTTTCAATTTCTCCAACAATGTTTAATAGTTTTCCGAGTATAGGTCATATTCTTAATTAAGTTTCTTCGTAGGTATTTTATTCTTTTTTGTGTAATTTAACATGGAATTGTTTTCTTAATTTCTCTTTCTGCTACTTTGTTATTGGTATATAGAAATAATAGATTTTTGTATATTAATTTTGTATCCTGAAACTTACTGAATTCATTTATATTTGTAATAGTTTTTGGTGGAGACTTTAGGGTTTTCTATGTATAGTATTATGTAAACCACAAATAGTGACAGTTTTAATTTTTCCTTACCAATTTGCATGCCTTTTACTTCTTTTACTTTTCTGATTGCTAAAACTAAGACTTCCAGTACTTTTGAATACAAGTGGCAAGAGTCAACATCCTTGTCTTGTTCCTGCTCTTAGAGGAAAAGCTGTCAGTTTTTTAGCACTGAGTATGATGTTAGCTATGGGTTTGTCATATATGGTTTTTATTATGTTGAAGTATGTTCTCTCTAAACTCACTTTGTCAAAATTAAGCTGTATTGAGATATATTTAGCATTAACTGCTTATGTTTTAATTATGCTCCTGTATTATTTGAAACGTTTTGACACGTTAAACCCATGAAAAAATCATCACAATTAAGACCATAAACACATGTATCAACCCTCAAATTTTCCTGTACCAGTTGGTCATCCCTTCTTCTCCCCCTTCCTGTCTCCTATCACCAGACAATCTCCAGTCTGCTTTCAGTTACTACAGATTAGTTTACATTTGCTAGTATTTTATACTAGTAGAATCATGGGAGTGTGATCTTTTTGTATGTTTTAATTCACTTAATATAATTATTTTGAAATTTATCCATAATGTTGCATTTATAGCTTGTTCCTTTTCATTTTGAAGTTTTGTTCCAGTGTACGAAAATACTTTAATTAGTTTATTCATTCACCTGTGGATAGACATTTGAGTTGTTTTTAGTTTGTTTCTATATTACAAATAAAAACTGCTACAATTATATATATGAACATATATATAATACATTTTACATAAGGTCAGTGAAAGCAAATAACTTACTCCATATCACTCAGCCCATAAGTGACTTGCTCTAAACAAAACTCTCAATTTTAAGAAAGTTTAATTAGGGTCTTCTTAATATCTTTATTTACTTAAATTTTGAACATCTGGAAAACAGAATAATTGGTTTAATGTCTCTCTGATAATTCTAATATTTGTATCATTTTAGATCTGTTTTGAGTGATGACATTTTCTTCAAATTATGGGTCATATTTTCTTGCTTTGTATGGCTGGGTGATCTTTGATTAGATGCCAGATATTCTGAATGTTAACCTTGTTGGGTTCTCAATATTTTTATATTCAATAATTCTTCTTGAATTTCACTTTGAGATGTAGTTAAGTTTTGTAAAGAATTTGATCTTTTTGATTCTTGCTCTTATGATTTGTTAGGTGAGTCAGGAGCGAAGATTGGTCAAAAGCTAATTATTCCCCACTACTGAGGAAAACCTTCCTGAGTACTTTGCCCAATACCCCATGAATTATGAGTTTTTCCAGCCTTGCTGGTAAGTATAGGCATAATTCCCAGACAACTTCCTCTAATCTTTCTTAATGGTTCTTTCTTCAGCTCTAGACAGATTTCTCACATGTATGTACTGTAGCCACTGTGCTGAATACTGGAGGGGACTGTAGATCTCTGGATGCAGCTCTCTCCTCAGCTTTGTTCTGAAAACTGTAGCTGTCTTGTCTTCTTCTGACTCTCAGTTTCCTCACTTTATGTCAGGGCTCTGCTTTGGTTTGCCCTCTCTGCTCCTCTGCCTGGAAACATTCTCCAGGAAGTAAGCTGGGGTGGTTGTAGGTTTTTCCTCATTTATTTACTGTGTCTGGGGAACACTGGGCTTTGTTGACTAATGTTAAATGCTTGTGTGCCTTCTTAAGATTATACATGTATAATTTGTCAATATTTTCAATTGTTTCAAGGAGAGGGGTAAGACTTATCCTGTTACTCCAAATGAACTGGAAATAGAAATTTTCCTTTAATCTGCATATACAAATTTCATTAAATTCTCAAGACTTTTAATGCCCCCATTCTCATCCATTTTGCCCTGGTTTTGTATACTTGATTCGGTGTTTCCTTCTTTGTGTTTTTACTTCTCAGTGGGTGACTTCTCTCAGAGAGAATTTATCCTTTTTTTTTTTGAATAGTATTTAAATATATTAACCTGATTTTTAAATTCATTCATTATGTGAATGTTTTCCAGATTTTTCCTAGGTCATGGGTGTTTCTTTATAGAACCGTGGACTCTGTTCTAGAAATCTCATAATTCATCTCATATGCAGTTATCTTATCCATCCAACCCCTAAGAAGTAACTACTGTCTTTTAAATTTCTCAAGTTAGAGAAATGTGTCTATTCAGCAAGAAAATTTGGTGCCACCAGTTACTAGCTGAGTGACATGGAATAAGTTATTTTCTTTCACTGAACCTCTGTTTGTTTCCATTGAGACAATAACTTCTTCTTAGAGTTTTTATGACAGTTCAGTGAGGCTACCTATCCAAAAGTCTCTAGCCCCATGCTTAAAATATAGTAGATGCTCCATAAATGTTAACTCTCTTTATTATTTTGCCACTTTCCTCTCTCTCCTGCTGCTTTCTTTCAGTTATCTTTCCCCCCACTGAGAATCCTGAGGGCATCATCAATACTATGTATATTACTATAGCTGACACAATAGGAAGGATTGCTTCCTCTAGGTTATAGGCAGGAATTTTGAAAAACATATGAGTAACAGAATCACAGAGTCGGAATTGGAGAGCTCTGTGCTGAAAAGTGAGTTGCTCAGACCCCTGAACAAAACTGGTGAGGTGCTTTGGAAAAAAGTAGCTCAGGGTAACTAAAGTTATAAGTTTGTTGGGTCTCAGATTAATGTCTATCAACTGATATTTTTTATTTTTTAAATTTTTTTCTAAAGTTTTTATTTATTTATTTAACAGAGAGAGAGAGAGTACAAGCAGGGGACCACAGGCAGAGCAAGCAAAGGGAGAAGCAGGCTCCCTGCAGAGCGAGGAGCCCTATGGGGGACTCAATCCCAGGATCCTAGGATCATGACCTGAGCTGAAGGTAGCCACTTAACCAACTGAGCCACCCAACCATTCTTCAGTTGATATTTTAAAATATAGTCTGATGTTAATACTTGTTAGATAGTACTTCTGAAGCTGGAACTGACAAAAATGCAGATGTTGGGACCGATTCTATATTCTTCCTCATTTCTACAAAAGCTATGACTTCTTGTGTAAAGAGCTTCAGCCAAGCATTGATTTCAGATGGAATTCTTGCTCTGTGTTTACTGTTTGGAGGACCCCCTCTGCTTAATCCTTCCCATGAACAGTGCCTAACTCTATGATGTAAAACTGATATTGCAGGCAGGTGGGTAACAGACCTACAAAAGTTGTGTCCATATGTTGTGTGCAGGGGGTGGACGGGGGCTGGTTAGGAAAGGAATGATGAACTCTAGTGTCAGACAGCTCTGATAGAAATCAGGCCATTGATATCTTATGACTGTGTGTTGTTCCTTTGAGTTGATCTCTGGGATCCGTGCCAGAAAAATAAATGAGAACCAGAGACCAAATTAAATATTGCCTGATCATTATGTCGAAGACAAAAGCAGGAAGATAAAAATCTCAAAGCCAAATAGATGCAGGACAAAGGGAAAATAATGGCAGTTGTAACCTTAGTTTGGAACTAAGAAGTGGAGCAAATGAGACTGAATTTGCTGACCATCTGTTCCGAAGGAGTGGGGAGCCTCACAAAGTGTCCTGGACTTGGGGTCTGGTGTCGGGCTTTTACATCCTTGCTTGGCTTCTTATCAGTGGGGTACCTTGGGAAAGGTAACCTGTTCTTTCTGAATTTAAGTCTCCTCACCTGCTAAATGGAGTTAATGACACTCTTCTCCCCTTTATTCCAAGATCAACATACTCATCTCTAACATTTTAATTGCTTGGCCCACTGTCTCCCATTCTTAGCACCCATCCTACAGCCTCTGTGTCTCTCCAGGGTGCCCTGTCCTTGCTAGAACCCTGCCCACAACAGGCATTGCTACTTTACTTCCACAGGAAAATTCAATGCAATAGCAAGAATGCAGGATTTTTACTGAACCAGTCCAGAGTTCTAATCCGTTCTCTGGTCATGGACGACCTTCCAAAATTACTTACCTTTTCTGGGCCTCCATTTATCCAAACTCACAGGGTTGTTGTGAGGATTAAATCCTTCACAATGTACTTCATACTGACACACAGTAAGAAACAGCTGAATATGTATTGTTATTGTTTTTGTTAATATTGTCCAAATATGTATCCTAAACATTTAAAAACATATACAAATATGTATTGAGGACATGTCAAAGATTTGTTTAATTCCCCAGTGAGAGATGTGGCAGGATGGTAAAGGGGACTCAGATGGAAAGAAGTTTATATAGTTGGTGAAAGACAGAAGGATGAAGTGAGATTGTTAGGTCACATGCAGAACTGTTAAAAACCTTGGAGCCAATAAAATGTTCAGTTCTGAGATTACCATTTTTTACTGGGCATTTTCTGTTTTTATCTCCATTAGGCATAAATACCTCATAACTTATCAAGTGCTAACTTACAGAGGTATGAGTCAGCACTGCAGTTGACCCAGAGTCTGAGCCCTAGTTGATGAAAGTATTAAGTCGAACTAAACAGCAGCCTGAGAGAATCGGGAGAGTCAGGGCAGGCTAGGTAGAAAATGTTCTACTGTAATCAACAACAATCTGGCAGTGGTCTTCTGGCTTTATTTCCAATTTGGGGGTGATTCTTTTTGCTTTGGGTTTGGTCAATGAATCATTGGCCAGTCTGAGACCTTGGCCTTCTAGGACCTGGACTTTGGTGGCTGAGCTAAATTTTCTCACCCTTTGAGCCTTTGAAACTAAATTAAATCAGCATCAGAATGGCTTTATGTTTGAAATTTATAAGGATGTTGGGAAAGGAGGGAGGGAAAAGAAATAGGAGCTTGGAAATGAAACGGGTTTAATTTTCATTTTCACATGGGGTGTGACCTCTTTATCTTGGGTATTTAGAAATAAGGCAGGCTTCCCATTTGCAGCAGCCATCTGCATGGAAGCACAGAACAATTACATTTATGTCTGACCAGCATATTCCTTCACCTCAGCAGAAATCTTTTCTGCACTGTCCTCTTCAGACCAATTTCCCGTTTATCAGTCCTTTCATTTCTCTTATTCTTTATCTTTTGCTAATCTTTCCATCCTCCTTTCCTACCCTTCCTGGGTCTGTATATTTACTTCCAGTAGTTTTCCCTCTTTTTCTTAATGGCCTTTTCTCTTGGCACGGTTGAAAGCAGAAAAGATGTGTTTGTTTCTCTCTGTCTCTGATTCCTTTCTTTAGTTGCTTTAATAATATCTCACTCCCCCACCCTCCCAGCTGTTTCTTTATCACTACCCAGGCGCTTTGCTCCCCAGCTTCTCCTCTTGGCCATTTAATGCATTCTTAGGACTTAGCTAGAAGGAAGACAAAAGAAGCAAAACTCTGGAAAAATCAACATATTTGGAGAAGAATGTTTAAATATCCTTTATTCTTGGATGCCTTCTTGGTCACAGCTAATAAATTAAATAGATTAAAAAAATACTTTTAAAACTGTGAGGATAAAAAACCAAACTAAAACAAAAAAAGTGTAAAGAAAATGATACTACCAAATGTTTTAAAAGAACTAATTTTATTTCATAAGACTGCCTCATTAATATAAACATTTTCACTTCTGCATTTTCCTTTTGTCTTTGTCCTCTAATGATTGCAAAAAATATTCACATGTGCATTTATTTTAGAAACCTCATTATCTAAGCTGTGGCATCTGTGGGAGCATATCTTGCAGGTGTAGTAAGGAATAGGTAAAGGTTGGTAATCTAAAACTTACATTGTGACATTTTGTGTGAGAAGCAGAGACCAACCTTCAGGAAACTGTCCATCTCATGAAGAGTATCCCAGTAATTGAACTGTCATGCTCTGAACATGTAGTCAAACTGAAACAGTTCTGCCTTCACAAGTAGACAACAATGGACTTGTTTCCTAATTCATTTGAAGCTAGCTAATAAAGGACATTATAATAAATGAACAAAGAACATCCATTGTGTAAATGAAAAGTGGCACATCTAGTATAGCAGTGAGACTCTGAGGCCTGAGTTCAAGTCTTGCCACTTGCTGGTTGGTAAATCTTGAGTAAGCAAGTTAAGTTCTCCAGGTTTTAGTTTCTTCGTTTGTGAAGTGCAGATATTAATAGAAATAATAATTACCATTTTTGAGGATACTATATGTATAAAATTATCAACACAGATATCATACTTTTTATATATCTTGCAAACAAGCTACAGGTTATTACAAATGCTCAGGAACTGTTACAAATCTAATCTGACCACTTGTTTTTCTGTTTGTCAAGAAACTTTACATGGAAGAAATGAAATTTCAAGCTTTCTTATAGATCTGTATTATTACTATTTTTTTCCCCACAATCCCATCCAACTTACAAGTGGATATCTGCTGGACAACTAGAAGTAATTAAAGCAGTAACTAATTTAAATCATGTTACTGACGTAGATTGATAGCTCAAAGATATAGTATGAGGTTGAGAAGTAATCGTACATTTATGAAGGAGTTTAGTATAGGATGAAGATAACATTTCAGATCAGTGGACATTTGTATGAAAATATACCTTTGCATGAAGGATGAAATCTACACATTTTCTGTAACATTATTATTATTTAAAGAAGTTATTTAACATTATTTAAAGAAGTTCCCTGATTTATGTTTTAAATTTTTACTAAATTATACAGCATGGTGAGCTGAATCTTCTTCCCAAATTCTCAATGAAATCACACCAAAGATACTTTAAAATCAATATACCCACAACAATGCTGAAAAAAAGTGCTATAGGGAATAGAAACTTAATTTTTGCAGGGATCGGATTAATGGAGATAACCAAGAATATCTAGATATCTTAGGAAAAGCAGCCTCAAAAATGAATACAGAAATGGAGGTAAAAATCAGAACCATTGACTCAGGAAACAAAGAACTTTAGAACATTCTAATCTGGGGCACCTGAGTGTCTCAGTCAGTAAAGTGTTTTCCTTTAGCTCACATCATAATCTTAGGGTCCTGGGATCAAGCCCTGTGTCAAGCTCTCTGCTCAGTGGGAAGTCTGCTTCTCTCTCTCTCTCTGCTTCTCCCCTGCTCCCTGCTTTTGCTCTCTCTCTTTCTCAAATAAATAAATAGAATATTTAAAAAAATTTTCTAATCTACTCTCATTAGAGATATTTAGGAGAACATTTCAGGCTTAAAATAAAAACAGGCTACACTGAAGAACAAATAAGAAATAGTTCTTATAAAAATCACGATTGCTAAATGCTTTTCAACAGAAGGCTTATATGGACCTAAAAGATAAAGATGGTGAAATCTCTGAAGATGTAAAGAACAGGACAAAAAGAAAAAAATAAAATCTTGAAAGAAAAATGAGATGGCAAGAGGTCAGATGCAGAAGCTCATTAGCTATTTATAGTATTTAAAACAGTCTGATGCTCCTGGGAATAGACTGATAGATTAGTGTGGCAGCATAGAGTTCAGCAATTGACCTGCATTTATATGGAAATTTCAATATGATAAAGGTGGCATTTTAAAGCAGTGGGCATTTGGAGGAAAGGGTTCACTGGCCTCTGGGTGCATTATCAAGTCTTCGGCCTTATTCCCAAATTATTTGATTAAATGTGGACCTGATGCAGACCTGCCAGAAGGTCTCATGACCAAATATTTGAAATTTGTAAAATTTTAATGTTTATTTCCTTCTATCCTAAAAGTATATTTCTTCTCCTTCAAGCAGAGGGAAATGAAGTAGAAGGCAAAAGCAGATTTGCTCTAGTAGGTGAGGAGGTGGGGGGCAGGTGGGTGCAGGGAGTTCTCTCTGTCCTGCCCACTGTTCTGCTCTGCTGAAGAACTGCAAAAGAACAGGCACTCGGACTCAACTTTCCTTCTTTTCTAGCTTTTATCTTTCCTTGAAAAGAAAATGGGTCTGTCTCCATGAATATCCCCCCAGACAACTTACATAATACTTAGAGAGAAACTCAGAGATGCAGAGTGCAAAATCGAAGAAAAGACACAAGGTTGCCTCAACCATTTTGTGAGCTGAGAGCAGAGAGGAAACATTGATTTTTTTGGGGGGGCGGGGGCTGGGGTATCTTCCTATTTCCCTGCACATTGGAAGGAGAGATGAGAGTGTGATGCGGTGCTCCATGAAGGGACTAGCTCCCATCAGTTTCCCAAACTAGAGTGTGCATGCTTTTCACAGTAATTAAAAAAAAAAAATTGTATTTAATTTGAAAATAATCTGAACACATGAATATAAGGACATTCTGTGCCAACAAACGACTTCCTGAGTCCTGCCACAGAGTTTCGAGCTGGCTTTTGTACTTATAACTTAAGAAAAAAGAACAGAGGGGGGAAAAAAATAGTCTATTAGTGAAGGCAGACGGCATCAAGATGCAGGCTATGAACAAAAGTTTCATAGTAGCTTAAATAAAGCACTATGTCGGGAACATAAAGTTCTCTCCGAGTGCGTAATAGCACCTGCTGCCAAACCTAGAAGATCGTGCCCTGGCACTCAGCACCTCAGTCACAGAGTAAAGGGTGATTTTATTTCAGCACAGGAACATCATCTGTCACATTAAATTAATAGAGTTAATTTGAATTATATTGGTTCTGTAAGGCTACAGTTGTGTGAGCATAAGGAATTTATATCCAGGTTTATGTTTGTACATATTTAAAGAGCATTCCAATAAAAATAATTTAATTAGAAGTAAAAGTTAGAGTCATGGGTACCATTGTTTTTATTAGCCAGGAAGCTCGAAGCAGATGTGATCCAAGCTAGCTGACCCTCCCCGCCCCAAAGGTTGCTGCACGTGGTTGAGCTGGAATGGAATCAAGGGCCCATGTGACTTGGCCTCTGTTTCTTCCTGACACAACCCCTTCTAGGTGTCCTCTCCAATTGCTAGCCAGTTCTTTCCCATGTTTCCATTTTCTCTTCATGAACAGGTCTCTCTTTTTGTGGTGTTCACTTAGTCGTGCATACTCCTCAGCAGACAAGAGAATGAGGTGTTTTGGAAGAGCAAGGCCTGAGGCTTTCTCTGAGAAAAGATCTTGAGTGGCAGCTGGCTTGTAGTTAGCTCAAAACAAGGGAGCCTGGGTGGAACATAAACACCAGCCCAGATCATCGAAGAGGGATGGCGGTGGAAATAATCCCAACCATCCTGTGAGTAAGACTAGTGCTCCTGTGGAAATTATGACCCCTCTCACCCAAGTAAGAGTGGGCCAAAGTAATTCCCTTTAAGCAAAGAGCTCAGACTCCTGAGCTATTATGGGTTGTCAATCAGGTGGAAGGATGGTGCATAGTTTGAATTAAACTGTGGAAAAACAGTACATGAATTTATGATGAGAACATAACCATTTTAAGCAGGTAAAGAGCTACTGAGTGCTGATTAGTGCATTCTTCCCACATAGTTGCATTGTAAGTGCTGTGGTCTGAGTGCTTGTTTCCCTCCCACATTCCTATGCTGAAATCCTGAAGTCCTAAAGGTGATGGTCTTAGGAGGTAGGGCCTTTGGGAGGCACTTAAGTCACGGGGAGTGGAGCTCTCACTGATAGGATTAGTGTTCTTATGAAAGAGGGCCCAGATTCCTTGCCCTTTCTACCAGGTAATATACAATGAGAAGGCTGCTGTGAACCACAGAGAGGGTCTCTCTCTCTCTTTTTTTAAGATTTTATTTATTTATTTATTAAAAAAAATTTTTTTTTAAAGATTTTGTTTATTTATTTGACAGAGAGAGGGAGAGATCACAAGCAGGCAGAGAGAGGGGGGAAGCAGGCTTCCCGCTGAACAGAGAGCCCGATGTAGGGCGCGATCTTAGGACCCTGAGATCATGACCTGAGCCGAAGGCAGAGGCTTGAACCTACTGAGCCATCCAGGCGCCCAAGATTTTATTTTTTATTTGACAGTGCACAAGCAGGACAAATGGCAGAGGGAGAGGGAGAAGCTGACTCTGTGCGGAGCAGGGAGCCCAATCTGGGATCCCAGGACCCTAGGGTCATGACATGAGGCTAAGGCAGATGCTTACCCAACTGACCCACTCAGGCATCCTGAGGGTCTTTATCAGAATGGGACCATGCTGGTGCCTTGATCTTTGGTCTGCCAGCATCACAGATTGGTGAGAAATAAATTTCTTTTGTTTAAAGGCCCCCCGCCCGTGGCATCTTGTTATCGCAGCCTGAAGAGATTAAGACAATGATAGAAAGATTTCTTGGTGAACATATAATCAGAGCCAGGGGAGTTAGCTGGATTTTCTGTGTAGTTTGACCAGAACATGAAGGACTGACACAGCTACCTCCATGCCAGAGATGCAGACCTGAAACAGTCAACTTTGAGGAACAGTGTGTTGATTTTATTTTTCCTTCAGAAGCTTATCTTGTTAACATTATTTCTGAGTTCTTGGCATCTCACTGTTGCTTAGATATACAATTTGCTTCTTTCTTTTACTTTGTACTTATTAAAAAGAAAGAAAACTACCCTTGATACATGCATGCTATGGTATCTTTAAAATTTCCATATAGGGAGGATGTGGGATCTGGGATCACATGGGGGCGATGGGTAGAGGACTCCCCTGAAGCTGCTTTTGGAGGACAAGTACATTACTTTTGCGTAGAAAATGTACTTAGTTGATGGTAGCTTGAAGCTGTGTTTGCATAGTAATCATGTCTTTACTTGGGTCGGATGTTTATTTGGAGTGATTGGGGTGATGGGGCTGATGAGGATTGTGGGTATTTTTGCTTCCCTAAGCCACCTCTTGGTTGCTACTCAGAGCATGGTTTAGCTCCTCAATATGGATCAGAGACTGGCTTTGCAGTATTCTTGGAGATGGAGTTAATTAATTGGCTCTCTCCCAGAAACTCAAATTACTTGTTTCACTTTTATATTTACAGACATCTATTTGCACCTGCGTGTATTTTGTGCCCTAGTTTTGCAAATCTGCAAATCACTAACTTTGCCAGCAAAAGGACCACTTTCTTCTGCAGATATCCTCTTTACAGAGAATAAACAGGCTATTCTCTTTACAAGGGCACAATCTATTTTAACCCCTGGCAATGCAGGCAATACAGACAATGCATTCAGGCATCTTTCAGTTAACTCATAGTAACTGCAACCAGTCCCCTGCTGCCCAGGTTCCTCCTTGAATTCTGATAGCAAGATCAGATTAGAAGGGGAATGTCATGGGCAGCAATGTAAATGACTAAAGACTACAAGCATGCTGTGGGGAGGTGGGGTGTGGGGCAGGAGGATTGGATCCACGTAGATTCCCTTTAATTGGACTCCATCTGACAAATAAATAAATAAATAAATAAATAAATAAATAAATCTTAAAAAAAATAGATGTTGGATGTTGCCATAATGTTTCCCAGGATGTTTATTAATTGAATTATTTTATGAACTAATTTGTTGCTTTACTTAATGAAGTAAAAATTTAATTTCAGAGAGTTTCGCAGACAACTGGACTAAGACACAGACCTCCTACTCTTTTCCTTCATGCCAATTACAAGAGTTATATGACTAATATTTTCCCTTTATAGGAGCTTTTGGCCATGTTTGCTGGTATAATATCACATGCAAAATAGAACCTACATCACCTTCCTTAGTCTCTGACTTCCTCCAATAACCAGACCCTGCCTCTGGGATGTTCTCCTTCTACATTCATGCACCACCCCTTCCTCTTGCCCTTATTACATAAGCATCCAGAACCCTGTGTACTCATTCCACCTCGGGCTGAGATGTCATCACCTTCAGCTTTGGATGCATTCCATGTTTGGATGAGCAGGCTCCAAGGAGCATTTTATCAGCCCATGCTGTGCTTGTTGCCACCAAAGGTATGGTCCCTGCCAGTGATGCGTACTTAGGCTAATAGCCTGTGGGCAGGTGATGGAGGACAGTCATCAGAAATTGGCAGGAAACAAGGCTCTTTATGAGCAAAACCATTAAGTAGAACATGAATCGAATATAAAGAATCTCAGAGGCTCCAGAAATATGATTGTGTCATCATTTATATTAAAAATTTAGAGAGGTGGATCCCAAATACCCAAGTCTTTGACCTCCATTCTTTTTTTTTTTTTTTTTTAAGAATCAACACAGTCTTTATTTTTTTTTTATTTTTTTTTTTTTTAAATTTATTTTTTATTTTCAGCATAACAGTATTCATTATTTTTCACCACACCCAGTGCTCCATGCAATTCGTGCCCTTTATAATACCCACCACCTAGTACCCCAACCTCCCACCCCCCACCCCTTCAAAACCCTCAGATTGTTTTTCAGAGTCCATCTTACAGGAACAGGAGGAAGAGAGGCAGAAGGGACACTTAGGGCAAAGGCACTCTGCTATCCACCTTAAATACACTCTGCTATCCACCTTAAAACTCTAGTTCCAAGTCCTATATTCTATTTTTTTTTGTAATTTTATTTTGTTTCAGTGTTCCAAGATTCTTTGTTTATGCACCACACCCAGTGCTCCATGCAATACGTGCCCTCCATAATACCCACCACCAGGGTCACCCAATACCCCTCCACTCCCCTCCAAACCCTTCAGTTTGTTTCTCAGAGGCCACAGTCTCTCATGGTTCTCACATGGTTTCTCAGAGTCAGTCTCTCATCTCCCCCTCCAATTTCTCCCAACTCATTTCTTTCCAACTTCCAATGTCCTCCATGTTATTCCTTATGTTCCAAGCCCCACATACTAAAACAACAAAGACTATGCCAATTATTCTTTCTAAATGGCAAGAATTTGTGAATTTAAAGTTGGTGATCATGACTTCCCTGTGTCTTCTAATGAATATTTGAAGATTAAGTTGGGAATAAGTTCTGGTGTTCTTTGGCCAATCAATGAATCAATGAAATGTATGAAGCATGAGGTAAGTTCCTAGCATTATGTAGATGCCAAGGGCGATACAGAATAATAATAGTCAACACTTTCATAATGCATACTTTTTTTTTCTTTTTTAAAAATTTTATTTTATTTTATTTTTTTCAGTGTTCCAAAATTAATTGTTTATGCACCACACCCAGTGCTCTGTGCAATACACCCAACACCAGGCTCAGTTTGTTTCTCAGAGTTCACAGTCTCTCATGGTTTTTCTCCCCCTCTGATTTCCCCCAACTCAATTTTCTTCTCCATCTCCTAATGTCTTCTATATTATTCCTTATGCTCCACAAGTAACTAAAACCATATGATAATTGACTCTCTCTGCTTGACTTATTTCACTCAGCATAATCTCTTCCAGGCCTGTCCGTGTTGATACGAATTCATCCTTTCTAATGGAGGCATAATACTCCACTGTATATATGGATCCTATCTTTTTTATCCATTCATCCATCAAAGGGCATCTTGGTTCTTTCCATAGTTTGGCGACTGTGACAATTTCTGCTATGAACATTGGGGTGCAAGGTGGCCCTACTTTTCACTACATCTGTATCTTTGGAGTAAATACCCAGTAGTACAATTGCAGGGTCATAAGGTAGCTTATTTCTAAAGGAATCTACACACTGTTTTCCAAAGTGGCTGCACCAACTTGTATTCCCACCAACAGTGTAGAGGGTTCCCTTTTCTCCACATCCTCTCCAACACTTGTTGTTTACTGTTGTGTTAATTTTGGCCATTCTTGCTGATGTAAGGTGGTATCTCAATGTGGTTTTGATTTGAATCTCCCTGGTTGCTATACATGTGTCTGTTAGCCATTTGTATGTCTTCTTTGGAGAAGTGCCTGTTCATGTCTTATATCCATTATTTGATGTGATTATCTGTTTTTTGTGTGTTGAGTTTGAAGAGTTCTTTATAGATCTTGGATATCAGCCCTTTGTCTGTAGTGTCATTTGTGAATATCTTCTCCCATTCCGTGGGTTGCCTCTTTGTTTTCTTGACTGTTTCCTTGGCTGTGCAGAAGTTTTGATCTTGATGAAGTCATTTTCACTTTTGTTTCCTTTGCCTTTGGAGACATATCTTGAAAGAAGTTGCTGTGGCCAATGTCAAAGAGGCTATTGCCTAAGTTCTCCTCTAGGATTTTGATAGGTTCCTATCTCACGTTGAGGTCTTTTATGTATCAAGTTTATCTCTGTGTATGGTATAAGAGAATGGTCGAGTTTCATTCTTCTACACATATGTCCAATGTCCAATTTTCCCAGCAACATTTATTGAAGAGACTTTTTTCCATTTCCACTGTATATTTTTTCCTGCTTTGTCAAAGATTATTTAACCATAGAGTTGAGAGTCCATATCTGGGCTATCTATTCTGTTCCACTGGTCTATTTGTCTTTTTTTGTGCCAGTACCATGTTGTCTTGGTGATCACAGCTTTGTAATAAAGCTTGAAATCAGGCAACTTTTTTCTTTTTCAACATTTCCTTAGCAATTCGGGGTCTCTTCTGGTTCCATATAAATTTTAAGATTGTTTGTTCCAGCTCTTTGAAAAATGCTGGTGGAATTTTGATTGGGATGGCATTGAAAGTATAAATGGCTCTAGGCAATATAGACATTTTAATAATGTTAATTCTTCCGATCCACGAGCATGGAATGCTCTTCCATCTCAATTTCTTTCATGAATGTTCCGTAGTTCTTCAAGTACAGATCCTTTAACCTCTTTGGTTAGGTTTATTCCCAGGTATCTTATGCTTCTGGGAATTGATTCTCTAGTTTCCCTTTCTATTTTTTCATTGTTAGTATATGAGAAGGCAGCTGATTTCTGTACATTGATCTTGTATCCTGCCACATTACTGAATTACTGTATGAGTTTTGGCAGTTTGGTGGTGGAGTTTTTTGGTTTTCCATATAAAGTATCATGTCATCTGCAAAAAGAGAGAGTTTGACTTCTTCTTTGCCAATTTGAATATCTTTTATTTCTTTGTGTTGTCTGATTGCTTTTGCTAGGACTTCTAGTACTATATTGAACAACAGTGATGAGAGTTAAAATCCATATCGTGTTTCTGATCTCAAAAGGAAGGCTGTCAGCTTTTCCCCATTGAGCATGATATTCGCTATGGGTTTTTCATAGACAGATTTTATGAAGTTGAGGAATATTCCCTCTATCCCTATACTTTGAAGCATTTTAATCAGGAACAGGTGCTGGATTTTGTTAAATGCTTTTTCTGCATCAATTGAGAGGACCATGTGGTTCTTCTCTCTTCTCTTATTGATTTGTTCTTTCATGTTGATTGCTTTGTCAATGTTGAACTACCCCTGCATCCCATGGATAAACCCCACCTGGTCATGGTGGACAATTTTTTAAATGTACTGCTGGATCCTATTATCTAGGATCTTGCTGAGAATCTTGGCATCCATATTCATCAGGGATATTGGTCTGAAATTCTCCTTTTTGGTGGGGTCTTTGTCTGGTTTGGTGATCAGGGTAATGCTGGCTTCATAAAAAAAGTCTGGAAGTTTTCCTTCTGTTCTATCTTTTGAAACATCTTCAGGAGAATAGGTATTATTTCTTAATTGAATGTTTGGTAGAATTCTCCAGGGAATTCATCAGGTTCTAGGCTCTTGTTTTTTGGGAGGTTTTTGATCACTACTTCAATATCATTACTAGATATTTGTCTATTCAGGATGTCAATTTCTTCCTGATTCAGTTTTGGAAGTTTATAGGTTTCCAGGAATGCACCCATTTTGCCTAGGTTGCTTAACTTATTGACATATAACTGTTGATAATAATTTCTGATGCTTATTTCTATTTCCTTGTTGTTAGTCATGATCTCACCCCTTTCATTTATAATTTTATTAATATGGGTCCTCACTCTTTTCTTTTGGATTAGTTTGGTCAATGGTTTTTTATCTTATTGATTCTTTCAGAAAACCAGCTTGTAGTTTTATTGATGTGTTCTACTGTATCTCTAGTTTCTGTCTCATTGATCTCTGTTCTGATCTTCATTACTTCCCTTCTTGTCTGTGGGGTTGGCTTAATTCATTGTTGATTCCCTAGTTCTTTAAGGTGTAAAGAGAGTTGGTGTATTCTGGATTTTTCAATTTTTTTGAGGGAGGCTGGGATGGCTACCTATTTCCCCCTTAGGACCGCCTTTGCCGTATCCCATAGGTTTTGGACCTAAGTATCTTCATTCTCATTATTTTCCATGAATTGTTTAAGTTCTTCTTTGATTTCCTGGTAGATCCAAACATTCTTAATCAGGGTGGTCTTTAGCTCCCAAGTGTTTGAATTCCTTCCAAACTCTTTTTTTTGTGGTTGAGTTCCAGTTTCAAAAGGCTATGGTCTGAGAATATGCAGGGAATAATCTCAATCTTTTGGTATTGGTTGAGCCCTGATTTGTGACCCATCTATTCTGGAGAAAGTTCCATGTGCACTTGAGAAGAATGAGTATTCTGTTGTTTTAGGTAGAATGTTCTGTATATTATCTAGGAGGTCCATCTCGTCCATGCAGGTGCTAGCTGGTGGTCTCCAGGACTGGCTGAGTCTGAACACTCCCAGCCTGGACTTGAAGGAACTACCCCAGACAGCAGTCCTGGCAAAGGCAGCCACCAGAATTAGGCTCCCTGGACCAATATTGCTCACAGTTTTGGCACAGGGGGTGCAGGGACAGGCAGGCGCTTCAGGCAACCCCTGAGACAGTGGCTGGGGATGTGTACTGCCTGTGGGAGGTTGCACAGCTCAACAGAGTTTGCAGAGGGGAAGTTTGTGTGTTCTAGACCACCCAGAGGGGAGCAGACTGAGGCCTCTCTCTGAGAACGAGGTCTGGGTGCAGTTTGCTTTCCACTAACTCTCTAAAAAGCCAAAAAAAAAAAAAAAAAAAAAGCCTCTGAAGAACAAAAATCTCCAGAGAACAAAAGCCTGAAAAACCAGTTTCCATAGAGCCTGGTCCCTTGATAGGGAGCAGGAGGACTCAACCCAAGCAAGACTGACTGAAAAAAAATGCAGCAGGCTCATCCCCCAGAAAAGCCAGCCAAAAGAATAAGAGGACAACCACCACAGAGTCCCCATAAAACTGTAAAACCCTAATATCAGGGGAAAACAACGTATTAAGCTCCCGGTATTGCCCTAAAACCTGTATATTTCATAGATACAACTTTTATTTTTAATTCATTCTCATATTCTTATTCTTTTTAATTTTTTAAAACCTACTTACCATTACAACTAATGGTTTGATACAGGTTTACTCTGTAGGTTTAATACAACATAGTGCATAATAACCTTTTAACTTGATCTTTTTCCATACATATACCTGTATTTTTCTTTTTCTTTTCTATTTTCTTTTTTAAAATATATACATAGATATAAGTCTCAAGGCAATCCTCTTTCCCTAATCAGTTCTGCCCCTGTATATAAAACATTTTTTTTTAAAGATTTTATTTATTTATTTGACAGACAGAGATCACAAGTAGGCAGAGAGGCAGGCAAAGAGAGAGGGAGGAAGCAGGCTCCTTGCTGAGCAGAGAGCCCGATGCGGGGCTCGATCCCAGGACCCCGAGACCATGACCCAAGCCGAAGGCAGAGGCCTTAACCCACTGAGCCACCCGGGCACCCCTATAAACCAGTTTTAACCTCCCTTTATCTCTGGAAAGTTGAGTCCTTTAGCAAAGATATTAAGATACACCCAGGAAGAATCAAAAACCTTCCTTGCCCACATTGAGGATTTATAACTGCCTTCCCATCTTTTTCTTCTGTCAGTATTTCTGTGTATTTGTTTTTGTTCTGGTAGTATATAAATCTTATACTTGGGGTCCATTTGGACTGGGTTCTTTTTCTTTTCTTTTTTTTTTTTCTTGTCATTTACTTTTCTCAGTCTTTTTATTTGTCCATTTTTGTTTGTATACTTTTGTTTGTATATTTTTGTTTTTATAAATCTTACCTTTAGGGCCCATTCTGGCTGGGTCTTCTCTTTTTTTCTCTCTCTTTCTCTGTCTCTTTTTTTCTGTTTTCTTTCTTTTTGGTGGTGACTTCTGATTGCTCAGAAGCTTTTCAGGGTGCATCTTGCCTGGATTTTGGTTGATATATTCAGCTACATCCCCTCAACCCCCTCTCATCAAAATGACTAGGAGGAGGAACACCCAACAGAGGAAAAATTCAGAGACTGTGCCTTCTCCTTCAGAGCTACTGGATATGGACATAAATGGTATGTCAGAAAGGGAATTCAGGGTAACAATTATCCAGGCAATGGCTAGGCTGGAGAAAGCCATTAGTGACAACATGGAATTGATTAGGGCAGAATGAAAAGCTACCCAAGAAGAATTTTAAAATGCTATCAATGAGATCCAATCTAATCTAAATAATCTAACAGCTAGGGTGACCTGAGGCAGAAGACAGAATTAAACTGATAGAGAAAAAGGATCAGGAGGAGGCCTGGAGCAAACATCTTAAAAGCCATGAAAACAGAGTTAGAGAAATAAATGACTCTGTGAAATGTTCCAGCATCAGAATTATTGGGATGCCTGAGGGAGAGGAGAAAGAAAGAAGACTAGAAGATATAGTTGAACAAATTCTCCATAAAAATTTTCCCAATCTGGGGAATGGAACCAGTGTTCCTGTCCTAGAGGTAGAAAGATCATCCCCTAAGATGAATGAATCTAGAAAGACATTGAGGCACTTGATTGCAAGACTGATGAGTCATAATTTTGGATAAGAGCTTTTGAGAGAAGCTGGGGGAAGAGATTCTTTACATACAGAGGAAGGTCCATCAGAATGATGTCATACCTGTCCACAATAATGTGTACTTTGGATATCCATTGATGTACACACTATTGCTAAGGGAACTACAAAGCTGGGATTGACAGCCTTGCTTTCTGGCTCCCTATTCTATGGCCTTATGTTAATACTGCCTCCCTAGAGGAAGAATAAGAGATAAGAATTCTCCTTCATGGATATTACACAAAAGCACGTGGTTATGTCCTAAGAGAGACTGTGGTCTGGGATGAAATGAATAAAGAATATCAAGTGTGAAGGAGCCAGTCATTGGAAATTGTGCAGGATTTCAGTGGGTGCATGGGAAGGTGAAGGTTTAGAAGTATTTGGGGAAAATTACTATCTCTGCCCCACTAATTGCCAGTAGGGCTCATCAAGGATTGTGACAACTAATTCTTCACATATTTGCAAAAGCCTACTTGTTGAGAACAGTTGACCTACATATACAATGGTTCACAACAGTAGACCTCACCTGAAGGGTTCATTAAAACACAGACTGCTGGACTCTACCTCCACAGTTCCTGCTTTGGTAGGTTTAGGGTGAGGCCTAAGAATTTGTACTTCTAATGCATTCCTAGGTGACACTGATGCTGTATGGACCTCACTTTGAGAAACCACTGGCCTTGAAGCAGAAGCCATTAGGACATAAGAGAAAGGACAGGAGAGTAGGCTGAGGGCAGTAGAAGACAAAAATAAACAAAACAGAATGTTATCTAATAGTAACAGCCAAATTCAGTGACAATCTGTTCCGAGTCAGTACTGTGCAAGGCAGTTCACATAGATCATCTCTTTTAATCCTTGCCACAAATTGTAGATGTTATTATGATTTCTAGTTGACAGCTGAAAAGCCAAGGATTTAGTACATTGGGAAATTTCCCGGGTCATATGTCTCTGCATTGAAATTCACACCCAGCCAGTTCTAGGGTGCAACCCCCAGCCAGGACAGCAGTGCCACAGCTCTCAAAGGGGTTTTGATGTGACACCTTAGGAGTGCATGCTCTTTCAAAGTTTCTAATCAGTGATGTAGCAAGAAGAAGTGGTAATTAGGGTGTATTGTTTTGGCATGATTGTGAAAGCTTGAAGTGTGAGAAGATAGCTATGGATCTATTTTAGCAATATTTCAGGGACAGAGCTTTGCACATCATTCAAAGTGAGTAATAGGTCAAATGTCACCATCAAAAATTTCATTAAGACTGGATTTTTTTTTGTTTGCATATCTGATGTTTGTTTGCATATCAGATTTGGGAATCAGAAGGCTTTCATCTCAGGTCTGCTGCTTACAAGTCATTCATTTATTCAGAAGTATTACTAATCCACTAAAAATGGCTATAATTTTTTTTTTTTTTTTTTTTTTTTTTGTCAGAGAGAGAGCGTGAGTGAAAGCGAGCACAGGCAGACAGAGTGGAAGGCAGAGTCAGAGGGAGAAGCAGGCTCCCTGCGGAGCAAGGAGCCCAATGTGGGACTCGATCCCAGGACGCTGGGATCATGACCTGAGCCGAAGGCAGCTGCTTAACCAACTGAGCCACCCAGGCGTCCCTGGCTATAATTTTTTCTTTTGAAAACATTTATTGTCTATCATTTTGTTTTGAGGTGACAAACCAAACCCAAGTTAAACTTTTCTCACTGGCTGCTTTTAAAAAATTCTCTTTGTCTTTGGTGTCCTACAGTTTCATTATGATTTATCTAGGTATGATTTGTTTATCTAGGTATGGTTTATCTAGGTATGATTCTTGATTGTTGTCTCTTCAAATGATGCTTCTTCCTTACTCACACTATTTTTTCCTTCTGGAATTCTGGCATATTGGACTTTCTTGTTCTGTTTTTTAATTTTATTAATCTCTCATATTTTTAAAAAATATGTCTGTTTCCAAAACATTTTGTGTAAGTTCTAAAAAAATATTTATTTATTCATTTATTCATTTATTTATTTGAGAGAGAGAGAGGAAGAGAGAGAGCATGAGCTAAGGGGGCGAGCAGACTCCCGCTGAGCAGGGAACCCAATGCTGGGCTCAATCCCAGGACACTCGGATCATGACCTGAGCTGAAGGCAGAGGCTTAACAGACTGAGCACCGAAGGAGCCCTGTACAAGCTCTTTGAAACTTTCTTCCTTTTAGTAATTCTTTCCTCACCTATTCTAGTAGGATCAGTAACTCATTCATTGTTTAATTTCATTTGCTTTATTGACATTTTAATCTTTGAGTTGTTTCCTTTTCAGATCATTTTTTAATAGTCTGTTGCTCCATGCTTACATTTTCAGACCTTACTTTTTGAAGCATATCAAACATTCTTATTTTATATCCAGCATCTGATAATTCCAGTATCTGGCATTTTGGCTGTCTGATTCTGCAATGTTATTTCTCCTGGCTCTTACTCATGATTCTTTGTTTACCTCTGTATTTGCAGTTTTTGACTTCTAGCTTTTATCCCTTGGATCATATGTGAGACAATTTTTTCAGGTCATGTTGAAATTAAATTCCTTTAGACAGGATTTTTTTTTTTTTGCTTCTTTTTTAATCACCTGGGGACAGGCACTAAAATCTAGGACAATTTTATATAAATTTTTTAAAAAAACTTTTCTGACCACCCAGAAAGTTTTAACTTATGCCAAGAACCTGTGTGAGGGCTGGCAAATTCTTAAGTGATTTTTTTCCCCCCTCTAAATTAGTGTCAGAGTGAAAAAAGATTCTTCCCTGTTCTCTACTTCTTAAAAGAAATTGTATCCTAAGGAGGTCTTGGCTTTATATGAGGGACTACAATTAGACTTTCTACTTCAGGTGTGCTTTAGGGTTTGTCTACTTTCTTCTGTGCTTTCTACAATCTTCAAAACATACAAGTTCATCAGGGTCAAAGCTAGATTGTGAACTTGCTTGCCCTCCCCCTCCCCACATTGCTTTATTTTTGGCCTTGACGTATTACATACTTTCTTAGCAGTTTAGTAGTGCATTGAAAATATTTTAAATTATACATATTTTAACTATCTTCATAGGAAAGGTTGTTCAGGATTTCAGATTATCTGGTCTGAGGTACTACAGAAAATGTAAGCCCCAAGGTAAAATGAAAATGCATTGTACATTATATTTAAGAGGAAAGCAGGAAAAAAGTCATTTTTACCAAAAGATGTCATTAAATGAAAATGGCAAATGAACTCTCTGAGGACAGAAATAATATATTTTTATTTGTCTTTGGTGTTGACTACTTTGCCTAAGACATAATAAGATCTCCATAAATAATAAATGAATAAAAAATTAGAAGCATTTATATTGCATTGGAGGCTTCAAATGGTTTGATCATTATAGCTCATCATTAAATATATATGAATACACACTTAACTGATTCCTAAATATTCAGATACCAATATATACGTGTATACAATACTATATATAAGATAGTGTATAATATATATATACTAGATAATATACTACTTAATATATAACATACTACATATGTATATCATGGGTATTATACTAAGTAGTTTTAACATTCAACACAGTCCCATTTGTCACTAAGCCGAGCACCTCACTGAGAAACTGTCAAGCACTAACATTGAGAACCTCTGATTTTAGCGCCCGCTCCCTCTGATGAACTATCAGGCAGCCCCTATTAACAGGCAGGAACATACTTGAGCAACCTTGATTGGCACTAAACTCCTTTCAGATTCTGAATTCTAAACTTGATCTTGGTCTAGGTGGTGAGTGCATAAATGTTATCCATGGGACTTCCTGTAGCTCCGTCTTTGTGAACGGAGAGGATGGCATGCTGCTGAAGATGAAATCACTGACCGGAGTAGAATGGGAAGGAGAGTTCCTGCCAGTGGTACTCCCTGGACAATCAAGGAACTCTGCAAAAACTTGGCAGAAAACAGAGACAGGGAAATAATAAGAGTTTCAGATTTCTGTCAGATCAGGTTCTGAGGTGTACAGCTAATTTTGACTGGCTGGCAATCTGTGTTTTAGCTAACTAGACTAGAAAAATATGCTGCTTTGAGATCAGGAACTGCTTGGTCTCTTTTAAGGTAGAATAATGTTTAGACAGACATTGGAATGAAACAAAACTAGTTCCAAATCCTGTCTTTATCGTTTTAGTATCTTTTTGTCAACAAGCAAGCTACTAACCCTTTTGAATAGTCATCATCTGAGCAGTGCAAACAATAACGCTTATCTTACAAGATTGTGCTAAGGCTTTAAAAAGGGTAGTGCTTATAAAATGATCAGCATAGTGTCTCATATGGTGTAAGCATGCAATAAAATTTAGCTATTAATAGTGGCTACTGTTTTTGTCATTCTCAAAGCCTAGCATGTTGCACTTGTTGCACATTAGGACACTTACTAAATGTTTGCAAATTAACTAAAAAAGCCAGTCGTCTTTACTTGTTTAAGTGACTGCCCACATTGCTTTTCTACCTTTGCCTTTATCACTGGGAAAACAATCAGGATGAATCTTTGGTGAAAATCAAGCCATAGAGAGACCTATTTATCTCAGCCACTGAAGAACCTAAGTGGTTATTCAAAGAAGAAGGCAAAAACTAGTTTCTGGTCTCATCAAGAGGCAGAGAAACGTCTGTAGAACCTGCTGCCAGCCTTCCTTTGGAGCTAACCGTGTGCATTCTCTCTGCTTGGCCTTGACAAAGCTTCTGGGCTTCCATTAAATCAAGATGCTGGAATGTACGCTGCCTCGGCCGGCCACTACCCACATCATCTCTCTCAAGAAGCACTGTGGACTCTTGCCAACCTCCAAAACATGGTGAGAGATAAAGACTGAGTTTCCAGAGGGCTGTTTTTGTGGCTTTGGTGAAGGTCCTTTCAACTATTTATTTGCTTGAGGAACTCCCACCTTGCCTCTGACAATTGCACTTGTTCTCAGAAAAAATTATGGAGTCCTAAAAGGCAACCTGTGTAGACCTTCAAGCAGGCTGTGTGAAACTGGCCCAGACTGGCAACTGGCAAGCAGAGGAATATTTCTATGGCTAGGGTTACAGGGGTGTAGAGGTTTTGTGGTCAGAACACAAAACCATTGATAGAGCTATAGAATTTCTTTCAAAACCCACTGCCTTCTCCCTCCCATATTTTTAACTTGATTTGTGACTTTAAGCTAATTACTGAGATGATCTGAATTTCGAAGCTTTCCTCTAGCGGTTTCTGAAAGAAAGCTATTTTTTTAAAAAGATTTATTTATTTGAGAGAGAGAGAGAGTGTACATGTGGGAGATGCAGGGAGAGGGAGAGAGAATCTCAAGCCAGCTCCATGCTGACTTGGGGCTTCATCTCATCACCCCAAGATCATGGCCTGAGCTGAAAGCAAGAATCAGTCACGTAAATAACTGTCCTACCCAGGTGCCCCTGAAAATAATATATTTCTGCAGAGACATTTTTATTTTCCTGCAAGATCTATTCATGCCATGTACATTGCTTTTGTATTGTATAGGTTTTTGCTGTGTGCTCTAGTATTTTAGAGCTTCCTAAAAACCCCTACTGTCCAGGAGAATGGGTGTAAAGTGGGCTGCTTAATCAGAGGTGTAGTCTTTAATAGGGTTCCATAGAGAAAAACATGGCACCCATGACTCTGCCCACTGTTTTCTTCTTGAGTCCCTAATTAGAAAATAACTATTCCAACATAGTAGAATAAAATATTCTTTCCACATCACATGCTCCCCTTGCCTATCCCCCACTCACCCCCCTGAATTTGTTTTCTGGAGTCAAGAGTCTCTCATGGTTTGTCTCTTCCTCTGGTTTATTCCCATTCAGTTTTCCCTCACTTCCCATATGATCCTCTGTGCCATCCCTTATATTCATACAATCACCTAATTTTCCCTTGTTGGTTTGTTAATGTGGAAATATATACTGACTGATGTTGAATATTAAACCAACCTTGCAGTTGGTCACAATGTATTCATTTCTATATTTTGGTGGATTTGATTTGCTATGATTTTTGTTAAGTTGTCTTCATTTATGTTCATGAGGCGTGACAATTTATAGTTTCCTTATAATATTTTTGATTTTGGTGTCAGTGTGATGCTTTTATTTTCTGCATAAGTTTATATGGAATTAGTATTATTTCTTCCTTAAATGTTTGGTAGAATTCATTGTCACTAGTGATGTTCTCTTGGGCCTAGTGTTTTCTTTGTAGAAAGGCTATTAAATACAAATGCAATTTATTTAATAGATACACTATCCAGATACTCAATTTCATCTTGAATGAGCTTTGGAAATTTGGAACTTTCAAGAAATTTTCCACTTTATCTCAGTGGTCAACTGTATTGGCAAACAGTTGTTCATAATATTTGCTTTTCTTGAAATTTGTTTTCCATAAATTTTTTTCCAAAAAAGTTTTCCATAAAATTTGTTTTCCTTTTAATGCATCAAGATCTGTGGTGATGTTTCCTATTTCATTCCTGCTATTGACGGTTTGTACACTTTTTTCTCAGTTCCACTAGAAGTTGGTCAATTTTGTTGATAATTTCAAAGAAACAGATTTTGGTTACATTAGTTTTCTCTATTGTTTTCTGTTTTCTATTTCTTTGGTATTTGTTTTTATCTTTATTCTTTCTGCTTACTTTATGTTATTTGCTTCTATTTTTCAACTTTTTTATGGTGGAAGCTTAGATCACTGATTTAAGATCATTCTTGTTTTCTAATATAAACATTTAAAGTTATATATGTCACTCTAAGCACCCTACCAATTTTATGTTGTGTTTTGATCTAATTGTATTCAGGACATGTTCAAATTTCCTTTGTCACTTTTTGTTTTACCCATAGGTCATTTAGATGTGTGTTATGTGATTTTCTAATATTTGGAATCTTCCTCATATCTTTTTATTTGAATTCTAATTTAATTCTATTGAGAGAGAGCAAAGAAAATCATCTTAAACCAATATGATTCAAGTCTTTTATACATTTTGATAATTGATGGGTATCTGTTTTATGTCTCAGAATAAAGTTTACCTTGGTGTTCATGGTCTATGAGGAATTATGATGATGACAAAAATTAAAAAAAAAATTTCAAGTACATCAAAAATGAAAAAAAAAAGCCAACTAGGATACATTTATAATTGTAAATGCTGCATTACTAAGTATATTCCTGATAGGAGAGTTTCCATTTCTACCAGGTATTAAGGAAAACCACATTTTCTGCTTAAAATATTTTGTATCTGATGACTGGAAAAATCTTCACAAACTAGCTTCTGTTCCATATATTTCCAACTTCTTTTTCTCTTCCACCTATGTGTATTTTTGATGTCATGCACTGTAAGATCCATTTTGTATTGCAATACATCTTGCACCTTTGTATCATGATGCCAGATGAGTTGGCACAGTGGTACAAGGAGTCTTTCTGGAAGGCAACTTGGAACAGCTAGAAATAAGTGTATATGGAAATGACTGTGAATTACATAAACTCTGAATTAAATAGATCACTAATTCACCTTCTTTTTTTCTGGATACTAAAAGTACCTGTGGTTACACTCATGCTACTTGATGATTGTGAAAATGTGAAAGAAAGGATAGTGGAGATGGTGAAAATCACAAGCAACATGTTAGATAGACATTCTATTAATTATTTGAGTTAGTGCTTGTGCCTTACTGTGTTTAGCAAGCTGGTTAGTCTTTAGACAATATTATCAATATTCAAAGAGAATTAGCTATTAATTTTCAATGCTTCTTCTGGGTGAGGAATTTGATATACACCAGGTACAAACATCCCATTGATTTTGAAAGGAAGAATCATCTCTACTTACTAATGGAGGAACAGAGGATGAAAAAATGGTTTGCAGCAAGTCAGGAAGGCTCATCTTAAGCATAAATCACTTATACTTTATGCATTTTATTAAATTTTGACTTTTTCATATATAAGTTTCAACAAATATATTTTTTGAAATGGATATGATATTCTTTATCTAATTTCATTGGTTCATAAATTACCTGTCCGATGAATGGATCACGAAGATGTGGTATATATACACAATGGAATACTATGCAGCCATCAAAAGAAATGAAATCTTGCCATCTGCGACAACATGGATGGAATTAGAGCATATCATGCTTAGCGAAATAAGTCAAGCAGAGAAAGACAACTATCATATGATCTCCCTGATATGACGAAGTGGTGATGCAACATGGGGGCTTAAGTGGGTAGGAGAAGAATAAATGAAACAAGATGGGAATGGGAGGGAGACAAACCATAAGTGACTCTTAATCTCACAAAACAAACTGAGGGTTGCTGGGGGGAGGGGGTTTGGGAGAAGGGGGTGGGATTATGGACATTGGGGAGGGTATGTGCTTTGTGAGTGCTGTGAAGTGTGTAAAACTGGTGATTCACAGACCTGTACCCCTGGGGATAAAATATATGTTTATAAAAAATAAAAAATTAAAAAAAAATTACCTGTCCATAGTTTTCCTAAGGACAACTAAAATCTGAGCCAAAAAAAAAATAAAGTATATTTTAGCTTCAATTCCTAATTGAAATTCTATACATTTTTGAAATATATAGATTGCCAGAGAACCACTAATTTAAAAATTATGGATTGACAAATAATGGAGCTGGAGCTTTCTTTGTGGATGTTTTTGAAAATGTATTCAATTTGTTTAATGGGAATGGAGCTATTCAGCTTTCACTCCATTTTATGTCAGTTTACTAAAGTATGTTAAGTAATTATTATGCCCATTTCATCTATACTGTCAAATTTGTTGGCCTTTAGAATAGTCCTTTACTTTTAGTTTAGTATGTGAATGATCTATAGTGATGTATGTACTTTCATTCATTCTTGCTAATGATACATTGTATTGTCTATTATTAATCAGTCTTATTAGAAGCTTATTAATTGCATTAATTTCTTCTGAAAAACTTAGTTTGGGCTTTGTTAATTTTCTCTACTGTTAAATTATTTTTTATTTCATCTACTTATGTTGTTATCTTTATTATTTACTTCCTTCTACTAACTTAATTTAATTTTCTCTTCTTTTCCTACTTTTGTCAAATGCAACCATAAATCATTAATAAGGAAAAGAAAAGAAGAAAAAGGAGAAGGAAAGAAGGGGGGAAGGAATGAAGGAGGGAAGGAGAGAAAGAAAGAGAAAGAAAGAGATTACTGAGGAAGACATAAAATCATTCTTTCATAGGTGGTCTACTTGTTTACATAAAAATTCCTATGTAAAAACAAAGAAAAAAGTTTCAGAGAATAAGTAAATGTGTTAAAATATACATAGGAAGGTTAGAAAACAAAATGATGAAATCTTTCAGGAAACAATATAAAGGTAAAAAAAGGGAAACTGAGTGAGAAAAGAAAAATTAAAAGATTAGTTCTGGAGGTCTTTCAACTATCAGCAGTGTGAGAGCAAAGAAATTAGAAAGGATATTATCAAATAAATAATACAAGAAAATTCTGAAGAATTGGAGTGTCTAAATCTCCAGAAAGTTCCTACTGAATCAAATGCCTAGTATTCTTCCAAGTTAATTGAAAAGTATAAAAAAGTGTGTGTGTGTGTGTATTTATGTGCATGTATGTATATACATATATATTTATACATATACAAAGACATGTCACAGAAGCACATACCAACACATCTACACACACACACACACACACACACACACACACATTCCAAGTTGTTGAAAACAGTATAAAAAAGCAAATATGTTTTATTTGGTTTTTTATACTTTTTATCTTTCCAATTAATTTTGAAGAGTTTATTTGTATGTGTGATATTTGAAAAAGAATAAAAAAGCAAATATATATATACACAAATATATTTTATTCCTAAAATTTTTATACTATTCCAATTAAAAGAGTGTATATATGTGTTTGTATGTCTATTAAAAACTGCTATTTATAGGATGCCTGGGTGGCTCAGCAGGTTAAGCCTCTGCCTTCAGCTCAGGTCATGTTCTCAAGATCTTGGGATCAAGCCCTGCATTGGGCTTCCTGGATAGCGGGGAGCCTGCTTCCCCCACACTCTCTGCCTGCTTCTCTGCCTGATTGTGATCTCTCCCTCTGTCAAATAAATAAATGAAATCTTTAAAAAAAAAAACTATTTATTACCTAATGTAAGACCAGACAGAAATTTAAGAGAAAACTCATTAATTATTGAATGGAAAGAGGGAACATGCTAATGTTTATTGAGCAGCAGGCACTTTGTCTATGTACTTTATTTGACCTTCTGAATAATTCCATGAGACAGGTATTATTATCCTCATTTAGAAACATTAAAACACAGGTAGTGTTGTGATGAGCACTGGGTGTTATATGCAACTAATGAATCACTGAACAGTGCATCAAAAACTAATATGTACTATATGCTGGCTAATTGATCATAGTAAATTAAAAAAAAGAATGTATATATGGTAAAACTCTCCTGATACATCTATACTTTTATATATTCATTTCTAGGTGATAAATAAATGAATAAATAAAAACAAAAGAAAAAAAAACAGAAGTAGTTAGGGGTGTCTGGGTGACTTATTTGGTTGAGTGTCAGACTCTTGATTTTGGCTCAGGTCATGATCTCAAGGTTGTGGGATAGAGCCCCACTTTGGGCTCTGTGCTGAGAAAGGAGCCTGCTTGGGATTCTTTCCTCCCTCTTCCTGCCCCCACTTTCTCTCCCTCTCTACCTCCCCCCCAGAACAAACAAAAAACAAAACAAAACAAAAACCCAAATAACAACAACAAAAACCACAGGTAGTTAATTATCTCTATTATCTAAGTGTTTGTGAATATTATTTTATATAACTTAGGGTATTTAATATATATAAAAGGGATACTGGAATTCCTTTTAGTGATTCATTCATTTAAAAAAAAAAATGCTTACTGAATTTCTACTTTATGCCAGGCAAGGTTCACAGAATTCAGCTCTCTATAAGACATAGCCCCTGTACCTAAGGTGCCTCCAGGCCTGGGGGTGGGAAGAGAGTGCATAGGCCATACAGTGTGGTAAGTGTGGTTGGGGAGTGTGGTGTGCAGAGGTATGCACAGGAGAGTGGGTATTTACCCCAGGCGTCATAATGCATGGAGGCCTCCAGGACAACTGGATGGTGCAGGAAGGATTGTGGAAGGGAGGGACTCGTGAACACAGAGAGGGATGTGATGGAAGTGTTCTAGGCAGTTGCATGGAGATGTAGCAGGAGCCTCTGATGGCCTGACGTGTTGTTGAATACATGGATGGGGAGGCGAAGAAGCAGTTATTGGATTGAAGAATAATTGGGGAACATAATTCAGTAATTACTGTAGGAGCATGAGATGAGAATTATTGACCCAGAAATTCCCTGTAAAAGGGCTTTCTCTGTCCTTTCAATTCCCAGAGACAGATTGTGCTGATGTCGCAGGGAAAATGTGTGCTTTTATCCCTCATATCTAAGTAGGTCAGTATTTGCTAACACTCAAGAAGTCTGCATTATTTCCTCGTCGGCTAGAACATTGTGCTAATGAGGAGCAGGTCATAGGTTTAATCCCCTTATGGGCCTCTTAGCTTTGCTCTGTAGGCAGAAACAGCACCCGTCACCCGGGGGGTTTGCTTTCTCAAATGCCAGTTGCTGGCAGGAGAAACCTGATGAGAACTTTTGGACAGATTAGAGAAAACTCATCCCCACTCAGTGCCTCAGAGGGGCACAGCTTCCAGCAAATGTTCCACTGACAGTGCATAATCAATGTAATTGTGGTTTTCTAAGAATGCTTAAAACATTTAATGTTATTCTCATTAAATCCCTAACCTCAGCTCCTATGGAAAATTGCAACCAAGTAGCTACAATCGGCTAATATTCTTCTTTCTCCTCTTTAGAAGAAACTAAGAATATTTCTTTAACATCTAGTGAACTGAGGGTCTTATCAATTTTTAGCAAAAGGGCCAGAGATATAAGCCCTCATGCATATAAGTTTAAGCCTAAATACCCATATATTTATTAAACAATGGCTTTACAGTATAATGTCTAGACTCTGCTCTGTGCTAGGCATCTAGAAGTAAAAAGGATACACTAATTAACATTTACTGAATATGGCCAGTGTGCCAAGCATGTAGCTAAGCACTTTACAAGGATTATTTCATTTAATGCTCAAAAGATCATGTCAAAACTCAACAGGCCATGTCCTCCCCAACCCATCCCCTTCCTCTTTCCCAGGAGAGAAGATTAAAAAGTATGAATATGTGTGGCCATAGAAAAAACACTATAGTCAGAAGTCCTTCTAGAAACTCCAGGGAGAATATCTTCTCCCATTCCATGGGTTGCCTCTTTGTTTTGTCAACTGTTTCCTTGGCTGTGCAGAAGGTTTTGATCTTGATCAAGTCCCAAAAGTTCATTTTCGCTTTTGTTTCCTTTACCTTTGGAGACATATCTTGAAAGAAGTTGCTGTGGCCAATGTCAAAGAGGCGACTGCCTAAGTTCTTCTCTAGGATTTTGATAGATTTCTGTCTCACGTTGAGGTCTTTTATTTATTTTGAGTTTATCTTTGTGTGTGACATAAGAGAATGGTCGAGTTTCATTCTTCTACATATAGTTGTCCAATTTTCCCAGCACCATTGATTGAAGAGACTGTCTTTTTTCCACTGGACATTTTTTCCTGCTTTGTTGAAAATTATTTGACCATAGAGTTGAGGGTCCATTATCTACCCTGTTCCACTGGTCTATGTGTCTGTTTTTGTGCCAGTACCATGCTGTCTTGGTGATCACAGCTTTGTAGCAAGGCTTGAAATCAGGCAACGTGAGGCCCTCTCTTACACTGTTGGTGGGAATGTAAGTTGGTGCAACCACTTTGGAAAACAGTGTGAAGATTCTGTAAGAAATTAAAAATAGAGCTACCCTATGACCCTGCATTTGCACTACTGGGTATTTACACCAAAGATACAGATGTAGTGAAAAGAAGGGCCATATGTATCACAATGCTCATGGCAACAATGGCCACAATCATCAAACTGTGGAAAAGAGACAAAATGCCCTTCAACAGATGAATGGATAAAGAAGATATGGTCCATATATACAAAGGAATGTTACACCTCCATCATAAAGGATGAATACCCAAGTTTTGTATCAACGTGATGAGACTGGAGGAAATCATGCTGAGTGAAATAAGTCAAGAAGAGAAAGTCACTTCCTTATGGAGCATAAGGAATAACATGGAGGACACTAGGAGAAGGAAAAGAAAAGTGAATTGGGGGAAATTAGAGGGGGAGATGAACCATGAGAGACTGTGGACTCTGAGAAACAAACTGAGGGTTTTGGATGGGAAGGGAGTGGGTGAATGGGTGAGCCTGGTGGTGGGTATTAAGGAAGGTACGTATTGCATGGAGCACTGGGTGTGGTGCATAAACAATGTACCTTGGAACATTGAAACAATAAAATAAAATTTAAAAAAAGAAAAAAATTACAGGGAGAGAGGTCTGAATAATTACAACCACAACCAATATTTATTGCGCACTTAGTGTGTGACAGGCATTTTTCTGAGCAATTCATATCATTCAAACTGAACTTAGTTCTATGAAGTTAAGTTCTATTATTAGTGATATTTTTGTTTATGAGGAAGTTGAGGCAAAAGAGCTAAATCTAAGTTCACATGAAAAGAAAGTGACTGATCCAGGATTGTTGACAATGCATTACCTTAGTTATACCGAACATGCTTTATTGTGTTAATTTGCCATTCATATATATATATAGTTTGATGATGTATCTATTCAAATATTTTGCCCCTTTAAAAAAATCAGGTTGTTTGTCTTCTTTGAGTTGTAGAGGGCTTTTAAAAAAATTATTCTGGGTATAATTATTTTATCAAACATATTACTTGCAGGTTTTTTTTTTTTTTCCCCACCAGCTCTTTTGTATCTGTCAAAGACGAAATTGAAATATTGTTGAAGGGCAATTCATACCTTTTTTTTTTCTTTTCTTACTCATGCCTTTCATGTCTTGTCTAAGAAATCTTTGTCTAACCCAAGGTCACAAAAATTTTCTTTAATTTTTCTTCTTGGAGTTTTATAGTTTTTGCTCTTATGTTTCATTTAAGGTAATTTTGTATACCATGTGAGGAAATAATTATAGCATTTTCTTTCCATATGGATATCCAGTTTTTCATTTATTACAAAGATTGACCTTTCCCTACTAAATTATGTTAACATCTTTGTTGACAATCTATTGACTAAAATTTTTATGAATAATATTTTTAAATTTTTCCTACAGTAGTCTTTCATATTTTGTTAAATATCTGTAAATATTTTTTTTAGACTTTTTAATTTTTTTATTTTTTATAAACATATATTTTTATCCCCAGGGGTACAGGTCTGTGAATCACCAGGTTTACACACTTCACAGCACTCACCAAAGCACATACCCTCCCCAATGTCTATAATCCCACCCTCTTCTCCCAAGCCCCCTCCCCCCAGCAACCCTCAGTTTGTTTTGTGAGATTAAGAGTGCTGTGAAGTGTGTAAACCTGGTGATTCACAGACCTGTACCCCTGGGGATAAAAATATATGTTTATAAAAAAAAAAAAAAAAAGAGTCACTTATGGTTTGTCTCCCTCCCAATCCCATCTTGTTTCTTTTATTCTTCTCCTAGATGGAACTAGAGCGAATCATGCTTAGCGAAATAAGTCAAACAGAGAAAGACAACTATCATATGATCTCCCTGATATGAGGAAGTGGTGATGCAACATGGAGGCTTAAGTGGGTAGGAGAAGAATATCTGTAAATATTTTTTATGTGTGAGGTGCTATCGGAAACAATAGTTTTTAATTTCAATTGCCAAATACTTTTTTTTTTTTGGCTAGGATATACAAATGCCGTTGATTTTTCTTTTCTATTTTTTTTTTAAGATTTTATTTATCTATTTGAGAGAGAGCACAGGACTGAGAAAGAGAGAGAGAGAGAGAGCATGAGCAGAGGAGGGTAGAGGGAGAGAGAAAGGATTCTCAGACTTGAGACTATAATATAACTCTTCCCTAGTCTCCAGTCTGCTGGCCTACTCTGTAGATTTTGGATTTACCAGGCCCCACAGTCATGTGAGTCAATTCCTTAAAATAACTCTCTCTCTCTTTATATATAAATATAAGTTATATATATGTACATTTATATATATACGTGCATATGTTTATATATGCATATACATACACATACATATTCTTTGGGGTCTGTTTCTCTGGAGAAGTTGAATACATGGGTAGAAAGCATACTTTTTTATTTTGATACTTTTTAATTTTTTTGTTTTTTAAATTTTATTTATTTGAGAAAGAGAGAGAGAGCAAGCAAGTGGAGGGACAGAGGAAGAGGGAGAAAGAGAATCTTAAGCAGACTCCCCTCTGAGCATAGAGCCTGATGTGGGGCTCAGTCTCACCACCCTGAGATCATAACCTAAACTGAAATCAAGAGTTGGAGGCTTAACTGACTGAGCCACCTAGACCCCCTAAATCCTTTTAAATTTATTGAGACTTGTTTCATGACCTAACATAAGACCTATCTTGATGAGTATACATACCATGTACTTCTGGAAAGTATATATATTAAACTATTGTTGGATGTAGTGTTCTGTAAATATTAATTTGGTGAAGATAGTTCACAGTGATGTTCAGATCTTCTTGATCATTACAGATTATTTTGTCTAGTTAATATAAAAATCTCTGTGACAGTGGTGTTAACATCTTACTATAATTGTGTAATAGTCTGTAACTCCCTCAAATTCTGTCAGGTATCACTTCATGTATTTTAAGACTCCACTATTAGGTGCATAATTTTATACTTCTTATGTCATTCTTAGAAATAGTCCCTTTTATAATTTTAAAATCTCTCTTTATTTTTAGTAATACTCTTTGTTTTAAATTATTTTGTATAGGCCATTAATACTGCCACTCCAAGCTTGTGGGTCACATGATATACATTTTTTTACCCATTTATTTTCCATCTATCTGTGTCTTTGTATTTAAAATGTGTCTATTGTGTGAAGCATTTCACTTCTTTATGCACTTTGTCGTTAATATTTAATATGTTTTTATGTGGTTCAATTTAAATCTTTTATCCTTCTTTGTTTGTCACCTCACGGTTCATTTCTTTATTCCATGTGTTCTTCCTTCTCTTGGGTTATTTACATTTTTTAGTATTCCTTATTAATTTATATGTTGGCTTTTGGGCTATTTTTTTGTGTGTAAATTTTTAGTGGTTGCTCTAGGGATTAGAGCATCCACACCTAAAATTCCACATCTGCTTAGAGTTAGTATTGTATTACATCATTATTAACTACAGAAATTTGGCAATTGTATATGTTCTTTTATATCCTCCCACTGGTCTTCATGTTACAGATGTCCCACGTATTACCTCTATATAGATGGAACACCTCAAAAGACAATGTTATAATTTTTGCTTCAGTTCTAAGTATCTTAAAGAATGTAAGAAGAAAACAGTCTTTTAAAAAATTAAGATGATTTTTAGAGCAATTTCAGGATCAAAAGCAAAATTGAGGGGAAGTTACAAAGCTTCCCCCTATACTTCTTGGCCATACACACATACAGCTTCTCCCACTATCAACATGCCCACCAGAATGGGACTTCTGTTACTATTGATGAACCTACACTGACAGATCCTAATCACCTAAAGTCCACTGTTCCCCTTATAATTCATTCTTGCTATCTTCATTCTACAGGTTTGGACAAATATTTAATGATATGTAGCCACCATATGGTATCATATAGAGTATTTTCATTGCCTTAAAAGTCCTATGCACTTTGCCCAGACATACCTCCCTTCTCAACTCAGATCTTCTTACTGTCTCCATAGTTTTACCTTTCCCAGAATGTCATCTAGTTGTAATCGTATAACATATAGCCTTTTCAGATTTTCTTCTTTTACTTATTCATATACATTTAAATTACCTCCAGGACTTTTTATGGCTTGATGGTTCATTTCTTTTTAGCACTGAATAATAACATACCATTCTTTGGATGTACCGCAGTTTATTTATTCATTCTCCTATTGAAGGACATCTTCTTGATTCCAAGTTTTGGCAGTTATAAATAAAGATGCTATAAAGCAGTACCTCCAGGTACAGGTTTTTGTATGGATGCAAGTTTTCAACTTCTTTGGGTTTATATCAAGAAGTGTGATTGTATGGTAAGGGATATTTGATTTTATGAATAAAAAAACTTCCAAACTGTCTTCCAAGGTGGCTGAACCATTTGCATGCCCACCAGCAATGTATAAGAGTTCTTTTTGTCCACATCTTATTTGGAATTTAGTATTATCACTGTTCTAGCTTTTGGTCATTCTAATAGGTATCTAATGGTATTTCATTGTTGCTTTAATTTTCATTTCTCTGATAGCATATGGTGTGGAACATCTTTTCTTTTTTTTTTAATTTATTTTTTATTTTCAGCATCACAGTATTCATTATTTTTGCACCACACCCAGTGCTCCATGCAATCCGTGCCCTCTATAATACCCACCACCTGGTACCCCAACCTCCCACCCACCGCCCCTTCAAAACCCTCAGATTGTTTTTAAGACTCCATAGTCTCTCATGGTTCACCTCCCCTTCCAATTTCCCCCAACTCCCTTCTCCTCTCTATCTCCACATGTCCTCCATGCTATTTGTTATGTTCCACAAATAAGTGAAACCATATGATAATTGACTCTCTCTGCTTGACTTATTTCACTCAGCATAATCTTTCCCAGTCCCATCCATGTTGTGACAAAAGTTGGGTATTCGTCCTTTCTGATGGAGGCATAATACTCCATAGTGTATATGGACCATATCGTCCTTATCCATTCGTCCATTGAAGGGCATCTTGGTTCTTTCCACAGTTTGGCGACCGTGGCCATTGCTGCTATAAACATTGGGGTACAGATGGCCCTTCTTTTCACTACATCTGTATCTTTGGGGTAAATACCCAGGAGTGCAATGGCAGGGTCATAGGGAAGTTTTATTTTTAATTTCTTGAGGAATCTCCACACTGTTCTCCAAAAAGGCTGCACCAACTTGCATTCCCACCAACAGTGGAAGAGGGTTCCCCTTTCTCCACATCCCCTCCAACACATGTTGTTTCCTGTCTTGCTAATTTTGGCCATTCTAACTGGTGTAAGGTGATATCTCAATGTAGTTTTAATTTGAATCTCCCTGATGGCTAGTGATAATGAACATTTTTTCATGTGTCTGATACCCATTTGTATGTCTTCATTGGAGAAGTGTCTGTCCATATCTTCTTCCCATTTTTTGATATGATTGTCTGTTTTGTGTGTGTTGAGTTTGAGGAACTCATTATAGATCCTGGATATCAACCTTTTGTCTGTACTGTAATTTGCAAATATCTTCTCCCATTCTATGGGTTGCCTCTTTGTTTTCATGACTGTTTCCTTTGCTGTGCAGAAGCTTTTGATTTTGATGAAGTCCCAAAAGTTTTACCGGTATTCTTCAAAGAGCTGGAGCAAATAATCCTAAAATTTGTATGGAATAAGAAGAGACCCCGAATCGCTAAGGAAATGTTGAAAAACAAAAATAAATGGGGGGCATCACGTTACCTGATTTCAAGCTTTACTACAAAGCTGGGATCACCAAGACAGCATGGTACTGGCATAAAAACAGACACATAGACCAGTGGAACAGAGTAGAGAGCCCAGATATGGACCCTCAACTCTATGGGCAAATAATCTTCAACAAAACAGGAAAAAATATACAGTGGAAAAAGACAGGCTCTTCAATAAATGGTGCTGGGAAAACTGGGCAGCTATATGTAGAAGAATGAAACTCGACCATTCTCTTACAACATACACAAAGATAAACTCAAAATGGATATAAGACCTCAATGTGAGACAGGAATCCATCAGAATCCTAGAGGAGAACATAGGCAGTAATCTCTTCGATATCAGCCACAGCAACTTCTTTCAAGATATGTCTCCAAAGGCAAAGGAAACAAAAGCGAAGATGAACTTTTGGAACATCTTTTCATATGACATTTACCTTCTGTCTATTTTCTTTCTTGAGGTGTCTTTTAAAGTCTTCACCCATTTTTTAGTTGGGTCATTCATTTTCTTATTGTTGAGTTTTAAGAATGCTTTGTGTATTTGGGATAACGGTCCTTTTTCAGATGTATCTTTTGCATATATTTTCCCCCAGTCTGTGGCCTCTTTTTTCATTTTCTGGACATTGTCTTTTGTAGAGCAGAAGTTTTTAATTTTCATAAAATCCAACTTATCAACTATTTCATGTATAGTTATTGTCTTTGGAATTGTGTCTAAAGAGATATTTCCAGACCCAAATCCATTTAGGTTTTCTCCTGTGTTATCTTCTAGGAGTTTAATAGTTTTTGTGTTTTACATTTAGGTCTATGATTCATTTTAAGTTAATTCATTTTAAATTAATTTTTGTGAAGGGTGTGAAGTCTGTGTGTGTGTGTGTGTGTGTTTCTAATCTGCTGCTAATCCCATCATCCAGTGTACATTTTATTTCACATGCTGAATACTACATTTCTAGACATTTCATTTGCATTTTATTAAAATATAACATTTCTTTATTCATTATATTCATGTTTTCCTTTAAATCCTTGAGCTAATTTAAGATTTACGATAGTTCTTTTCAGATGCTTTTTTAATAATTTGGTTAGATGCTTTACATAAGCAACTGACTAGTTTTCATTTAAATGGGCATTATTATTTCTATTACAATTAAGGAAATTAAAACTCAGAAAGGCAAATTAATTTACCCAAGGTCATATAGCTAGTAAGTAGAAAAGTAGAAATTAGATAAATTTCCCAATTTCCAAATCTGCCCTCATAATTACTATTCTATTTAATATTAAATTTCTGTTAACCAATTGTTTAAACTTGAACAAGTATTTTACTTCTGGGAACCTCAGTTTCCATGTTTATGGAATTAGAGAACATGACCTACTTCACAGCATTGTATATGAAAGCTACCTTTCTTCTGAAGTTATTTTTGCTGCAGTTGAAAGGAGTTTAAATTTAAGTCAGAGCACAGCCCAGCAATATCAGAGCTAAGTGTGTGCATTTGGATCTGTGTGGCACCAAGGAAGGCACCTCATTGCAAGGCTGTTGTAAATCAGGAACATGAAAACGTAGGGACATTCCTTATAGAGGCCCCTGTGTAGGAAATAAAGAGCATTAGTACGGCACTCCTTTAAAAATATGCCTGACTGCCTGGATATAGTTTTTGATCATTTTCCTAATATAAACTTACCATTTTGACCTGAGTATAGTGTGAAAAAAGACTGTTGCACTTTGGCAATCTTAACATCTTCAAACATTCCAGATGGTGATAATGATTAAGATGGCAGCTGCTGGAGGGAGTTTTCATTGTTTAAGATAAGGATTTCTTCCTAGGTTTGTATCCCTTCATGGCTCTCTCTGTGGCTGGTTGGAGAGTTCAGTTCCTTTCCCTGAGTATCCAGGATACCTTAATGAGTTCCATGATAGATCGTTTCCTTTTTTTTACTTTTATTTGTTTTTTGCTGTTTGAGTGACTAGTCAATAGAATTACTCTAGGCAGCAGTCTTGAAATTTCATTCAGAGTTTATTATTTGTTTCAAAACAACTCTATATAAGTATATTGCTATGGATGCTATACAATGGACACAGAGACACACAACATGAAATATCTGCCCCTAAGTAATTCATAGTCTCATAGGGAAGAAACAAATGTAAGTTTAAATTAATTTAGTAACAGGCATAAGCCACAAGATGTGGGAAAATTCAAAATTGGGTATCCCTTACCCAACCGGTAAAGAGATAGATAGACAAGATAGCTCACAGGGAGGGTGATGCTTGACTAAATTCTGAAAGATGAGTACAAGTTTATCAGGGCTGGGAGTAATGGCAGGGAAGAAGTTTCCCAGCAGAGGGAGGGGAAGCACTTGTGAAGGCTTGGAAATGTGGTGAGTATAGTGTCTCTGATATCTGTAATTTGTTTTGACTGGGTCTCATGGGAGATAAGGCAGGACAGGTAGGCAGGGTTCATACCGCGAAGAGGCTATTATGCCTCTTGGTCACAAGGGAGTCTAAATGGGAGAGCGTGGGTGAGGAGGTATTAATTCATATCCACACTGGAAAAACAACTCAAAGTACAAGGCTGGTTGCTGACAAATCAGTTGCCTCAGATTTGTATCTGAACCCACCATGGGGGGTGATGCAAAAATACCGATGACTGACTGGGCCTAACCTCCCAGACAGTGAGGAAATCTGCTGAGTGGAAGGCTTTGGAGTCTGACTATGTGATAAACAGCTTTGCTCAGAATTCTGTCCTCTGAGTAAACAGTGGCCTGCTTCTGAGGGAAGGTAGCCCAGCTGGAGGTGGATGGTGTTGGCTTCTAAGGCAGAGATAGCACTGCCTGGACTTGTGCAGGCTCCTGAGTTCACAAGAAGACTGCAAGAAGCTGCCATATCCAAAGAGGCACAAACATAGTGGAAAGAACACTGTCAAAGGCCAATGACATGTCCAAAACCAGGCAATGTCATAAGTGGGGAATTTCTTATCAATACCAACCTTAGAGCAGAGATCTAGTACTTGATATTTTTTCTTCAGCTTGCTACCTATAGCTATCAGGTGCCAGGCTTTGAGCTGAGTACTTTCCTTGCAGAAAAATAACAATAACTGACATATTTTGAGTGCTTGCTTTGTCTTCTATACTGCTCTAGACACATTCTATATTGTTATTCATTTACTTCTATGTTTTGAGTGAGTTAAAATAATAATTTCAAGTTACAGATAAAGAAACTGGGTCTCAAAAGTAAGGTTTGATTAATATCACACATGTAGGAACTAACTAGTGGATCTGGAATTTGAACCTGGATTTTTACTATTACTCTATGAGAAAGGCATCTTTATCCCTGATGTATAGATAGGACAACTAAGGTTCAGAGTAGTTAAGTGAGTAGTACAGCTGGGATTGACCTCTGCCTTTAACTCCAGTGCTGTTTGCCTTAACCAGTACACTTCACAACATGTCTAGAGCTAGTTTCTAGCTGAGCTGAGCTGAGCCTCCACAGGACTCTTTCTTGTTTGGAGCAGTGTTTAGACCTGAACTGCATAATGAAACTGAGCTTTGGGGAGGTCTACACAGACCCTCTGATGAGATTATATATGTGTTTCCTCTCCCCCCCACCCCTGAGAACAGAGGGTGCTAGTTTCATAATCAGCATTAGCCAAAGAATCAGCAACATTCAGGCAGGAGGCCTCCTTTGGGCCCCAACTACCCCATTGTCACAACTTAGCCTCAAACAGAAGACAAGTTATGCCTTGGAAAGAAAAGGAAAAAAATTATTTCAGACACAGGCATGGATTGCCCTCTCCCCCACTCTCCAGGGAGTAGGAGTAGGAAAAAACATGGGAGAACAGTTCCCTCCCTCTCTAATCACTCAAGCATATAAGAGATGTGGGGAAAAGATAGTGAATTAGTTTGAATTGGGAATTTTAAACTGGACTACATAGACTTTTTATTAAAGACAAAAGGACAATTTTGGAACTGGAAAATTTTGGAATCTGCTCAAGGCATCATTAAGGGAAGAGAGAGGGAGGATCCTGAGAGCTCAGTGACAGAAAGACATAAAACTGTTTTATGAGATGGTTCAATAGACTAGATATATCTGTCATCTACCAATTCAGATATTCCATCGTGGCCTGACCTTCTCATCATCAGGTACTCTCACTTTACCTCTTTTGTCCTTAGAAGAATACTAGTAATTCCAATCCCAATGCCTGCTACTATAGCAGTGCTTTTTCAACTCATGGTTGAGAGATGACAGTTGTTATTTCTCTAGGAGTCAAACTATGTTCCCATCTTGAAATAGATATTGAAGCAATCCATGGTCAAGGCACAATGGCTGTGCAAAGCCTAGACCAAGTTTTGGTAAACCATCAATAGCATCATGAATCAGGCTCTAAATATCTCCATTGGATGAATTCTATAACCTTGTTGAACTGGCTTCCTAAGACCTTTCTCATTCATCATGGACAGTGCAGAGACTGAGTGTGACACCTATGTCCATTAAACTATTGGGGAAACAGGTTCTGTGTCCTTCTACAGAGAGGTCGGATGTCTGGGATTGGGAATCAGCATTTTATAGGGCTGGAGACAGAGATGGGTAGCTAAGGCGTGTACCTCTTCCTGAAAGGCACAACTCTGAGTCAGCCTGTCTGAGATTGCTCTGCCATGGTGGATAGAGCAGAAACTATGGTGGATACTTGGGAAGACCACGGGACTATGAAAAGGAAGCAAGCAGCTTCAAGCTTTTGGACTGAAATATTTATTGCAAGTTTAATTCATGTGAAAAGGTTTGATTTCCACCAGACCTCAGATGTCTGTCCCGAAAAAGAAAATTGAGCATAATAAGTTAGACCAACACTCAGAGACAAATTGGGTCTCTAAAAGAAGACCAAAGGAAAGTGTGGAAATGGTCAGTGCATCTTCTACACTTCTTCCCATACTATGACACCCTTATGAGTTGCTCCTCATGGTCTAGAATTGATCTATCATCTAAGAATGAGTATAAACTTCATATAATTATAGAAAATCATTATCTTAAAATATCCAAGATGGTCAGTTCATGTATTCATACATTCTTTATTTAGTATTTCTTATATGCTGCGTACCCTAGCTTAAATCTCCAAGTTCTCAATATTTCATCTCATCTCAATATTTCCAGTCCGCTAGGGAAGTTGCAGGAGGGAGATGCTTCAGAAAAAACAAAAGCATTTACTCAAACTGCAGAAAGATGGGCATGGGAAGTATGACAAGCAAAGTCACAAATTTTAGGACAACTAAAGACTACCTGGAGAAAAGAATATGAAAAAAGATGTGGCTTTCATTCCGTGTTCCTATTTTTTTTCTGGGTACTGAGATCACAGAAGCATGTCAAGTTTTGGTGTGGAGACCACTGCATGAAGCAGATAGTACCATATTCCCCTTTCAATACTTGCTGTGAATTAGCAATCTGAATGGGGTTTTTCACATGTTTAATGGGACTGAAATGTTGGGGGGCCACAGACTATTTGCATTTTAGAGCAACAGTAGTTTTTATTACCTATCTAGATTAAAGATTTGATTTTTATGTTGTTTCATAATAAGATAGAAGCAAAATTTTATAATTTACATACCTATTTTCATGTCTCGTGGATGGTTGCAGCATGTTTCCAACATTTGAAATATCTTTTGGTCTAAAATGTGTTGGGGGTTGGGGAGAGACGTTGGAATTTGAGAAGCAGTAATAGCTTTAAAGAAGAAATTGCTCCCCCTCATGTTCTCTCAGCCTATTTAGTGAAGCGATTTGGACTGCATTTTGCTTTTAGTTCCACTCTTGTGTAGGTAAAGATATTACTGCATGAGCTCACCCTTGGCCCCCAGCCCTGGGCTATCATGCCAGTAAATCTATGATAGTGGAGTCAGCACACCAAATATCTTTATCTTTATTCTAATCTAAAAATGAACTGGACTCAGAAAAATTTCTTTTTCCATATTGTATCCTTTCCATATTTTGATTCTTTTTTTTTAAGATTTTATTTATTTATTTGACAGAGAGAAATCACAAGTAGATGGAGAGGCAGGCAGAGAGAGAGAGAGGGAAGCAGGCTCTCCGCTGAGCAGAGAGCCCGATGCGGGACTCGATCCCAGGACCCTGAGATCATGACCTGAGCCGAAGGCAGCGGCTTAACCCACTGAGCCACCCAGGCGCCCTCCATATTTTTATTCTTAACCTTTTAAGTTAGTGGACCTTCCTCTGAGGCACTCCTTTTGTCAGATGGAGGAGGGCAAGAGAGGAAAGGAAAAGAAGAAGAAGGAGAAAAAATTAAAATCTGTGCTAACATCCTCAGATGGGACTGCCTTTTTCCCATGGGGTCAAGGGCAGGCAAGACCCACTGGATAATATTGTATGGGTATGTGTGGATCTTTCCAAGGATTTTTTTTTTTTTTTTTGTATTATACCCATAAGGAAGCACAGCTATATAAAGAAGCATAGCAAATATTTGCTATGGCCTTGAGCAAAATATGAGCCAGAGCCATTTTAACAATGTTCCCTGTGCTTCAGGAACCTCTGCAGTATCTCTGGCCTGCTGTTTCACTTGCTGGAGTTGGCGATTTGTCCTGCATAACAGCCCTACAACCCTTGCCCATGTTCTCCCTCAAGCAAATGTGACAGACAGCATATTTGCTTTGCCCATGGCCTCCCCACAGGACTGCAGCTCTGGTTCTTTGCTCAATTCAAGCAACTTAAATGAAACTTGAGCACTCAGCAGAGCCCCACAGAGCAGCACAAGAGCATTCTGGATGGAGTCCTAGGCTGGCTCCTCCCTCAGCTCCCCACAGTCACCCCTCCCTACTGCCAGCTGCAATGGAAATGCCCAATGGGAGCTACGAACTCTCCTTTATTCACAGATCTGGCTTGGAATCAAGTTGCTGACACCAGGGACACTTCTCCTGAGGGAGGCACTTGGAAGCAGTTGGCATTGGGTTGCTGGAGGAGACACCATTACATGTCCCTTAAAAAGCTGAGACAGTAAAAGATCATGTCTGATGGGGGAGGTGGGACCAGAAGAGCATTAAAAGTGAGGAATGATTAAAATGGCTGGAGAAGATAAGGAAAGAAAAACGTGGATAGGGCTGGAGAGAATCAAGTCGGGAGTAATCTTTGTGATACTCCATGTGGCTAAGGCACACCACATGGCGACTCCTGCCAAAGCACTTAACCGTAGGACTGTAATCTGTATCTAGATAGAAAGGTGAACTCCTCAGCCTTACCAGTCCAACTTCATATGGCCTTACTCAGCACAAGTATACCACTGAAAAAGTACTTAATGCTTGTTGACATGAACTGATATATCAGCATGAGGAAAGCTCATCAGGGACAAGAGAGAATGCCACAGGGGAGAGATGGGGATGAGGCTGGAGGGGAAGTGGCTATTTTGTCTTCCCATAGGTCTTGTAGCTGAACACTTTGGGTAGTCAGCAAAGACTTCTGAGAACTTTTGTGTAGGCTCTGGTTTAGGTGCAGGAGGTAAGATGGCAAATGTGACCCTACTAACTTCCTCCTCCTCTTCTCCGCACCTATCTCCTAAGCAAGTGGAAGCCAGGAGACCTCGCCCATCTATCCACCACCAAACCGGCCATGCTGCCCGCTTTCAGACCCAAATATACCACTTTCCTGTTACACACAGAAATGATTTCTGCTGCTGTAAGGCCAGGCTCTCCTCTTGGCACTGGTTCCTATCATTTTTCATTCACTTAAGGACTTTGCTCCTGTAGAGATCCTGAAATTATCCACACTTTCTTCCACATTGACTGTTTCTCCATCTCTAAAGAATCATTCTCATCCACATAGAAATTGCTTTATTATCTCCCATCTTAGCTGTTGACTGATTTCTTTGTCTTTGTTTATAGCAAAGCTATTCAAAAGAGACATATGAGATATGATATATGATATGATATGATATGATACATCTGTCTCTATCTCTTAACTTCCTATATTCTCTTTAATATTGATTCCTCAAACTCTATTGAAAATGCTCTAATTAAGGTCATCAATGATTTCCATCTTGCCAAAACCAGCAACCCCATCATATCATACCTTGGCCAATTTCTAAACCACTTTGTTCATTTTTCCTGTTCTTCAAAGCTCTTTCCCCCTACCCATTGGCTACCTCCTTTCCTGAAACTTGCTTCTTTCAGACCTTCACCAGGTTCTATCCCTCACTTTAATCAAGTCCCTCCTCAGAGAAGCCACCCTGACATTTTAGTGGAAAATAATATCTGTCACCATCCCCTGTGTCATCCTCAACCACCCATTGCTGAAATTATGTATTTATTTGCAAACTAGTTTATATATGATTTCTAGTAGACTCCAAGAGCTTAGGGACTTTGTCATTCTTGTCCATTCTATATTCCCAGCACCCAGAAGACAGTCAGCCTTCAATGAATAGTTGCTGAATGATAAATGAATAAAGGCACAATCCTGCCCCTAAGGAGCTCATGTTCTAATTGGGAATAGTGATGATGATGATGGTACATAATATCAAATGCTGTATATATACACAGATATATAACCACTTAATATTCCCAATAACTATATGAAGTTCAGAAGTAAGTGGTATCAAGTCCACTTTATAGATAAAGAGACAGAGGCTTTAGAAGTATTCCATAACCTACAGAAGATTATACAGCTGGTCAGCAAGAAGAGAGGCAACTCAAGTAAATCTGAGTCCAGAGCCACTCTCTTCAGCCTTGAGCTCTTTGACCTTGCAGTCTGACAGCATGTGAAAAAGTCACCCCATCTGTTCAGGTTGCCTTAGTGTGGATATGGCAGTTCCGCCTACTTGTGAACAGTGAACACCCGTGTTTATGCTTGCTTAGTTGAAAAGAGTGCTGACTTTACTCATTTTGCTATAAAAGCAGTCTCTTTGCCACAAGCCAAAATACACAGGGTTGGTAAATATTTTGTACTTGGTTACAAGCAAGGACTAAATCCAATTAATATTGGCTCAGTGTGAGATGGTTGTTCACTAGTTTTAGGAAATATGTAGGTAGGTTCAATTCCAAGGTGAAGACATTCCTTGGTCATGTTTCAGCTGAGTGTCTGAGGAAATAAAACCTTTGGATCCATTTGGGCTTGTTTCTGAGTTCAGCACAGTTTGTTCCCTGTCACGGTTTATAGTCAGGTTTGGTGCAAGGCTCTGGCTCTTGAGTTCCATGGTCTGGTTTCCTGTGTCCTATAACCTGTCCTAGTGAATATGGAAAAGCCCCAGGAAAGCTTTGCCCAAGACTGTGTGTGGAAGTGATCTTAACCTGGATGAAGCCAATAATGATAGCCTTCTTCCTGACTAGCCACATAGGTAATTTTAATATTTCCAGAAATCACATTAAAAAAATAAAAAGAAACTGGTGACATTAATTTTAATAAGAGATTTTATTTAATGCAGTATGTCCAAATTATTATTATTTACACATGAAATCTATATAAAGAATTATGCAATCTGGTCTGTATTTTGTACTTACAGCATATCTCAAATTAGACCAGCTACATTTCAAGTAGCCACATGTAGCCAGTGACTACAGTATTGGACAGTGTATCTCTAGAGAGTAAGAATAGATTTTTATGTTTTTGTTGATAATGTAATTATCATGAACTCCGAATATGTCAGACACATGGCATCTTTGCTTGTGAAGAGAAGTTAAAATCTGTGTAGTTTTATTATCCATTCGGTACTTGAATCTTTTCAAAAGTATCCCCTATAAGAAGTCATTCAATATCTGCTTACACAGTAATGGGAACTCATCCCTCTGAAGTAACTTATTCCATCTCTAGCCATCATTTATTATTGTAAAATTCTCCTCTTTATTGAGCTGGAAATTGTCCCATTAGTATTTCTCTTGTGGTTCTACACTTTGGAGCCAGAGAAAGTGAATCTGATTGCATTCATGTGACTGTTTTTATATTTGAAGATGGCTGGCATGTCTTGTTAGCTCAATCTTCTCTAAATAAATTGCCTTATTGCTTCCATCATTACTCCTGATAGTTTCAAAACTTCTCAACATCCTGTCTCATGAACAGGTTCCAGATTATCAATGTCTCTTTTAGAGTGTGATACCCAGACTTGAATATAAGATCCACGTATGGGCCCACTCCAAATAGAGGGAGATCTAAATTCTCGGTCCTCCATATTATACTTCTACTGCACTATGATCACAACTCACTGCTGACTATACCGAGCACCTTGGCCACAAAACACTGAAATGTGGTTTCTGTGCACAACCTTCATATGTTTTTATGTGTACAGTTATACCTGGGCCCAAGGGGATGCAATAAGATGGGCATGGCCCATGTTTCACCAACTCTGGAAAGTTAGGAAAAATAAAAGTGAGGAAAGTGACCCAGGGGATGACATGAGGAAAATGCCCAACACAAAGTCTTATAACATTAGGGCTCACTAAGTGGTTCCTTTTGGGTATGTGTGTTTGACCAGTTTAAAACTACCTAATTTCCATTAAACTGGTCTATATTTCTCCATTGTTATTTCCAGGCCTTACAACATATTTTGTTGCTTCTCCCCAGCTTTGCCTGGAAAATTTCTGCTCACCCTTTGTGTTTTATTTTAATTGCCACCAGGTGTTTCAGGTTGGGTACCATTTCTACAGGCTCCTATAGGGCTGTATACTGCCCTTCTCATAGCAGTGACCACCTTCTTTCACAATTTTCTATATATCTATCTATATCTCCTGCTAGACTGTAAACTGTCTTGGGGAAGGGATTAACACTGTTACAGTCTAAGTTTCTAGCACAGTATAAAGTAGATATTCAATAAATACACTTTGATTAAATGAATACATCCTCATGACCACATGTGGAAGTAATTATTATCATCCTCCTTTTGCAGATGAGGTCATTGAAACTCAGAGGACTTAGTAAGCTTATTAAGGCTCAGAGTGACTTGTGAAGCTGTGGTTCAAGGCCCACAATTCTGCTCTGGATCTAATGCTCTCATTATAAAACCAATTATACATGCCTTCCATATACTCCTGGATGTCTGAAATTCCTTAACAAATGATAGTGCCTCTGGTTTTCCTGGAGCTAAGACTTAAAATGTAAGTAAGAGAAAGAAAAGAGGCATACTAGACTGACCTCTGGTAACACTAAAGTATTAAATACTGATGCTAGATGATCTCCCAGCCGTAGATTCTGACTTGAAGGGAGAGTGAACCTACTTTTCTTGTCAAGCAAGTTTACAAATCACATTCCGTCAGTCCCTCAGTTTCCCATAGTAAATGCTTGCTGATTACTTCACTCCCAAGTAGTTAGAGGACCAAGGTGTCCATACTTTGTTCTTTTTCCTGTGAACCACTATATTAAGTTATTTATTTATTTTAAATGGTATTAATTATTTTTCTGCTTATAAAAATTAGATGTGTTTATTGAAAATTCTGAAAAAGATATTTTTCTAAATCATGCAGAAAAAAATTTATACCTATCCACATATGCCTTTTTTCTTTTACAAATAATTATACATTTTCTCTAATTTAGCATTAATCACTACACGTTCTTTTTTTTACTTAATACATTAAGATTTTCCTATATCATTATATATTCTCTGCTATGAGATTTACTCTATGTATGTTCGATAAATACATCTAATCAATTTCTTTTTGTAGATATGTAGGGTTATTTCTAGTTTTAGCTTCTATAAATAATATGGAAGTACTTATCCTTGGACATTAATCTTTGCACACATGACTGATTATGGAGAGATTTTTTTTTTTCCTTATCTAATTGGTCATATGCTGGCCGGCCTTCTTAGGATAAGAACTCCCCAGAACTGGGCCCTCACTTTAAAGTGCTTATAGGATTTTGACCCTCAGCAGTAATCAGATTGAAGCAAGGATTAGAATTCCTGACTCCTCAATATGTAGGTTAGATTTGGCTGCTTGGGGCTCCTTCATTGCTCCCCCCACTTTCCTGTGACATCCTGGGGCTAAGAGTCCTCCTTGTTTTCAAGCTGAACTCCTTATCTCTTTCAGAAGCACCACCCCGTGCCACAATGCCAAACTAAGGAAGAAGGATTAGTATTGAGAATGAGGACAAGCAGAGGTCATCTCTGTCCTAAAGGCAGTAGTGAGAGAGAGAGACAGAGAAAGCCCAAGTGAGCAAATAAGAAATATGCACATATACCCTCTTTTGAGTCTTTTCTCTTCTCTTCTCTTCTCTTCTGTCTTCTCTTTTCTTCTTTCTTTCTTCCTTCCTTTATTTCTTCTTTTCTTCTTTCTTTATTTCTACCCAAGAAAGGAAAGAAAAGCAACTGCCTCAATTAATACGGCCCTGGGGGCATGCTGAATGAGCCTGATCTGAACCAGCAGCTTTCTACTCTGCCGCCATTCTGACCCTTGGAGGGTCCAAGAAAATGCATGGATGAACTCACTGGTTTGAACAACATGCTCAGTGTCTTGAGAACAAACAGACTTTTCTTTGGTGTTAGTTACAAACATCTTTTCTTTCCACTTATTCAGTTCAGTTCTCCAAAAAGGGAGGGCTAATATCCTATGAAAGTTCAGGAGAAAGGCAAGATACAGCTCTAAGCTGCCTTAGCCACAAGCCTAGGGAAGGCAGCTATTAGCCTTGGAGGGGCCCTGACTCTGTCCTGGCCCACCTTGCCCTGTGTCTGGGAGAACAGTTGTTGTTTAGAGTCTTAGTTTTCTCATCTGCAGAATGGAAATAGGAGTGATCCATCCAATTAACTAACTACACTAAATTTAGAGTTCTTTTATTTTGGGTGGATTCATTCCTACATATATAGAAGTGGTTTATGCCTTGCACCAAGCTGGATACTGAGGACACAATGGCAATTTCTGCCTTTAAAGAACCTAAAGTTAGTGGACTTCCAGACAATAAATGGGTGATTACAATGCAATATTAAAGGGACCGTGACAGGAGAAGTACAAGTGATAATTGTGCTTAGAATGGCCAGTAACACAGGCTTGGGTAGGAAGCAATTCACCAAAAGCATCCTTAGGAAATTAGTGTTGACACTGAATCCTCATGGATGAATGAGTTAGCTAGTCAAGAGGCAAGAACAGAAGATTTACAAAGAACTTACAATTTAGAGAGAGCCTGGTTCCTTCAGAAAACAAGACAGGTGGGCATGAATGGATGAAGCACCCTGGGAAAACCAGTAAGGTCATGACCAAAAGGGGTGGAGCCAGAAGAGGCAGGGCCAAATGGACTGGACTGACTTTAATTTATGCATAATTTTCTTGGATAATTGTATTTACCAGAAAAATCTGTATCATAACACATTATCAGAGATTACAATAAAGATATTAGGACAAAATCCATATTCTCAAGTTTTCTTGTATGTTTCTTTTCCTTGAACCTCAATCTTTACCATTTTATGATTCTCATCAGACATAGCTTGCTTCTTTCTGTCCTTAACTATATGTCTGAAACTTTTCAATATTATTGCTATGCCCCAATGACATTGAGAATATGTTATAGATGAGAATGTGTTTTGTATGCCTCTATGTGCAACCCCTACAATTTGGGGGCAATATACAAGTCATAACATACCAAAGAGCAGCATGTTAGGACATTTTAGCGCAGAGATAGAGACTTGCCCAAGGTCACAGGGTTCCTGAGAAAAGCTTGCTTTGGGTTTTTCTGCAGCACCCACTCCACACCAAAGCCCAGATACAGTACTTGATAACCGGGTATATAGTAATCATGTAGAAAACATGTACTGGCTTCTTAATTGAGGAATATATGGGTATACTTGAGATAGTAGGGGTGGAAATCCAGACTTATCCATCCGGACATGATCTATTCAGAGTAGGTCTGTTGAAAGGCAAAGAGAGAGCCCAGGTATGTGGTTATTAATGTTTTTAGTTTGATTAAGTAAGTTCAGAAATTTTAATATTGCCAAGAGGTTATTAAAATTAAAGAATGACTTCATTTTAAAGAACCGCACAATACTTTGTCTTGAACATTACATTCTTCGTAATCAAGTAATTTCTCTCCTTGAGGAGAGCATTTAGGACCAGTGGCTGTTACAGTAGGTTTGGTCTTTGAGCTTCAGATTCTATATCACTTGTCAGCTTGTGTGTCTCAGGGTTTCAGATATTCAAAGTCTGGTGGAGAAGGGGACATGTCTTTCAGATGGGCAAGCCCTTTTGACTCTCTTGAGCATCATATAGGAGTCCTTATACCACTGGAGGATAGTCATGGATGAATGAGGGTCCCAGAGGACCCTTTAAAATATGCAACCTAAGGGAAGGTCTTTGCTTCCTCAAATCTCAGGGCAATTCTGCTGACCTTTTTCCTTTGGCTGCTCCTTACCTCTCCACTTCTGTCTCATGTACTATAGCTCCACAAAGTGTTTCAAATAGCTCATGGTCCTTGCTTTACCTGTGTCTTCATCACTACCTCAAGCATCTTCCCCAGTCATCCCACTGTGTCACCTATTTCCTGTTTTTGTTTTTAATCTCAGCTTAAATATCCCTTTCTATGGAGTCGTCCCCTGTGACCCCTGTGGTAGTTTTAAGCATGTGTACAAATTCTTTCACAGTGCTGTTGAGAAGTGGTGTCTAAGTCTGCCCCCCTTCCCTTAAATCTCAGAGTTTTGTGACTGCTTTGAATAATAGAAAACAGTGGAAATGACATGATATGACTTGTGAGTTTAGGTCATAAAAGGAATCTCCTACTTTGTATACTGTAATACTTCCTCTTGGAGACCTGGCATTCTATGTAAGAAGTATGGCTACTTTGAGGACTCCCTGATGGAGAGACCACGTGTAGACACTTGGGATAATAGTCCCAGCTAAGCCTTACTTTCTAGCAATGTCTACTAAGGCAAGTACATGTGAATGAAGCTACCTTGGATTCTATGTTCTAGGTTTTCTGCCAGATGAACACCACCACATAATCTTATTTCATGTGTCCCATAACCTCTTAGTTTAATGAAAAGTTTGCTAAGTATCTTAAGATGTGTTTCATTGGCCCTCTTTTCTAAGACTAAAGGGCATGTTCCCACTATAGCCCCATAGTAGTCCATTGTTGAAAAGAGCTAATATTTAAGAGATATATGACTGTGGCTTTTGTTTACAGAAGTGAATTTTATAGACTGGTACACAAGAAACCCACAAAATTTTTAAAAGAATGTATCCATAAAGCCAAATGCCTACTGGCTCCAAGAAAGGGACAGAAATGGTATGAAAAGAAAATAGATCCCTGAATCTCTGTGAGCACACTAAAATAAATTATTCAGCTGCAAACACAGGCAAGAATGACTCAGAGGGCAGATCTAGGAGAGCAAAGAATGGACCTGAGAGTCATGGGGAATTCCTAGGAGCAGGACGAAGGCCTAATCAAAGAATAAACAAGTTCCCAACTGAATTTCAGAATTGCTTTGAACCCATGACTGCTCTCTCTATGCATTCTTTTTGAACAGAACTATATATATTGCAGTTTTCCTATTCTTCCCACCATTGTTGGGGGGCGTAGGGATTGAAAAATGTCCCCTTAGTTCATAGGCCTTCAGATTGAGAGCAACATTGAGAACTGGACCTGAGAAAACTTCTGTTTATGGATCAAATTTGGACCATGAGATCCTGTTCATCAGGCCTGAACCTATTGCCATAATAGGATAAAACTTAAAGAGGAGGAAGAAGTGAGTGTATTTTGCATATAAGAAAAATGTAAACACTTTATAGTAAGAGATGACTGTAAAATACAGCTGCAGATTCTTTAACAATCCTACTGAGAGAACAACCTTCTCCCCTTGAACCTAGCAAGGTAACAGAAAAGTTAATGATGCCATCTTGGATCTTATAGACTAATCAGTCTCCCAGCTGAATATTACCAAGTGACCTCCAGCAATACCACAAGAAAGAAAAGACTCGCCTAGCTGATCCCTGCCCAAATTCCTGACTCTTCAACTAATGTGGTGTAAGTAAGTGACTGTTGTATTAAACCTCTAAGTTTTAAGATAGTTTCTTACACAGCGTATGTAACTGGAGCATCACTCAGAACTGGCTTTAAATGCCCTGTCTGTGCTTCTATGGAATCCTGTCCTTTTACCACACCATAGTAAAATTATCTGCCCTCTTCTCTTTATCACCTTCCTGGAGAACTTCCCTGAAAATGGGGATGGTATCCCCAGCTTGCATTTGCAACAACGTGGGTGGAATTAGAGGGTTTTATGCTCAGTGAAATAAGTCAATCGGAGAAAGACAATTATCATATGATCTCCCTGATATGAGGGATTTGAGAGGCAATGTGGTGGATTGGGGTGGTAGGGAAGGGAAAATGAAACAAGATAGGATTGGGAAGGAGACAAACCATAAGAGATTTTTAATCTCACAAAACAAACTGAGGGTTGCTGTGGGGAGGTGGGTAAGGAGAGGGTGGTTGGGTTATGGACTCTGGGGAAGATATGTGCTATGGTGAGTTCGATGAAGTGTATAAACCTGGTAATTCACAGATCTGTACCCCTGGGGCTAATAGTACATTATATGTTAATAAAAAATAAAAAAATTAAAGTTGGTAATAAATAAATAAATAAATAAATAATCAATCTCCAATCACTACTATTGTTCCTCATAGTATGAGAAGTCCTAGCTTCAACAATCAGACAAAAAGGAGTAAAAAAATCTCTGAATCAGTAAAGAAGTCAAACTCTCATTCTTCACAGATGACATGATACTCTATGTGGGAAACCCAAAAGGCTCCACCCCCAAATTGCTGCAACTCATACAGGAATTCAGCAAAGTGGCAAGATAGAAAATCAATGCACAGAAGTCATTTGTAGTTCTATATGCTAACAATGAGATAGAAAAAGAGAAATTAAGGAGCTAATGCCATTTATAATTGCACCCCAAACCATAAGATACCTAGGAATAAACTTAACTAAAGAGGCAAAGGATCTGTTCCTAAAAAGAACAGAATATGCATGAAAGAAATTGAGGAAGACACAAGGAAATGGGAAAATGTTCCATGCTCATGGATTGGAAGAAAAAATATTGTTAAAATGTCTATGCTACCTAGAACAATCTATACATTCAATGCAAACCCTATCAAAATACCATCGAAATAAGTCAAGCAGAGAGAGTCAATTATCATATGGTTTCACTTATTTGTGGAGCATAACAAATAGCATGGAGGACATGGGGAGTTAGAGAGGAGAAGGGAGTTGAGGGAAATTGGAAGGGGCGGTAAACTATGAAGACTATGGACTCTGAAAAACCACCTGAGGGTTTTGATGGGGAGGGGGAGTGGGAGGTTGGGGGAGCCAGGTGGTGGTTATTAAGGAGGGTACGTACTGCGTACTGCATGGAGCACTGGGTGTGGTGCAAAAACAATGAATACTGTTACACTGAAAAGAAATAAAAAAAAATACTATCGACCTTTTTTCACAGAACTGGAACAAATAATCCTAAAATTTGTGCGGAGCCAGAAAAAACCCTGAATAGCCAAAGAAATGTTGAAAAAGAAAACCAAAGCTGGTGGCATCACAATTCCGGACTTCAAAATGTATTACAAACCTGTAATCATCAAGACAGTATGGCACTGGCACAAGAAAACAGACACATGGATCAATACAACAGAATAGAGACGCCAGAAATGGATCCTTAACTTGATGGTCAGCTCATCTTCAACAAAGCAGGAAAGAATGTCCTGTGGAAAAAAGAAAGTCTCTTCAACAAATGATTTTGGGAAAATTGGGGTGCTACATGCAGAAGAATGAAACTGGACCATTACCTTATATAAAAATAGACTCAAAATGAATGAAAGAGCAAACTGTAATACAGGAATGCATCAAAATCCTAGAGGAGAACACAGGCAATAACCTCTTTGACCTTGGCCCCAGCAACTTCTTGCTGGACATTCTCCAGAGGCTAGGGAAACAAAGGCAAAAATGAACTATTGGGACTTACGATAAAAGGCCTTTGCAAAGGAAACAGTTGACACAACCAAAAGATAGCCAGCAGAATGAAAGAAGATATTTGCAAATGTCTCATCAGATAAAGGGCTAGTATTCAAAACCTATAAAGAAGTTATCAAACTCAAAACCCAGAGAACCAATAATTTGATCAAGAAATGGGCAGAAGACATGAACAGACATTTCTTCAAAGAAGACATATACATGGCCAACAGACACATGAATAAATGCTCCACATACTTGGCATCAGGGAAATACAAATCAAAGCCACAGTAAGATACTACTTCACACTGGTCAGAATGGCTAAAATTAACAAGTCAGAAAATGACAAATTCTGGTGATAATGCAGAGAAAGGGAAATCCTCCCACCCTCTGTTGGTGGGAATGCAAGCTGGTGCAACCACTCTGGAAAACAGTATGGAGGTTCCTCAAAAAATTGAAAATAGAGCTACCATATGACCCAGCAATTGCACTGATATAAATGTAGTGATCCAGAAGGGCACCTGCACCCCAATATTTATGGCAGCAATGTCACAATGTCCACAAGAGTCAAACTATGGAAAGAGCCCAGATGACCACAGAAAGATGAATGGATAAAGAAGATGTCATATATATATATATATACATACATATATACATATATATATATATACACATATATATGTGTATATATATATATATACATACACACACTACTCGGCCATTAAAAAATGACATCTTGTCATTTGCAACAATGTGGAAGTAGAAGGTATTATGCTAAGCAAAATAAGCCAATTAGAGAAAGACAATTATATGACCTCACTCATATGTAGGATTTAGGAAACAAAACAGAAGATCATAGCGGAAGAGAAGAAAAAATAAAACAGGGCAAAATCAGAGAGGCAGACAAACCATGAGACTCTTAATCATAGGAAACAAACTGAGGATTGCTGGAGGGGAGAGGGGTGATGAGATGGGTGATGGGCAGTAAAGAGGGCATGTGATGTCATGAGTGCTGATGCTCATGATGAATCACTGACGTATTCCCCTGACTAATAAAACATGTTAATTAATTGAATTTAAATTTTTTAAAAAAGATGAAATACAAATAATCTCCAATGTTAGAGTAAATAGAAATTTTATTTTTAAGATTTTATTTATTTGACAGACAGAAATCACAAGTAGGCAGAGAGGCAGGCAGAGAGAGGAGGAACCAGGCTCCCTTCTGAGCAGAGAGCCTGATGCGGGGCTCGATCCCAGAACCCTGGGACCACGACCTGGCCGAAGGCAGAGGCTTTAACCCACTGAGCCACCCAGATGCCCCCTAAATAGAAGTTCTTAAACATGTTTCTTTGCTGTTTTTCTGGTCTCACTAGGCTGGATAGGCCTGCTCTGCCTGTGGGTATTTGTATGAGGAACACACAGTTCCAGGGTAACAGTTCCCCTAAAATAAGAAACAGTTCCAGGGTAGTTAGTTCCCCTAGAAATATACATGGACTTGAAACCAAAGTGGTTAATTGCTGTGCAGAAACATGTTTTGAGTTTTGCCTCTCCCAGAACCTTTGAAAAATAGGACACACTGCGTAGCCAAATCCCCAACACCCCTGGGTTTGCACATCTCTTCTAATCCCATCCAGATACATGGACTTTCACATAGTGGATTTCTAGTTCCAAGACTTTTCCAGGATGAAAACAACTTCTAGAGAGAATTTCTCTTTTGTGAACAGCAGTTTGCCCAATACTCCCACAGCTTCCGCAGTCACCCTAAAAGTTTTGGGCCTGACCCTCAAACCTTCCTGTTTCAAAAATACTTTATTTAAATATATGATGAGTCTACCTACTGAGAAAGTCTGGGATTAACCAGGCTTGAATCTCAGCTCTGTCACTCACTAGACATGTGACTGCCACCAAATTACTTAATCTCTCTGAGCCTGTTCCCATATAAGTAAAAGGAAGTTAATAGTAGTGTCTGCTTCCAGGGTCATTTCAAGCATTAGACAAGTTGATGCAAGAAAACACTCAGCCAAGTTCTGACACATACAGGCTCTCAATGAATTAATGAATGCTAGTTGTTCCTATTATTATTATATTCTCCCCTTCTCTGTGCTCTCAATAGAAAATTACCAGACTGAAGCGACTGAAATCTCCTCCAGATTGCCTAACTCTTTTCAGAGACACTGGATTGGTCACGATCGCCCTGGAAACCTATTATCTTGTTTCTTTTCTTTAGAGGAAAATGCCAAACCAATGCTTGGAATTAACTGTGAGAGGATCAATATCATAGAGGGAAAAAAAAAAAGTTTTGTTTTTTTTTCCCCTAGTTCATGACCTGCCCCATTTTCCTGTGATTTCTACTTACCCTGTCAGATATAGACTTCTGTAGTTACAGGACGATATTTTCTAAACTGCAAAGAAAAACCCATGGTCTCACAAATACAAATGTTTTCAAGGGGGCAACATGACTCAAAATTTTAAATTGGGACTTCTCTAGACAAAATGTAGGACATATGGTGACCATATCCATAGTTCTCAAAGCCAGATGCCGACTGGCTCCAGGAGGAGAAAACCAAAACAATCAGAAACCTCTTCTATTTGCCAAAACAAATCTTGTGTCTCTCCCAATGTTATTCCTGTAGATATCTTTGTTTGAATTGGGTCTGTTCACCAGTTCCATTTCTGCTACCATCTCTGGGGATGAGGGAAAGAAAACACCTTCATGTTCACTCACATGAGCAAGGATTTCTTTTATGGGTGGATTATAGGAGCAAAGGAAATTGGAAAACCTTTTCTAATTTAATTTATTTTATTATTAAGTTCCCTCCCCCCCCCCCTTTTTCTCACTTACAGGGTCTTCTCCTACAGCTTTTCCATCTGATCCCTCACTAAATAATAATAATCATAATAACAGTAACATTAATAAGAGTAAAAGTTACTATTATTAAACATATTCTGTGTACTAGACACTTACACATTTGCTCCTAAATATGAACTTACACAGTAGATGACATTGTCCCCCAGTGATTGGAGAGCACAGAAAACTTGTTCAAGTTCACACAATTAGTAAGTGATGGAATGGAGATTTGAACCCCAAAATGTCTAATTTACAAATTTTCTCCAATCTGTGTGTTGCCTCTCACAGACTGTCTTTCAGAAATGAGATTGAGATTCATACACTGAGCATCTACCAGATGCTGTGCTAAAATATTTAGTAAACTATTTCATATCCTCACAGCAACCCCATGAGATAGGAAATGCTATCACCATGTTTGAAGGTGAAATACCAAGAGGTTAAGAAATTTTCCCAAGGTCATCTAATCTGTCATTAATGGAATCAAGAATCAAATGCAGCTCTTTTGTTGTTGTTTTGATTGCAAGATGAAGAGTAGAAGGGAGTTGAGGGAAATTGGAAGGGGAGGTGAACCATGAGAGACTATGGACTTTGAAAAACAATCTGAAGGTTTTGAAGGGGCGGGGGGTGGGAGGTTGGGGGAACCAGGTGGTGGGTATTAGAGAGGGCACGGACTGCACGGAGTACTGGTTGTAGTGCAAAAAACAATGAATACTGTTAGGCTGAAAAGAAATAAAAAATTAAAAAACAAAACAAAACAAAACAAAAAAACCTCTTTCTAAATCCTGGCATGGACTCTGGAAACAGAAGTACAAAATGGAATATATTTCAAAACTTGAGCACCAGAAGTATATTGAAAAGAAAGCAGACAGGAGGGGTGGGGTCCAATCCCTTCACAGAGACCTACCCTTTAGGATGAATGAGTTTATCTTTGGTAGGTCCTGGAGACAGAGCTGGGGAGTATAGAGGAGTGAAAGGGACAGAAAATTAGGGAAAGGAACACCAGATACCATCTCAGTATTGCTTAAGTCAGCACTGCAGAAGGCCGTTGTCATTTTAAGTGATCTGCATTTTAACAAAGAATATATTTTTTAAAAAGCTTCAAGTGACTATTTGAATTTTTGAAGTAGAGACACAGAGTAGAACCAAGAAACAGAGAAAGAAATTGGTATCAAAGGGTAAATGCCAGAAGGTAAAATAATTTTGATTTTGGTCTAAGAATCAGAGTATTTCTAAAGTGATTCTGCTATAAATGAGAAAAAGAGAAAATTTAAAAGTTAAAATCTTAAATAATTTCAAGGTGGGATTCTAGAGCTATCCCTCACTTCCAGTTTATCTTTTCTAATATTCAAGTTGCTCAGGCACATTCAGTTTGGTGTGGAGGAAGAGTGGGGAAAATAGTAACATGCCCGTTGTTCATTTGACTTCAGGGTTCAACCAATTCCCATCAAAACCAGTTAAAAAGGTACTTAGTGCATGCTCATCAGAGTAAATGTGGAATATACAGAAAAGTTGAAAGGTCAAAACAAAATCTCACACAATCCCACCTCCTGACATTGTTAAGATTATGCAAATTTTTAATTTGCTTTTCTTTTCTCTTTTTTAAAAAAAGATTTTATTTATTTACTTGAGAGAAAGTGAGAGTGAGAGTGAGAGAGATCACAGAGGGAAAGGGAGACCCAGACATGCTGCTGAGCAGAAAGCCCAACGTGGGGCTTGATCCCAGGACCCCGAAATCATGACCTGAGCCAAAGACAGGTGCTCACCTGACTGAGCCACCAGGCACCCCTCTTTTTCTCTCTTTGATTCCAAAATGGAGACTATAAAAAAATATGCCTTTTTTAAGTTTATTTTTTATTTTCAGCATAACAGTATTCATTATTTTTGCACCACACCTTTTTTAATGAAATCATATCATAAGCATTTTCCCATGCCATTGGTGTTTGAGGATATGGATTTTAATCACAGTAGTAAACATGCATCCAAATAATGTAGTGTAGGTGAGCAATACACTACAAAATGTAGTGTATGTAGATCAATTTCAGATTTTCACCATTATAAATGTGGTATTCATCTTTGTGCATAATCATTCAATGACCTGTACCTCTTTTAGCATATATTTCTCTGCTTTTTTCCCCTCCCCAGAGACATGACTGATGATGTATTATATATGAGACTTCTCATGGGATTATGTCTTAGACTTACCTAAGCTTATATCCAATTTCTTGTGGGTTTTTTTTTTTTAAGATTTTATATATTTATTTGACAGGCAGAGATCACAAGTAGGCAGAGAGGCAGGCAGAGAGAGAGGAGGAAGCAGGCTCCCTGCTGAGCAGGGAGCCCGACGACGACGACGACGTAGGGCTCTATCCCAGGACTCTGGGATCATGACCTGAGCCGAAGGCAGTGGCTTTAATCCACTGAGCCACCCAGGCGCCCCAATTTCCAGTGCTTTAATTAAATGTGATTTTTCTTCTCCTCAAGAAAGTATAGAAGAATGATGTAACAGATCATCCATGAGTCTGCTATATTTTCTAAAATCACACTGTTTAAATTTCAGTACTTTATTAGTAGTAATAATTTATTTCAAACATATCTTATAGTTGATTGTACCACCTAAATGGAGAAGTACTATTTAGCTGGACCCTATTTAGACCCTGTACAGAAGTACTGTTTAGCACCCTGCTTGCTAAGGCCAGTGGCTCCCTAAGTGGCTTTGCATGCATTTTCTCATTGAAGACACCATATATAGGTATGATTTCTTTCTGTCTTTAGGAATCAATGGGCTAAGGTGTAAGCTGTAGACAGAATTAGGTCTTCATTTTGAGAAAGGAGTAGTGTGAGCTTTGGAAAGCCTGAGTAAATCTAAATGGATCTTTCTTATCCATCCCAATTCCACCTTTAGACACAGATTCTGATGCTATTTTCCTGGAGGTGCCCTTTCCCATGGCCTCTGACTCTAAACCACTGCAATATTCTAACCAAGACTTTTTGTTCTCTCAGGCCAACATATGGGGTCTGAAATTCTAGCTAACTCAGCTGCCTACCTCTGCAGCTTTGAGTATGGCCAAGATGGATTTTAGGTTGGGAGATATGTGACCATTGAAGAGAGCGGAAGAGTAGATGAGTTGTGGCACCTGGGTGGTAACCTGATATTATCTCCTCTAGGAGAGGTGTTCTGCTTGGAACATTTGTAGGATGTGACCTTTCCATAGTCAAGAAGAGCACCGACATCTAGGTGTGGTACTGGGAAACCAGCCCATTTGATGGAACTGAATATCACATCTTAGAACAATCTCATCATAGGTAAAAAGCATTTGCCTGCTGGAAGATTTTTAATGCTATATTAGTTGACCCCTTTGGTTGCAAGGATAGCACTAACTCTTGAAGACATTTTTTTTAAAGGAAATTTATTTTGTTCATTAAATCAAAGAGGTTGTATAACAACCAAATTATGGGAAAGTCAGGGACGCTACTGGACAAGAAAACAACTAGACCCTAGAGACGCAGACAATGTCAGAACCCTCTCCTTCTCTCCGGCTCTCCAGCCATCTTTCTCTCCCTCTCTCTCCGACTCTTACCTGGGTTTCTTTCCTCACAAGGTCCTCATTCTGTGTCACTGCAAATTAGTTTAGCTGAAAACGTGAGACAGAGTGGGATTGATACTTAACAGGTTTTATACAGTTTCTACCTCTCAGGAGGGCTGCCAGACTGTTCTACCACCTCAAAGCCAAAAGCACAGGGAAAAGATTCATTAGCTAGTTTGGGCCAGGTGTTCATTCAAGGACCAATAAATTGTGAGCAAGGAGATACCATCAGAAAAATGTTGAAGAAATTGGGAAGAAAACTTTCTCGTAGAAGTCTTTACTCAACCAGACTGTGTGGAAGCCTTCTAGTTTCAAATATTCTAGTTTCAAATATTTTGCTGGAAAAGGGAACTTGAAAAGGGGATTGAAATTGGAGGAAAGGGGGAAGGAAAGAGAGTATTATATGATCCACATTCAAATCACTTATTTTTCCTTGGGGTCATGGATCTCTTTCTTCCCTTCACTTTCTTGCATGGAATTTCACAGGGAGAGACCAGAGGTCATTTTCTCTGGCTTAGGAAAGCAGGAGGTGAGTGTGTTTTGGAGGGTGTCAGCTTTCCCTGGTGAGTTCCTGCTGCAAAACAGCAGAATTGTTTGGTCTTTCCCATACCCTGGCATTCAACAGACAGCTCCCTTCTACTGCAGCAAATTGAAAATTGCACCCTGATGGGAAATGTATGTATAAGCAATCAAACCAGGTTTTTATTAAATGAACACAACACTGGTTGGTGTTCATTTAAATAATTTTCTGGGGTTGTCTGTGGGCCGCACGTGTGTGCTAAGAGTGTGCAAAGCATGTCACAGAGTCATAGAATTCTCAGCTTACCACGCAATTCTCTTTATTGCAGAATCCAGGCAGAGTTCTGCTGAACTTTGGAGGTTGGACTTTAGAGGGATACTCAGGCCTTCAGTGACAATTCACTGGGGAATGTGATTATGAAAGAGAATGCATATCCTAAAATTTATTCATCGTTTTCTCATATATGGTAAGGTTCCATTGTATGCCCTGATGATCAGGAATTATCCAGAATAACCACAATGTGAAACAACAGACACTGGAACAGACACATAAGAGACAGGTCTTTACTGCTTTGCCCCATTTATGCCTGATGCTTCAACATGAGGAGTGGTAGATGACATTCATAGTGTTTCCTAAAAAAGACTTTGCCCACATCTATGCCAAGTCAAATAGGTGTCCCATGCATGCAGGGTCCTGATCAGCTTCTTCTGGATCTTTGCTTTAAGTTCTAGACTAATAAAATTTATTTGTTTTCTCTTTTGCACTTGGTGGAGATATCAAACTCAAAAGGTTATAGATGTCAGGTAGGTTACATAAAAAATGATGCAGATGGTAGGAGTAAACCCCATCCAAAACAAACAGCTTATACATATTTCCAGTAGGTTATCATTATAGGCTTATCATTGTCCAAACTTCTTCTTTTTCTTTTAAGAGAAACTATAAATTCAGTTTATATAATGATCAAATATGGCCTACCCAAATGTATGATTAGACTGTTTTGGGGTCCCTTCCCCTGTAGGATGCAAAATTTTCTGCCTGTTTTTGGAGTTCTGGCTGCTGGATCACATTTGGCATTGAACATTTCTATGCTTTCTTTGGTGGACAGAGAGGTTATCTTGTTTTTGAACAAGGCCACCTTTTACCTTCCATCCCATATTTTATCTTTCTTTGCAGTGTTTGAACATGAAGGGACTTCATAGCATCTTTTTGACAAAAACCCTGGTTCATGCTCTTTCAGTTATACCATATACCCATGGTTGGGATGGCTTTTCTCTTGTATTTCAACCCATCTCATTTGCAGGGACTGAATTTGTCAAATTCCCTGCTGAAATTCACATAGCATATGTCTACAGCACTCCTTCACTCTCCTGATCAAGCAACACCATGACGGGAAGAAATTGCATTAATGTGGTATATTTTTTCCTAGTAGGCGTATGCTGTTTTCAAGCAATCAGCACTTTCTTTTCTGCATGCTATCACAACATCTATTTAATAGTTTGTTCTAGAATTTTGCCAGGAATTTGTAGCATTCTCAGTGGCTGACCTTTTCTGAGATTATCCTCCTCTTTTTTAAAGTTAGGATAACATGTACCTATAGGCTTTTGAAACCTTATTTATACTCATAATTATTAAAGTGATAGTCTTGCATCCTGGGCACAGAACTGGAGGGGAAGCTAAAACGTGTAGGGACAGCATCCAGACACAGAAGGGTTTTAACAAGTGAAAACAATGAACCCAATTTCATGAAATGCATTTTGGAAAAAAATAAGTTTCTATATTTAAGCAAGAAAAGAAAAGAACTATGAAAAGAAATTAAAGATCTTGACTGTGAACTATTAAATCTGTTAGATTTAATAGATACAGGGGAGCTCCCCAAAGATGAATCATATAACACTATTCTCAGATGTGGACACAGAGGACAAAGAATAAGAAAGAGCTCCCTGGAGTAGAACATGGTACCAGCTAAGATGGCTGTCCAAGATTTCACTCTCTTATGCACTGCTTGCCGGAATTCCTTGCTACTTCTGTCTCTGTGGGACATACTGGGGACTAGTAACTCTTGCATATTGTCTTAATTTCTCTCCTTTTCCAACTAGGAATGTGAATTGTGATTATCCTATTCCCCCCCTCCATATTGCACACTCTTTTAAAAAATTTTTTGAGGGGGAATGCTTTAATATTTTACTTAGTGATGACTTATAAGCCCATGAGAAGCCATATCTGGCCCTGCCCTAAAAGAATGTTTGTCAGTTGGAAAATCTCAATTTACAGCGAGACGTAGGAACTAGCTGTTAACTGAGTGTTTCCGATGGCAGAGAAAGTATGTTCAGCCTATGAGGTTCAAGGGGGACTGATTCTTCTTCCTCCACCCACCCTCCTCAATCCCGAGGGATGGATGTTTGGCTTGGGACTAATGGACCAGAATTCTCCATGCTCACAGCCACAGTGACTGGTGCAACAGATGTCTGTGAGAGACACATCAGCTCCAGTACTTTCCAAAGGACCTTGGAACTTTTGGACTCAGCTATGCCAAACAACTCTGATTAATCCATTCTTAAAAATCCATTCTTAAAAATCAAGATAATTTGAGCTGGGGAGCTGTGACTTGCAACGGAAAGGTTTATGACTAATACTCAATGGTTTATATAGGAAATATTTCCTAACATCCAGATTTGGACAAGTATGGAGTAGACTAGTTTGAGTGAGAAATGCATTTACTCTTTATCCAAAGGGGAGCAAATCAAAATCTCACCCAGTATTGTATCTAGCTCTTAAGTGTTGTGCCATTTTCTATCAGGGCCCAATATAGCAATCCTTGGTGCTCAGAGATGTATTCCCAAGGCTTCCTAAAAATGAGAAGGAATGTATGGGAATGATTCTTGGGTAAACAATCAAGAATGTATGCCACGCCACCACGCAGAGACTCTTACAGAGACTATCTTACATATTCTTTAAGGTCCCATTCAAAACCTACATGCCCTATTCCTATTAAATAAAAATAGAACAAAATAAACTTAGAAAATACTTTTCCTAGTTTATTTTTCTTAAATTATGTCTTTTTGCCTATTCTTTCTCTAAGGTTAAGAGGTAGCTGCTCAAGCCCCCTTTGCCCTTGGACATTAATCTATATTCACATTATAAAGAAGCATTGAAACTTTCAAGCTTGATATAAATTGATATAGCTTGAATTTATCTGATTTTGGTGAGAATTACTGCCATAGAGTACAAATTTTTTGTTGTGAGGCATCTGTGTAAAGACATTTTAATTCCTGGAGCAACTTAGATAGCAAGAGGTTGAACATTTCCTTCTGTTACTCTTTTATAAAATAATAGTCATCGTGCCTGTGGCTTGTGAAGTTTTATGGGAAGCCATGAAGAGAAGCTGTTGTATGAAAGGATGCTTATTAAAATGCTACATACATTATGTATGAATCTGCACTTTTTTTGACCTCCTCTCCTGGAACCGTCCCAATCCAGATTACGCCAGGCTGCTCTGTGAAACTCGGAGAAAACTGCAAGCCTTTTTAATTGGGGCATTAGGAAGTTTCAAAACACCAGTTCAAGAAAGCCTCTCAAGGCTTTAAGTTTCTCAAAATATATAAGCCAAGTTTTTGTGCGAATGCCATGTTCTACCCTGAGAAAGATAGCTGCAGTCAACATTGAGTATGTCAGGCTGGCGGCCTGTCAAAAGCAGGGACTGAAAGCCTTATTTTAGAGTCTTTATGGAACAAGCAAAATTAGGAAAATAATCCATGTGTGGTAGAGGTTCTGCTTTTGGATTTATAAACTGTAGATTCTCCACTTATTAGCCTTAGCAGACGTAAATGAATAGGTGTTTATTATAAGGGGAAGATAGAAGTAACATGGAAAGAACAGATGCTTTTTTCAGGCACATTTTAAATTCTCAGAACCAGCTGGTTTGGAATTCTGGAAGGAGCCTTAATCTTTTGATCCGGTGAAAGGCATCCTTGCAGCTTGAAAGGCAGAGAGACAAAAGGGGCCTCACGTCTTCCCTAATAGCTGAAAGCTCCCATTTGGTGAGAAGGGGATGGTTTAAATCAGGCATGCAAAAATAAATTACTGAGCCACCCACCTCTTCTCCTACTCAACTGCCTGAGCCAGGAGTTCAGGCTGGCAGGCACTCGCAACCCCCACCCCTCAGAGAACAACTCAGAGAAGATGCAACTATAGTAGGAGTTGTTGGTAGTAGTAGAAGGGCAGTGAGAGGCCAATGTTTGTTGCATGTAAACATGCCCCCACACTTGGGCAATGGCAAAATGTTTCCTGGAGACCTGATAACATATGAGTCAAAGACAAGGATCCAACCTCTGAAAATACAATTTAGAAAAAGCATTTTGAAAATCTGAAAGCATATTTGATCTAACTCCTAACATCATTATCTGCTCTGTCATCATTATCTATCTGAGCTTTTATATACAGCTCATATCCTGTTCTAGGTATTAGCTTAGCAAAAGGACTCTTAGAGGAATACTTTCTATGTATTTTTTTTTCTTTCAGTAAGAATTACTGAAAATGCCAGGGCTTATGCAAAGTAGCTGGGACAAAACTTAAACAACTCAGGTCTGCCCTGAAGGAATTTAGTGGCCAAAACATAAATTAAAAAAATAATTAAGGGTTCTGGATAAAAATTAGTGACTGATGCTACTATTTTTTCTCCTCTCCTTTGTCAACTCCTGCTACAAATGATAGTGAAGAAATAGAAAGAGGTATTAATCCACAGGGACAGAAATAACAGAAGAGACAGTGGCAAGTGAGAGAATTCTTGAAATAAAGAAAGCAGACAGGAGAGAAGAAGCCAATTGAGAGGAATAGAGGAAATCGTAGCCCAAGGGCCTGCTGAGGGGATATAAAAGGAAGGGAGAGGTTTGTCAGAAGGTTGTGACTCATGCACATTGGAGGTTGGGATGTGGGAACACAGTACATCACCACCAACCCTACTTTAAGTTCATGACCACCAACCCCCACTTTGAAATTTTCAATATTGTTAGCCCTGGATGATGGCTTAATAACATACCAACTGAATTCCATCCATTCTAGGCACGATGGAGAAGAGATGGTAGGGAAGCAGATGAGAAAGTTCATTCGTTGGATTGCATGGCAGAATGTACCTGGCTCTATTTGTATGTAAACTGAAAGTGAACTGATTGGGCTTCCATCTTCCAAGTGTCCCATGGTTGTAGCAAGCCCTAGCAGGGGAAAAAGGATTATAGAGAAACATGCTCTCTTATTGGCACAAGACAATTAGTTAAGTATAAATGGGAAGCAAACCAAATGCTGAGGGAGTTCCTGCTGTTTGCCTCCTTTCCAATTCGGGACTGTAGTTTCCAAAGGCAACAGGAAGGCAGTTATGCCCAAGAATTTTCAAACCACATAAAGCATTTCAAATCCCCTTTGATATGTCCCAACTACCTAAACTTCCCAAGAAAACAGCTCACTTGCTCTGCTTCTAGAAGTCATGATGTATATCAGCTTTAAATGGAAAGGTACATTCCCACCCCCATGACCCTGTGGAAGACTCTGACACCATAGGGTAGAGGGTAGCCCAGGGGTAATGGAGAGGGGAGCAAAAGATGTGGAGATGAACCAGTGGAAAAGAATTCACAACATTGGCAAGAATACCCAGAGAACATCCGGTAGGGTGGAAACTCAGTGGGAAATGGGGAAATGAAGCCAGTTGAGGCAGACAAGATTTTCACAAACTTTAGTTGTGAAGAGGAGGAGCAAGATTTCAGGGATATACATGTGAAATTGATTCAAGAGCTAGGATGAGAAACCCTCTACCACCCAGGGTTTTTGCTTTTTTTGTTTTGTTTTGTTTTTTGTTTTTTGTTTTGTTTTATAATACAGAGTACTGAAACACTACAGATAATTTTATGATGGGCTTCAACTTTTGTTCATACTTACTTGGAAAAAACACAATTTAGTTTAAATCCAACACTCTACTTTTTCACACCAGCACTCATAGAGCTAAGCACTGATAGAAAAACACAGAATCATAGGGATAAACTTCACTTTAGTCTCATGAACATTAACCTCAAATGAGTTCTTAGTGCTGCCCAGCAACCCTGAAAGCCCTACTTGATTCACTCTCCCTTTCTTACACATGACTGTTCCATGCCCTTCTGCCTCTCCACAAACTTCCAGCCACTTTCCCCCATCCTGACTCTTAGCTGATGACCTGGCTTCATGTTTCACTGGCAAAAGAGAAGCAATTAGAAAAGAATTTCCACAAGCTCCAGACCACATCTCCCTTTTGGCATATATACCAACTCTCTGGTTACTCTAGATGAACTGTCAAGGTTCCTGTCCAACTCCCCTTCTTGAGTTCAAGATTCTGCTCCATCCAACCCAGCTCCACCTTCAAACTTCTTGGCCTTTATTCCAAAATCAAGCATCTAAAGGGGTAAAGATTGGAAGGTCAGGGTGCCTTCTGGATCAGCATCTATTCTCACAGCTTGGTGCCCATGCTTTACCAGTCGTTAACTATTTCCAATATTACCCCTGAATGTGGCTCCAGTTTATTTCTGTAGCTCCATCTTGATTCACCCTCATCTGCATATTTTATACTCCAGCAATGTCAGATGAGTCATACTCCACCCAAGCTATCTGGTTTCCTTTCTGTGTGCCATTACTTTTGCAGTGTGCCATTACTTTTGCTTAGAATGGTATTTCCTACGCTCTACTTTCCCTCTGTGAGCCCCCTTCCAAACTTTTCCCGTGTGTCCGCCTAACTCCTCAGCATCTGTAATATTGAGAGCTCGGTCATTCGTGTACTCACTCATTTATTCCACGAATGCTGGCCAAGTTCATCTGAGGCATCAGGCATTATGCTAAGTATTGGGGAAGCAATAGTGGCAAGACAAACTCAGTTTCAATTCCTCCAAGAAAACTTCCAGACTCCCCAGACTGGATTAGGTTTTCTTTCTTTGAGGTCCTTTAATAAAGTTTTCACTAATTTATCCTTCCCCTCTCTTATATAGCATACTTATCTGTTTTATGTTTTGGTCCCATCCAGTGAATCCTGAGTTTGTTGAGACTGAGAACTGTGCATTATTCGTCTTTATTTTTTTTAACATAAACATACAATGCCCAAGTTTAATCATCAACAGTGAAAATCTTTTGGATGGTAAGTAAGAATTATGAATAAGAATTTAAAAGTGCATATCCCACAAATGAAAATAACCTAAGTGTCCATTGATAGACAAATAGAAAAAGGAAATGTGGTATATATACACATGTAGATAGTATATCAAATACACAAATTCAGAAAACATGGTGTCTTGTATGTCTTGGTTTCTTCTGTGGAACTTCTTAAAGCCCTCTCATTGCTTGAATCTGTTAATTCTTCCAGATATATTTATTACTAAGAAGTTTTATAACTTCTCTGAACTTCAGTTTCTTAAGCTGCAAAATGGGGAGTACTCTTCCTTCAAAGTTCTGCAGTGAGGATTAAATTAGGTTAATGTAAGTAAAGCACTTGGCACAGTGTCTGACACACAGCTATTGCTAAATAATTGTTGGTTCCTTTCCCCATACTCAGCAGCTAAAGCATTTGTCCAAAACTCATTAGCCAATCAGTAAGTTATTTGTGAGTATTTACTTTGATTGGCATTATGGCTGTGATGGATACAGAGGAGCCCATTAAGATCTTTACAATGTAACTGGAAAGTTTTAGGACAAATAGAGAACAAATAAATGCTACATTGAGTGGAATGCTGAAGACTCTCAATAGAATTCAGAAAGAGAAATAATAGAGAATCAGTGGGATTTGTCTAGAATAGGAAAAGATGGTACTAGAACTCAGTGGGAAGCCATAGAAGAGTATAGAAGTATAGAAGAGAAGAACAAGTTTCATTTTCACGTGCCTCTTCTACATATTTGGCTGTAATGAGAAGGATGATGAGACCCAGCTCTCCTGAGAGAAAGAATACCCTGATTGATTATTAATGTCTGCTGTGACGTGCAATGAGCTTCCCCAAGAACTGATGCAAGCGGCCTATTTACCAAGATTGCCCAGAGCATTGCAGAACTGCGAAGAAAGAAAACTATTCTTAGCTGTCCCCTTCAGGGCTTTTCCATCTTTTATTATTTTTGGTACCCTCAGACTCTGGCTTATAAATCACCTCACTCTCTGACAGGCTGGTTGGGCAGGACTTGCTGCATTCTGGAAGCTTGGCAAGCTTGCTGTCACAGTGCTTGCAACTTACAAAAGGCGAGAGTTCTGCCTTGGTGAAAAGCTAAGGCTTGTGAGTTTGTCGGTGGCCTCTTGGGAAGCACCATTATAAAGTGTCTGACTATTCCTGTCCTAAATATGCCACATTTTGAAAAATGATGGCAAGAATATTAGTTCCAAGAATGCTTCCTTGGAACTCCTCATGTAGTACAAACTGAGTTACCTAAAGGTAGATGGTGACTATTATCAAAACGGCATGCTGACAGGCCTGGAACACTGGGCATTCGGCCATCTTTTGAATCCTGTCCTAACAGTCTCCCAAATCATGATGTTGATTGGGAAGCCTCTGTGGGGAGGATCAGGCCACCTCACATACAGCCACAAGGGAGCTGAGCTCTGAGCTCTGAGCCACAGCGGTAAAGGGAGGATCTAAATTAATCTTTTTAGAAATTTTAGATTTTCTATCTCAGTTTCTTCTTAATACTTATATTCTGTGAGGAGGACAGTTGGTCTTCTGAGAAAACTCAGTAGAAAATGAGGTCACGGACCTTGTTACATGACTTTGCAAATAACTTATATTAATTCATACAAGTATGTATATCCTGTGTGTAGGGTCTACAACATATCATCTAGAAAAAAAAAAAAAAAAAAAAAACTACATTCCACTTGCCCCCTTACAGGCAACAATCAGTAAACAATTTATTCAACATACTATTAAGAATTGTCAAGATGACCTACTACATGTCACCACTCCCGAGGAAAACCTATAAAAATTAATGGTGATTGTCAAATTTAAAAAATGCTGAATTGCTGTGGGGACAGACAGGAAAGAATGTCTGATGTTTAGCAAGGAGGTCTGCTCAAGTATGTGAAAGTACGAATTTCCCAGGTGGTTGTTGGGTTAGGGTGGGTCTACGTTCCAGACAGAGGAACAGCCCATAAAAAGGCCTGGGTGCATGATGGAGCCCAGCTGGTTTGGCAGGTCTAGAGCAAAGGGTGTAGCGGGAAAGTTGTGAGAGATGAGAGACGCAGATGTCCCATAGAGAGTGGAGAAACCTAGAAGCCACTGTACTTCATTGTAGTGGAAGATGGCTCTTTTTCTTTTATTCTCTTTGCCCTGCCTCCATTTCTCCTATCAGTAGTGCCTTCAACATTACAATGACAGCTGCCTAGCAACCATTGTTCTTTTTTGAGTAACAGCAACCCAATTTTCTCTGTAGAACCATCCATTTCTCACTCTCCTACCAGGTGGTTTGGGTGCAGCTGGGTCTATTTCCTTGCTGTGTGGGGGAGGCTTGTGACCTGGAACTAGCCAATCAGAACATGACATTTTCTGGCCATTGTAACTGGTGTGGGAATGCACATGTGACTCAAGCTAGATCATTAAGACCTGGAGAATGGAGCACTCCTTAAGTCACACTACCCTCATTCCACTGAGTATGTGAACTAAAAGACGCAAGCGTGGAGCTACTGTTACTCATGTTTACCACCACTCAGACAAATGACCTGAGAATGAAAACAATATGGAGGATAACAGAGCTGAGATGTGGAGAAAGACAAACTGTATGTACTTTTTGAGCACCTGGGTCTTGCTAAACTTGAAATCAGTTCAGCTCCTTGTTTTTTTGGTAACATGAAACAGGAAGTCATTTTTACCATTAGGTACCTATTACTTGCAAACAAAGTGGTTTCTGAGACCCTAGTTCCTGTCATTTTGGTGAATCACAGAGCCTCGGGGCATTTATTAACTGGATTTTACTTAACGGTCTGGGTCTTAGAAATCCTTACCTCCTGCAAGGAGCAGTACAGTTACTCCAATAGGAAATGTTGGGGTTGCTATGGGTCCAAATAGCCTTAAGTACTCTGACTCCCCACCCTATATCTGCTTTTTAATAAATGTCTTCCAGACTTGTTCCTATAGAAAGAGAATTGTCCAAGTCTAAGCTAGAAAGTCTACTTTCAGTGGTAGGGTCTCTCTTGAGACTTTATCCAGAGCACCATAGCTCATTTTGGTCTTGCTACTTTTACCATGCCCCATGGCAGGTCCCCTTAAGTCTTGGTCTCTGATTTCCTGATCCTAACATAAAATACCACTATCCCTTCTGGAATGTTTCACCAACTGGTTGACAGCCGTTATCACTCCAGTCTGTTCAACCACATAGCTAAAGCGAAGCGGTTAGGAGGCTTTGGAATCAAACAGAACTCAGTTCAAGTCTAACTTCACCAAATATTTGCTAGTTGACTTTCGACAATTACTTACCTCTTGTGAACTTTAGTTTCCTCACCTCATGTAAAATGAAGCCAATAATTAATACCCAACTCATGGAATTGTTTGGATTAAATAATATTTAAACAACAATGATGACAACAGTATATCAAGCTTGTAATTCAAGTTTGCAATAATCTTTCACTTACTTTTCTATTCTTTCTTCCATTGTCCTCCCCTACTCCATACAAACTCAGTTCAGTCTACACAAACACAGTCACCATGCTTGAATACGCTTTGCACAGTTCCCATCATTGTGTCTTTGGCTCTATAGTTCCTTTCACTTAGAATGTCTTATAGTCCATCTTCAAGATCAACTTAAATTTACCTCTTCTGTAAATCCTTCTTTAACCAGGTCTGTTTCATACTCTTTGACCACCTGGAGAAGTCCACCTGATGATATTTACTATCATCATCAATCCAAAATATTGGATTTTGCTTTCTCTCATATCTTATATCCACAACTATGTCCTAAGCCTCTTTGTACCCTCCCCCATCTAGTTTCTTACACATAGAAGATACTCAATACACATAGTGATACTCAGTATTCACTGAATGCCTTATCTTCCTCCCAGTAGTGTGTTACAGGGTAACACTGAAATTCTAATAAGTAAATTTAAGAGGACCTACCTCTCTAGCTCTAAAACTCCCACAAAAGTCTGTATAGCTTGAGTTAAGTCTTGTCTTCTGCTTTTGAATTTGCAATTGGAAACATATGGTGATTTGGAAGACAGCCATTTTTTTTCTTCCTTCCTTTTTCTTTCTCTCTCTCTGAAGAAACCTTTAAAACCTCTCTATATATGTCCAGAAAAGGCAACAATGTCAAGAAATTATAATATTGCTTATTGCAAAACACACATACACACCATTCTGGTGTGTTTACAAAATTTCCAGTTGAAAAACACAAGTGCTAATTTTAGATTCTGTTTTTTTCCTTTAAGTCATAAGAAGAAAAAATACAAACATCAACTGAAACCCCAGTGCACAAAACCTCTTAGTCATACCCACCAGGCACTTTCAAAAACCAATTTTCAAGAGAAAGGATTCTAATTCTTAGCTCATTGAATCATGTATCCTGCTGCCTTCATGAATAGAAGGAATTGAAAGCACCACCAATGGAATCTTGTGGTCTAGTCTTGGATGCGGAAGTAAAAAATGGGAGCTATGCCTTGCAAATTGTTTTCTAACACATTCCTACCTTGCTAGAACTCTGTAGTGCTTGGGGCTCCTTCTTAGATCCTCACCAGAAGAGAATGAACAACCTCATTTCTCATTGACAACAATGCCAATCTTTTGACATCTCTATATTCATCAATGCAATCAGTGTGAATCATGTATTTAGATTTTTACTTCACATGGGAAATCACCAACTGGTACAAAGGAGTTCTTATGAACAAAACTCTAACTTTCTAAACATTCTGGTAATAATTATACCAATTCTTATGCAGTAATGGAAGACAGAGTGGGGGAAGGACGGTGAGTGTTTCTTGACTGTCTTGCTTTCTCTAGGAGGGATTCCTGACTCCTAGACTACTAATGTTCCCAAAACAATGTTGCCTCCTTCAGAACTATCTCAAGGAACTGACATCTTGAGGCCCTTTTCCCTGCTCCCTTATAAGCATCAGTAAATGTTTTGAAGCCAAGACAAATAAAACCTTCGAAAAAAATGTCTTTGTGTCATGTAATCATGGGTCCTTTACATCTTTATGGAACAGGCTTTTTTTTTTTTTAATGGTAATCACTGGGACTTCAGTGATAAGTGTCCTTTATTGCCAGTCAAACCATTATTCAAGAACCAGTCCAAATTTCAGATTATCTGTGAGAACTTCCTTGACCACCTCAGTCCTCTGGAAGCCTTCTCTCCTTTTGGCTCTTTGAAAACTTATTGATTGTATTTTTATTGTTATTCCCATGAACTTTATTTTCCATGTGGGCAGACTTCATTTCCCAAACAAACTGGTATTTAGTGTGGTGTTTAAGGGAAACCTGAAAGACAATGGATCCAACATGACTCTACAATTTGCTAGACATGACATTGGGCTAATTACCCAATCTGTGCCTCCACTTTTGTTATCTATAAAATGAGGAAATAATAGTATCTACCTCACAGAAATATAATGAATATTAGAGGAGTGAATGGATATGCAGTGCTCAGAACAGGACTGGGAAATAGTAAATTAAATAATGTTATATATCAAGGCACTCACTACCTCCTATAGCAGTCTATACCACAATCAATTCATTCATCTAAGAAATACCTGTTAAGTACCTACTATATTTCAGGAACTATTTTAGATGTTAGTAATGCAGGAGCGAATGGGATTGACAGAATTACGCCTCATTACTATTTAGATGGAGAGACAGATGATAAGCAAGTGAATAATATAACATAGCAAAATATAATATAATAAGATATGATTTCAGGTAACGATGTGGGTTTTGAAGAATAAGCAGGAGAGAGGATGAGGTGTGATAAGGTAGCAGTGTGAGCCAGAAGGTAGCAACTTATTTTGAGTAATCAATAAGCACTTAATTGTCAGATATGGAGAAAAAGGCTCACTGACCATTTGTCGGAAAGCTCGAAGCTGAGCACAGCAAGTCCATTTCGGAACGTCAAACTGGAAGACTATGAAGAATGAAGTGTAATGGTAAAGTTGGCCAAATCTGTCCTGGGCAGTACATCTCCTGACTTTATCTACCCCTTCTCTTTAATTCTGCTTCTTAATGCCTGTCTGCTAATCATAGCTCAGAGAGGTACAATGAAATTTACCATGATTTAATCCTTCAGAACTTCACTTTCATTCCCTCATCAGAATTTCCAGTCCTAAGTCCTCTTCCCCCACCCCCCCCACCCCCCTCAGCACCCCCCACCCCCCAGCCTGTGGGTCTCTGCATTTCAGGTTTAGAATGGATTTATCTCCTAAAATATTCTAGGAATGTTTTCTAGTGGCATGTGTGTGTAACGGGGAGTGGCTGGGGAAAGCCTGTTGTTTCCTGGCTATATTCTTGCTTTAATGATCATTTTTTTGGAACTATGGTCTCCATTTAAATATTTTATCTACTAATAGGAATTTAAGGTAGCAAGACTAGGGAAAGATACCTTAGGTACAGGTGAGACCTTGTGATACCTGTAAAATTTCATAACATAAGCTGCAGCCTTGTTCTAGGAAGGATATGTTTGTGTTTAGATGTGATTCTAGAATCACTAAACCTGGGCACAAGTCTTGGTTCGGACAAGTCTTGGTATGTGATTTTCAGAAAGTAACTGTTTCTCAGCTTCCTCATCCATAAGATGGGGAGACTAATACTACTTCACAGTAAAAACCCTTGGGTTTTTAATGAGGATTAAATTTGTTAATATAGGTAGCCTATTTGGCACAGTATCTGGTATATTCCAAGCACACAATCATATCTTCCAAAAGTCTGCTTATGCAAATACAAAGTCTCTTTGTGTGACCTAAAGAGAGATTAATATACATAGCTGCTCTTTGGAATGGAGTTTTTGATAGCAAATGTGAATGTGGTTCCTTTCCTGACCTAACCCCTGGCAGAAAATGGCTTCTTTAGGTTAGGCACATTGTAATTATGGTAAATCTGTATAAGTTTTTTCATAACATGTTGTTTTGTTTGGTGGTTTTAAAAATACTCAAAAGAGAAGAGTCTGACCCATCAAAGAAGCTAGGTTTACCAATTAGTGGACACACTCCCTAACTGAGAGAAGTTTGATGGGTGATTTAGGAGAATGACAATACTGAGGAATGTTTCTTGCCTCCAATAAAAGGGAGGTTCAATATCACAGAAAAGAGATGGCAGCAGGTGTTCAAAGTAGCTTTGGAGAGAAATTTGGTGTTTGCATTTTGGGTAACATGGTGTGGATGGAGTGGGAGTAAGAGACTTTCTGTCTCTGAACAGTATCTGGGAATGGATGAAAGCACACATGACTGGACAAAGTCTTGTAAAACTGATGAGTGAGAACTATCATTACCAGTTTCTACATGAAAGGAATCCAAAGTTTGGAACAGCTAGGTATCTCGCCTAGACTGAGATGTTTGTGTTTTCTTTAACAAAACCATCTCTCATAGCAGTCTGGGAGCATCACTCACAGAGAGGACAGTGCAATATGATTAGAACCTTTAGAGCGCAATCTTATTTTGTTTTGTGTGAATGGAGTTCCCTGGAATTGCGCAAAGCAACAGCCTTACTTTAAGCTCTTGCTCAAATTACATTATTTGTATAGCTCATAAGAATCAGTCACAGGGAGTGTTGTTTTCTTAGTTAAATTTTGTTTGCCATGAAATGAATTAGTGGTTCTAAAAGTGTGGTGTCTGAGCCACCTACATCAGAAATCATCTGGAATGCTTTTTTTAAAAATCCAGATTCCTGGATTCCACTTGGATCTTCTGAGTCTGCAGGGATGGAGCCCAGCAATCATTCATAAGCACAACAGCTTATCTTAAGGCACATTTGAGTTTGAGGTCCAAAGAAATAGAAATTATTAACATCAGGGACATTAGAATGAATTAAAAACAAACAAAAAGGACATGAGTAAGACAGTTTGGCATACTTATTACTTCTTTTCTGAACTTTATAAGTACACTCATCATAGATTTTTCTCAGGTCAACTCTAAAACTAGTTTTGGGTCAGAGAATGTATTTCTTTTAGATGCATACTTTTGTGTCCTGTAACCTGGAGTAACCTACCCTTATATGGATTGATGAGAGTCACTTAAATGAGGAGGCTCCATTGTAAAGGCAAGATCAGGTTGAAGAGAGCTTAGCCAGTCTGATGTTGAGCAAAGAGGAAAGACTTTCCATTCCCTAAGTGGGAAATAAACAAACTAAAAGAAAGAAAAATGAAAACAAAAAAACCAGGAACTATCGCAAAGCCTCTCTTTTAAAAGCAGATGCTGAATGCTGCGCCTAAGGCTTCCCAGAGTGCCCTCTCTGTTTTATTAGTTCAAAGTAGGGAGCACAAGTTCTTCATGTAGGAGGCAAAGGAGGGTTAACTTCAGTTATTCTCCGTCTTAACGTCTGTGGTGGATGCTGTGGTGCATTACCTAGATTTCCCTTTGAGGATGACTGTCTTACTATCCCACTATCTAGGCAGTACAGCTGGCTAAAGCCCTGCATCCTTCATTCCCTTAGTGGGATCACCTCTGTTCAAGAGGGCTGCCTGGCTGAAAGCTCTGCCCCTTCCAGAGCAGCTCACAGCCAATGACAGATCCCAATGGGAATATAAAGGCTGGGTTTCCTGAACCAACCTAGGACAAATGAAGGGGGTTCTAGCTTCAGAACTCCTTTTAGGATTGGCTAAAGCCTCCAGAGAGACTGAATCACAGCTTAATTTCTTCCTGTGCTCAGTTTTCCCTTCCTTTCCCTTTTCTTCCCCAGATGTTGATCCCAAAAGTACTCCCTAATAAACTTCCCACATGCTAGTCTCCATCTCAGAATCTGTTCCCTGGGAAATCCACCCACCATACCTCTTCTGTGCAGTCAAGAGAGGTTAAGTCAAGAATAAGGAGAAAGGGACACATTTATACTATTTTTTTTTTCCATATGAGGCCCTGATCCTAGAAATACATAATCTTGTTTCTACTGGTCCATTAAAGGCTCTATTCTATTAGGGAAATTTGACTGAAAATTCACTCTTAACATCAAATTATATGAATGATACCATCTGTCACTGAAAATCTTACCCTAAACTACATGCTCCCCAAATTTCACCCTGCTACTCCCATCACCATGCATATTTCCTAGAAAAATAGTAAGGTACTACTAAATTAAAGATGGCAGGGTTTCTTTTTGTCCACTGATTGGTTGGTTGATTTTATTAAAAAAATTCAACTGAGGAAATTTAAAATCTAATTAATTAAATAATTCATGAATCAGGTAGCATCCCATCTAACAGTATAGGGGAGCTCTGAAGAGGTATACAAAATGGAAGATTTTTATTGGAAGCCAGGTGGCTCAAGAACTTATTAGCAAAAGAAAAGACAGTATTGTTTCAAGCAAGGTCACCTTCCCTTAGGGGAAGGGCAGAGGTCTTATCGGGCAGATTACTTCATCTTCCTGTTTGGTGGGGTTGGAGAAGGTCCATGTGACATATTACCTCATTGGTGCTGACCACAAAATTCCAAATTAGTTGTTAAAGTTGCACCCCTGGAGAGGTTGAAACTGCAATTAAGTCTTAGTTTATTGTCACAGAAACAAGCAACTCCACCATGGGCCTGTAGTTCTCTTTTTAATCATTCATTCATTCATTCAACAAATGTGTTCTGGATGCCTACTAGATGACTAGAACAGATCCATCCTTTGGGGAAAGATGAATGGAGTCTAGAATGAGGAGACAATTTCTGAGTAAAGTTGTAAGTGAGAAGATCTAGGTAGAAGGAATAGAGAGTGCAAAGGCCCAAAGGTGGGACCAAACTTATGGAAAATAATAAGCCTATATGCCTAGAATATGGCAGGAATTGGAGACTAAGATGAGGTCAGTGAAGACGCTCAAGTGAGATTATCTAGGACCATTGTGAATCATGGTGAGAATTCTGGATTTTATTTGAAAGTCATTAGGTGCTCACTAAAGGGTCTTAAGCAGAGAAGACACTTGATTGTATTTACATTTCATGAAGATAACCAGCTTCTATGAAGAAAATGTATTGTAAGGGAACAAGAATGAATCAGAGAAACCAATGAGGTAGTTCCAGGGCCTTGAATGAAAGGATATTGCAGATGATGATAAGATATGCAGAGATAAAGACCAGTGATTGCTGTCAAGATGATTTCAGAGGTACAGAAGAGAGGATGTATTAGCAATTTGGATGTGGTATATGAAAGAGAAAAAATAAAAAAGAGTCATGACTCCTAGGTTTTCAGCCTGAGCAACTGGGTGGGTTCTGGTGCCATTATCTGAAACCTGAAGACTGCATTTGAATACTCATATAAATGATTAATCTGTTTCGCCTTGAGCAGCCACTGTCTTTTCCTGACAGAAGGACTGACAGAGACACTGCTGGATTTTTCATCCTTCTAACAGGTTCACCTGCTACCCTGTGGTATTGTATATACCACGGAGAGCCAGTCTGTACTCTTGCCAGAATCTCTCCCCACATTTGTTATGCTTCAGTGTTCCAGGACACTTTATTATAAATGAGTAGCTAAAGGCAAAGTGTAATTAGGGACAAGGGTAGTGGGGCATGCAAAATTGGTACCACTATGAGCTCAGCATCCCTGTGCAGGTGCCAGGTCTTTGAAACGTGGGCTGTTCAACTACCAAGATGCAACTGCCACCCACCACTCATCTTGATGGGGAGGGGAAGGGGCAAGTAGACCAACCAAGTATGACAGCTTCAAGATCCCAAACTGGATAATACTTAATCCAATCAGGGACCCATCTTTTACCAGACACCAATAAAAGAACAGATGATTAATTGGTTCAATCAGATTCAAATGTTTCTTTTAAAGACAGTATTAGAAAGTAGTATTTTAATTGGTTGTTCATTAGACTGATTAACTAATAAGGATGTTCAGGGTCCCTTATATGTATTTGACATGAAGACATTTTATCAGATGGCATTTGCTTCCTTAACTATGCAGCTTTTAGATTTTGGTTGTTTTTGTTGTTGCTGCTGCTGTTGTTTGTAGATGTACTTTTTCTCTAGGCAGCAGTTGCTGGAATCTATTCTCTATTTTCCTATTATCCCTTCTTATATTGTGTTCCATTGGGTTTAATTAAGTTCTCTCTTTTTCCATTGCTGTTCAAGACAGTACATAAAACTTAGGGATACACATTTCATGAGCTAACTTCACTGCAGGTTTTAGTATATCCTGCAACCTCCATTTTCTCTTTTTATCATTTTTCTATTTTGCTTTTATATGTGTATCTTTGAGAACTGCTTGAACATAGCAAAATTTATATCATGCATATATTTAAATTCATATGCACATTCATATAGGTACTGTCAAGAATCCATTTTCTCTCTGGACCTCAAAGAAGAGGTGTTGGTGCAGGGGATCTTCCCGGTATAAAATCACAATCCTTAAGCTATAATGTGCTGCATTCCAGTGTTCAAGGAAAGTACATGAAATTTTATGAAAACAAGGCATATGTTTTGGCACATCAATTTTAATTGGTGATTTTGAGGTTATTATTTCACATTCAAAGTGGAAAAATAAAATATTTTCAAGAATTTTAAAGGCTAAATGTAAAAGTAATTAGCACTTGTGAAAAATAAATTTACATTTATCCCCTACATCTTCAAGCTACCTCTAATTTAGTGTCTTTTATTCACACTAAAGTAGAAGCTCCAGGACCTCAAGGGATAAAAACTAACTCTGCTATCTTTACCAAAGGTAGAATTTCTTTGGAAGTCAAAATTGTCTGGATTTGCTGAGATGAGATAGTTCATTCCCTTGGTCTTTAGAGGGGCTTGAAAGCATTTGCCAAACTGGTAGGCAAATACCATAGGTATGACAGACAATGGTTTTAAAGAACAGATTATTTGTTGAACTTTGTATAATGCAGATGAGGTCATCTTAACAGCCAATCATAACTTATGACCATAACTCCAAAAGAAGCACAAAACAGGAAACAAAGATAATCTCTAAAATAAGGATTTTAACCATCATTTGCAGGAATTTTTATTCTCCTTATGTAGCCATCCTTTAAGAGAAAGGTTGCCTTAGTTTGAGTTCTTTCCAAAGCCATCTTTAACATAAGGATTTGGGTGCTAGTAGTTTATTTCAAAGGAGATCCCATGAAAAGTGTAAGAGTGTTGGAGAGCTAGCCATTGAGGATAGAAAAGCCAAGAAAGGGAGTGTCAATGAACAAGTTACCACTAGGGCTGCTGGGACTCAACCCCACTGGGAAAGATTCTAAGAGAATGTGTATTAGTTTGGTCTTGCAAGAAGCAAATCCCATGATAGAATTAGATGTAGAAGGGATTTACTGGACACAATGCCTATGAGAAATAAAGGAGGTGGAACTGGAGGAGGTAGCAGGAGCTGTCAAACCACAATGGACTTCTCACCCCTGTGAAGCACAGAGAGGTAAAAGAGAGTTAGGATGAATCTTAGCCTATTAGCACTATGATGTAGACAATTTCAGCCAGCCAATAGGGAGTCTGAAGTCAAAGTCATCCATCAGAGGAAATCCATATCTCTCAGAAATGGGCCTGGCTTAGTGTCCCTGCTGCTTCCAGTCCTTGGCCGGGGGCTAGTGTGTATGAACTGATTTCCGCGTGAATGCAGTCTTTTCCCTCACAGGCATTTCCCCCAGAAAATCCCTTATAAGTTTTATCTTATCTTAATACCTGCTTCTTAAAGGACCTGAATGGTACTGAGAGATGTTGAAGAAAACAGGCAGTAAAGTGGGGATTTGGGATTGACATACTCATTCTTCACTAGGTAGAAGATGCCATCTGAGTGGTAGGCAGAACATGGATACCCCATGGATACTGGGCACAAGATGGTAGCTAACAATTTCACCAGTGATGATATGGGAGAATGTTCTAGTGGAAGATATTACTTTTGTAGCCTCAATGATTTAGATCTTTTCCAGCGAAAATTGCTCTCAAAGACAGCAGAGTTGGCTAGTTACTGCTAAATTGTATTGATACTCTGCAGAAGGATAATGAGAACCCAAAGGTCATTGATAAGTAGTTAAAGGCTAAATTTGAGATCCAGAGGGCCTCTTTAGTAGCTTACAAAGACGCATTCATCTCCTGAAGTAAAAAAGTAGACCTGTATGCTCAGTCACATCACCTCTGCTATTTTAAGGACCCTACTGGGAGAACCTGAGAACATGAAATATGGGATAGGGACATCTGGATAAATGTGCTGAGGATGTCAGTTCTGCAGACCCCTGTCAACCCCCAGAACCTACAGAGGTATTTCATTCTTCCCTAGCAAGAGCTAGTAATTCACTGCACTGGAAGATACTACAAAGGGCTCCTCCTTGCAAGGCACTAAGTGCCCCCCTCAGGAGTTGCTCCTGCCTCCTAGTATGGCTATCAGATTTAATACCTAGGGCTAAATTCACTTATTTGTGGAGCATAATAAATAGCATGGAGGACATGGGGAGTTAGAGAGGAGAAGGGAGTTGGGGGAAATTGGAAGGGGAGGTGAACCATGAGAGACTATGGACTCTGAAAAACAATCTGAGGGTTTTGAAGGGGCGGGGGGTGGGAGGTCGGGGTACTAGGTGGTGGGTATTATAGAGGGCATGGATTGCATGGAGCACTGGGTGTGGTGCAAAAATAATGAATACTGTTATGCTGAAAATAAAAAATAAATTAAAAAAAAAATTCCAGTATGACCGAACTGGGAACATGCTGGGCCTCATAAGGATGGTTAGAAATTCTCTATCCCTGGGGCAAATAATACATTATATGTTACAAAAAAAGAAAGAGGTTTCTTGAATTAGCTAGTATGTACCAACAGGAATAAATAATAGTACTGCTAGGAAAGAATTTTGGAAGTACTTAACCAAGAGGGCTGGAATGTAAGACTAACAAATAATTGATTGATATGGGGGCACCTTCTAGAGACAAAGGGTTTAACACCTGACAAAAAGCCCAGAGAATGGGACAGACTTGCTGCTTTATAGAAGCAGCCTTATAGAAGCTTAGGAAAAGTGATGACTTAGTGATGACTGAGTTGAGTGAAGTCTAAGTGCCTGATTTGCTCTAGTAGAGGGTAGAGACAGGGATAAAGAGGCTGAGAAAAGCAAGAATCCTGGCCTGGATATATTTTGTAGGCTAGAATGTCTGCCAAAGGATTTTGCTTCACAGGAGGACATAGAGGACACAGGTTTCACCAAGGCTATCAGGAACATACAGATGAGAGGGCCACCTGCACCACTGAGAAGTTCAGTGGTGACCCTCCTCTGCAAGTCAGGGCTGATGGTTGGAGAAGCAATCACAGAGCTTTAATAGTCATACAAATGATGTGGTCCCAGAATAATAATGGCCAGGTGGTAGCACTTAATGACCAGAAGCCAGGAGGCCACAATTACCCTAAAGACAAGCCAGGGGGGGTTGGTGTACAAGGAGTTGTTGAGATGGCTAAAAGAGCTTAACATCCCTAGGGCAAAATAGATAGGCAGTCAACAAAGATTCTGGTAAATATCTACAACAAAAATAATGGGAAAGAAGAAAGGGAGGGAGGGAGGGAAGAAGGGAGGAGGAAGGAGCAGAAGACTGAACTTGTTCACCCCAATAAAAATTTATGATTCTAGAGCTAAGTCAATTTTCAGATCAGAAGCTCATTAATCGAAGATGAGGCTGAGTCCCTAGGAAGGAGTAACCGGTGATACCATGGCAAATATAAATTATGATTCTCTGAGTCTGTCCCCAAAGGGACTTACGGCTATTTATTCAGATGACTGTACATCGGGGAAATGTGAATATCCAGACATCTTGAAAACTATTGGACACAGAGTCTGAGTTGTCATTGGTAGCTGGAGACACAGTGTGCATCCTAACCTTTTGGTTAGGAAGGGAGCTTATGAGAGCCAGGTAATGTGGAGGCCTGACTAAAATCTTCCTCCCAGTGGACTCAGTGGATTCAGGGACCCACCCAGTGGTCATTTTCTCAGTCCTAGAGTGTATAGTTGAAAGTTATATATTTGATGTTTGGAATAACTCCACTGGGTCTTTGGCTTGTAGGGAAAAAGCTATTACAGTGGAGAAGAATAAGTAGACACCTCTGAAACTGGCCAAAATAGTACATCAGAAACAATAATGCATCCCTGGAGGCATGGTAGATGTTAGTGCCACCATTAAAGACCTCCAGGATGCAGGGGTGGTGGGAATCATATCTCTACTTAGTATGCCTGTCTGGCTCCTGCAGAAACCAGGTGGATCCTGGAGAATGAATGACTTCATTGCTGTAACCAGTTCACCGAAGGTACAACCAAATAGTAGCCTCAAACACAGTTGCTATGTTAGGCATGTGTTGTTAGCTAAAGTAGATTAATAAGCCTTCAAATCCATGGTATATAAGATTGATTTGACAGATGTGTTATTTTCCATTCCAATCAGAAAAAGGATTAGAAAGACTTTGTATTCATATGGGACAGTCAACAATATTCATAAGGTCTATTAGATCATCTTGTTGAAGTGACAGGATTTTGCCTCAGGGCTATGTTAACTCTACCATCCTCTGTCATGATACATTTATGAGGGATCTGCATGACCTGAACATCCATCCTGTAGATTATCACTGGCATAATATATTGATGACCTCATATTGTTCAGATAGGATGAGCAAAAGGTGACTAATTTGCTTATGTAAGACACATACACTCCAGAGGATGGGAGATAAACCTTATGAAGATTCTGGCAAACAGTCACTTCAAATAAGTTTTTAAGGGCCTAAAGGAAAGGGGTATTACCCCCAAAGTAAAAGCAAATCAATGTCTTCTACCACAGAGAAAGCAGCATGACACTATTAGATCTGTTTGGAATCTGGAGGCATCACATCTCACACCTGGCATATTGCTCCAGCCCACTTACTGAGCCTGCCCATTTTGAGTGGGGCCTAGAGCCAGATGAGGCTCTGCAGCCAGTCCCAATGGCAATGCAAGTGGCCTGCCACTTCAGCCAAATGATCAAGTAGATCATCTAATGTTGGTAGAGATGTCTATGGTGGGAAAAAGGCCTAGTATGGAGCTTATAGCAGCCTCAGGGCAAGAATCACAACACGGGCTCCTGGAATTCTGGAGCAAGGCCATGCCATCTGCAGTGGAGAATTTTACAACTTTTGAGAAACAGTGTCTGGAATATTGCCTTGGTACAGACAGAACACATGACTATGAGGTGCCAAGTGACCTCGCCACTGGAACTTCCCATTGTAAGTTGAGTTCTGCTGGGCCCACCAAGTCATATAGTGAGATAGGCACAGCAGTAGTTCATTGGAAGCTGGAAATGGTATGTTCACAGTTGAGCCTGAGTGGGATCAGTGGACATGAATGGCTGCATTAGCAGGTAGTACAGACTCCCATGTTACCCATCTCAGTTGCACTAACTCCCACTTGTGTCCATATTGGAACAGGGCGTCCTATACAACCAGCTTCTGGAGCAGGAAAAAATCCCAAGTCTAGTATATGGAAGGGTCAGCATGGCCCATGAGTGCAAGCCAAAAATCGATGCCACTGCATTATAGTCACATTCAGGGGTGGCCTTGAAGGAGAGTGGAGACCAGAAAAATCTCAGTGGATGGATCTAAGAGCAGTATGACTGGTCTTCCACATTGTGGAAGATAAGAATGTGCATAGATTTTTAGGCAGTGGTCAGTGACCTCACCATTTGATCAGGGGCCTGGAATGAAAAAGACTGAATGGTTGGAGATAAGCAGATCTGGGTTGATGCAGTGGGCCTGCAGCATGAAGACTTTGTTTTACAGGTTGATATCTGCCAGAAAGCATCTACTATGGAAGATACGTTGGACCATCAAGTAGACAAATTGACTCAGTTGGTTGACATTAGCCAGCCTTCACCATGAGTCATTCCAGAACTGGCACTTTGCACACATGCATGGTGGGCGCAATCACGGAGACATAGCTGCATATGAAGCTGACAAGGTGAGTACTCACTCACTGAGACAGCTATAGCTCCTACTACCTCGGAATGTGCAACCTGCCAGCAAGAGTAAATAGTGCAGAGTCCCTGATACAGCCCTGTTACTTAAGAGACCACCTACTGTCCAGATAACTCCATGGGGCCTTTTTTATTCTGAAGGGACCAGTGGTTCTTCCTCACAGGGATAGATACATTTTCTGAGTACGGATTTGCCTTGCTGGTCCAGAGTCTCAGCTAATACCACTAACTAGGGCTTATGGAACACCTGATCCATAGGTGTGGACACCCACATAACACAGCACTCATCCAGGAGTTGCAAGGGTAGAGATGGGGAGTTATATTTTCATGGCAGTCATAAGAACGTAACTCAGAATTGTTCCATGAAGGGAGAAAAGGCTGAGGTATTTTACATCAACTCCAGTCCCTAACTGGCTCAGAGTTGCTCCTGGGGTACCAGCTCGGCCTGCCTTTCTTTTCGACTGAGCAAGCTGCTGTAGTCATTTTCCCTCAAGCAAAGACACACACAGAGAAAGGTCCATATACTTGGAGCTATTGCCTGCGACTTCCAGGAAAGGTTCAGAAGGTACGAGTTTTTTTCTACCTGGTCACAAAGTCTTGAGTAATTTATGTTCCAGGGTGGCAAACTTAATTAAACCCCAAGTTGCATGTACAGAGAAAACAGATTTTTGTTGTACCTGTAACTAATTTGGCTTTTTCTTGAGCCCTCACTCATTGATAAGTGGGAAAAAATTATGAGCTAAATGTATAATCTGGCTTAAGTCTAATTCAATCATTTAACGTGTGCCTTTCCGTAGTATTCAGTCCTGCAGCCAAAATAGCCTCTATCTCACCTATCCAAGAATCCATGCAGTGAGCGGGGAGAGTTGACATCTCATGCCCCAGTGCCTCTTCTCTGACCTCTGAAGTGATGTCTCTTGTCCACCTGGGCACACCCTATCTTCCTGGCATTAGGGGCTGAAGCCTGAGGTTGGATTAACTTCCAGTCTGATGTCTCTCTCCCAAAGGTTGTGCTCCAAGGTTACCTTGGCCTCTCCATGGCTCCTGCAGGGACTGATCTGAAGATTTGCTGTGACCGTCACTCACCATCCTTCCACAGCAATCCTTTCAATGAAAGCGCTCAGCTGCCGTCTGGCCAAGGATCCTTCAAAGAAAACAATGGATGGTGAAGAAACCTCTGGGTCTCTCTCTGCCTCACCATCCTACACTACCCTTTGAAGGGGCTGTAACCCAGGCTGGTGATAAGCAACACTGCCTTCAGTATTAACCTCCCTTACCTACAACTCTTCCCCTCCATCATCCTCCATCCATAAGATTTATATGGATGCCATTCTCTCCTAGCTTCTCTCTTCCTTTTGATCATCCCTCCAGGAGGACTTTTGTCCTAAGTTGTATTTCCCCTCTTCCTGCTTCCATCCATCTGGCTAAGCCTTTGGTGGCAATCAGGGTGGGAACACTCTATGTGTGGATACCTCCAGGCTTGAGTTCTGATGGCCTAAAGTTCAAGCTAAAGAAATTTGGAAGTCTTCTCTCAACAGCCTGCTTCCAAGTTTTTCTAGTTTGACCACTCGGTCCTATTTTTGAATGTCAGAAACTGGATATTAACTCAATGTTTATCTTTTGTATTCCTACTCCAGCAAATCCAAACCTCTCCTAAGTAGATGGATATAGAACCAAAACAAAGGAGAAATAACATTTTTTTAAAAGATTTTTTTATTTATCAGAGAGAGAGAGGGAGAGCAAGCACAGGCAGACAGAATGGCAGGCAGAGGCAGAGGGAGAAGCAGGCTACCCTCTGAGCAAGGAGCCCGATGTGGGACTCGATCACGCCGGGATCATGACCTGAGCCGAAGGCAGCTGCTTAACCAACTGAGCCACCCAGCCATCCCAAGGAGAAATAACATTTTTAATAAAAAATTCTCTTATTATAATTACCTAAGAGCAATGACTATAATCTGTGAACCTTAATTTTTTTATATAAAACAAGAAAAATATGTCATTATCCAATGAAGTTGGAGCATCTCAGAATTTTCCTAAAGGGATTTCATAAGAAACTTTGACTTCAAAGGAGTTTAGGGTGTGGGGCTGGCTACTTTTGCTACAGGCCTGGGGTTCCAAAAGTTACATGTTTGGTTACCCCTTTAGGTAAGAAAGAGAAAGAGAAATGGCATGAAATGCTTAAACCTATGACATCTTTCACTAGAATTAAAGACACTATAGGATCCATCTTCGTCTCCCAAATTGACTGCTGTGGTAATTTCCAACTACATGAGGCTCCTATTCTAACCAGCTTAATGGATCATTTATTTCTGGAAGGGGCAGATCCAGATTTTATAAGACCTAAAGGTTATACAATTTGAGGAGTCCTCTTTAAGATGAAAAGGAGAGAGCGAGACAGAGAGACAGAGAGAAAATTACAAATAGAAAATTAGGTACAGTTTGTGAATATCTACTCAGAATGAGATAAAACCCACAACAATTGGCAATTTAAAAAAACCTGACAAATACCATGAATATCAAAATAAGAAAGCATACTGGTTTTATAATTATATTCTGGACACACCTTCCCACAAATATATATATATATATATATATATATATATATATATATTTTTTTTTTTTTTTCTTACATTTTGGGCTATATTCTCTTTAACTGCCTCTTCATGAGACAGCAATTGTGTAATATAATTTTCTATAAAAAGAATAGAAAAATAATTCAGTCTGTCTTGTAGCAGTATTTGCTTTGGGTGGTTTGGGAAGGGAGGAATATGTAGTTGGGGTGGGTGGCCCAAGGTCATACGGCTGTAAAATGTGTTCTCTGGCATGGGAGTATGTGGGCAGAAAAGATTCAAGGAAGAGATTGTAAATCATATAAATTTATACCATCCAATGCAAACTAAGGATATTTCCAATATTCTAGGTTGGATCTCTGAAATGCCAGTTACCCCAGCTGAATGGGAAATGTGATGGAGGGGAGGTCAAAGTGGAAAGGGACAGCATTCTTTTTTTTTTTTTTTAATTTTTTATTTTTTATAAACATATATTTTTATCCCCAGGGGTACAGGTCTGTGAATCACCAGGTTTACACACTTCACAGCACTCACGAAAGCATATACCCTCCCCAATGTCCATAATCCCACCCCCTTCTCCCAAACCCCCTCCCCCCAGCAACCCTCAGTTTGTTTTGTAAGATTAAGAGTCACTTATGGTTTGTCTCCCTCCCAATTCCATCTTGTTTCATTGATTCTTCTTCTAACCACTTAAGCCCCCATGTTGCATCACCACTTCTGTCCCTTTTAGAACTATGACGTCTTATTTTCTAAAATTCTATAAAATCAAATGATCACAGGACATATTTCTAGGACCCTTCCACAAGATTCCCTTGGAAGGGTCCTGTGCAAATTAGGTGCCTTGATCTTGAGCTTCCTCTTTCTGGAACTAAATCCCCTCTGGAAATATGGTTATGTATCCAATCTGCTCAGTTTCTTGATTTCTGATTCAGGACCCAATTGAGGGCTAAATTTTGGGGAAGACTTTTCTGATTCTCAAAGCCTGCATCGGTTCCTCCCACAGGGGCTGTGAACAACGTTCTGTCCATTATGACAATGTACTGAAATTGCCTGTTCAATTTTATGTCTTAACCTGCATCTCTCACTCTCTCAGGGACTATGATCCTTCTCTCCATATTCCCCCAGGGACCAAAAATCTTTGAGAGCAGGAGCCATTTTTTTTTTTAAATTCCATGATTTTTTTAAAATTTATTTTTTATTTTCAACATAACAGTATTCATTATTTTTGCATCACACCCAGTAGGAGCCATATTTTATTTATCATTGTATCCCCATCATGTAGCATACAGTCTGGCTTATAAGCGATGATGGGAAGCTATCTGATGAATTAATAAGCAAATGGAACAACGGTAAGAGGGACAAGGCATCTATTTCAGTGATTTTCTAAGGAAGAACTCACTCCTTGACAGAGACCACACAATGGAAAAAAAAAGTCCTCCTGGAATACAAAAAGCCCTTCTCTGTGGTAATTCCCTATTTCCTCTTTCCAGACTTCCTCCTGTAACTGTCTGACAGGAATCAAAGAATTCCTGTAAAGCTGCCAGTATATAAAACACATGGCCTTACCAAAGAATAATCTTTCCAATCTTTAGAAATTTTAACCACGTAACCTCTTCCTGTCCATCACTATGAACTGTAGGGAGAAACAAACTATAGTGTGGGGGAAGAAATGTTTGGATTCTATTCTGACATAATCTCCATTATATATTGTTGCTCTTGCCTTTTAATTTTTAATTCTTGGAAGATCACCTCCACCTGCGATCATGTTAGCATATCTTTGAAGACTGTAAGTGTAATTAGGGAGATAGGCTAGCACAGTAATGGTGTATATCTCAGGAATCAGAGATTTAGATGAAAAAGAAACATGGCTTCATTGTTTATTATCTGGCAGCAGGGGCTGAGAAGCTTTGGAGAAGACCAAACTCAGCTCTTCTCACTAATGATACTAACCATTACCTGTCTTACCAGGCAAAGCTTATTATCTTTTATGCTGACAATGCTCTGTGGATCTTACATTCATGACTGTCTCTGGACTGGCTTTGAAACAGTCCTTTTGTTCTTTTTTTATTATGTTCTTTAAATTTTACTTCCAGTAGAGTTAACATACAGTGTTTTATTAGTTTCAGGTGTACAATACAGTGATTCAACAATACCATACATTACACAGTGCCCATCACGACAAGTGCCCTCCTTAATCTCCATCACCTATTTCATCCATCCCCCTACCTCTCTCCCCTCTAGTAACCATCAGTTTGTTCTCTATAGTTAAGAGTCTGTTTCTTGGTTTCTTTCTCTCTCTCTCTTCCCTTCATTTGATTTGTTTCTCATATTCCACATATGAATGAAATCACACGGTATTTGTCTTTCTCTGACTGACTTATTTCATTTAGTGTTATACTCCCTAGCTCCGTCCATGTTATTGCACATAGCAATATGTCCTTTTTTTGGCGGAATAATAATCCACTGTATGTATATATTGCATCTCTTTTTTAAATTTAAATTCAGTTAACTCTATATAGTATATGATTTGCTTTCAAGGTAGGGATTCATTTGTTGTGCATATACTGAATCTTTACTCATTCATCGATCGATGGACACTGGGCTGTTTCCATATCTTGGCTATTGTAAATAATGCTGCTATAAATATAGGCATGCATTTGTCCCTTTAAATTGCTGTTACTTTTTTGGGGGGTAAATCCTTGAGTGTGATTACTAGATCATATGGTAGTTATATATTTAACTTTTTGAGGAACCTCTATACCATCTTCCACAGTGGTGACACTAGTTGGCATTCCCACCAACGGTGCCCTAGGTTCCTTTTTCTCCACATACTCTCCAACACTTGTTGTTTCTTCTTTTATTTTAGCCATTCTGAAAGGTGTTTGACATGGATCAAAGTATTCCTGTATTTGCATTTTTCTTTGCATCTTTTCATGTGTCTGTGGACCTTCTGGATGTCTTCTTTGCAGAAATGTCTGTTAATGTCTTGTGCCTATTTTTAATTGGATTATATGGATTTTTTTGTGTTGAATTGTATAAGTCATATATTTTGGATGCTAAGCCTTTATCGGATATGTCATTAGGAAATATCTTCTCCCATTCAGTAGGTTGTCTTTTAGTTTTGTTGGTTTTTTCTTCTTTGCTGTGCAGAAGATTTTTATTTTGATATAGTCCCAATAGTTTGTTTTTGCTTTTGTTTCCCTTGCCTCAGGAGACGTATCTAGAAAAATGTTGCTACAGACAATGTCAGAGAAATTATTGCCTGTGCTCTCTTCTAGGACTTTTATGGTTTCATGTGTCATATCTAGGTCCTTAATACATTCTAAGTTTATTTTTGTGCAAGTGTAAGAAAGTGGTTCAGTTTCATTCTTTTGCCTGTAGCTGTCCAGTTTTCCCAGCACCATTTGTTGAAGAAAGAGTTCCCCATGGGATATTGTTTCCTGCTTTGTAAAAGACTAATTAACCATGTAATTGTGGGTTTATTCCTGGGCTTTCTGTTCTGCTGCATTGATCTATGTGTCTATTTCTGTGCCAGTTGCATACTGTTTTGATTACTACAGTTTGTGATATAACTTGAAGTGTAGAATTATGATACCACCAGTTTTGTTTTTCTTTTTCAATATTTCTTTGGTTATTTGGGATCTTTCATAGTTCCATACAAATTTTAGGATGATTTGTTTTAGTTCTGTGAAAAATGCTATTGGTATTTTGATAGGAATTACATTAAATCTGTAGATTGCTTTGGGTAATATAAGCATTTTAACAATGTTTTTTCTTCCAATCCATGAGATTGGAATGTATTTTCACTTTTTTTGTGTGTCATCTTCAATTTATTTCATCAGTGTCTTACAGTTTTCAGAATATAGGTCTTTCACCTTTGGTTAGGTTTTTTTCCTAGGTATTTTATTTTTGGTGCAATTATAAATGGGATTATTTACTTAATTTCTCTTTCGCCTGCTTCATTATTAGTATATAGGAATGCAACAGATTTCTTTGTATTGATTTTGTATCCTGCAATTTTATTGAATTTATTTATCAGTTTTAGTAGTTTTTTGGTGGTCTTTAGGGTTTCCTATATATAGTATTCATGTCATCTGCAAATGGTGGAAGTTTTACTACTTTCTTACCAATTTGAATGCCTTTTATTTCTTGTGTTTGATTACTGTGGCTAGGACTTCCAGTACTACGCTGAATAAATTGGTGAGAGTGGACATCCTTGTCTTGCTCCTGACCTTAGGGGCAAAGCTCTCAGTTTTTCCCCATTGAGTATTGTGTTGTCTGTGGGCTTTAATATATGAGAGATTTTATTATTTTGATGTATGTTCCCTCTAAACCTACTTTGTTAAGAATTTTTATCATGAATGGATGCTGTACTTCATCAAATGTTTTTTCTGCATCTATTGAAATGATCATATGGTTTTTATTCTTTCTCTTATTGCTATGATTTATTACATTGATTAATTTGTAAATATTGAACCCTTTTTGTGGGAACCACAAGCCCACCTGATCATGGTGAATGATTTTTTTTTTTTTTAATGTACTGTTGGTTCAGTCTTCCAGTATTTTGTTGAGGATTTTTGTATCTATGTTCCAGAGATAATGGCCTGTAGTTCTCTATTTTATCTGGTTTTAGTATCAGACTAATGCTGGCCTCATAATGATTTTGGAAGTGTTGTTTCCTCTTCTACTTTTTGAGAAAGTTTGAGAACAAGCATTAACTCTTCTTTAGCTGTTTGGTAGAGCAGTACCTGGGTTGCATAGTCAATTAAGCATCTGACTCTTGGTTTCAGGTCAGGTTGTGATCTCAGGGTCATGGGATTGAGCCCTGAGTTGGGCTCCACATGCAGTGTGGAGTTTGCTTAAGATCTGCTCTCCCTCTCCGTCTACCCCTCCATCTCCGCCCCTGCAAAAAAATTAATTAATTTTTTAAAAAGGTTTGGTAGAATTTGCCTGTGAATCTGTCTGATCCTAGACTTTTTTGATTGCTCATTTAATATCCTTGCTGGTAATTGGTCTGTTCAAATTTTCTATTATTTGCTGATTCAGTTTAGGGAGATTATATATTTCTAGGAATTTACCTATTTTGCTCAGTTTGTTGGCAAGTAATTTTTTTTAATGTTCAATTAGCTAGGACATCATTAGTTTTTGATGTAGTGTTCAATGGTTCATTAGTTGTGTGTAAAAACCAGTGCTCATCACCACACAAGCCCTCCTTAATACCCATCACCTGGTTACCCCATCCCCCAACCCCTCTCCCTCCAGTAACCCTCAGGTTGTTTCCTGGAGTCCAGAGTCTCTCATGGTTTGTCTCCCTCTTTGATTTCTTCCCATTCAGTTTTCCCTCCCTTCCCCTGTGGTCCTCCATGCTGTTCCTTACAAGTATTTATATTTCTCTGGTGTCAATTGTTATTTCTTCTCTTTAGTTTGTGATTTTGCTTATTTGAGTTCTCTCTCCATCTCTCTCTCTCTCTCTCTCTCTCTCTCTCTCTGTCACAGCCTAACTAAAAGTTAATCAATTTTGTTGATCTTTTCAAAGAATCAGGTCTTGGTTTCATTTTCATTAATCTATTCTACTGTTTTTTAGTTTCTATATCATTTATTTTTGCTCTAATCTTTATTATTTCCTTCCTTCTTCTGGTTTTGTATTTTGTTTATTCTTCTTTTTCTAGATCCTTGAGGTATAAGGTCAGGTTGTTTATATGAGCTTTTTATTCCTTGTTGAGATAGGCCTATATTGCTATAGTCTTCCCTCTTAGAACAGCTTTTGTTGCACTTTGTAGATTTTGGATCATTGTGCTTTTATTTTTGTTTGTTTCCAGGTAATTTTTTATTTCTTCTTTCATTTCTTGGTCAACCCATTCATTGCTTAGTAGCATGTTATTTAGCCTCCATGTATTTGTGGTCTTTTCATATTTTTTTCTTGTGGTTGATTTCTAGTTTCATAGCATTATGGTCAGAAAAGATATATGGTTTGACTTTGATCTTTTTGAAATGATGAGACTTGTTTTGTGGCCTAATATGTGATCTGTTCTGGAGTATGTTCCATGCGCACTTCAAAAAGAATGTGTATTCTGCTATTTTAGGTAGAATGTTCTGAATGTATCTGTTAGATCCATCTGATCCAGTATATCATTCAAAGCCACTGTTCCTTATTGATTTTCTGTTTCAATTATCTGTCCATTCACGTAAGTGGGGTGTTAAAGCCCCCTACTCTTATTGTATTACAATATATAAATAATAATAACAATTTCTTTTATTAACTGTTTTATGTATTTTGAGGATTCTATATTGGGTACACAAATATTTATAACTGTTATGTTTTCTTGTTGTATTGTCTCCTATTATTATTATTTACTGTCCTTTCACTCTTTTACAGTCTTTATTTTAAAATCTGTTTTATCCAATTTAAGTATTGCTACAATGGCTTTCTTTTGACATCCATTTGCATTATGAATATTTCTCTATGCCCACTTTTAATCTGTAGGTGCCTTTAAGTCTGAAATGAGTGTCTTATAAGCAGCATATAGATGGATCTTATTTTTTTTTTAATCCATTTCTTCACCCCATGTCTTTTTATTGGAACATTTAGTCCATTTCCATCCAACGTAATTATTGATAGATATGTATTTTTTGCCATTTTGTTACTTGTTTTGTAGTTGCCTTTGTAGTTTTTCTCTGATCCTTTCGTCTCTTGCTTTCTTTTATGTTTTTCTGGCTTTCTTTAGTGATATACTTGGATTTCTTTCTCTTTATTCTTTGCATATCTATTGCAAAGAATTGATTTGTGGTTGATTTGTGGTTGCTCTGCAGTTTGTATATAATATCCTCTATATATAGCAGTCTATATTAAATTGATGGTCACTTAAGTTTGAACCCATTCTTTACTTCTTCTGCCCTACATTGTAGGTATATAGTGTCATATTTTATGTCCTTTAATTTTGTGAATCACTTGACTGATTTTTTTATGTTCAGTAAGCCAAAATACAATACATCATTAGTTTTTGATGTAGTGATCAGCGATTCATCAGTTGCAAGTAACACCCAGTGCTCATCACCACATGTGCCCTCTTTAATACCTATCTCCCCGTTATTTCATCCTCCCACCCCCTTCTCATCTGTAACCCTCAGTTTGTTTCCCAGAGTCCAGAGTCTCTCAAGGTTTGTCTCCCTGTCTGATTTCTTCCCATTCAGTTTTCCCTCCCTTCTCCTGTGGTCCTCTGCGCTATTCCTTATGAGTGAAAGCTTGACTTGTTTTTACAGATACACCTATTTTTACTCCTTTTGTGTTTCCTGCTTTTCTTATTCTTAATCATAGACTTTCCTTCTAACTCAAAGAAGTACCCTTTAACATTTCTTGGAGGGCTGGTTTAATGGTCATCAACTCCTTTAGTTTTTGTCTGAGAAACTATCTCTCCATCTATGCTGAATGATAGTCTTGATGGATACAGTATTCTTGGCTGAAGATTTTTTTCCTTTCAGCATTTTGAATATATCCTGCCATTCCCTTCTAGAATGCAATGTTTCTACTGAGAATTCCACTGATAGCCTTCTGATGTTTCTAATTCTTGTATATAACAATCTTCTCTTGGTGCTTTAAATTTTTTTTTTTCTTTATCACTGCTTTTTGCCTTCTTAATTACTATGTGTCTTGGTGCAAACCTCCTTGGGTTGATTTTGTTGGGGACTCCCTGTGTCTCCTGGATCTAGATATGTGCTTCCTTCTCCAGGTTAAGGATTTTTCAGCTATTATTTCTCCAGAGTAATTTTCTGCCCCTTTTCTCTCTCCTGGGATCTCTATAATGTCAATGTTATTATGCTTAATGAAGTTGCTGAGTTCCCTAAGTCTGTTCTCATTTTGTATACTTTTTTTTTTCTCTCTCACTTGCTCAGTTTGATTACTTTTCATTTCTCTGTCTTCCAGGTTGTGGAATTTCTCTGCTTCCTCTAGCTTGTGGAGCTTGGGACCTGACCTGACGGGGCCACTTCAGAAATTGTACATGAGCTGGAGGGACAGTTTTAATAAGGTGTGGGAGTCCTCCCAGGGAAGTGACTAGCCATTGCTGCCAGGTGAGGCCCTGCTAAATGCCTGGTCAGGGGACACGTGTTGGCAAGGCTTAAGCATATCTTCTGGAGGAGGGGAACCACAGCACCCCGACGCAGGCAAGTGTAACTGGAAAGGTCAGATCTGCCAAAGTGTGGGTGAGTGGATCTTGGTGTAAGCAAGTTAGGTAGCAAGTGTTGTTGCTGTGTTTGTTCCTGCAAGTGGCTGTGTGTTTATGCTGAAGGCAGGGGTGGAGTGGTGAGGGAAATGGCACCTGCCAGCTCCTTTGTTCCTGGAGGGGTCTTCCTGATCTTCCTGCCTCTCAGGGAGTGCTCTGAGGTGAGTAAATACCTCTCCTTCGCATATGCCCTAGGCATTTTTCCTCATTGCGGCTTCTGAGCTGGATCTCAGTTTCCTATTGCCCTCTGGGCTCTTCCAGATGTAAGCCCACTAATTTTTAGAATTCCAGACCCTAAGTCCCACTGGTTATAAGAACTCACGAAATTTAGCTCCTATCGCTTTCAGAGCCAAATGTTATGGGGATTTATCATCCTCATATAGGCTCCCCAGTGTGATTGTCTGTTTCTTACCCTTCTTCGCACTCTTGGCTCCCTCCCAACTACAGAGGGCCAGGGCTCTTTTAGTTCACCACTGCATCTCCACCCTTCCTACCCACTTTGATGTGGCCTCTTCTCTACCCTTAGATGTGAAGTTTATTCTTCCAGTCTTCAGGTCATTTTCTATGTTATTTACGCTGATGTGAGGGTTATCTAATTGTATCTGTGGAACAAAGCAAGCTTAGGGTTACCCTACTCTGCTACCATCCCAACCTCTGACCAATCCTTTTCTTCTTGATATATTTCCATGATCAACAACAGTTTATGGAAGGATGTCCCTGATCAACCTTGACTTTTAATGACAAATATTGAGGTTTTATAAACACAGAACAAAAGGGTGAGATTTTAGGGTGTAGTGAAAATATCTAGAGTCAGAGGACCTAAACTGGATCTTGATTGTTTCACCTTAGGCAAATTTCTGAGCCCTAATTTTCTCATCTATAAAATTTTGATAATAAAAAATAACTACATAATGAGGTTGTGAAAGTTGTGAGATAATAAAGGTAAAAGGTGATTTGTAAAATGTAAAGTGCAAAAAAAGTTAGCTTTGATTTATGATGCAACATTACATGCTGTGCATTACATGTCCAGGAAAGCTATGTAAAGGTTTACTGGAAAGTTCTCATTATTTAGAAGATATAATCATTTTGTGAGATGAAAGAGGTATCTGATGAGTTCTGACCTGATGAAGGCTCAGTATACTCAGGGAGAGCGTTTCCAATTGATTAGAAGGAAAAAAGCATTTGACTGATGAAAATGATGGAGTTAGTATGAAAAACTCACCCAATTCCCTTAAAATAGAAATGAGCACACATTTTTAGAAGAGAATATAAGAAAAAGATTGAGAAAAAAAGGTCTCTTAAACTTTATCAGGAATCTGTGCAAACTGGATAGATTAAAGTGTTATATATCTCTTGTTGGCCATCAGCATGGTATTTGCTATTGACACAGTAATATAGTAAGTTTAATGTGGTTTATTTGTCTAAAAAGGAACAACTTATCTTTTGTTTGGAACTTAGAAGCAAGCTGAATCCTGATCTGTGTTATTTCAGTGTCTGGTTGATTTGTATTTGAGGTTTCTGGAGCAAAAACTTCGTTACTAAATACCTGGCACATTCCCACTGCAGTGGTAGGGATCAAAATGTGGAGTAGAATCTCCTGGTTGGCATTTCAGAATATAAATTCAGAATTGTATCTTCTGAAATATAATTCATTCAAGATATATTTCTTAAGGTTTAGTATATGTCAGGCACTGTTCTAGGTTCTGAGAGTATAAAGATAAATAGAAAATATGTTCCTTACTTGTTTGTTAATTTTGTTCTTACAATTTTCTTCTATTCTTCTGGTCTTCCCTTCTTTTAGTCACTGTTGCAATCTGCTTTCCTTGATTCATGGAAGGAAGAGGAAGTTAGAAGGAAGTTAGCCTTTACATTTTAGAAAATGAAATCTCAGGGAAATTGAAGGACTTGGGATAAAAAACAGAAGACCACTCACTGGCTGGAACTCCAGCCTCAGATATCTTATTGGTTGCTATTCCCATTAATGCCTTGCAAAGATTACAATAACATCCAGAGCATTGCTAGTTGACTGGCTGGCTGATATCATCTATGTCCTGAGAATCTGCTCTGTCTCTATCAACTTACTCATATGGAGACCTTTTTTTCAACATCTCAGGACACAAATAAACTTCTGAGTTGGAAGCGGGGACTCAACATCTAGGGGGATGGCAGTAATACAGAAAATGAAGCAAGACTACTAGCTGTTTCCCCAGTACCTATTGTCTCTTTTTTCCTTATAAGGATAGAGACCCATACCCAGCCATAGTTGCCCACAGTTTAAGCTTCAAACATGATTGCCCAGCTAGAGAGCTAGAAACTGTAATTTAGAGATTCCCTTATAAGTAGATAAATCCATGTGGGGACACCTAGATGGCTCAGTCAGTTGAGTGTCTGCCTTTGGCTCAGGTCCTGATCTTGGGGTCCTGGGATGGAACCCTGCGTTAGGCTCCCTACTCAGTGGGAAGTCTTCTTCTCATTCTTCTACTGTCCCTTCACCCCATTCATGCTCTCTCTCTCTCAATAAATAAATAATCTTAAAAAATAAATCCATGTGTTTAGGTTGTGAGCTGATGTTGTACTATTTTAGGGATTTGGTATGGATTTAGAACATTGGGCATGTATGCCTTTTTCATCTTCCCCTTTCCATGGGCTATAACACTAAGTTGGCATGACCCAGATTCAGCCCTGTGGTTAGAACAGCACCCGATGATGGCATAAGAACAGAAGAATAAGGTTTTCATTTCTGGACTCTTACCTCCTTTTTTTTTTTCTTTCTTGCTTTTAATTTTTAATTTTTTTTTTAATTTATTCAGGGTTCCAAGATTCATTGTTACCTTCTCCTTTATTTAAGCCACTGTGATTTTTGGCTTTTTGATAGAAAACTAGCTTTTACCCCCAAACATAAAGAAAAGCCCAGTTCACCTGTACTTGAATAAGAATGAAAGGAATAGACCCGAGGTCTCTCCTAGAGGTACTGAGAGTTTATTAGATGAAAGACACAGACACATGGAAACAAGAGCATCATCTCCCATTCCTGAAAACACAGGTAACATGTTATAGATCCAGAAGGTAACAGGCAGGGGGATGGAAGGTTGAATGAGACCCAATAACTCTCACAGAATTCTGGGCAAATATGGACAAATATGTGCTGATTTGGGCTTTCTTTTATTACTATTTTCCTTTTATTTCATTAGCACTTTTTCTTCAGGCAAAAATAGCATAATTAATTTGATATGATCACAATCTAGGCATGCCCCATTCCCACACAAGAATACATGATCACATGTGGATGTTCTCAAGCAATCTGAGCCAAGAGTTGAGCCCATTCTTGTTTCTTTCTCGGAAGGTAATTGAATTTCCATGTTCTTGTGAAGAGAAAACCAGCTTTGTAAAGTGCTGAAGGTTTTACCATCCAGAACTGGATCTCAAAACTGAATATTATTGTTGGCAGAGCATGAGAACATGCTCAGTCACAAGAAAATGAAACATTTCTTGTGTGAAAAATGTGTCACACTCTTAATCTCCTTTTTCACCCTCTCTCCCACCCCAGCATTGAATAGTGTATGATGATACATTTGGCTGGTGATCATATCTTTGTACATGATGATGTTTTGAGGCTTAATCCAGCTGAAGCTGGAGGCAGCCTGCTGGCCACTGAAAAATTCTTGTTTTTTTGCTACAAGTAACCTCAAAAGCTTAGTAGTCAATAGAAGGCATTGACTCCCCCATTCTCCAAGTAAGTTCTTAAAAATAAATGGTAATGAAACACAGAGGGAATAAAAAGTGCATAATTTCACTCTCCAACCCTAGTTGTCTCTGGATTTTGAGGTAGGATACTAAAACACACACTCTCTCATTGCTTTCTGCAATGAGCAACAAAACACAACAAAACAACAAACGTTATTTGAAATAATTATAGTTTTATATTGAGTTGCAAAGATAGTGCAGGGTAGTTCCTTGTACCTTCATGCACTTTTCCCTACTAGTTACATTTTACATAACTATATTCCAATATTAAAACCAGGAAATTGACACATTAGAACAATGTATGTGCATATCTATGTCATTTTATCATCTGTGTAGATGATAACAACCACCACTGTGATCAAGATACAGAGCTATTCCATCACCACAAAGGCCTACTTGGAGCTACCCCTTTATGGTCACTTTCACTCACCTCCCTCTACTTTCCCTAAATCCTGACAGCCACTAATCTGTTCTCCATGTCTTTCATTTTGTCCTTGTGAGAATATTACATAAATGGAAATGTAGGCCATTTACATTTAAAATAATGATTAATAGGTTAGGGCTTAAGTCTGCCATTTTATTTTTGCTGTTGTTGTTTTCTGTTTGTTTCCCCTGTTTTTCATTTCTCTGGTTTTTGGTCCTTCCTCTGGGCTATTTGAACAGATTTTAGAATTCCATTTTGATTATCAGTAGCATTTTGTTTTTTATGTAGCTCTTTGTACTGATTTTATAGTAGTAGCTATAAGCATGATATTATACTTGTCACAGCCTACTGATCTTGACATTTTACTAGTTTGGATAAAGTGTAGGAATATTAACTCCCTTTAAGTCCTTTTACCTTTTCCCATTTACAATATAATTGTCTTAAATATTTTCTTTACATACATTAAAAACCACATCTAACAGTGTTATAATTTTTTGCTTCAATCATCAAACACAATTTAGAAAACTCAATGAAGACTATTGAATATATCCATATTTAAAATCTTTTTTATTTTTCCTTCTTCATTCCAAATGTTTGAAGATTTAAGGAAATCTTTTCCTTTCTGTTTCTAGAACTTCCTTTAGCTTTTTTTTTTTTTTAAGGTAGGTCTGTGGTGAGAAATTCTTTTGATTTCCTTTATCTGAAAAAGTACTGATTTCCCCTTCATTCCTGAAATATATTTTCACTAGATATAAAATTGTGGTTTACAGTTCTTTCATTTCAGCACTTGTAAAATGTTGTACCATTTCCTTCCAAACTCCCTGGTTTCTTTTGAGGAATCCACAATCATTGGAATTATTTTATCCCTATAGGTAATATGTTATTTATCTCTGGGTGTTTTTTTTAATTTTTTAAATTTATTTTCAGCATAACAGTATTCATTGTTTTTGTACCACACCCAGTGCTCCATGCAATCCGTGCCCTCTATAATACCCACCACCTGGTACCCCGACCTCCCACCCCCTGCCCCTTCAAAACCCTCAGATTGTTTTTCTGGGTGTTTTTAATTCGCTTTCCTTGTTAGCTTTCAGAATTCTGGGTATGATGTGTGTTGATGTGGATTTTTAAAATTTATTTTCTTTAGTATTTGTTCAACCTCTGGGTCTGTAAGTTTATACTTTTGCCAAGTTTGGAAAGTTTTCAACAATTCTTTTTTTTTTTTTTTTTCAAGATTTTATTTATTTGACAGAGAGAGATCACAAGTAGGCAGAGAGGCAAGCAGAGAGAGAGAGAGAGAGAGAGAGAGGAGGAAGCAGGCTCCCTGGCAAGCAGAGAGCCTGATGTGGGACTCAGTCCCAGAACCCTGAGATTATGACCTGAGCTGAAGGCAGAGTCTTAACCCACTGAGCCACCCAGGCACCCCTCTTTTTTTTTTTTTTTTTAATACATCTTTATTTTGCTAAGTTAACCCTTTGGATATTTTTTCCTTATGAGTTTGGCATTTTAATTTTTTTTTCCAACCTCACTGAGATACAAATAGCATATGATATTTCACAACTTTAAAGTATACAACATATTGATTTGATACATTTACATATTGTGATAAGATTACCACTGTAGTACACCATTATTTCTGGGAAAAGTTTTTCATTCCCACCTCTTCTTGCACTTCTTGTATCTGATGATGTAAATGTTAGACCTTTTGTCATAGTCCCTCAATACCTAAGATTTTTTTTTTCATTTTTTCCTCAGTTTATTTTCTGTTTATTTGGATTGAGCAATTTCTGTTGTCTTATTGGTTCAAGATTATTGGCTCATTTCTCTGTCCTCCCCATTCTTCTGTTTAGCCCATCCATTGACTTTTTATTTTGGTTATTGTATTTTACACTTCTAAAATTTCCACTTGGTTCTCCTGTATATCTTCTGTTCCTTTGCAGAGTCTTTCTATTTCTTCATTTGTTTTAAAAATGTTCATAATTGTTCACTGAAGCATTTTTTTATGATGACTTCTTTAAATTTATATTTAGGTAATTCCAACATCTGTGTCCCCTCAGTGTTGGTGTATGTTGATTATTTTTTTATCCCTGAACCTAATAATATAGTGTATGTTAACTAAATTGAATTTAAATAAAGATTTTTTAAAAAAGTAAAACCTGCTATCTCTAGTTAAAGAACCAGAAATGTTATGATATACTGTATGGTGACTAACATAACATAAAAAAAAAAAAAAAAAGATGGTCAGTTTGGTAGTATGCAAGCTGATCTGACACCCAGAGAAAGACAAATATCATATACTGGCATCTCCAGGTGGCTGGTTTCTTCAGCTTTAGGTTTGGGATATAGGAAACAAAAAGAGAACCCCCAAAAGTTGAGATTTTCCTAGGTTTTGGTATGATGAGTGACTTTTTTTTTTGAAGCCTTGATATTTTTAGTTTTTTGTTTTGTTTTGTTTTGTTTTGCTTGTATTTTTTTTTTTATTCATCTTTTCTTTTTATTTTTTTATTTTTTTTTCTTTTTTTTTTTTTATAAACATATATTTTTATCCCCAGGGGTACAGGTCTGTGAATCAGCTTGTATTTTAATTCTGTACCTTATCTAAATCTTTTGACTTAGCAGGCTTCTTCTGACACTGCTTTGGCAGGGGAAGGTGGGAGGTGCTACATCGTTACTGCCATGTGGAAGTGAAAGTCCAAGTTCCTCTCTTGGCCTTCTCTTCTACCACCCCAGTGGGGAGAGGTAGGAGTGCCTTGTTACTGCTGGGTGGGATCCCCATGTGGCCTCTACTGACATCTGGGATGGGAAAGGGCTCACTGGATGGATATTAAAATCCTGGCTCCCCACTCTTTCTTCTTTGACAGCACAGGTTGGGAGATGAGGTAAGAGTACCTTATCACAGGTAAGCAAGGATGGAAGTCTAAATTCCCCCTCCAGGGGAGGATCATTTTTGTATAAAGTTTTCTGTTTTTTAAGAGTGCTCTATTTCTGGTTCTTTAACTAGAGAGAGCAGGTTTTACTTTTTTTTTTTTTAATCTTCATTTAAATTCAATTTAGTTAACATATATTATTAGGTTCAGGGATAAAGTTTAGTGATTGATCAGTTGCATATAACACCCAGTGGTCCTTTCATCCCAAGCTCTCCTTAATGTCATCACCCAGTTACCCCATTCCCCCACCTCTCTTATAACAACACTCAGTTTGTTTCCTATGATTAAGAGTCTCTTACAGTTTGTCTCCCTCTCTGATTTATCTTGTTTTATTTTTTCCCTTCCCTTATTCATCTAGTCTGTTTCTTAAATTCCACATATGAGTGAAAACACACGATATTGTCTTTCTCTGGTATCAGGTCAGCTTTCATACCACCAAACTGATCATCTTTTTTTTTTTAAATGTTATGTTAGCCACCATACTATACAACATTAGTTTTTGCTGTAGTGTGACATGATTCATTGTTTGCATATAACAATCCTAAAATTTGTATGGAGCCAGAAAAGACCCCAAATCACCAAGAATATGTTGAAAAAGAAAAACAAAGCTCAGGGCATCATTTTGTTTGATTTCAAGTTATATCACAAAGCTATGATCACCAAGACAGCATGGTATAGGCACAAAAACAGATGCATAGAACAATGGAACAGAATAGAGAGCCCAGATATGTACTCTCAACTATATGGTCAATTAATCTTTGATGGAGCAGGAAAAAAATATCTAGTGGAAAAAAAGACAGTTTCTTCAATAAATGGTGCTGGGAAAATTGGACAGCTATATATAGAAGAATGAAACTCAACCATTCTCTTACAACATACACAAAGATAAACTGTAACTGGATGAAAGACCTCAATGTGAGACAGGAATCCATCAAAAGTCTAGAGGAGAACATAGGCAGTAACCTTTTCAACATAGGCCCCAGCAAATTCTTACAAAACATGTCTCCAAAGGGAAGGGAAACAAAAGTGAAAATGAACTTTTGGGACTTCATTGAGATAAAAATCTTCTGGACCGCAAAGGCAACAGTCAACAAATCTAAGAGACAACACATGGAATGGGAAAAAATATTTGCAAATGACACTATAGATAAAGGGCTGATATCAAAATCTATAATGAACTTCTCAAACTCAGCACCTAAAAACAAATAATCAAGTCCAAAAACTGGGCAGAAGACATGAACGGACATTTCTCCAGAGAAGATGTACAAATGGCTAACAGATACATTAAAAAATGTTCAAAAATCATTAGCCATCGTGGAAATTCAAATAAAAACCATATTGAGATACCACTTTACACCAGTTAGAATAGCAAAATTGACAAGACAGGAAACAACAAATGTTGGATTGTGGAGAAAGGGGAACCCTCTTACACCGTTGGTGGGAATGCAAGTTGGTGCAGCCACTTTGGAAAATAGTGTGAAGGTTCCTCAAAAAGTTAAAAACAGAGCTACCTTATGACCCAGCAATCATGCTACTGGGTATTTACTCCAAAGATATAGACATAGTGAAAAAAGGACCATATGCACCACAAAGTTCATAGCAGCAATGTTCACAATAGCCAAACTGTGGAAGGAGCCAAGATGCTCTTCAACAGATGAATAGATAAAGAAGATCTGGTCCATATATATACCATGTAATATTACTCAGCCATCAGATAGGATGAATGCCCACCATTTGTATCAACATGGGTTGAGCTGGAGGGGATTATGCTAAGTGAAATAAGTCAAACAGAGAAGGACAATTATCAGATGGTTTCACTTATTTGTGGAACATAAGGAATAGCATGGAGGACATTAGGAGAAGGAAGGGAAAAATGAAGGGGGGAAATTAGAGGGAGAGAAAAACCATAAGAGACTATGGACTCTGAAAATCAAACTGAGGGTTTTAGAGGGGTGGGGGGTGAGGTGATGGGAACCCAGTGCTGGGTATTAAGGAGAGCACATACTGCTGTTATAGGCAGACAGCAGGTTTTTCTTGGGACTTTTGTTGTCTGCTCCTACTGGCATCTCCAGGTGGCTTGCTTCTTCAGCTTTAGGTTTGGGATATAGGAAGCAAAAAGAGAACCCAAAAAACTGTCATGTTATACCTCCTAACCAAGGTTTGTAGCCAGCCCAACTTCTTTGCTCCACCTTGAGTCTTACATTTTTTTTATGTATAATGTGCAGAGTTTGTAACTATACTTAGCAGGAGAAATAGAAAGAGGCATGTCTACCCATTCACTCGTTTTTGCCCTTAATATTTCCATAGCTAAGAATGATAATGGCAGCTATGTTTTGAATTGTATCTACATGGCCAAGACCATATTAATTTTTTTCTCACAGCAATCTCATTAGGAAAGTACAATAGTTACTGATGCCATTTTATACATGAAGAAATTGAAATTCAAAAATAATAATGTAAATATTTAGAACAATGCCTAGCAATAAACAAATAAAGGTTTAGAAATGTTATTACTCCTTTAGGGCTGTTAACTCATTTGATGGACCCCACTTGTAAGTGGAGAATTCAAATTCTAACCTAAGACAGTCTAAGATTATGCTCATAATCTTTAGATTGTAATTTTTCTCACTTTGAGTTCAAACATCTGCATAAGCTATTTCTACTACATCCCAATCTATTTCTTTATCCATCTCCTTGATTTCACTGCCACTATTATCTTCTCCTCACTTTCTGTAAGCTATACTTCCCAAATTGCTTTCCATTTATAATCTAATAATAATTAGTATGTATGCAGTCTACATATTGTTGACAAAGTAATTTTATATATATTATGTTTAATATTTATTTGAGGCCTAACCTTGTAGGCAAGTATTATTATTGTCACTCTAAAACTGAAATTCAGGGGCGCCTGGGTGGCTCAGTGGGTTGAGCCGCTGCCTTCGGCTCAGGTCATGATCTCAGGGTCCTGGGATCGAGTCCCACATCGGGCTCTCTGCTCAGTGGGGAGCCTGCTTCCTTCTCTCTCTCTGCCTGCCTCTCTGCCTACTTGTGATCTCTGTCTGTCAAATAAATAAATAAAATCTTTAAAAATAATAAAATAAAACTGAAATTCAGAGAAATTCAGGGACTGGCTCAAGGTCACATGGTTAGGAAGTGGTTGAGACAGGACTCAAGTTTGGTGTTATTTCTGCCACCCTGTGCTGCATCTGTTACCCACAGTTCACTTTCATATCCTCCACATAGCTCTACATGCTCAAAGTTTACCACCCTTTAGACCTCCTAGCAGTTTGTAAAGGTCTTTGGAGAGAGAAGAAGGGAGGGAAATGACCCAGAAGTAAAGAGGTGCCTCTGTACTTTGATACGGTTGATACATTGAAGTTGTATTGGAGACACTGCCACATGATAATACACCTTTCTCCTGTTGCTTGCCTTTCCCATAGAGTCATGTTTTTAGATCTAGTGAAGAATGGAGTAGTAGGGTGCACGGAAGAAATAGAGATGGTTCAGAAACATGACTACAATAGATTCTTGTCGGCAGAAAAGAAACCAAAGTAGAGACAGGATCAAGAACAGAGGACTGTTGAAGGGTTTTGGAGGGGAGTAGGGGCGGGGATGGGTGATCCTGGTGTGGGTATTAAGGAGGGCACGAATTGCGTGGAGTACTGGGTGTGGTGCATAAACAATGAATCTTGGAACACTGAAAAAATAAAATAATATTTTTAAAAAAGAACAGAGGACTGGAAAGATATTTACTAGACTTATTTGTTAGGTATTTACCACCAAAATTCAATACTGTGTGTGTGTGTGTGTGTGTGTGTGTGTGCGTGTGTTTGAGAGAGAAAGATGGTGAGGGGAGGCATTAATGACAGCGTTTTAATTTTAAAAACTGGATGGGTCATTTTGTTCATAATTGAGGTCAAGGAAAAACAGTTTCAAGGAGGGAGTAGTGCATAGTAGAATGCTAAAGAGAAAAGGAGAATAAAGATTGTATCAAGATAATTGGATTTGAAAATTAGCAGGTAATTAATGGCTGTACAGAAGTCCCTGCCAGAGGTAGAGATAGAAGCTGATAGAACAGTGGGGTGACATGGGCAAGATAGGAAATTATTTGGAAGTGAGAAAGTGAAACTATTCATGAAGTGATGCTATGGCATGCTTGTGGGATTTGGAGTTGGAAGATCCATTTTCAAAACCTGATACTGCTTACTTGCTTATATAGCCCTTGGCAAATTATTTTACCCATCTGGGTCTGTTTCCTAGAACATGAGCAACAGTTTGCTCTGTTTATTTTCCTGTGATCTAGTTCCTCATTGTGTGTCACAGGATAAATCATGTCATGAAACTGAGGCTTTTTTCTTCCCTCTTTTTAAAAAAATTATTTATTTATTTATTTGACAGACAGAGATCACAAATAGGCAGAGAGGCAGGCAGAGAGAGAGGGGGAAGCATGCTCCCTGCCTAGCAGAGAGCCCTATGCGGGGCTCGATCCCAGGACCCTGGGACCATGACTTGAGCTGAAGGCAGAGGCTTTAACCCACTGAGCCACCCAGGCACCCCTTTTCTTCCCTCTTTCAAGTGACTCCCCCAACCCAACAATTACACTTTCTAGTTGAGATCAGCTGAGATCAATTTGATATTTGATCAAACCATGATTAAATGTTGTGAGAATAAGTAGAGTTTTATTTTAATAACTCTGTTATGATTATACACAGAGAGGCTGCACATAAATATAATCTTATTTCCAGTTGGCCCCTGATTGAAAGTTAAACCTTGTCACTTGATAAGATAATGCACATAATTAGTAGGTATAATGTATTTCTTAAAAAAAATTTTTTTAAAAGCATTTGTGATTCCTTCAGAAGATATTATGTTAATGTAATGTTTTTATTTTGCATTTTCTTACATATTAAACATTTTTTTAAGTACTAACAATGTGCCAAATTCTGTGTTACTTCAAGTTTATCTTGTGCAGAAATACACAATCAGTTTCCATTTAATTTCAGGTCAAGATACTATGTAGATACTATATTTTGTATTTCTTTTATATTCTTATTTCAGTTTAATTCAGTAATAATAAAAATGGTCCAATTTATTTCTAATATTCACTATAATCTTGGGAATAGGTTTAATTGTGTCTATTTTAATAGATGAGAAACTGAGCTTTTAAAAAATGACAAAACAAATCTAAACACCCCTTATAGAGCTCAACATAGTAGCTGCTGAATAAATGTGTGATTAACAATATTTCAATATCTTCCCTACCTTAAGATTTATATTTCAATATTTCAGTATCTTCAATATTTCAGTATCTTCCCTGTCTTAAGATTTGTAGAGAACTGAGTGTGCTCTCATCGCAGACATGCAGTCAAGCCTAAACCAACATTTATGCCATCACAGTTTCCTAGAATGTCCTATATCTGTGTCCTGTTTCATTCATTTATTCAGTTACTCATCCATTTTTCTATTTGGCAATGAGAATGAACTAGTCACTCTGCTAATTCTTATGTCTGTTGGTCCACAGGTTCTGTGACTACACAGGTACATTCTGGCTGCACCTGCCAGTACAATATAGGGAACGATGGTGAGTGCACCCTCCAGAATTGTGTGGCAATGGGCCTTAAGCCTGAGATACTCTGGAATCCTTTCAGTCACTTGGGCACTAGAACAAGATCTCCATTATTAATCAAATCTTAGTCCATCAGGTCTTCCAAAGGCCAGACTTTATCCTTAGGATCTCAACTGCTGTTGTGGGCTCTGTTCCCTCTCTTCAGCAGCTGCACATCAGGATACTTACTAAAGACTGGCCCTCTGCCAAACCATATTGGAACTTAAAGCAAAAGGAAAAATCTGTATTACTAACCCTGCCTTTATTTATGTTCATCTTAATTTGGGTGGAGGGGTGGCAGTCATCTAGATTTTGAATCAAGGTGCCCTTTAAATTTTGCTCCCAAATCTAGTGCCTTACTTGCCTCAACCCAGTCCCCACCCTGCCTTTCTGGAAGAGGATTAAGAATGACTTCGGCCACATTATCAACAGACAATGGCAAAGTTCCAAAACTGTGTTCTTGAGCTGATGCTTACCACATAGTTTGCATGGGAAACAAAGTCCATCGAGAGGTCATTCTTTGCTCAATGTGCTCAACCCTCAGTGAACACTGTGCCTCTCCTTTTGGATTTCAAAGCCCCGCTTAATCCCTATAGACAAAGCCGACATTGTCCAGAGAAAATAATATAAAATGGTCTCACTGGTTTAAACATGAAGGAAATAAATCCAGACAACTAAACATGCAGGGCTGACTTCTAGAGGCTGACTAGTGCCCACAGGTGCTATCCCAGGAAGGAGGACCTGTGCTAAAACTTCACCTCTGTAGGCTTCCTCTCAAAGACAGCAAACAATGTCTACCTGCAGCCCCCATTAAGTTCTTCTGATCCTCCCTGGAAACGACCCCATGTCTCCTGGGTCTGCTATGTCTCCTTCAGGTGAACCTGAGCTCAGTTTTCCCCTTGAGGCTAAAAATGACAGAACCTGAAATGAGGCTCTTTTTTGCAAGATTCCATCCATTCTAGAAAACAGATAGAGCTGCAGCTGGCTCAGTACTGGCCACCACACTTAATTATTGGAAGAAAGAGACCAGAGTTTGTAAGTAGTGACCAGGTCGTACCCAGATGGGGAGAGGAGTTGATAAAGGAATTCATGGATACTGCAAAGTTTCTAATTGTGCCAGCAAATTTGCTTTAAAAAAAATTCTCTCCTTTTGGGGGCCCCTGGCTGGCTCAGTAGAAAAAGCACGTTGATTCTTGATCCCAGGGCTGTGAATTTGAGCCCTGTGTTAGGTGTAGAGTTTACTAAAAATAAATAAATAAAACAAATTTCTCCTTTTTGTCCAGCTCATTGTTGGATCTGCTGATAGGTAGCTAAAGAAAACTGTTTGATTTGGACTTGACCTCCCCAGTGCAAAGAAGCCCTTCTAATATTTCTACCTCTGCTTTTTATTCTCAGGTCTCAACTCAAAGCTGAATCCTCTATAAAGGATTCCTTATTCAATCCTGAACTGAATTACTTCCCTCTTCTTTCGTGCTCACACAGTATTTTTCTTAGATGTGCTGAAACATTTACTTCTGCTTTGGGTTATGGTTTTTAGATTACAGATTTATGGTTACACTTTACCACTTTCTAACAGTTAAACATAGGCAATTTGCTTAATCTGTCTACCTCAGTTTTCTCATTTGCAAACAGGGATGAGTATTATTTTACCTGATTATTGTAAAAGACCTGGACTCAGATTACAAATTCAACAGTTTCCAGTTTGTCTTGGAAAGGTTATGTAACTTAATTTCTCTACAGCCATTTCATCCATCTGCAAAATGGGAATAAAGATTGCAACTCCTACAGAAGTTATTATGAATATCCAAAGAAATAATGCATGCAAAGTAAAAAATATATATTACGTGTTAACATTTTACTGTTGTTATTGCTGTTTTCTTGATTAGACTGTAAGTTCTCAGAGGGGAGAAATCCATTCTTATTTAGTCTCTTATCATCCAAAGACTTTGCTAGCTGGTGGTCAGTAAGTGCTTATGGGTTGTTGAATATTTTCTGTGCTTCTACCTCTATTAGTTTATATTATTTGTAAGGGTTTTATCATGTTCAGCTTTGTTTTGGAATTTATTTATGCATTTTCTCTTCCCTTCTCTTTTGTAATGTGATTTTATGCAAAACACTCAGAAAATACCACATCAATAAGTGAAGTAATACCAATGAATTCAGTCTCTTCACAATATAGAATCACAACATCTTTCTTGATAACTGAAATGCTGCATTTGAAATTGACATGTTAAATTTCCCCTTTTGAAACGAGACAAGTGGAAATCACCAAGTGAGCAAAGAATGAGTAGAATCCTTTCTCTTTCATAACCTGAACATACTTGTGCCACACTGATGGGCCATGTGCAAGCACATCTTTGGGTGCCTTAGTCCTGCCCTCTTCATCCAAAGAAACAAAGCAGGCAGCTAGAAACATGTTTCTTTTTGTTTCAAATGGTGTCATTTAGGTCCAGCACGAGGGATCCGCTGTCTGTTCTCATTTTTTCTGCTCTGAGGAGCCCTCTTGGTTCCCCTTGACACTGGCACAACAGAGGGTGAGGGCTGAGAGGGAGATTGAAAGAGCTGATATACCACAGGCTCTAAAAACACATGACAGCAGAAAGCTAGGCTATTACTAATGCTGATCAGCTCAGAGGCAATGCAATCAAAACCTTCAATTACACCTGGGTGATTTAATCAACTCCCTGTCAAACTCGGGCTGGAAGTCCTCTGGTACAGTACAAATACAGTAATTACCATGCCAGCTTGCAATAAGATATCATTTCAGTGGATTAGAAAACACATTCTGTTGTCAATTACCAACAACCGATTTATAGGCCCTGAAACAAGCAATATTTTTTAATTGCTGCTTTTGTGTCATTATCACAAAATTACTTCTGTTATGAGGTATTAAATCATCTCAGCAATGTTGGGAGTGGGGGCGGGGGGCTAGATTAAAGTTTTCTTTCTGTTCTTTCCTGATAAAACAAGAATAGAAGCATAAAACTTGTATCCTGCTGTGTTGGATTTTGAACTAAAAAAACAACCAAAAAGCCCCAGAGGTTCTCAACTATGCAAATAATCATAAACAAATCCTGAAAGCTACATGAATGGATCAAAGTGTAGGAAACCAGGAGTCAGATTTATTTTGACCTGCCTTTTTTTGTACCCAGGGCCTTCTTTTTCTACCATTTATTTGCCTATCTTCAAGTTTCATTTTGTAGACGTGTTTATTTCTTTTGAAGGCATGTTTCCTTTGACACCAGATGTGGCCATGGTCACTGGAGATCTGCAGATTTGGAAGATTTGAAAATTTGCAACTCTACCCACCCCCTCCCAAGCCCATTTGACCAGTCCAAAGAATAACAGTGATTTGGCCTGGGCTCCAGCTTGTTCACAGATGTCCTTACGCACAGGAAGCATCTGACATGCCCCTGCTAAACCCCTCCACCACCTACCCCCATCCAGCCTTAATACACCTTGCCTGAGTTAGTTCTAAAAGGAGGCACTTTTATTCTCCCAGACAGAGGGGCATGGGCAAAATGTTGTTATTGTTATTATTACGATTATAAATATTCTATTTTGAAGTAGCAAACCTTTAATAGCGCTTCATCTGAGGCATGGTTTTAGATGCTTTACAAATATTATGATAATCCTGTAAAGTTTGCATTACTATTATTCCATTACACAAATGAGAAGCTAATGCACTGAATTTTAAACACGCCACAGTAATATAATGGAAGGAACTCTAGATGTATCTCAAGAAGAATCAGGTTGGAATCTTTTTTTTTTTTAAGAAAAAAAAAAAGAAAGCACTTAGCACAGTTTATTGCATATTATAAATGTACATGATAATAATATTCTTCATACATCATATAAAAAAATATCTAAAATATCACCAAAACATTTTAACAGTAATTATTTCTGTGTAACATTTAACATTTATCTACTTTGACTTCTATAATTTCACTCTTTAAACTTGACACGACCGCTTTAGCTGTGTCAAATTCAACCAATTATGTATCCACTCTCGGCTTTAGTTTCTTTTTCTTAGAAGAGGAGAGAATAGTAGTGGTAATATTTATTAAGTATGTCATGCATTCTTTTTTTTAAAAGATTTATTTATTTGACAGAGAGAGAGAGAAAGCACAAGCAGGGGGAGCGAGCGAGAGAGAAGCAGACTCTCTGCTCAGCAAGGAGCCCGACATGGGGCTCGATCCCAGGACCCTGGAATCATGACCTGAGCCAAAGGCAGTGGCTTAACTGACTGAGACACCCAGAGGCCCATGTCATGCATTCTTGTACACATTTTACCCAGACAAACTCATTGAATCCTCACAATGACTCCCTTAGGTAGAAACTATGGTTTCTACTTCTACTACCTTCTACTGATGATGAAGTTGAGATATTGGGAGGTAAAGAAACTTGCTCAAGGTTATACAGTAGGGAAGTGTTGGAGTTCCTGAGGTCCCTCCCTTAAACATTACTTCTTCATTAGCCAGTCCTCTAACTACTGACCATCTCTGGTTACATCCAGAATATAGATCCAGATCTATATTCCAACATCCTACTATGCATAACCACTTTGACAACATCACAGCCATCTCAAAGTTCACACGTTCACAACTTGAAGCCATCACTATCTTTCCCCCAAACCTGCCCATCCTTCAGTACTTCCCATTTCCTGGAATGAATACTTCCATCTACCTGGTTGTCCAAGCTAAAAACCTGGGCATAATCCTGGGCCATAATCTCCCACTGGGGCATCTGCTGTGACTTCCAATGGTATGTCTGATTTTAGTCACATCACCTTCAGTTACCCACAGATACCTCACCAACCACTCTCTGCTCCTGGTCTATCGTTGACAATGTCACTGCTCTGTCTTCAGAAGCTTGCGATTATTATCCCGATAAACTCCTATCATCTAAAGTCCTTGTAGAACACTGAACTTATTTTTTAATAAAAAGTCTATACCTTTTCTTCAGTGTCTGTATTCCCCTTCCTGGTTCGGTATCATGTACATCAATACCTCAGAATTGTATGCTTATCTTCATGGTCAGCTTTCCTTCCTTGCAGTTGGAGGCACTAGGGGAAGTAGATTGCTACAGTCCGCTGGGTAAAACTGCAGCTAATTTTCTGACTTAGGGCTTGAAAGTATTATAAAAGTTAAAAATTTCAAAGTTCAGAATCAGAATAAATGGGCCATAAAAGATCGTATGGCTCATCTTGTCAATTCCCTCTTTTTGAAAGGACATGCAGTGTCACTAAGGTCACTACAAAGCAAAGGTGATAAAGGATGTCAAAGTTCACAAAAACAGTATGAATAAATGCTTAACAAGGAAGTAAGTCTTAAGTCCCTGCAGTTCACAGTCCAAAGACACATCTTCTCTCATGAAAGGCATAGATCTTGCCTGGCATATTCCTTCTGGGTCCTATTCATGTGGAGTCATTTCCCAGATGGTATTTTCTTAAGATATGCTATGGAAATAAGGATGTCTCCTGTGGTTAGATACCATTCCTAACGTAGCCTACAGCATCCCCTTCTGAGAAAGATATAATGAACATTGTCATGTTGAAACCTCTTGGAAATTATGCAGTAGAAAACAATTTTAGTTTTTTTAAGCCAGAGTTCTCAAACTCACTACCATGGATTCCCACTTTGTTCTGAATTTTGATACTAATCAAAATCTCATGATATTGAAATTAAATGGGCTGTGATGATGTAGTCACTATTCGCATTAAAAGTGCTCAGTAGCTTCATGTGGCTCGTGGCTACTGTATTAGACAACACAGATTTAGATTACTGAGTCAAACTAATTAGTTAGAATGATTGAAAGAGGGCTATTGTGTCACTTCCATGTAGTGATTTTGCTTATTCATAGTTCTTTCTATGCCATGTCCCAAAGGTGGAATTATCATGGAGGATCAGTCAGGCATGGTGCCATGCCCAAAATATTAGGGACAGAGCCTGTGGGTGAATCTTAAATTCTATCTGGTAGGTCCTCAACAAACATATGCATCTGGCCATCCCAGAATGACTTATTTATGTTAAAAAATAGAATCTCACTTGCTCATGCCCAGTTCCTGGAATTTGTTCTGGTTACTGGTTGTGCAAATAGCTGACTCCATCAGTCATGTTAATACCATCCCAAAGAGTTGGCAAGAGCAAAACATGCTTCCTGCCCCAGGATGATGGAGTTGGATTTGCCATTGTGGCACCTGGCCAATTCTGTGAAGGATGCCCTTGAAAGTGTTCCTCCCTATAGGGAAGGAATCAGAGAGAACAAAAATAAATAGCGCTAGGTGGACTCATAAAACTTGTCAAAATCTTTCAAGCATGGCATATTTGATGATTCATGGGGTTTGCAAGGCATTACCAGATTAAAACAAGAAATATCATGCAGAGTGGTCATTCCATAGCCTCAACCCTGTGTGGCAACATAATCCTAATGGTGGAAAGCATAATTAGGGGAATGGTGTGGCCCCCCTCGCCCCCGACTCACAGCGGCTCATACCATCTTAAGGCAGGACCATGCTCATCAGCAGAGCAGTAAGTTATCTGTTCCACCTTACCCTTTCTCCAGAGACAAAGACCTTATAAGCTCCCTCTGGAAATGTGTTGAGAAATAATTTGTTCAAATTTCTCTCCCTGTGGATTGAGCCCATTTTCTCTCACACAGTCATCAGCAGGAAGAGAGAAGCACTGATTCATCAGCCCACTTATTCCAGCCCTTCACAGTTTCAGAGATGGTTGTGATAAAGCAATTTTCCTTGTTCTGTCTCCTTTCTGTAGTTTGAATGTTAACCCCTTTATTCATACATAGCTAAATTAGCTGTTTTTCCACTCTTCGCACATTCGTGCTCAAGATGATACCTTCACCTTTCTGATCTGTGACCAGCCGTTGCACTTACTTAGCCAAAGGAAAACAGCAGAGTTTTTTTTGCACCCAGGAGCTGGACTGAGATGATTGCTGGAGAGAGAGGTTAATCAGCCCCTGAATTCAGCTTAATCAGCTGCTGGAGGAAGACTTACCACTTTGATGAGCTCTCAGCTGCCACAAGGAGAGATTATTCATTTACAGCTATATGCTTGACTAAAGTGTGTGCTGGTTGCAGTGTTCTTCCATAATCATCCTGTCGATACCCCAGCCCCCACCCAAAACCATTCTCTACATTGTGCCAGAAAAAAAATGATTTTCTATTTTTCTCTCTTTTTAATAAATGTTGACCGCGTGTTTATAATATGCCAGGCACTGTAGTAGAAACTAAAGATAAAATGATAAACAAAATAGAGTGTTTTCCCTTGATTGTGGCCTAATGAAGGAGATAGAGAGTAGTAAAGAGTCACAAATAGACTTGTGTATATACTAAGGGATTAGGTCTGGTGGATGATAAGAGTAGAGTGGGAATCAGGAAAAGCTTCTCAAAGAAGTAATGACTTAGCTGAGATCAAAAAGAGGAGCAGTTAATTAAGCAATAGTTTTCTGGAAGAGGAAACAATCCATACAAAGGCCCTGTGGTAGGCATGGTGTGGTAACAGAACATCAGTGAGGCTTACAAGCAGCAAGTAGAAGAGACTGGTTTAAGATAAGGCTACAAGGATAGCCAGGGGCCAGACATTACAAGGACTTAGAGTCCACACTCATAATTTTGGTCTTTATCTCATGAGGAATGAGGAGCCCTTGAAGTGTTTTAGGCAATAGGAAGTCCGCCACTGGAGGACTTTGAGCTCAAATATAGATTACTCATTCCTTTTTTCAGTTGAAAATTGTTAATGACTTACGGTAGTCTATATATTAAACTTTAAATCTCTTACTGTAGTATTTTTGGTCCCCAGCTCTTTTCCTTGCCTTATCTTCCCTGTACTGTCCTACCTGTCCCCTTCCATGATTAACCTAGGTCCTAGCTTCACTGTTCACTGAACCTGTCATGTGCCTTCTGGGACTTCCATGCCTTGCTCATGTTGTTTCTTCAGCCTGAAAGGAAAATACTGCATGCTGTTTGAAGACAGGAATTATTTCCTATTCACTAGAGTCCCTGGGTCCTAGAACAGAGCCAGATACATAATGCAATATCAGTAAAAGCTTACGGAGTTGGGTTAATGAATTAATGGCTTTATTGCTTCATTCATTTGTGGAATTTTTGCTTATTTTTTTTGAAAGCCTTAATCCAACTATAACCTCTTTTAGGCAATCTTATCAGATGCTCTAAGTTGAAATAAATTGCTCCTATCCCCAGGCCATTGTTTATACTAGTTACATCACAATTTTTAAAATATCAGATACAGAGAATTAAATATCAGATACAGAAAAACACAATCTGCACACCCACCTCAAGAGCTCTGAGAAGTCAAGGCAGACACTTTGAATGGTGGTTCTTGGGCTTAGGGACTGGAACTGTCAGACAGATCCTCTGATACAACTGTTGAGGTTGTATCTAACCTAACTAGCTCCTTAACCTTGACATAAATTGTTCTGGTGAGACAAAGACATGTCAAAGCAGATTTGGTGGGTTAGGTGGATGGTACTGCCAACAGTCTATTTGCATTAGAGACTATGAGAGAGCTTAAGCCAAGGGAAAAGTCAGGCTGGCAAATGAAATCTAAACCCCTAGGGGTGGAGAAGAGAGAGAATTCTAAAAACAGGGCCATATTTCTTATAAGGATTTGTGTCCTGGCCCAGTCCCCACAGTTCCTTTCCAAATCCTATGGGAGGAGGAGGGATGTCAGATGCTAGTGGAATTAGGAAGAGCTGTTTCACAGGGCAAGACACTGGGACACAGAGGCTTGCCATGTAGTAGTGTCATGAAGCACTGAGGCCTGGGGACTAGAGCCACTCTTCTCTCATAACTGTCCTTATCCCCAAGAAAAATTATCTAATGCCTGATGCCAAGGTTGAGGAAGATTTTGGAATGAGAGTACGAGTGAGAAGCCCCATGTGACGGGAGCTAAGCTTCTTTGATTATTACCTCGGGCCTGATACAGACTTGTTTTCTCCCACGACAGGTATGACCTGGGGGAGACCAATTATGTATTGCATGCAGCTGGGTGTTTGATGGCTATCTCCTCCACCGAAGGAAGCTTACCTTACCAAGGTAAGGAAGGCTGTGCAGTCCAAGTATCTATAAGCCTGAGAGTTCCCACCCGAGCAGGACCCCAGCCGGCCTCTAGAGAGTCCTTCCTCCCATTCTACAATGGGAGGAGAGTCCCTGGGTTTGTTTTTGTTTTTGTTTTTGTTTGTTTTTTGCCATTTTTCCTTAAATGAGCCTCTTAGTTGTGGTCATCACATGGTATCAGCTCAGTCCTCCTCTTTCCTGCTCCAGCTCCCTTTTGTCTCCATTGGGGGCCTACAGGGCATCAGGGAGATGGCTTTCCATGCCCATTACCCACGGAGAATGCTGACATCCACATCTGATCTGCTTGGTTCAGGTGCTTTCAAATCTCCTTGTACCAAGGGAAGACGGTGTTTAGGGGTGGGATGGAAGGTGCGCCTTCCAGATTCTGTGTCACAGTTTATTGCCCAGGCCCCAGAAGAGTTGTACTTGAATTTGGTGGCAGGATGAAATCACTCTTGAACAGCTAACTCAGTTTCTTCTTTTGGTTCTTCTCCACATGAGAAACCACTCAAAGTGAATCAGGGAAAGCTTTTTTTTTTTTTTTTTCCCCCCAAAGGGCTAACTGGCAATATGACCAATTACTCCTTAGTTTATTTTTGCTAGACTTTTAAAGTAATAGAACTATGAATTGTTCTTTACTACAAAGCATAAGAAGGAAGGAAGGAAAAAGCTCTGTCAAGTTTCTTTCCCTAGTTAGGAGGTTTATGGTCAAGTCATTATTAAGTTCTAATGGTAGAGTCATACCATGCTTTTAAGGTGGTCAGAGTTGTTTACAATGCCCAGGCTTCACCGAAAACATACACATAACAGACACACACATAGACACAGACAGCCTTACCTTATACAGAGAAAATGGGCATTTTCCTGTCTCCTTAATACTCTTCTTCCTTTCTCTTCCCCAGGTATATGAAAGAGTGGCTTTCCCTGCAGACATCTAAATAGAGACAAGTAAATACTGGAGTGAGTACATGTTGGAGAGTGCTGCTTTTTAGTTCCTCCTGATCTATACCAGATGTTTTGCACAGAGTTGTGCTTATGTGTGTGTGTGGATGGGGGTGGAGGGTCCGTAGATGTTTGTTGAATTATCAACAGGATGACTAAGAGTTGAGCAGATGTGGCTGAGTGCAAAAGGCAATCTTTCTTTCCCTTTAGAGTGTTATATGACATATATTACATAGGAAGAACCCCAGAACACTACCTGGCAAAAGACAGGTGCTCAATAAACATCAGTTTTCTTTTCCTTCCAATACTCTCCCTCTGTAAGTGGACTGTCTATATAACAACATTTCCATTCTGTTCACTTTTTCAACTACCCTTGCTTCAAGGCCCTTGGGATTTCTTTACTGTAGCAAAAAAAAAGGGGGGGGGGAATAAGATCCTATATTAATTCATATAGGATATGTACTACCATGCTATCCCCCTTGAACTGCATCTTAAGTCCTATATCAAATTGTAGAATAGAGAACTTCAATCTTCTGTTAGGCATTTCAGGAATCAGAATGAAACTGGAGGATTTATTTTGGGAAGAAAAGGGGCTCTTCACACAGGTTCCTAAATTATGCCAACGTAAGTGTCTGCCTCCCCCTCCATGGATAAAAGAGGGATTCTTCCAGATGTGTGATGGGTGTGGGTGTTTATGTGTGCATTCCATGTGGGAACAAGCCTAGACACCACCGGTTGACAACAGAATACAGCTTAAAAGCATATGGAATGCATCTTCCTTCAGAAGCTAATAAAGTGTGGCCATAATTCTTCTCACTATGGAAAGAAATATCACAGAGCCCTCTCTGTCCATCCTGGTGCCAAGTGGAAAGAAGAACAACTCAGAATTTTTTATTAAAATAATCTGGAAATTCAAAATAAGAATTTTTCACATTCCCTGTGAATTCAACATATCAGTCCTCTAAATAGTGTACTTTCTTCAGATTAATTTAAGATTGGAGTCACTTTTCAGTGAACTTTCATAAACCTCCAGAACATATTTGTAAGGGTTTCAAAACCATTATTATCTTAGCAGCTGTGTCCAAAATTCTTTGGGAAGGAACTGCTTTTATATGGAAAAATACCTTAGTAAGCCACGAGGGTTGAAAGGTTGAAAGTGTGGTACCCTGTGGTATAGATAAGCAGGAGACAATCAAAAGAAAAAGAAGGAAAAGGATGAAAGAAAAAGAGAGAAAGAGAACATGGTAATTTGTGTGCCAGGAATGAATAAGATGGGGAGTGGGTGGGGAGAGTCCAGTGGCATCGCAGATGCTGGTGCCCATGTTAGAGGGTACCTAAAGGACATCTTTGAAGATAAACATGGCAAATAAGCAATATTTGAAAAATATTTTTTTTATTTATTTATTTGACAGACAGAGGTCACAAGTAGGCAGAGAGGCAGGCAGAGAGAGAGGAGGAAGCAGGCTCCCTGCTGAGCAGAGAGCCCGATGCAGGATTCTATCCCAGGACCCTGAGATCATGACCTGAGCCGAAGGCAGAGGCTTAACTCACTGAGCCACCCAGGTGCCCCCAAATAAGTAATTTAAGTTGTTTATGTTGCTTTTATTTATTTCTCTGCTTTCACCAACCTTCACAATAGGCTCACAGGAGTGGGTTTTTTTTTTTTTTAACTTAGGGAAAGAAGCTTGGGTTTCATGGTGTGAAACTCAGTGTAACCTGCTCAGCTCAAAGGTAAGCATGAGCATGTGAATCCCCTGGGGATTTGCAGAACTCTTAGGAAGGTATTGGACTTTCCACAGAACATAAATGGGGAAATCAAGTCAGTCATATTTTAGTTACCCAAGTCATATCTTAAGTTGTCATCTGAGTTGCAAAGCTCTTGTGCAAATGAGGACCATGTGTGATGTTCTGAGCTTCCTGGCTTATAATTTGCATTTTTAGACTGACTCTCAGTGGTCTTATAAATAAATCTCAAGGAGGCTCTTGAAAGGGCAATGAGATTTTTTTTTTAATAGCTCATTTTACATACACTGGAAAGATGTGCCTTTGAATGAATTTCTCTGATTAAAATATGTTTTCTAAAGCTCCTGAGGTTTGGGAATGGTTCTTTTTCTTTCTGGCTCCTTTTAACTTCTGCATACAACAAACAAATCAGGACCTGTCTTATTCACTCCACAAATCCTTAAATGAAGATTTTGGAAAGGGTGAGGGAGGAAAGACAGTCAAAAGAGAAGTAAGATATGAACTTACTCCTGCTTGCTTTCAGGACGAAAAGGCTCTGTTCATCCCAGAAAAGTCTACAGAAAATTGGAAAGAGGGAACGAAACAAGACAGCATTGTTTGCACAGAGCTGTTCACAAATGTTATGACATGGGGTCAGAATCACATGCTTGGTAAACCTTGAAAAAAAAAAAAAAAAACCCTGAGAAATTCCATAGGGTATGAAAATAGGTCAAAACCTTTTTACTTACTTTTCTTCCAGCCCCCCCCATCATGAGACCTGCACACCAACAACTTTAAAACAGATAAGAGAGGATATTTAGTACCTCCTGAAGAGCGAACCCGGGTGTCTAGGTCCATCCAAATTCATCTATAATTCCTTGAGGCTATTTATATCTTCTCATTCAGGGCTTTGGAATCCTAAATAAGACACAGATACAGTTTCAGTGAGGTGTTTAAGATCCAGCAGAAATCCTAGAAATGTGCATGTGTCCTTATTAGTCTTATCTTACTCCCAAGATCAAATAGGGTGGTGTGTTTTGTGTGCCTTATTTTTCATAGCTCAAGAAAGGACAAATGAAAACCAAGAAAACAAAAAGGCAACCCACAGAATGGGAGAAGATATTTGCAAATGACAGTACAAACAAAAGGTTAATATCCAGGATCTATAAAGAACTCCTCAAACTCAACACACACAAAACAGACAATCATATCAAATAATGGGCAGAAGATATGAACAGACACTTCTCCAATAAAGACATACAAATGGCTATCAGACACATGAAAAAATGTTCATCATCACTAGCCCTCAGGGAGATTCAAATTAAAACCACATTGAGATATCACCTTACACCAGTTAGAATGGCCAGAATTAGAAAGACCGGAAACAACATGTGTTGGAGGGGATTTGGAGAAAGGGGAACCCTCTTACAACTGTTGGTGGGAATGCAAGTTAGTGCAGCCTCTTTGGAGAAGAGTGTGGGGATTCCTCAAGAAATTAAAAATAGAACTTCCCTATGACCCTGCCATTGCACTACTGGGTATTTACCCCAAAGACACAGATGTTGTGAAAAGAAGGGCCATCTGTACCCCAATGGTTATAGCAGCAATGGCCATGGTCGCCAAACTGTGGAAAGAACCAAGATGCCCTTCAATGGACGAATGGATAAGGAAGATGTGGTCCATATACACTATGGGGTATTATTGCTCCATCAGAAAGGATGAATACCCAACTTTTGTAGCAACATGGACGGGACTGGAAGAGATTATGCTGAGTGAAATAAGTCAAGCAGAGAGAGTCAATTATCATATGGTTTCACTTATTTGTGGAGCATAACAAATAGCATGGAGGACATGGGGAGATAGAGAGGAGAAGGGAGTTAGGGGAAATTGGAAGGGGGGGTGAACCATGAGAGACCATGGACTCTGAAAAACAATCTGAGGGTTTTGAAGGGGCGAGGGGTGGGAGGTTGGGGGGAGCCAGGTGGAGGGTATTATAGAGGGCATGGATTGCATGGAGCACTGGGTGTGGTACAAAAACAATGAATACTGTTATGCTGAAAATAAATTTAAAAAATTAAAAAAAAATAAAACAGCTACACACACAAAAAAGAAAGAAAGAAAGAAAGAAAGAAAGAAAGAAAGAAAGAAAGAAAGAAAGAAAGAAAGAAAGAAAGAAAACAAACCCAGAATAAAATAGAACTGAGTCCAGGGGCTCCTGGGTGGCTCAGTGGGTTAAAACCTCTGCCTTCGGCTCAGGTCATGATCCCAGGGTCCTGGGGTTGAGCCCCACACTGTGCTCCCTGCTCCGCAGGGAGCCTGCTCTCCTCCGCCATCTCCGCCTGCCTCTCTGCCTACTTTCAGTCTCTGTCTGTCAAATAAAAAAATAAAATACCCCCCCCCAAAAAAAAGGAACTGAGTCTGGGTGGGCAGCATGTAACTAGTTACAAATGATTTCTGCTGAGAGATCATACCTACAAGGACCAAATGGTGATGATAATGATACCAACTGTTTTTTAGTATTTACTATATACCAGGTGCTAGCTACCCAGAGGACTTGATATACACCATTTCATTGAATCCTTACATAACCTTACAAGGAAGCTCTTACTATTTCCATTGTAAAGATGAATAAACTAAGGGTCAACAAGTTCAGGGTGAATGAGCCTGGAATTTGAACTCAGGAGTGTCTGATGTGGTCACTGTGCTAAACTCCTTGTCTATTAATAATCTGACTTGTGCCTCCTGGTGTAAGAGAAAGGAAGACCAGGGACAGATTGAGGATGGCCCACAGCAAAACAGTATAAAAAAGCAGCCAGTATTTCTCCAACCCTCTAAGATCCTTTCTCATAGAAGACCGGAGATTCTCCTGTTACTTCCATCTATGCTGCTCATCAAAACTAGCTCCCAAATAAGAATTTAGTTTACTCATTCAACCTATGCCAACTACAATAAAAATGGTTAAGTGGCTCATGATGAAATTTGGAATCTCTACAGGGAACCCAATCTTGAGTCCAGCAAATTGATCTATGGCAGCAGATTTTCAGATTTAAGTAAGCAAAACTGAAGTGTTTTCAACTTGGAAGATGGGGGAATGAAAGGGATTTCCCCCCCAACAAATCAACTCAGTCAGTGAGTTCTTCATGCATCCATTGTGAGTCGGAACCTCTAAAGTATCAGTAGGCTCATGCTGAGCTTCAGTGGACCTACTTTAAAAATTGCCAAAAAGGCAAAAAGTGTTTCAGATATGCCTATTGTCCTGCCCCACAACCTCTCTAATACAGCCTTTGAATCTATTTGAAAGTATGACAAAAAAATCTTTTTGGTATCTATGCCTTTGTCTACGGATTTCAGCTCTAGATACCCTGCAATGAGAGGGGGAAATGGCTCAGTTCCCCATAGTTCATCTGTTCTAGGAATTTTAGGGTGGTTAGGGAGGGGGGAACGGGTTAAAGAAACTTGGAGAATATTTTGATTCTTCCCAAGCTCAGAATCCAAATAAAAGGGGCAGTTTTGAAGTCCCACTTCCAATTTATTCAACTCTGGATGCTTTCATTAACTAGGCTTGAAGATCCTTGCTCACAAAATTGCTACACTTTTTTTTTCCCCTTCCAGTTTTTATAATGATTTGTTTGGTTTTAGGCCATTAGCCAGAGAAGGAGTAAATGCCCCATCGATTTAACATACAGAGAATGTCTGCTTTCATTCCTCATTCCCTCAACCTCAAGAAAAATCCTCAAACTGACAGAAAAAAAGAGAAAAGGAGAAATGCCTTTAACAAAACTTTAGGTTCAATGTATTTATTCAGAAATATCACTGATTGCATAATGCTGCTGTTTTGTAAATAGTTTTAATTCACTTTCCCATTCTTCCGGTTGTTCTAAATTTGTGCTCCCTGTCTTCCAAGACCTATCATTTTCGTGAGTCACCCAGTCATGGAGAGTGCAAGTATTTAACTGCCAGGATCCAGCCAAACAGTGCCGGGATCCTCCGCATTTTCACAGACTGCTTTGGCTAGTCTGGTAATCCCCATGTTGTTTCCTTGTGGGAAAAGCTGCAAAGGTATGGGGTAAATAGAGACAGCCAGTGCTATATACTGAGAATCCCCTGTGTGTCCATCACACTGCTTTGCGTCTTATACCTCAATCCCGACCACAACACTATGTGGGAAGTGTTATTAACCCCTTCCTTCAGATGAGGAAACCAAAGCTTAGAGGCCAATGTAATTAGCCTAAGAAAACAAAAACTAAGGCAAGGTCAAGGTTGAACACAGACCTCTAGCTCCTAAATTTTGCTCATCCTATCCCAACACACTGCTTTCTGGAGCATCAGCCAAAGACAGCTTTAGGAATAAATGAATCATAGGCAAGGCCTCCGCCCAGCCATGATTCTCATATTTCTGCAAGACCTAACTAGCTAATGTTGCCCAGAGCATGTCAACTTAGCCCTGGCTTGGTATAATGTTTCTTGACTTATTTACAGTATGGGGTTCCTTCTGGATTCATGAACTGACTCTCTCTGCTCTGTCCTCCTGGCTGGAGTTAGCACACCACAGTGACATTGCTCCTTCTTTCAACACTTGGGCTCACTGGATACCGACTCTTTCCAAATGAAGCAATTAGTTGAAGTCTATTAAAAGAAATTTCTGAACCCAGTGATTGTAAAATCCATTAGCTGCACAAAATTTGGAGAGAGTTTGCTTCCATTACCTAATGGGAGTTCAAGTAGTGGAGGCAAGAAAATAATAATAAGCAAATTATGATAACCAAACCTAACAGGTGACCAGTTTCCTTTAGTTTACTAATTGTAACAACCAGGAGGGACTCAGCAACCTCCACATCCACATCACTAGCAGAGTGTCCTGTGTGAATCTGTACCTAGTGTTTGTGACAGCTTTGGCTGCTACAGGGCAGGAGTGGGGGTGGGATGATTGATATAAAATAATGCAATTTTTAAAAACAAGTTATTTTAAACTAGTATGCATATTCGGCAAGTAACAAGGGAGAGGAGAAAAAAACTAGTTTTAATTTGCTCCTATGACCCAGGCATTTTGCTGGTCATATACATATATACATGTCACCTATCTATTCTCATAACAGCCATACAAGGCAGGTAACATGATCCTTGTTATGAGGACATGGAAGTTCACAATAATCTTTAAAGGTAATTTATTCCAATGTGAGTCCTATCATCTAAAGCTCTGTTGATGCCATACAGTTCTATGTAAAGAAACCAACACAGCAGGCATTAACCCCCAACTGTGTGCCCAAAAGAGACAACTGGAGATGAGATTCTCATTCAGATTTCCAATTCAGGATCATGGAATGAGACTATGTGTTCATCACCTCTCTTTCCTGAGACCTCATTAAGAAGCTATTAGAAAAAGAGAGAGAGAGAGAGAGACCAAGGCAAAAACCCAACTTCATAACAGTAAAATGAATAGGAGAAGGATGAGAGATTTCAGTGAATTTGTAGAAAGCAGGAAGGAGAAGGAAGAATGTCAAGGAAATAGAGGGGAAGAAGACAAAAAGAAACCTTGAGTATGAGCAGGACCCTGCAACACAGGAAGTAGCTGACCTGGGGGAGAAAAACAAGAGAGACTCTGGATTCAGCAAGGTAGGAGTGAAAAGGTAACACTGAACTAGAAGGTCTGCACCTAGAACAGGTGCCCCAGCCATACCTCCCCCTCACCTCGACACACATGTAAATCCAGGTTCTTGCCCATGAGTGAAATAATCAGAGAGCTTTTCTCTAACAGAATAGAATGAACTGCTTGGAGAAAAGCTAGGGTAGTCAGTATGCATTTTAGTGATCCCGAGTAATGCCATCCACCTTCATTACTGGGGCATCTCCACCATTACTGTCGGCCCCATGGTGGTCAGCTTGGAGACGCCCTGCCCGCTCACACAGGCTGCATGTGCACACAGAGCTCCTGGGCAGGCGGCTTATTTCTCAGCCCTCTTGCAGGGGGAGACAACCAAGTAGCACCAGACTTTGGAGAAAGGCTGTAGCAAGAAAGAAAAACACTAAGATAAATAGACACGTTAGCTGTTCCCAAGAGAGAAAAAAGAGCTTAAGGAATGGAAGGGACCTACTAGAACACAACTAGTTTAGTATATTTGGAAGCAAACAAGAACATTTGACACAGATAAACAAGAGTACGATGTTATTTTTTTAAGTCATCATCAAAGGACAGAAAGATATTTTTTTTTGGAAATTAAAAATACAACGCTGAAATGAAATACTCAGTACATGAAGTGTGAGGCCAAAGCTCCTGGGAAACAGAACAAAAGGCAATTGGGAAGAAAATATGAGTGAAAATCAAGAGATGCTACTGATCAGACCTATTTCATTCACAGGAGTTCAAGAAAGAGAGAACAGAGATAACAGGAGGCAGGAAATTACCAAAACAAAAATTTCTCAGAGACAATGGGAGAGTATCTTTAAATATAAAGAGCTTACGTAGTGCCCAGTATAAATAACAAAGATAGACACCCGCAGCACAATATAGTGAAATTTCAGAACGCTGAAGGTTAACAGAATATCCTAAAATTTTCCAGAGAAAGGGATGGGGAAAAACAGTAGCTAAACTCTCACAGATAACTGTATGAAACCTATAGTTAAATGTTCAAAGTCTACAAAAACAGAAGAAACAATATGTTATTTAAAATAGCTGTAGAGAACCCCGAAACAGTAATTTTTAAAAATTTGTTGTCTCTGAAGAGCAGAACTAGTGGACATGAGGCAGGGCCCATGCATGAGATTGTGGCTTTTTACTGTCAGCATGCAAGTATTGCTTTGGAGCTTATATTATATTATATTATATTATATTATATTATATTATATTATATGTCATATAGTCAACATATCAGTCTATAATATTAAATACTATATATAATTAGTATATGTTATATATTATCTGTGTATAAATGTCATACTGGCAGGCTGCATGTTTATTGCCCATTGAGGAAAAACTCACCAAGGAATGTCTTTTATAGAGTCACAGCTAAACAAGGTTTATTCTTGCCTATATGTATTGCAGCACACACATAATTCCTGATGAATTTGATACGGAGCCATAAAGTTATATCCCACAAGTTCTCCTAGTGGCCTGGAAAATAAACAAGCCTCCGACCAACACAACTTTCAAATAGTCAGTGGCTTAGGCCAAGCCAACAGGATATAAAAATAGTTGAGAAGTGGAAACTTCAAGCTGAAAAACATTTGGGATTTTCTGATCTCAACCGAATGTTTTTTTAAAAACTGAATTTCGTCAAACCTTTTGTCAAAATAGGGAGTGAGCCATAGGCATGAAGGAACATTTGACTCTTCCTGCTGCTAACCATGCTGGGAGAAAGAAAATTCTGGAAGTTTGCTGAATTATTTTGAGCCATGACGAATTCCTTTAGGAAAAGAGAAATAGTTTCCTAATTGGTCCCTTTGCAGCACAAAGGATTTGGTCTCACGTGGGATATGGCCACTGAGTAATGGCTTAGAGGACTTGCTTATAGTAGAAAATTTTAAAAAAGTCAGGTCTCTCGGACCTAAAACATTTGGCAAAGACTGAAGTCTACAAGATAATGTGGAAAGAAAAGAAAGTTTAAGCACATGTATGAGAGAGGGGTGAAAAGTCTGGAGTAATGAAGATTAGAGTCCTGCTCAGTATGTAAGAAATGCAGAAATGCTATACAATCACAGTGAGCACTGCATTCATTAGGCTGCATCAGCAGCTGTTTGGGGCTTAAGCTGCCATTGGTGATGTTGTTCTTAGCCTGATACCTTTCAATTGACTATGCGGAAGGCATTCCTCAGAGTTAGGGCACCATGCAGACTGCGTTATCTCACTCACAGCTGATAATTTCCCCAGAGGCAGGTGAGATGTAGGAAGACAAAGCCAAGGCCTCACAAGAAAAACTGCATTAGTGCAGAGATGCAGAGCGCAAGGGGACCAAGGAGGCGAAACTGGCCGGTGATACAGTAATTCAAAGACCTCAGGTAAAAGGTGCAGTGTGTCACGCGCTCACTCAAGGAAGGAAAACAAGAAGCCAAAAATTGTGGTGAAATTGTTTTTCTGAAAGAGGAGCTGCTGTAAATATAGATGTTGTGGGATAGAAGGAACAGGAACAACAAAAAGCCTGGATTCAGAATGAGACATAGATTCTAGCTCCAAGTATCACTCCCAGCCACCGAGGTGATGGGAGCTTCAGAAAATCAAAATGCCTTCATATTCTAAGATAATTAATTCACACCCATGTATCAGGCAGGATCACAGACCCAGTGACACCAATGTCTTTTTGGCCTGAAGTCTTTCCTAGGAGCGGAGGGTAAGTGTGTAATTTAGAGAGGAGAGTGTTAGGGACAGCGACCCAGGCACAACACTAAAGGTGAGGGTGCTGGACAGGTTCTAGGGTAACCCCCATGATTCCTGCTTCCCTTGTATGCTACCCCTGTTGAGTATGGGTAGGACACCCTCCCCGCTTGAAGCTTGTTTCCAGGCAATAGAGTATGGGAAAGGTGATGACATCACCTGTGTTCTAGAAGACTCCATTTTAGCAGACGGGAGCAAGAATCTTTTCTTGCTGGCTTGACGAAATTAATGGCCATGTGGAAGAAGTCCATGTGCTAAAGCATGATGAGTGACCTCAGCAACTGTGGGAAGCTCTAGGACCAGAGGCCAGCCTTGAACCGATAGCCAGCAAAAGGCTGTGACTCCTGGTCATGCAGCCACAAGGAAGTGCATTCTTCCACCAATCTGAATAGACTTCCTCCCCAGTCGAACTCCAGAGAATTCAGCCTGGCCAACACCATGTCTGCTGTCTTATGACCCATGGAAATCACAAGATAATTTTGACCTAAATTTGTGGTCATTTATTGCTCAGCAATAGAAAATAAATATGGTGAGGGAGGAACAGGTGAAAGAGTATGAATAATGACGTCATATGGCTTGTTCTAAACGGGAAGTAGCAAAGCAGCCATGGTGTCACTTGCCCATTTTCAGCACTATTAAATAACATTCAAGATCCCCTGATGTCCACTACCCCATGGTCTACCTAGTACTAGATATTTGCCCCCTCTGATTTGTTCCCACTTTCCTTGAGATAGAATGTATATGCTGTAATTGGCCAAAGGATGTCAAAAGGTATGCTCCTCATTTTTCAGAGTAGGAAGTCTGGCTCTGTGCAAATTTATGAGATGGGAGAATTTGTTCCCTTATTCTTTTATCAAAAGTCTTCTGTTTTCTTGGGGTACCTGGTGGCTCAGTTGGTTAAGAATCTGTCTTCAGCTCAGGTCATGATCTTGGGATCCTAGGATCCAGCCCGATGTTGGGCTCCCTGCTCAGCAGGGAGTCTGCTTCTCCCTGTTCCCCTACCCCTCTCTCCCACTCATGTTCTTGCTTTCTCTCTCTCACTCTCAAAAGAAATAGAATTTTTTTAAAGATTTATTTTATTTATTTATTTATGTATTTATTTGACAGAGAGAGAGATCACAAGTAGGCAGAGAGGCAGAGAGAGAGGAGGAAGCAGGCTCCCTGCTGAGCAGAGAGCCTGATGTGGGACTCGATCCCAGGACCCTGAGATCATGACCTGAGCCGAAGGCAGAGGCTTAACCCACTGAGCCACACAGCCGTCCCAAGAAATAGAATTCTTTTAAAGATTTTATTTATTTATTGGAAAGAGAGAGGCACAAGTAGGCCTCTCTCTCTCACAAGTAGGCAGAGAGGCAGGCTAAGAGAGAGAGGGAAGCAGGCTCCCTGCTGAGCAGAGAGCCCTACACAAGGCTCAATCCCAGGACCCTGAGACCATGAACTTAGCAGAAAGGCAGAGCCTTAACCCACTGAACCACCCAGGTGCCCCAAATAATAGAATCTTAAAAAAAAAAAGTCTTTTGCTCTAGTGCATAGCTCTTCCCCCAATGGCACAAATAGCCTCTTGTTACTACCCCTTACCTGCCCTACACATGCTCCATACCTTTCCAAATTTCCTTCTTTCCATTAAATTTTGCCGTCTTCTATGTCCTGTATATCAGAGCATGCTTAGTATCATTGAATTCATGCTAAGGGCAACCATTTGTATCAGCTTAATTAAACATCTCACTCTGATAACACTTGTGCTTTTTTAATAGATGTAGTCAAGAAACTGGTGAAGATTTAGTGTCCCGCCAAGTCTTCCAGGGTTCCACAAGTCCCAGCACATAGGGGCAGCAGGAAACAGAACTTCCAGAACACTGCATTGCCTTTCCTTCACACCGGGACCTCTTGTTGTTTGAGGCCTATGCTAACTGGTTATTATGTTTATTCCAGAAGCAGTAATAGCAGCATCTGTCTAGTGCTTGGCAGGTGTCAGACTTTCTTTCTCATGGAAAAGGGGAAGGACAGCTTGCCTTATGCTCATCTCACATGTATTACTCACATATTCTGAATGTTTTCAGTATTCTCCATTACTGCATATATTTCTGAGTTGTACAGAAATGTGCCTTCCTTCTGGGAGCAGTGGGAGAGAAGCCAGTGTATGGAACCCAACACAAGTTTGCTGAACTTCCAGGAGCAAAAGGAGTCACCACACCAGGGAAAACCCCCTACTTCCTTCTGCAAGAAAGATTCAGTAATTCTCTTTGTCCCCAATGAGATTCAGAGAAGCTGTCCCCCTAGACCACACTGTCTTGCTCTCCAAGCCCTTGTGCCGTGCACTCCATCTGCCTGAAATGCCTCCTCTCACCTCACTTGAATCCAGAGTTAGATTAGGGATATGTACACCCGGACCCCTGCCCTGACTGCCTCCTGGGGGATTCAGGTGGCTACCCCAGCCTTCATGAGAGTGTCAATCATGACATCTCACACCCTGTCCAGGGATTGTATGAACTGTCTTTCTCTGCTACCAGACAGCGACCTTCTTTAAGATATGAGTAGTGCTTTGTTGTCTCTTGTCTTCAGAGCCTAGCTCCATGTATAGTACTAACCAACAAGTGTATCCATAGATGAGAGTTTGAATTAAAGTCCAAATAGGTAGTCAGGATCGGATCTATTCCAACTGAAGAGAAAGAATGTAAGAATGAGAGCGAGAGCAAGAGCGCACGAGAGAGAAAAAGAAAGAAAGAATGAACCAGCGAGGGGGGGAGGAACGGAGAAAGGGAGGGAGGGAGGAAGGAAGAGAGAAAAAAACGAAGGGAGGAAAGAATGAAAGAAAGAAAGAAGAGAATGAAGAAAAGAGGAAGGGAGGGAGGGAAAGAGAGAGAGGGAGGGAGGGAGGAAGAAAGGAAGAAAAAGAAAGAGAAAGAGAAAAAAGGAAGGAAGAAAGAAGGAAGGAGGGATGGAGGAAGAAAGGCAGGCAGGCAGGCAGTGAATCCACAGGTCAGGAGTTGAGAAGACGGTGATCTACATGAACAATGGCCCACACATATTCTGTCTCCTCCTGTCCCATGTAATTATTGGGCAGCAAAGATACTTTATGAGATTTTCCAAAAGAGTATCTGTGAAAGCTGCTCAGCTGAGGGCAGGGAGCCAGGGTTTTATTAACAGAAAGGTTGTGGGTGGGAGAGTATTATGAAACAGTGACATAGGTAGGTTTTCTTTTCATGGCAGTTTCAGATTTTTTTTAATAGTCAAATTGTTCTGTACACACTTCCTGTTACATGTTCATAAGTTGATTGTTGATGTGAACTAATTCCCCCATATTAGACTTCCTGCAATACGTTATCATTTATAACTATTTATAAAAGTGGTGTTACTTGATTAAGTGGGTCAGGTCACATATTTTCAAGGAATATTAAAGTCATATGAAAATACAAGTAACTAAGACACCCTCTTGGAAAGCATCACAGAGCGACTTTGCTGCCTGATATTTACACAGGACAGATGATACGTGGGCTGATTTCAATGTAGAATACCTAATAACATCACCTCTTCCTATTCCCAGTAAAGACAACTAAGGCAAGTAAACAAGCTAACTTATTTACAAAAAGGAGTTTCTTCTGTCTTCCTAGTTGCTGTGTCCTCATCATGGAACTGGAATGAGTATGTGGGAGAGGGATACCTTGCCAGCTCCGGGGGAGCAGGACTGTGAGGGGAGAAAGCACTTCTGAAGAGGTCTCTCCATTGTGTCTTCCTCCCTTCTCCCCTCCCACCTCCTTACACCCCTCCAAATTATCGGGCCCTCTCTCTTCTCTACTGGCTTATCCTTCCCTTCCACCAATAAGGAGTCCCTTCCTGCTTGGCAAACATTTGTCCTACATGACCTGGAACACAGCTGCTTTAGAGGACAGCTTGCATTAGCCTTTCTATTCAGAACATCTTTATTCCCTCAGACACTAGATCACTTTTCCTAGACCTCCAAACCTCTTAGACTGGTAGTTTAGAGTGTAACTTTGAACCCACTGACCATGATCCCGAGCTTGCAGTTTTTTCTGGTAGATCTTAAAATTTAGCTTTTGTTCTAACCATCTTTCTATGCCATGGCTCCCAGTGGGAATCATGGTTCCCAATGACCTTACAAAATGCTATGAACTACATTTTCTATTTCTTTATTCTCCTTGACGCCTGTCATGTTGGAGTCTAGGCCCCAAAGATATGGTGCCTACATGCTCTCTAAGAAGACTGAGGCAGAGCTTTGGCAATATAAGGGAATATTCCTCTGGTCCACGCTTTCCCTTCCTCTGGCTGTGGGCCAGAGGCCTATTCCTAGCAATCACACTTCCACCTCAGGGCTCTTGCACCAACTGCTTCTTCTGTCTGGAATATACTTCCTTTACATATCTGCACAGGTCACCTTCTCACATCCTTTGGGTTTTTGTCAGCTCCACCTTCTGTGGCAATGCTCTCTACTTGCCTTGCTCACATCTGGAGCTGTGGTTTCCTCCTCTAATCTAATCCTATTGTTTTCTATCTTTTGAGAAGTGCTCACTACTTCCATTGTGATTACAGTTCCCACTGTTTTTGATAAAAACTATGTATGCTTTTTATTAATGTAAAAGTTATCTCTTCCATCATTTCTATTAATTCAGTGTGGGAAAGAAAGTTGGCCATTCTGAGAACTGAGAAAAAAAATGGAAGGAGGTGAGGGATAACTGGACAGACATCTAAAGGAAGAACATTCCAAACTGAAGAAACAGCTGGAGCAAAGGCCCTGAGGTAGAAGTGTATTGGCAAGACAAGACAAGAAATCAGGATGATGGGATCTTACCTGGAGCAGAGTCAACAAGAAAGAAGATAGAGTAGAAAATGAGCTCAGAGCATGAAGGGAGCAGTAAGATGTAAGGAGGATTGCATTATGTGGGGACTTGAGGCCATTGTATGGACTTGGCTTTTAGTCTGAGAGAAGTGGGAAGGCATTGGAGGTTTTCAAACAGAGGAGTAAGATAATCTAACTTAATGTTTTAAGATAATAGTTCTGACTGCCATGTTGAAAGTATACTTAAGGGGGAAGAATCAGGAAGCTAGTGCAAAAATCCAGGTTGGAAATAAATGGTGGCTCAGACCATGGTGGTAGCAACGGCAGTGGTAGGAAGTGGTGGGATTATGGATCTATTTTGATGGCAGAGCCAACAGGATTTCCTGGCTGATGGGATGGGGAATGAGAGAGAAAGATAGGAGTCCAGTATAACCAAACACTGAAAGATAAAGTTGCCATCAAAGATACGGAGGAGTTGTAAGTGGAACAGTTTTGTAGGTGATCTGGTGTTTCTTTTTTTGTTTTTAAGATTTTATTTATTTATTTGACAGAGAGAGAGATCACAAGTAGGCAGAGAGACAGGAGGTGCAGGGGTGGGGGAGAGACAGGCTCCCTGCTGAGCAGAGGGACCGATGTGCAGCTCGGGCCCAGGACCCTAGGATCATGAACTGAGCCGAAGGCAGAGGCTTTACCCACTGAGCCACCTAGGGGTCCCCATTTGGTTCTGATATACTGAGTTGAAGATGTCAACCAGGCAAATGTGGAGTTCAAATGAGAAGTCTGGAATGAAGGCATATGTTTAAAATGCACTTAAAGACCTGAGACTGGGTGGGATCACCAATGTAGTGAGTTTGGTAGGACAGAGGGAAAAGATCAAGAGCTAAGACTGGGGTGCTCCTCTACTCAGAAGTCTAGGGGATGAGTAGGATCTAGACAAGGAGACTGAGAAGGAGCAGTCAGTGAAGGAAGAGAGAAAAAAGAAAAAGTAGATGGTGCATATGCTGCATTTTAATTCAACACATTATGTAGCAATCTGATTGAGAAATTGGAACTGAATTGGAGATCATTCTCTACTTTGAGAAAACAATATGATGTAATGGAAAAAGTATTGGGAAGAAGCACATGATGCAAGTACTTTTAAAATTAGATTCTTCTTCACACCTCACTCCTGCAACTTCAGCATAGTACCAGACAGTAGAACGCTACCTTCGGTCTTTCTAGTTATTGCCAAAAAAAAGTTACTACGTTACTTTTAAAACAAATGAAAATCAATTAGGACTCTTACCAGGGGTGGCGGAATTAGTAACTGCCTGTAAGTTACGAATATCCTAGCACTTGGCACCTCAAATAACTTAAGCAAAGAAGGATCTGTGTAGGAAGAATTCAGAGTGGTTAGGTGCAGGTTCTACCCTTTAATAAGTAAATAAACAAATAAGCAAACAAACAAATAAATAAAGTTTATGTTTTAAAGCAGTTTTAGGTTCACAGCAAATTTGAGCAGCATGTACAGAGTTCCCATACATTTTCCATTCAGGTTCTACATTTTTTCCCCAGACTTTGTGCCACAGGCAAGTTGCTTAATTGATGCTTCCATTTTCCCACCTGTAAACTGAGAGTTGGAAGAATTATATTACAGCATAGAATTTCTTTCAGGAAGGTGTTCTGTAATGTCAAGCTCTTATTAGAGACTGTAAGGCAGTTTCTTTCTACTGATTTCTGGGAAGTCAGTTGCAAATGACTGGGACTTAATGAGTTATCAAGACAGTATGTTATTTAAAAAGCCATGAGATCAGGGCATCCACATTAATAAATATGTGTGATTGCCCCAGGGACAATGTGCCTGCCTACCATTGCCAGCTCATGGAGGTGATGGTACAGGCACTAGGCTGGAGCTTTGGTCTCCCCACCAAGCAGCCAGGTCTTCTGACTTGTGACACTACTGTCAAAGCTCCCAAGACTGTCTCCTGGTTTCTTGACCTCAGGGCAGGTGGGCTAAGCTGCAGCACTTCCACCAGCTCCTTCTAGGGCCCATGATCTCACAAGGGATGGTGAGGTAATGGCTAGATCAGCACACCAGGCTTCCTCACATGATCCCAGGCAGTGGAGCTACTCCATGCATGGAGGGCAGCCAGCCCACTCTGTCAGAAAACACTTCAGTCTTCTGACTGATGACTGTTGAGCAGGATGAATTCAATTCCTTGCCTCACACTTTCCACAGCTTCTCCAGCCAAGCTCTTGAGGCTTTGAGAGTAGAAGGAGGTCAACTGAGTTAATTACCTTTAAGAACTATCCCCACACTGTCTACTCAGGGAATTTTAAACCTCAAGGCCACAAGCTCTCTAAGTCCCAGTGTGACGCCAGTCAGATTCCTGGAAGGTGGCTACTGCAAGAGAAAGCAAGACAAACAGAACCAAAAGCTCTGGACCTGACTGGAAATCCGGGGCTCCAATCAAAAGGTGTCTGAAGCTGAGGAATCCTTGAAAGCAAAATCTTGTTGGTAACATATGGTTCCAAAAACAATTCAGTAGTGTGCTTATCCTCATTATGACAACAACACCAGGGTTTTCTAATACTTGGTTCACAAAGGTGAAAAAGGATGTAGCTTCTGTTCTCAAGACAATTACTGTGGTTGTCAAGGAAGATCAGGGGCTGAATGTCTAACTTTGCCATTTAATTGATTTGATATTCTGTGCAAGTTATTTAAGTACTCTGAACCCTAGTTTATTTATGTGAAAACCATAGAACCATATTATGTGACCTGTAGAGTTGTGATAAGACAGGTAAGGTTCTGTCTCAAGCATGTTCTCCTAAGAAGAAAATAAGTAGAAGGTATATTCCTATAGCACTTAGCATCCTGCCTGGCACATAGGAAATGCTCAAGAATGGTAGCTAGTTAACTGAAAGCACTTGACACTGTCCAGAGCACATGGTCAGCACACTCTGACTGCAGACATACCAGTTTCTACTGAAGTGTAAAGAATTATTTCAATCCTTTGTAAGGCCATTAATCTCACCTCAAAACCCAGATCATAATATTGATCACTTGCTTCCCAAAGGTAACATACTTTCAACCTAGTCACTGAAAATAAGACCTATTGTTGTTTCTGTGGAGAACATGAATAGCTAATGCTGCCTAGGTATATACCTTAGCCATGAGTCCCTCTGCCTTACACAGCTTACCATCTTGGTGTCTTGTCCTTCAACAAGATCTTTCCTTCAATTGTCTGAAAATTCTCTCCTGAAATATGGTGCAATGCCAAGGCCACCATCTCTAGTGAAGTCAACCAAAGATACAGGAATTGTCAGTTGAAGAAATTCAGTTAACCTGGCATCGGACATTATGCAGTCTGATATGAAACTATTAGAAGTATCTGACAGGCTCCCCCCTGGGGGCTGCAATCACAACCCCAAGCTCTCATAGACCCATGCTCACTTGGTTGCTGCATATAACTTCCAGGACGTATCTAATCTTCCCACAGCAGGGGGCTTAGAATTGGAGGAGAGGGAGTATGGTCCCTGTCCTGCCATCATCAATCTCATTTCTGTTCCTACTGTGTAGATTTGTTTGTGCAAAAGTCTAAAATAAGGAACATACTATAGTCTCCTATTATTATTTATGCTAGGTTTGACCTCTTCACCCCAACATTAGATTCAATAGCTAAACTCCTACTTCTACCCTCTTGTTTGGGTTGGATATCAAGGCACCTAACTCCCATTCACCTACTTCAACTCCAGGCTTTCCCTACTTCTCCACTATGGGTTGATACCTCATGATGGGTCCCACCGTCACTGCCTCTTTTTGTATACTGGACTACCCACTATGGTTCACCAACCTCCTTTTCTCTGGGAAGCTCCCTATTTTTGCAACCACTTAAAATACCATCACTAACCTCTTTGATTGGTTTGATACTTATTTGAAGTAGTAACTATTTTATATGTTTTTATCATTCTAGTGAGATTGAAGGAAAGGACCACATCAATTTTTTTTCTTCTATGCCTTATGTAGCTTGGTGCAGGACTAAGCAAACATGGATTGTCCCTTCACTTTATTGCAAAATGTTCTTTAACATTGGTTCTTAACATGATTCATCATAAGATGAAACAGTGATCTGTTTCTGGGCACAGAAACAGTGATGGCACATTTGTGTTATATTCATCTCTGCACATGTTTGACCCCTGACAGAAACCACTAAGTAACCAGATGAAGGTAATAAAGAGGGAGTATGGATGTTTGTTGAGCAGAATATTATAACTAAAGCCAGAAACAAGGAATTGCCTATAGCAGGTATTCAACTAATGGCTGTTAAATTTAATATTCCTGACCTGGGAAAAAAAAAGTCCCTTTTCCCTCTATTCATTTAATACCACTCAGTTCAAAAACTGTTCTTACACACTCTGTGGTTAAGCAGAATGGCATCTACTGAAATTCTTGGGAACTCCCATTCCCTACTTGAAGCTGACTATTATATGCTCACTGATGCTTATTATACTTTATTAGTTAACTTTCTAGAACACTTTTATCCAGGCATCTGGAGAAGGGATAGAGGTTAGAAGTCACAGTGGAAGATTATCTTACTCTCTGCTCTATTCCCTAACGTTAAGTCCCAGATGTGTTCTGGGGGCTTCAAAGCCCACTGAAGCTTGATTTCTGACTCAAAAAGCTGGGCAATGCTCAGGTCTCACCTACCTATCCATTCTCTTCTTTTGCTTTTCACAAAGAAGCCTGAAGTCTATATTTATTCCTCCATGCAGGTGGTCAGTGAGATGGAAGTAAAAATTAGTGGGAGGGATTCCGTGGAAAATGCCATGGAAGAGGAGAACAGGCAGTGGGAAGAATGTTACACTTTGCTATTCCTTCCTCCCTTTTACTCTGAGATGGAAGCTTCAGTGACCATCTTGAAATACGGCACATTTGAAAAGGGAAGGTGCGCTCCAAGGGTAGTGGAGCAGAATGATAGAAGCATGGCTCTGGATGGCCGTGGGGCTCCCATCCCTCCTCAGATGGCTGCCTTATATTTCCTCAACATGAGAAATAAGACTTGGTTTTCTTTAAGTCATTTATTTGAATTTCCACTGTAAGCAGCCAAATCTACTCCTGATTCAGAGCATTTCTACCTTCATCCAATCTAACCCAATTGGTTATCTCCACTCAAGGGTCTACATCAGATATAAAGTATCCCTGAAGAGATTTAAAAACCCAACTTCTCTGTGGGTCTGGATGAAAGCTGGAGATACGAAACTCAGTGAATCTCTCTCAGTCCTCTAATATGTGCTCAGAATGGCGCCGTCACTGTATGAACTTCGAGGGCAGTCTACCTCACATAGGTAAGCTATACTGAGAAGGATCTATCAAGCTCCATGGGTCTAAATTAAAGGTAAGGAAAGTTCTAGCTGCATCTTCTTGCCAGTTATAGTCTTATATCATTCATCAGGTGAAAATGATTGTAGAACACATAACATATCCAAAAAGGCAGTGAGGCTTCGTCTGGAGCTGGGGAAACTAAAGGCTAAATTTTTGCAAGTCAATAAAAGTCTCAGGATGTCCTGGGCAGATTAAAAAAGCCCTTAGACCAGGGTTCTCCAGCTACATGTAGGCCTTTACTTTAGCTTGTTAAGAGCTGGTAAGAAGCAATTTCTTTAAATTTAACTTGTGGTCAGACATAAAATAAAAATAATATAAATAAAACTTCCAGTAAGTGTAATGCATCAGAGGTGCTGGATAAACACTAGCTGAATGAACACATATGAACTAATAAATTAATAAATGCACTCTAATTCCTGGTAACATGAAACTATGTTCTATCAAGCTTCTGTGCCTTTTCATGCATGTACAATTGCTTCTAGTTAGAGAGCCCACCTCTTTTCTTTACTTGATTAAATTCCACACATTCTTCAAAATCCAACTCAAATATTAAAAATAATATCTATGACCATCTCCTCATCATCAATGAATTGGCCACTTCTGTCCCTATGCTCATTGCATTAAGCTACAGATATATCTAATGGTGTCTTCAATGTTGCATTTATACTATGTGATAATTTTCTTATGCATGCGTTTGTCACTTAATATCAGAGGAAAAGACAGAAAAGTATCAGACACATCCTAAACATTTGCTGTGCCCCCCGGCATTGAGTGAGGGTGCTTCCTACTGGCTCACCGGCTCCCCATAGCCAACCTGGACAGCAAGTAACAGTCAGTATTCCTGGATGACAGAGAAGGGGTGCTTGAGCTCTCTGTTGCAAGGGCTTTATTTCTTGGAGCTTTTATGGGTTAAGCTACAAATATAAACCTCAGTTGCTCACCATATAGAAAAAGGCCTCAGCAACCTCTTTCAGAAAAGCCCCTTTTTCTGATCCACCACATTACCTCCTAAGTCATCATAAACAAGAAAAATGATTTTTCAGGGCCTTCAGAGAAACCAAATGGGACTGGATCACAAGGCAACAGCAGCAGCCAGCAGAGACTTCCTACCAGCAATTTCATCTCTGGTATCTATAAGTTTCTAGTAGATCCCATGCTCAAGGTCTTGATAAATTTAAGACCGGCGCTTGAAGCCTTGGTAATAACCCCACTTATTTATTTCCTTGTCTCTCATCTCCCCATGGTAAGAATGTCAGTTGTGTGAGTACAAGGACTAGGTATGGTTCACCTCCTTATCCTCAGCAAATAAAGTAGTAATACCTCCTTACTATTTAAAAATCACTTTGGTTGAATATTTTTTCTCTTAATTAAAAAGAAAACCAGAGGGATGCCTGGGTGGCTCAATGGGTTAAAGCCTCTGTCTTCGGCTCAGGCCGTGATATCCCCCCCCCCCCCCCCCCCCCCCCCCCCCCGCATTGGGCTTTCTGCTCAGCAGGGAGCCTGCTTCCCTTCCTTTCTCTGTCTGCCTCTCTGCCTACTTGTGACCTATCTGTCAAATAAATAAATAAAATCTTAAAAAAAAAGAAAACAGAGGATGACTATATCAGTCATTCATGGATCAATAAAAATTACATAAGAAAGTAAGTTTACACCTAGCAGAGACTACCAGTAGGGACATAGATATGTTGATGGGGTGGAGGAGGGAAGAAACTTTGGAACAAAAATCAACTCAAGAGGAAAGGTACGGTTTTGAGATGAAAAGGACATCATCAGTCTCTTAGATGACAAAGGAGAGGATGACTCAGGATATAGGATAGGCTGCCCAAAGACCAATCTTCTCTCTTTCGATATTTTGTTTTAGATCCTGGCTGGGGCTTCATGAATGCTAACAAAATCACCTCACATGCTGCCTTAAAAAATGTGGCCTCTCCTTTATTGTTCCCAGTTGTGTGCCTGCTATTTTTGAAGTTATTTTCAGCTGGAGGAAAGCTCTATAAGTAGGACTAAAGAAATGAGACTGTATCGTGCAAGGGATCCTAATCGTAGTAGTTAGTGTTGGGCTGGCAGGAAGGGCTACCAAAGATGGCAAAAATTCCCGCCACAAGACCTGAACTCGGACAGGAGAACAAAGGACCAAGATGGCGAAAGTTCCCGCCACACCACCTGAGCTCGGACAGGAGAACAAAGGACCAAGATGGCGAAAATTCCCGCCACACCACCTGAGCTCGGACAGGAGAACAAAGGCCCAAGCAGGAACCTGAGACCCCCGCCCTGGGCTCCTGTGGACCAATGGGATCCCGATGAGCAGGAGGGATATCCAAATAAGGGAAACTTGCCAAAAGACCCCTGAGCTTTCCCCAAGACCCCTTAAAAGCCCCCTCCTCCCTGCCTTGGGCGCGACTTCCCCCACTCTGCTTTCCAGAGTTGCGGAACCTCGCCCGAGGGTGCCCACCTCCTCCCGGTGCAACTTTCTCGGCTCCCCTTCACCTGGGCCCTGAAACTTCACCGGAGAGAACCTTTAATAAACCTTGCCTTACACCCACTTTGCCTGGTGTTGTGTTTATCTCGCCGGAAAAACCTTACAGTTAGTATGGTGCCTACAAAGTTGAATGGGACATCAGCACCAAGAGGCCATAAACTCAAGATTAAATTGCATGTGGGCAAAGAAAGTCCTTTCTTCTTTATTCATTCATCAAGCGTTTTTAAAACACCTACCATTCCAAGCAATGTGCTTAGCATTAGGCACAAATAAAGTCCAGCCCCAGCCTTTAAGGAGCTCACAGTCTGGAGGAGGATGTTGGAAAGAGAAGAGATAAAATGAATAATTGCAACGGCCTCTCCAACACCTTGCTCTTGGGCAGATTCATTCATAACCTCTACACATTTCAAAGCAAAGCAGGCCTTTAAAAGGGCACCAAGGAAGGTAAGTTAAGATGTTTATGCTTACTGGTTGTGTGATCTTCCAGCTCTGACTTGCAGTTGTGTGATCTGTGGGCACGTCACCACTTTTTGCAACCTATTTTCTTATCTGTAGTAATATGTAGGTTCTTTGTGCAGTATAAATTAAATAAGGTATATAAAGACATGAGTATAGGGACTGACCTATGGAAGGATCCTAGAATTGTTTATCACAGCAGTCCCACGTTCCTCAGCTCTGATGAGCTGCCCATATCAGGAAACCTGCTGACGGCCTTTGAGAGAGTGGGAATCATCTTCATCTGCATCTAGCAAGCAGTTTGCAGGCAGGGGGTTGAGGGAACAGTGTGTTGGGTAGTGGAGGGATCTGAGAAATGCAGTACAGCTGGGGACACGGAGACTCACAGGAACCAGGAGTGCTTATCGACAAGCAGCCTCAGAAGGCAACTAATCTGGAGACCAGGGGCTGAGATTCAATAACGGTTAACAAATGCTAGGGTCTGGCAATATAAAGGTGAAGAGGACCCTGTTTCAGTTTACCAGCCCATGGTCCACTGAGGGAGATGAACACACAAACAGATTTGTTTACACAGTGTGGTAAGCATAGGATGGGATAGTATACAAGGGGTTATGAAAAAGTTTATTCAACCCATTTTTTTAATGCTTGTGAAATGGAATAAGGATAATACCACTTACTCTGGAGGGTTGTTATAAGAACTGAATAAGGGCATAAAGGCATAGAAATATATGTATATATGGAGAACTATATGTAAATGTGTTTTATAGATATAATGCACTAAAAAATGTAAGCAATTTATAAATTATGTGGTGCTAGAGAAATATTAATTTATTTTATAATTAATCATTCATCTCTAGTGTAGGTTCTCTGAGGAAAATGATGGCTCTTACATTTGTCTTTATCCTTAGACAATGTTGAGAACAGTGCTAAACACACACTGGTAAGTATTTGTTAAAATAAACGTGATCAAAGTCCAGACTATCTAGCTGTTAAAAGTCCTCCTCCTTTCTATCAATCCCATTTTGCACAGCTCTTTCCCCTCAAGAGCTACTCTTGGGGAAAAAAAAGAAAGTCTGGGAAACCTGATTTTCCATATGCATGGATGGGTGCATTTCCCACTGGCTTCCACAAGAGCAACCAGTTCACCAAAGACAGAATTTGGCCTGAGGTAATTCCAGTGGACCAAGTTCTCTGCTCCAAAGATCAGTTGTGACCAGAGGATTACCTTGGTATTAATGACTGACTGTGAGAAGCTGACAACAGGACCGAGGCTAAGAAATACAGAACACTGAACTTCTCACTCATTTTGTAGGTTGAAAAGAACAACCATCCAAAATTGTAGTATTTTTCCTCTTTTTTTTTTTTTTTAAGATTTTACTTATTTATTTGAGAGAGTGAGACAGAAAGCATGAGTAGATAGAGTGGCAAAGAGGAAAGGAAAAGCAGACTCCCCACTGAGCAGGAAACCCGGTATGGGACTCATCCCAGGATGCTGGGATCAAGACCTAAGCTGAAGGCAGATGCTTAACTGACTGAGCTACCCAGGTGCCCTGTATTTCTTCCCCTTGAATTGGCTATATGAGGAATCAGAAAACATACATAAGGAAAAATCCATATGCCTGGCTCAGCTTTTTGGAGATATGTTAGAAGATTTTTTTTTCCCCCACAAAAATAAGCTCTGATCTTTTGTCTTTGCATTTAGACATAAATGTCTTCCAAATCAGTTTATTTTGACCGCAAGACTAACAGGTTTATGAAGAAAAAAATTACTTTCACTTAGAATTATAATTTAATTATATTACAATCAAGTTCTGATTATCTGATCCCATATAATTTTTATTTTTTGTTGTTTTTATTTATTTTTTTTTACTTTGTAAATTTTATTTTATTTTTTCAGTGTTCCAAGATTCATTGTATATGTATCACACCCAGTGCTCCATGCAATATGTGCCCTCCTTAATACCCACCACCAGGCTCCCACATTTTTAAAGTTTTGGACTATGAGATTATTTTGATTTGTGGCTCTATGGCTCTTTCTTTAATTGTTCAAGTCAAAGCTTGACCCGTTCAACTCCCCTCAAGGAATGGGAGATTTTCTGTAAAGATTTTCTACATGGACCCACAGAAGAGAAGACAACTTAGTCTCAAGAACTATAGGTATAGTTTATTCACTTGGGTCTCATGGGAGCAAGAGAAGCCATCAGTAGCTTAGAAACATTTAGAGACTGATTGTTCTTTCTGGCTCTCTTCAATGGTATCTCTTTTCTTTCCTACTTACTTATCAAGGAAACATCTGTAATTCATGGCATTACAACCAGTATCAAATATCCCTTCCAACTGCCTTGTTGTTTTGAGAGAATCTGATCGTCAGGACATATCTTTTATTCCATAGGACACGAGGTAGCTTAGAGATGGTGACCTTTGAGCCAGATACTCATCCCTGAAAACAGAGATTTAGTGGTCAAAATTTGGCAAGCAAACTGACTTACATGATCAAAATATGGCTCTCCAGTCTGCCTTTACAGGAAAGGCTTTGTATGGGCACCGCAGAAGATTCTCAGTTGGGTTGAGTTTCACATGTTCAAAGTGATAATGAGCTCATTTACTTATCTTTTATTGATTTCTTTCCTTTCTGTTTTATTTTCCTTACTTCTTCACTTATGCTCCCTGGGATCACCTTCCAAATGTGCAAGCAAGTCAGGATCTGCTTTTGGAGGAGACTAAGATCAAAGAAATGTAAATATGAGACAAACCACTTGTCATATACTAGCTGATCTTTAGAGTCATCTTAAGAGCTTCAAAAAAATATAGAATCCTGTCTTTCACAGCATGAATCTCACCCTTTGGATGCTAAGTCCAGAGATCTCCATTTGTAAAAGCATTCAAGGAAATTCTAATAGCAAGCTAGCTTAGGAACTTCAATGATACACAATCGTAAACTTCCAAAGTTGTTTGTTATATGACTTTTATTGCTCTTTCTCAGTAAAGTAGCCATCATGTACAGATGCCACGGGCTAGAAACTCCTTTTTTTTTTCTTTTAAGATTTTTATTTATTTATCTGAGAGAGAGAGAGCATGAGTAGGGGAGGAGAAGCAGAGGGACAAGCAGACTCCCCACTGAGCAGGGAGTCTGATGCAGGGCTCAATCCCAGAATCCTGAGACCTCAACCTAAACTGAAGGCAGATGCTCGACCGACTGGGCCACCCAGGTGCCTCTAGGAACTCCTTATTGATTAAAAAGAAAGAAAGAAAGAAAGATTTTAGTTGCTGTTGTTTAGTTGTTTAGTTGTTTAGTTGTTGTTGATGGGGTAGTTGGTTGATAAACCTGAATGCTTTCCTTCCTTTCTCAGGAAATTAAAATAATGTTATTTAAGAAGCAATTTACAAGAAAACCTTAGATATTTCTCTTACTCACTCAAGGTTCCTCTGAAATCAAGTTTCAAGATCCAGCTCAAATGTCCTCTTCTAACCATTTCTAACCTTATGCACCAAAATGAAATTCTCCCTTCTTAATTCTCCCAGGACATTCATTATAGCACTTACTCTGAAATTTTTTAAGCTGTTTGTTATAGTCAGTAAGACTAATCTGCTTAATTATGAACTCTTTGAGGGCATTGTTCTTGCTATTTTTAAATTTATCTTCGAAACTCCAGTTCTTGGCAGACAGCAGATGTCCAGCAAATATTAAACATGTGATCTTTTAAAAATATAAATCCAGATGAACTAATCCCCTGATAAACACTTCATGTGGATTCCTACTGCATTTGGGATAAAATATAAACTCCTTAACATGACTTAAAAGTTCTACATGAGAAAGCTCTCACTTCCAGTTAGGATATAGAAGATTAGAGCATCACTTCCACACTTATAACAAGAAAAAACTGGATAATCTGTAGAATAATAGCTTCTCTTGAACCCCTCAGACTGCTGAAGTCACAAGGTAACCCACTATCCTGAAATCTGAGAAGGTAAGTACATCCAAGGAGAGATGTGATGTAAGCTCTTGCTAACCTGGAACAGATGCTGAATACCACATAAACTAGGAAGAAAAAGCTGCTAAATCGAAATTTTTTAACAAATTACAAAAGGCCAAGCAAGGGTTAGTGCTAGATTATAGAACCCCTAGTAGCTACAGATGCAACAGGAATTTACACACAGTTGCAGTTTTTTTTTTTTTTTTTTTTCACCCACTGACTGTTCATGCAAGAGATGGGGGTCAAGGCCAGAGACTGAAGACCTCCCTTGTGGTGAAGGTTGGGGAAGGGGGACAATAGCTACTGTGATAAAAACACAAAGCCACTCCCAGACTCCTTCCCTATCTTCTCTATGGAATAAAAGTCTTCCATGAACAGACATTTCTGCAAAGAAGACATCCAAATGGCCAACAGACACATGAAAAAGTGTTCAATATCACTCAGCATCAGAGCAATATAAATCAAAACCACAGTGAGATACCACCTCACACCAGTCAGAATGGCTAAAATTAATGAGTCAGTAAATGACAGGAGTCAGCAAGGATGCAGAGAAAGGGGAACCCTCCTACCTTGTTGGTAGGAATGCAAGCTGGTGCAGCCACTCTGGAAAACAGTATGGAGGTTCCTCATAAAGTTGAAAATAGAGCTACCCTACAACCCAGAAATTGCACTACTGGGTATTTACCCTAAAGATACAAATGTAGTGATCTGAAAGGGCACATGCACCCGAATGTTTATAGCAGCAGTTTATAGCAGCATCCACAATAGCCAAACTATGGAAGGAGCCCAGATGTCCATCAACAGATAAATGGATAAAGAAGATGTGAATATGGGGTGCCTGGGTGGCTCAGTGGGTTAAAGCCTCTGCCTTCAGCTTGGATCCCAGGGGCCTGGGATTAAGCCCAGCATCAGGCTCCCTGAGGAACAGAGAGCCTGCTTCCTCCTCTCTCTCTGCCTGGTTCTCTGCCTACTTGTGATCTCTGTCAAGTAAATAAATAAAATCTTTTTAAAAAGAAGAAGAAGAAGAAGAAGAAGTGTGTGTGTGTGTGTGTGTGTGTGTACACACACACATATACATATATACACATACATATACATATATGTGTGTATAATGGAATACTATGCAGACTTCAAAAATGAAACCTTACCATTTGAAACAATGTGGATGGAACTAGAGGATATTGTGCTAAGTGAAATAAGTCAATCAGAATTATCATATGATATCATTGATATGAGGAATTTGAGAAACAAGACAGAGGATCATAGAGGAAGGGAGGGGAAAATAAAACAACATGAATCCAGAGAGGGAGACAAACCATAAGAGACTCTTAATCTCAAGAAACAAACTAAGGTTTGCTGGAGGGGAGGAGGGCGGGAAGGATGGAGTGTGATGGACACTCAGGAGGGTATGAGCTATGGTGAGTGCTGTGAATTGTGTTAAGATTGATGAATCACAGACATGTACCCTTGAAACAAATAATACATTATATGTTAATAAAAATGTATTTTAAAAAGTCTTCGACTACAGCAGATGCACCCTGGTGGCTCTTTTTAATCAGAGCTTCAACTTGGCCACCACACTGTGGGTTAACTGACATTCCTTTACCTCCCTTACTGATACTTCCCCCATGCGGTGCATCTGCTCTTAGTTTTACCTGTAACTGGGTCAATATGTCAAGCCACCTCTAACTTGCAGACCGAGTCCTCTTCAATCCATAAAGAAGAGAGTGAGAAGGTACACATTAGCCTCAGATGCCTGTTCCGTTCTCCACTCCTCCTTTACCAGATAGCCATGCATGTTGAAAATTACTGAACAAGCCTTAATAAAACCCATCCTTTGATCCCCTTAGCATCCAAGTGTTGGTGAGTATTGGGAGCAGTGTTTCACATACAGTATGAGGCTGTGCTCTATGAAGAAGACATTAAATGAAAAAGAAACTTCTCAGCTATGGCCCTATGCTTCTCTGTTCTAAGACTGCTCCCTGAGAGCAGCTGACAAAAGAAAGGGAGGTCAGTTATCTTGCTAGGTGGAGAAAAGTCACTAGAAATCCAGATGGAGGCAGCCCAGCAGTAGATGGCTCAGCAGAAGTTGGCAACTGCATGGACCAAGGTACATCAGGACACAGATCACAGGGCTCCAGGGGAAATCAACAACAGTGAAGTAGCACAAGAGAACACTGGAAAAGAGGGGAGCTGAGGGCTTCCTAAGGTAGAAGATCTCAAGTGTTGCCAGCAGTGGCTTAGTTCCAAAGTGAGGCAGTCCACTCCTCCCATCCTGAAATGCTCTTGGAGAAAGAGTGGACTTTAACATGCTTGTAAACTGGTGGAAACCTGGGAAATTACAGGCTATAACTTTAAGCCCTGCTAAAACCACTCAGAAGTATTTGAGGTTGGGCATCTCTGAAAAGAACTGGACTACCTATGCACACAGGTGGGAGGGGGTGGCCCAGAACTATTGAAATTTAGGAAACATTATTGTAAATGTTAATACTTTTTCTCACCCACCAGCTGGTGAAGCTGGATGGATGTCAGTTACACTCGCTGATTGACTGAGCTGTGATCCCATCACCGTGGCCACTATACCATTCCATCTGGCACTTAGACTCCATGATTGGGATTGTTTGGGAAGATAGCCAAAATGATCATATCCGGCTCACTGCAGTCTGCTTCAGCAGCTGCATGTAAACCCGATCCATGGCCCAAAATACATTAATCCAGACAAAATAAATTTTATTTTGGGTTTGATTTGGAAGAGATAATATCAAAGATGGGAACATTTTACATGAATGAGTGAACATAATCAGTGTGCTAAATTATAAAGTTCAACTTATGCTATTTAATAGAAGACTAGAGTTATAGAAATTCCATACGGGATCATATCTCATGATTACTATACAAAAATATAAAACCAAATTACAGTTCATGCTGATAAATGTTGGGTTAGTTAAAGACACTCCAAGGTCATAAAATTTTGCAATGTGTGAAATTTGCCAAGGCTATGATGAGACTGTGGACTTTTTTTTTGTTGTTGTTGTTTCTTAAAAAAAATAACTTTTATAGACCATTTCACCAAACCAGCAATTAATAAGAAAGAACACATTCTTAAACTCTGCTCTGAGGTAATTTATATGCCAGTGTTCATTGTTCATAACCCAGGCTTTTCTTAGTGAATCATAACATTGTCTTAATTATCACTACCATTCCCGGGTAATTGGTTTCCTTTCCTCTTATCCAGGAATAGGTTTTAAACCAAACCTTTGAACTCTTTTGCAAAGCACGTATCCTAGATGTCACATGGGTTGTCATTGTAAGAGTAAATTAACTTAAGTTCTCCCTCAGTTTTCTTAGGTAATAAGATGTTCTTAAGTTCCCAGATGCCAGGTGCAACAATAAAAAAAAAAAAAAAAAAAAAAGACTTCTTCTACTACGATTATCCCAACCTCTTTAAATGCTCAGTACAACTTTTTGCACTGGATCTTGAAAAGAAGTAAAATAAGGTCTAACATTTCTGGAGTGCTCAGAAACTGAGTCCCTTATGAATATGATCTGCCCTGGAATTCTTTCCTTATACAAATTGGCAGCAACCAGTTGCCACAAGCTGCATTAAATTTATGGTGGTGGAAGTCAAGACAGGCATGGAGCGATCCTTCAGGCATTGTCTTAAAGAAAGATGCTGGCTGTAACTATTCACACAACTACTGTGACTGAGGTCATTTATTTTGAAATACAGACTTTTCTTTAAGAGTTTTTGGGGTAACCATGGTAGCAGATAACCAGCCTGCCTCAGTTGTGCACTGTTCAACCAATTGTTTTGACATCAAATAAAACCAGTCAGAAAGAGAAATGAATAAATATTTATTATTTGCCCTTCCTCAGAGCTGTGAGATAGTGGGGAGAAGGTTGGGAAAATGGCAGACTAAGAGAACCCTACAATCACCTCATCCCATGGATAAAACTACATAACACTCATGTCAGTGTAAATAATCCAGAAAATGACCCAAAGACTGGCAGAACAAACTCCACAACTGAAAGTAGAGAAGAGGCACATCAAAGAAGCTAGGAAAGGCAGAGACGTGGTGGGGAGCTAAACAAGCTATGGCTGTCTGAAGTGGGAGGGCACAATCTCCAAGGAGAGGGGAGAGAAATAGACTATCATCCCAGGGAGCCTACACAGGGAAGATGAATCCCCATAACATTGGCTTAGAAAATAAAGAGGAGACAAATTTCATGAGATCGTACAATGAGTGGACTTAAAGCCTGGAATTTTAAAAATCAGTGGGCTTGATTCTGGGTAGGGCAAGAGGAAGCTGAGTTCTCCTCTTAAAGGGATAACACAACACACAGCCCACAGAGATACAGCATAGAAGCAGCAGTTTGAAAAACATCTAGGACATATGAGAGGGAGAGTAGTTTACTCATTTCAGAGAGATGTAGGGATCACTGAGGTACTACCCCAGGAACAAGGTGCTGGCAGGCACCATCTCCCTCCCTGGCCTCCCAGCAGAAAAATATGACCATCTTTGGGAGCAAGCATAACACTGACATTCACTACCTGACTTTCTTACACCAAGTTCCACTTCCCCCTGTGCTTCCATGGACCTACCCTTCCCAGTTCAACTTGCCTCAGTCTAGCACTGCTGATCCCTTCTCCCAGAAGACCAGCACAAACCTTGCCAACACTGCCTTTCCCCACCTGCACATCTCTTCCACTTGGGGTGGAGGTGGCAGAGGTGGGCTTTGTAAAAGTCTGAGGCACACCTTGGTAAAACTGTGCACCCTTCTCATTTTGCTCACTTTGCAGATCAGCCCAGGGCAGACCAGACCCTCTGCAGAGCAGGTCTCATTTTGCAAGCCAAACAGCACATAACTTGTTAAAACTGCATGCTCCACCCAGCCCCCACAGCAGGTAAAGAGAACCTCTGCAAATGGATGAACTGAGGGGCAAAGTGGACAAGCACAACAGCAGGCTGCATGCAACACAGGAGACACTCACTGAAATGCCAGTTTCTGGTGAACAAGGGACACTGCACTGCAGGGCATGCAACCTCATCTTCATAAGGCCACCAGATAAACAGCAAGAGACATACCTGACTTTTCTAACACAGAGAAAGAGACATAGAGAGTTAAACAAGATGAGTAGACAGCAGAATATGTCCCAAGTGGGAAAAAAAAAAAAGACAACCACAGCAAGAGACCTAAACAAAACAGGCAAGTAATAATGCCTGATGGGGAATTGAAAGTCATGAACATAAAGATACTCATGGGACTTGAAAAAAGAGTAGAGGATATCAGTGAGACATTTCACAAAGAGATAAAAAAGAACCAATCAAAGATGAAGAACACAAAAGTAAGTTAAAAATACACTACATGGAATAAATTATAGGTTAGAGGAAGCAGAGGAGCAAATTAGCAACCTGGAAGACAGAGAAATGGAAAGTAATCAAGCTGAGCAGGTGAGAGAGAAAAAAGTATATAAAATGAGGCTAGACTTGGGGAACTCAACGACTCCATCAAGTGTAATAACATTCACATTATAGGGATCCCAGAAGAAGAAAAAGTGAAAAGGGGGAAGAAAATTTACTTGAAGAAAAATATTGAAAAATTTCCTTAATCAGAGGAAGGAAGCACATATCCAGATCCAGGAGGCACAGAGATCCTCCAACAAAATCAACCCAAGGAGGGCCATACCAGGACACATAGTAATTAATAAGAGAAGAGAGAAGAACCACAAGGTCCTCTCAATTGATACAGAAAAAGCATTTGACAAGATACAGCATCTATTACTGATTAAAACGCTTCGAAGTATAGGGATAGAGGGAACATTCCTCAACTTCATAAAATCTATCTATGAAAAACCCACAGCAAATATCATTGTCAATGGGGAAAAGCTGACAGCCTTCCCTTTGAGATCAGGAACACAAGGGTGTCCACTCTCAACCACTGTTGTTCAACATAGTACTAGAAGTCCTAGCAACAGCAATCAAAAAACACAAAGAAATAAAAGGTATTCAAACTGGCAAAGAAGAAGTCAAACTCTCTCTTTTCACAGATGACATGATACTTTATATGGAAAACCCAAAAGACTCCACCCCCAAACTACTAGAACTCATACAGCAATTCAGTAATGTGGCAGGATACAAAATCAATGTACATAAATCAGTTGCTTTCTTATACACTAATAATGAAAATATAAAAAGGGAAACTAGAGAATTGATTCCATTTAGTATAGCACCAAAAACCATAAGATACCTGGGAATAAACCTAACCAAAGAAGTAAAGGATCTGTACTCAAGGAACTACAGAACACTCATGAAGGAAATTGAAGAAGACACAAAAAGATGGAAAAGCAGTCCATGCTCATGGATTGGAAGAATAAACATGATTAAAGTGTCTATACGGCCTAGAGCAATCTGTACTTTCAAAGCCATCCTGATCAAAATTCTACCAGCATTTTTCAAAGAGCTGGAACAAACAATCCTAAAATTTGTATGGAACCAGAAGAGACCCTGAATTGCTAAGGAAATGTTGAAAAAGAAAAATGAAACTGGTGGCATCACGTTGCCTGATTTTAAGCTTTACTACAAAGCTGTGATTACCAAGACAGCATGATACTGGCACAAAAACAGGCACATAGACCAGTGGAACAGAGTAGAGAGCCCAGATATGGACCCACAACTCTATGGTCAACTAATCTTCAACAAAGCAGGAAAAATATACAGTGAAGAAAAGACAGTCTCTTCAATAAATCGTGTTGGCAAAATTGGACAGCTATGTGTAAAAGAATGAAACTTGACCATTCTCTTACACCACACACAAAGATAAACTTGAAGTGGATAAAAGCCCTCAGTGTAAGGCTGGAATCTTATCAAAACCCATAGGAATTAAGATGCAAAAAGTAGTGATAAAGAAAAAAAATCAAAGCTCCAAGAGAAAAGAAGATAGTTATATACAATTAATTAGTTAATTAATTAATAAGGCTATCAGTAGACTTTTCAGCAGAAACTTTGCAGACCAGAAGACAGGGAAGGATATATTCAAATTGCTAAAAGGGAAAGAATCTTCAGCCAAGAATACTCTATCCATCTATCATTCAAATTAGAAGGAGATAAAAACCTTCTCAGACAAACGAAAACTAAATGAATTCATAACTACTAAACTAACCCTACAAGAAATGTTAAAAGGGACTCTGAGTAGAAAGGAAAGACCATGAATAAGAGTAAGAAAAGCAGGAAACACATATGCAGTAAAAATAAGTATATCTGTAAAAATCAGTCAAGGGATTCACAAAATAAAAGGATGTAAAATATGACACCATATACCTAGAACACTGGTGGGAAAGAGGAGTAAAGAATGGGTTCAAACTTAAGTGACTATCAATTTCATATAGACTCTTATATACAGAAGGTGTTATATATAAACTGAGGGATAAGCACAAATAAAAAATGTGTAGTGAATATGCAAAAAATAAAGATAAAGAAATTCCAGTATATCACTACCAACAACCAGCAAACCATGAAAGAGAGCAAAAACAACCACAAAACAAGTAAAAGAAATGGCAAAAAATACTTATCTGTTGATAATTACATTAAATGTAAATGGACTAAGTGCTCTAATTAAAAGACATAGAATGATAAACTAGATTTAATAATAATAATAATAATAGGGACAAACCACTAAGAAAATATAACAATTGTAAATATTTATACACCCAAGAAGGGAATACCCAAATACATAAAACAGTTGATAAAAAACATAAAGGAAATAATCAATAGTAATAAAATAATAGTAGAAGACTCTAACACTCCATTTACACTGATGGGCAGATTTTTCAAACAGAAAATCAGTAAGGAAACAATTACTTTGAATGACACACTGGACCAGATGGATCTAACACATACATTCAGAACATTCAATGTTCAGAACATTCAGAACATTGCATCAGAATACACATTTTTTTCAAATGCACATGGAACATACTCCAGAACAGATCACATATTAGGCCACAAAACAAGTCTCAACAAATTCAAAAACATCAAAGTTATACCATGCATCTTTCTGACCACAATGCTATGAAACTAGAAATCAACCACAAGAAAATATCTTAAAAGACCACAAAAACATGAAGGTTAAATCACAGGCTCCTAACAATTGAATGGGTTGACCAAGAAATCAAAGAAATAAAATCACCTGGAAACAAACAAAAATTAAAACACAATGGTCCCTCTCTACAACAAAACACATGTTAAATCATGTTCATGAAAACATAAAAGAATAATAAATGCTGACTTTCTGGCTTCCTTATAAATATAAATTGCTACAAATAACAAGGGTTTTAATTGTCACCAGATTTTTAAGGGAATCTCCCTTCCCTCTTTTTCTCTCTCCCCATTTTCCTCCCCACTTCTTCCTCTCTCCCTCTATCCCACCCCTCTTTCAAAAATGTAAAAACAACAATAAAAAAATTACTTTCTGTTTTCTTAAAAAAAAAAACAAAACCCACAATGGTCCAAAATCTTTTGGATGTGGTTCAAAGAGAGAAGTTTATAGCAATATAGACCTATCTCAAGAAGCAAGAAAAATCTCAAACAAACAACCTAACCTTATACCTAAGAGAGCAAAAAAAAACAGAACAAAAAACAAAACCTCAAACTAGCAAAAGGAAGGAAATAATAAAGATTAGAGCAGAAATGAATGATATAGAAACTAAAAAAATCCAATAGAACAGATTAATGAAAATGAAACCAGGAGTAGTTTCTTTGAAAAGATCAACAAAATTGATAAACCTTTAGTCAAACTCACCAAAAAAAAAAAAAAAAAAGTAAAAGAATATTGTGAAAAATGTGTGTCAACAAATTGGATGACTGAGAAGTGGATACATTTTTAGAAATATATAACCTCTCCAAACTGTATCAGGAAGAAATAGAAAATTTGAACAGACCAAAAACCAGCAAGGAAATTAAATCAGTAATCAAAAAAATCCTAACAGGGGCGCCTGGGTGGCTCAGTGGGTTAAAGCCTCTGCCTTTGGCTCGGGTCATGATCCCAGGGTCCTGGGATCGAGCCCCGCATCGGGCTCTCTGCTCAGCAGAGAGCCTGCTTCCTCCTCTCTCTCTGCCTGCCTCTCTGCCTACTTTGTGATCTCTGTCTGTCAAATAAATAAATAAAATCTTAAAAAAAAAAATCCTAACAAATAGAAGTCCAGGACCCAACAACTTTGCAGACAAATTCTACAAATAATTTGAGAAGAGTTTATTTTTTGAAACTTCTCCAAAATTTTTCAAACTTTTCCAAAAAATAGAAAGGAAGGAAAAACTTCCAAATTCATTCTATGAAGCCAGCATTACCCTGATACCAAAACTAATAAAGACACCATGAAAGAGAGTGGGAGAGAGAGAGAGAGCTATAGGCCAATATCTCAATGAACATAGATGCAAAAATCCTCAACAAAATACCAGCAAACTGAATCCAGCACATTAAAAAAATCATTTACCTTAATCAGGTGGGATTTATTCCTGGAATCCAAGGGTGATTCAATATTTATAAGCCAATCAACATGATGCATTATGCATTACATCAATAAGAGAAACAATAAAAACCTTAGGATCATCTCAAAGACAGAAAAAAGAATTTGACAAAGTATAATGTCCATTCATAATAAAAATGCTCAACAAAGCAGGTTTAAAGGAAACATATTTCAGCAAAATTAAGGCCATATATGGAAAAATCCATAGCTAACATCATACTCAATAGTGAAAAACTGAGCTTTTCCCCTAAGGTCACGAACAAGATAAGGAGGTCCATTCTTAACCACTTTTATTCAACAAAGTACCTGAAGTCTTAGTCACAGCAATCAGACAGTAAAAAGAGATAAAAGACATACAGATTGGTAAAGAAGTGGTAAAACTTTCATTATTTACAGATGACATGATACTCTATACATAAAACCCTAAAGACTCCACCAAAAAAACTAGAACTGATAAATGAATTCAGTAGTTACAGGATATGAAATCAGTGTACAGAAATCCACTGCACTTCTATACACTAATAATGAAGCAGCAGAAAGAAATTAAGAAAATAATCCCATCTACAATTACACCAAAATAATAAAATACCAAGGAATAAATTAACCAAAGAGGTGAAAGACCTGTACGCTGAAAACACTGATGAAAGAAATTGAAGATGACACTAAAAGAATGGAAAAACATTCCATGCTCATGGATTGGAAGAACAAATATTGTTAAAATCTCCATACAACCCAAAGCAGTATACAAATTTAATGCAATCCCTATCAAAATGCCAAAAATATTTTTCAGAGAACTAGAACGAGCAATCCTATAATTTGTATGGAACCACAAAAGACCCCAAATAGCCAAAGCAATCTTGAAAAAGAAAAACAAAACTGGAAGTATCAGAATTCCAGACTTCAAGTTATATAACAAAGCTGTAGTAATCAAAACAGTATGGTATTGGCACAATAGACAGGTAGATCAATGGAGCAGAATAGAAAGCACAAGAATAAACCCACAATTAATCTTCAACAAAGGAGGAGGGAATATATATTAGGCAAAAGAGTGTCTCTTCAACAAATGTTGTTGGGAACAGGACAACAATGTAAAAGAATGAAACTGAACCACTTTCTTACACCATACACAAAAATAAACTCAGAATTGCTTAAGTACATAAATTTGAGACATGAAACCATAAAAATCCTAGAAGAACAGGCAATAATTTCTCTGAAATCGATGGTAGCAACGTCTTTTTAGATGTCTCCTGAGGCAAGGGAAATAAAAGCAAAACTAAACTTCTGGAACTACATCAAAATAAAAAGTTTCCACACAACAAAGGAAACAACCAAGGAAACTTTAAGACAACCTACTGAATGGGAAAAGATATTTGCAAATGACATATTTGATAAAGGGTTATTATCCAAAGTATATAAATACCTTATACAACTCAGCATAAAAAAACCCCATATAATCTGATTAAAGATGGGCAGAAGACATGAACAGACATTTTTCCAAAGGAGGGATTCAGATGGCCTACATGAAAACAACACATGAAAAGATGCTCAATATCACTCATCATCAGGGAAATGCAAATGCAAATGCAAACCACAATGATACATCATCTCACACACACATAAGAAACAAGTGTTAAGAGAAAATATGGAGAAAAAGGAACCCTCATGCACTGTTGGTGGGAAGGCAAGATGGAGCATCCACTCTGAGGAAGTTCCTCAAAAAGTTAAAATTAGAACTACCCTAAAAATACGAAAACACTAATTCGAAGGGATACATGCACCCTTATATTTATTGCATCATTATTTACAATAGCCAAATTATGGAAGCAAACCAAGTATCCATTGGTAGATAAAACAGGTAAAGAAGATGCGGTATATCTACTGTGGAATATTATTCAGCAATCAAAAAGAATGAAATCTTGCCATTTGTAACAACATGGATACTCATAGAGTATATATATATATATATATATATATATATATATATATATATATATAGTGAGAGAGAGAGAGAGAGAGAGATACATAGTATAATGTTAAGCGAAATAAGTCAGAGAAAGATAAATAACCATATGATTTCGCTCACATGTAGAATTTAAGAAATAAACAAAGGGGGAAAAAACAAGACAGAGAGAGAGAGAGAGAGAGAAACCAAGAAACAGACCTTTACCTATAGAGAACAGACTGATGGTTACCAGAGGGGATGTGGGTGGGAGGATGGGTGAACTGGGGGATGGAGATTAAGGAGGGCACTTGTTGTGATGAGCATAGGGTGTTGTGATGAGCATAGGGTGTTGTGATGAGCATAGGGTGAACATAGGAATTGTTGTATCACTATATTGTATGCCTGAAACTAATATAACACTGTATGTTATCTATCCCAATATCTTGTTAGAAACTGTTTTTGCTTTTTTACAGGATCTTTGTTCTAGAATTCAGGCAGTGACTGGGAAAACAATATAAAACAAAACTGTGAACAGCAGTTACTGTGTCACCCTTCCCTCTGTCTATGAGTTCAGTGGTGGCTAAGGGGAGCCTCCCACTCTCACCCCCACACAGAGGTGTCTCAGCCCTGTACAGCAGGTGTCCAGTCCCACAAAAACCCCAGACTTCCTCAGGTATGTCTAATGGCAAAACCAGAAAGCTTGCCTTCTATCCCAGGAGACTCTTCAGAGTCATCTAAATTGGTCTTTGATGGCTAGTGTCACTAGCTTACCAGACTTTCATAGAAATTTCTGAATACCCTTTTGCTCAGGTCATGCTTAGGCCCACTTTTCCATTCTAAACATTGAGGCTTTGGAAATCCTTAATGAGAAAAGTTAGGGGAAAGGAAAGAAAGGACAATAACATGCATTGATTATTTAATATACAAAGTTACATTTTTATTTTCTTTACATAAGAAATTCTAAATTCTATCTGTATAACAACCTAATGATATAGTTTGTTTTTATATCCCTATTTAATAAACAAAGAAACTAAAGTTTAGCGACATCAAGTAATTTGACCAAAGTTACTATGTTAATAAGTATCCAAGTTGGGATTTCAGCCCAGGTTTAGCCTCAAAGAACATGCTATTTCTACGATACCACAAAGAACTATAAATTAAGAACAGAAATGTCCACAGAAAGACAATCTATTAATGGGTTGAATGCTAATGAACATTAGTCAGTTGATAGACATTAGCTGTGACACATTTGCCAGGAATATGACCCTCATTTATGCAGAATCTTGCTATTTATAGGACATTGAAAATTGCTTCATTGAGTTCTGGCTGCACAATGTATTAATCACACTTGGTACAATATTACTAGTTACTAAATTCTGATGTTACAATATCCTATCTGCATGAGGCCACATAACTGGTTAGAAAGTGAAATAATGAAGCCATTTAAACTATTGCTTACCCTTGATAGCTAAAAATGGAACACCTCTAAATTTTTATAGAATTAACTATTTTTTAACTAAATAGATTAAATCAACTGATTGATTTAGCCTTTGAAATTCCAAGACTCTTTGAGGTTTTTATGAAGCATAAAAGAAAGATTAATATCTACATCAGTAGTCCTCCATCCTTACTTAAAAAAAAAAATCCCTTAAAATTTTGTTCAAAGAATTTAAAATAATACCAGGAATAGTGTTTTTTAAAAAAATTAATTGCTTCAGAGATGATAACAAGAACAAGTAATATCCCATCTTACCCTTTATAGTTAGAGTATACTTGGCTTTAAGTCTAAGAAACACAATTAAAACTAACTTAAACAATTATGAAATTCATTATCTCACATTCAAAAGTCTATATGCATGCAGGGCAGGCTCCAGATGTGTCTCAGGACTGTAAATCCACTGCTCAAGAACGCTTAGTGTATGTACCTTTGTCCTCTGATAGTCACAAGACGGCTGCAAGCTCCATGTGTTTAGTGGAAGGAGGAGATTGTCTCTCCCATTGAGGAACAGATGCCCTTTCCTTTAGTCTCATTAACCCTCTCCTCCCTACCCTTACTGAAAGTAGCCAGTGAAACTTCAGGTGCTGTTTGTTCAGATCAGTAATTCTCTACCTTATCAGATCCAATGTCTTTTTTGAAAACAAATTTTTCGAAATCCCCTCTTTCCTAGCCTGATAACATATGATGGATATCATAACCATCTATACACACCATTTCAGAAAGTACTTATATTAACAAAGCTTCTCAGACAAGTTCAGTTGTTTCTTGACACTTGCTTAGGTCAAAGCTGAATAAAACACTCTCCTTCCCAAACCCAGGCACATCCAGTGTGTATCAGCTTGCAACCTAAATATCATATTTGTATCAGCTTTTGCTTTAGTTTCTATTTGCTTTGATCAGTTCTGAAAGATTCTCTGCTGCCATCAAGGCTCACTTTTGCCACCTGAGCCTTAGGGGAAGAGGTACCCTATTGGAGGAAGAATCTTGAGCCACTAATCCTCTCTTCTTTTCTGAATGATTTGTCAGTACTCACTGATTCTTACTGATTTAAATTCAGGCCATTGTTTTCAAGAAATTGCTATTAAAGTGAAATATCTCTGGGATCTCAGGTCCAGAGAAGGAAATAGAGAAGCATAGAGGAAGATGCAAAGTTTAACATCATCTCTTTTGTGAAAGTACTTCTCAAAGATAGTTCTTAGAGACCCTAACCTTTTGAATTTCCTAAATTCAGCCATTTCCTGGGTCAAGTCTTCCCTACTTTTCCAGAGGGGAGAGTAGAGAGGATAATGAACATTTATCAAACTCCTACAGCCATGGACAGTATGGGAGATTTCTGTGTGGCACACCATTTACTGCTCACTGGGACACTGTTGGGCAGCTGTTTCTGTACCTGTTCCATAGGTGATGGAACAGTGTCTCTGAGGGATAGAGAGCAGCAAGGACATATGGGGCTGCAAGTTGAACTAGTCCTGTGAGTCCAAAGCCAGCCTCTTTCCTGGCATCAGTGAAGTAAGTCAATGTCTCCTGTCTACCACCTTGTTTTTATTTTTACTTTACATTAGAGTGTCCTCGAGTTCCCCTGGTCCCAGAAAAACTCAGACTCATCTAATCTCCCCATCTCCAGGGCTTGCCTCCACACTTGGTGCTCAAGTTCTTTCCCAGCAGTTCCATTGATCTATGTGTCTGTTTTTGTGCCAGTACCATGCTGTCTTGATGATGACAGCTTTGTAATAGAGCTTGAAGTCCGGAATTGTGATGCCACCAACGTTGGCTTTCTTTTTCAATATCCCTTTGGCTATTCGAGGTCTTTTCTGGTTCCATATAAATTTTAGCATTATTTGTTCCATTTCTTTGAAAAAGATGGATGGTACTTTGATAGGAATTGCATTAAATGTGTAGATTGCTTTAGGTAGCATAGACATTTTCACAATATTTATTCTTCCAATCCAGGAGCATGGAACATTTTTCCATTTCTTTGTGTCTTCCTCAATTTCTTTCATGAGTACTTTATAGTTTTCTGAGTATAGATTCTGTGTCTCTTTGGTTAGGTTTATTCCTAGGTATCTTATGGTTTTGGATGCAATTGTAAATGGGATTGACTCCTTAATATCTCTTTCTTCTGTCTTGCTGTTGGTGTAGAGAAATGCAACTGATTTCTGTGCATTGATTTTATATCCTGACACTTTACTGAATTCCTGTATAAGTTCTAGCAGTTTTGGAGTGGAGTCTTTTGGGTTTTCCACATAGAGTATCATATCATCTGCGAAGAGTGATAATTTGACTTCTTCTTTGCCGATTTGGATGCCTTTAATTTCCTTTTGTTGTCTGATTGCTGAGGCTAGGACCTCTAGTACTATGTTGAATAGCAGTGGTGATAATGGACATCCCTGCCGTGTTCCTGACCTTAGCGGAAAAGCTTTCAGTTTTTCTCCATTGAGAATGATATTTGCGGTGGGTTTTTCATAGATGGCTTTGATGATATTGAGGTATGTGCCCTCTATCCCTACACTTTGAAGAGTTTTGATCAGGAAGGGATGCTGTACTTTGTCAAATGCTTTTTCAGCATCTATTGAGAGTATCATATGGTTCTTGTTCTTTCTTTTATTGATGTGTTGTATCACATTGACTGATTTGCGGATGTTGAACCAACCTTGCAGCCCTGGAATAAATCCCACTTGGTCGTGGTGAATGATCTTTTTAATGTACTGTTGAATCCTATTGGCTAGTATTTTGTTGAGTATTTTCGCATCTGTGTTCATCAAGGATATCGGTCTATAGCTCTCTTTTTTGGTGGGATCCTTGTCTGGTTTTGGGATCAAGGTGATGCTGGCCTCATAAAATGAGTTTGGAAGTTTTCCTTCCATTTCTATTTTTTGGAACAGTTTCAGGAGAATAGGAATTACTTCTTCTTTAAATGTTTGGTAGAATTCCCCCGGGAAGCCGTCTGGCCCTGGGCTTTTGTTTGTTTGGAGATTTTTAATGACTGTTTCAATCTCCTTACTGGTTATGGGTCTGTTCAGGCTTTCTATTTCTTCCTGGTTCAGTTGTGGTAGTTTATATGTTTCTAGGAATGCATCCATTTCTTCCAGATTGTCAAATTTATTGCCGTAGAGTTGCTCATAGTATGTTCTTATAATAGCTTGTATTTCTTTGGTGTTAGTTGTGATCTCTCCTCTTTCATTCATGATTTTATTTATTTGGGTCCTTTCTCTTTTCTTTTTGATAAGTCGGGCCAGGGGGTTATCAATTTTATTAATTCTTTCAAAGAACCAGCTCCAGCAGTCACCTGACTCAGACAATTCCAGTATTAGGGAATTTCTGTGCTGGAGGCAACCCAGCGCATCTCCAGTTGAAGTGGTTATTAAGGAGTTCTATCTTTGCCTCCCTAAATCTTGGCATACTGGTGCCATTTCTGCTCTCTGAAGCCTCCTTAGAAAAGTCTCGTTCCCACTTCACATGGTGGCCCTGCAAACAAATGAGTCAGAGTTCATTTGGTTATCTTTCATGTGCAATGAATGGGTCTACCACAGATGGATTTATTGATACCTGAGGTGTCATGTAAGTCTTTGGTGCCAAAATCTCTGTGCTCTCTTCTCTAACATCAAGCTTTATCTAATGCATTTCTTTACAAGTGGTTTCCATTTCCTAACTTCCTATGACCTACTCTATTCTTATCCTGATTTCTAATTCTTTTCTCATATACCTAGGTTCAATTTTTCTTCCAATTAGTGTTAAAATCCATGCTGGCTCTTGTCCAATGATTACATATTTACATTTATCAACATGAACATTTCACTGAATACACAAGAAGGGAGGCTAGACAGCTGAAGAAAAACATCTACAAAAGCCAGTTTGATTTTCTTTTCCTGCCTTAAAATATATTCACATGCAATAGTAAAGAAACTGTATTTTATAAAATATTTTCAAAACTTAGGAACCATGTAAAAGAAAATAAAGAAATATTTCTGGATAAGAAATTTGAATTCAGGTAAGCTGCAAACCAGTAGTTCATAGACCAGTAGCACCAGCATTCCATGGGAATCTGTCAGAAATAAAAATTCTTGGCCCAGCCATTAAAACTACTGAATCAGCACTCTGGGGTGTGGCCTGGCAATCTTTTTTTTACAAACCAAAGAGGTGATTCCGATGTTCACTGAAATTTCAGAATTGCTGTAACTTACCTGGGTTTGTATCCTTGATAATTAATTTAAAAACAACATCTTTGGCATTCTTTAAAAATTTACAAAGCCTTTTCTCTTACATTATTCAAACTCTCTGGACTTACTGCTCCTCATGAAAACTAGTGAGGTTGAAGTAGACCATGGTGGCAAATAAATTTCATATTAGTTGCCAACTCTGATCAAGTAGTACTGATTTCCTGGAAAATAATGGCTTCAGAGTCATAGAGAATTACAGAAGTTACTTAAATTTCTGTTTCTTCATCTGTAAAATAGGAATTATATTACTATCTACACACAGCCAGGTTCAATGGGAAAATGTGCTTGCTCATTTGGTGATGTCTGCCCTGATCAAGGAAGAAGGCAATGGAGGAATTTGTACCACAAAGTTGCTTATCCTGGACTAGAAATTCTCCATTTTAAATTCTCTAGCTGTAATTTAAGGTAAGGGGTGAAGGTGACTTAAGGAAACAGCCCTTTATTGAGACAAAAGTCAGCCAGTTTTGAGCAAAAAAGAGTTTCTAAGATAATTTTTCATAGTATCTGGGCCCCAAGAAGATACTGAACAACTTGAGGGAGATGATAAAAGGAGATTCCTTTTATCATTTCTGCTCTTGGGTCCCAGATAAAGCTAAACAAAATAAAAATATACAAATAGCTGTATACAAAAAATATACAAATAAAAATATACAAATGAAAGCTATCTCTTCTTAAAAATACAATGCCTAAAGAGTTTAGCAAATGAAATAAAGAATATTCCAATAGCTCAATATTATATAAGATAACAATTAAGATTCTAAGATAACTAAACATGATCCAATGTAGACAGATTGATGTAAATATCCAGACACTTCTCCAGGGATCCTTTCCTTCAGGCTTTCTGTTCATCTTCTGGTGTCATCTATCCCACATGTAGGAATGATCTAGCGAAAACTTTGTCTTTTTAGTAAAAACACCTAAAACTTATATGCCCCCTTTTAAAACTTTCTTCATCCACTTGGCTCCTCCCACTCAATTCTGTTTTCCAGTCTGAGGGATGAGTTTAGTTCATCACTGACACAGAGTGAGACGATGATTGACACTTATGATCCCCAGTGATGATTAGGCTGTACTAGCTCAGATGATCAAGTCCACAGTGTATCTGTTGAATGACTTTATTCTGTCATCTATTGAATGACTTTATTCATTCTGTTGAATGAATCTTTTTTAATATTCTCATTCCAAAGAAATACACATACACACACAGACACACAGACACACACACACACACACAAAATTAAGTGGTTTTGTAGGAGTTTGCATACTATACTTTTCCAATGCAATGATAGATGAATCAGATAACACAAAGATGGACAACGGAAATTAGTACACATACAGTAGGAGACTAGACATGTGCTAATAGCTCCTATTAGCCATTGTTTTCAATAAGACACTCAGAGCACCCTGGGAATTTTCAACACACTCTCAAAGGGGACAAAATAAGGTGTTCGCAATATAAGAATATCAACTCCTAGTGGGGTATAAGAAACCTCTGTATATTCATGGCTCAATTTTGCCAAAGGTATAGCTGTATGAAGTAGGTAAGAAAAGAACATTGTATTTGAAGTTGACCTCTACCTTCACTAATTTGCATATCCTTCTCAGCGTTGTTATGAGACCAGTTCAAGATGGCAGTGTAGGAGGATCCTAATCTCACCTCCTCCATGAACACATAGAGTCAACAGCGACATATGGAACCACTTCCTCTAGAAAACAAAAACAAAAACAAAAAATGGCTGAGCAACTCCTACATGTGGGGTAAACAAAAGAAAAATCCACACTGAAGTAGGTAAGAGAGGCCGAGACACAATCTTGTCATAACCCCCACCCCCAGCACAGTGAGCCACAATCAGGAGAGAGTTCACAACCCTGAGCTTCTCCCTGAGGAGCAAAGTGTTCAAACCCTGCATCTGGCACCCCAACTTTTTTTTTTTAAGAGTTTATTTATTTATTTGACAGACAGAGATCACAAGCAGGCAGAGAGGCAGGCAGAGAGAGAGAGAAGGAAGCAAGCTCCCTGCTGAGCAGAGAGCCGGATGCGGGACTCGATCCCAGGACCCTGTGATCACGACCCAAGCCGAAGGCAGCGGCTTAACCCACTGACCCACCCAGGCGCCCCTGGCACCCCAACTTTTAAGACCTGCATCTGAGAGATAAACCCCCAAAACACCCAGTGTTGAAAGTCAAAGTTGCTATTGTGCACTGCTTTTGAAACCATAAAGTGCTATACAGATGGGGGTGTTTCCATATTGGATCTTTCACTGGAGATATTAGTAAACCCTAAAGCAATCATTTCAAGCAAGAGTTAAAGTCAAGTCAATATAGAAGGTCCATGAGATTTGGATTTTTTTTTTTTTTTTGGACGGTTGTTTTCTGACAGTTACCCTTTTGTTTTGTTTTTGTTCTGTCAAATCAGGAGAATGAGTACTAAAGGCAATTTGCTGAGTAGAAAACTATGAATAACTTAACCTTAAGGGCCTCTTTTCTAGGCACTTCTCCATTTAAGCCACATGTGGTGTTTTGCAGCCTGGCTGTTGCCCTTTGGTGAACAATGAGTTTCAGAGCCCTGGAATACCGGGGGCATATTAGCAGCCCCAGCTCTGAGAAGCTTAGCTAGAAAAGCAGCTGTGGCAATGCCCCAGCAGGCAGCAATGCCCATTGCTTGGGCATTCCAGGGCATGCACATAGGACTCAGTAGGCAGAACTGAAGAACATGGAGAAGAAGGCAGGCTCCTCTCAACTTCTGGCCTTGTGCCCAGGACAGCAAGCTGTTGCCTGAATGATATCACTAAAAAGGGGGCAGGATAACCCCACCTGTCTCTAAATATATCACTCACTGGACTTGCCTCTTATAACTCATTCCTCAAATGAGATAATGACATAATGCACACAATATCCGTGACATAATTTATATGAAATCCTTAAGCACAGTGTCTGGCACACAGTGAGATGTCAATAAATTTAACTCTTGGAAATATTGTGATTAGTTGCCCATGAGATAAGGCATTCAAGTTTCTTTAGACAAGAAGCAAAACTGAACCATGAATAGCCATTAATATTCAGTTCCACACTGGCTCTTAAGATTCAACAGTGGTAGTACCCCAGGAACAGCAACACAGAGGAAATGGGGGTGGGTACATTTTGATTTGAAAACTGCAGGGATTGATAAAGGCTGTAAGGTCAGTAGGGTGCTGTGATGGGGCAAGAGGAAGGTACCAGGGTCCTACTGGGAAAATAAAAGTGGAGGAGGGAAAAAAAAAAAAAAGTGGAGGAAAAGGTTTAAAGCTATGTAAAGGAACAGAAAAAATCCTCTCAAGAATCAAGAGGTGTGGTCCTCAACCAAGCTACACCCCCAGCTAGCTATGTGACTTTCACAGATTACACAGCCTATCTGGTGTTGCTGTATTCACCTGGGAAGTGATGTGGTGGGATTAGATCTGCCCTTAGAGCCCTTCCAAGAGCACCAAAAATAAAGTTTTCCTACCTTTCCATACATCACACTCTGGATATAATAAGTTCATAGACTTGAAGGAAACTTTGAAGAGTTCTATAAATGTACACACTGTCAAAGCTATATAAGGTGATTTACAAATGAGTCGAGGTAAAAAAAAAAAAAATCTATGCAGTAACTATTGTCTCCAGGCTCCAATGAATTTTACCCACATCTTCCATTCCTTCACAGTTGAACACTAGTAAAGATACCTTGAAAATGCACTTTTAAAATAAATATGTTTGAACTAGTAGAGAAGAGACATGTCAGAACCTTTGCAAGCATTCAGAGTTTGAAAATAGATATGCTCTAACATTGTTCAGTTCATTTTTATTTGTGATATAGAGTATATTTTGAAATTTTGAATCATATTGAAGAAAGGCATGAAACGTTATACTTATCAGGGTAAGCAAACGAGTTACCAAAAAGAAAGAAAAGAACAGGATATTTAAGGTGAGGATGTTTAGGCTTTTTTGTTTTTTTTCTTCTTTTATCATTTTTCTAAGCAAATTAAAAGCTTTCTGTCAACTTCCCTGCTTTAGTAAAATAATAATAAGCTTAAAGTTTTGGAATGTTCCTACAAAGTAAAGGGATGTTTGAAAGTTCTCCCAAGTCCAGCCCAATGATTTATAAAAATAGAAGCAGAAAATGATACAGGATTGTCAGGACCCCATTGAGATTTCCCAGTCAGTGCCAGAAAGCCAGGGTGCAGAAAAGGAGAAGCTGATGACAAACTTGTATGTAAATGAATATCCTCACAATTTACCTGAGCTTCAAAAACTATATAGTTAACATTCCCCTCCTCAGCTTCCATCAACTTAGGTGCAGGAGAGTTGTGGCATAGCATGTCTTTTATAGTAGCATTCCTTCAGTCTTCAAAGCCTAAGAGGATGCCACTGCACTCCCATTCCTGGGCTCTGTGCTTTGAGCAATTTTGCCAGTTGGGATGATGAATGGGTTTGCCACCATCTATCCACATTCTCTGGCCCCAAGGCAAACACCCGTGAACAGAAGCGCAAATGGTGCAAGCAGTTGTCCGAGGTCAGTACAGTCTGTGGTCCTGCTCAGACTAAGTCTCCCCTATGCTCATGGGGATGCATCCAACCAAGATGGTGGTGAACAATTCTGATTATTCTTAAAATACCCCTTTGATCATTTCATTACACTACTTAAAAGTCTTCTGTGGTCACTGGATGAAATATCAGGGTTTTAAAAAAGCAAAATGTGCTCCTGTATGTTATAGTCAACAATTATAAAATGAAATTTAAAAAAAATACTCTTTATAGTAACATCAAAAACCATCTAATACTTGGGAATGTACATCTAAAAAAGATACTCAAGACCTGAAAATTGTAAAATATTGCTCAGAGAAATCAAAGAGAACTTAAGTAATGGCCTGATATATGCATGAATTTGAAGATTCAAAATTATTAAGATGTTAGTTCTCTACAGATAGATCTGTAGACTTATATAAGTGTCAGTTCTCCATAGACATAGAACCAACTATATATATGTTGTTTAATAGGTACAGTTTAGAGCACTGATTATATATATTTGTCAGAATGAGCGGTACTGTAGACTTAAAATCTGTGCCTTCTGTTATATGTAAATTGTGTCGTCTGTTAAAAGCATGGTTTTTAAAATCAGCTCACATCTTGAATTTGTCGCTAACTAGCTTTGTGATCACAAAGTATTAGTTTCCTCATCTGTAAAATGTAACTAATTCCAATTTCACAGGGCAGTCAAGTATACACATCAAATTATATTAGTAAAGAGATTAGTTGTGTGGACACTTCTCAGACCCTCTTATTTCACTCTGGGATTCCTTCTCACCCACCTCTCTTTGTCCACTGAGAGTCCCTGGCTCCTAGTAAGACAGTTCCTCCCATTTCAAGTAAAACTTTAGAAACATAAGCTTCCCTGATGTGTTGGGAAAAACATGGTATTTCAGATCAGACTGGGCTCTGAGTGGGGCTGACCTCCTCTCCCAGCTCCACCGCTCCCCAGCTAGATGACTTGACTTTGGGCAGGCACCCTACCTAGGCTCTGCTCCCCAGGAAAACTACATCTCCCACTCATGATCGGCTGCGAGCGTTGAAATGATGTATGTAAAGCACTTAAGCACTCTGTAAATGATGCTTATTATTGTCACAGCACAGGTGAGTTTGGGCAAATCACTTAACTTCATTAAACCTTAGTGGATTTGCTTTTAAAACAAGGTTATTAATAACAGAATTGAATACTTCATTAGGTTGGTGTCAGGCCTATTTGGAATAACAGATGTGAAAGACATTTTTTTTGAAAGACATTTTCTATATCATAAAGAGCTATTCAGTGGTAAGCTATTGTCAACATTCTCAATGATATAGTGAGTTGAAAGCTTCTTTTAAAAAAGACTCCAAAGAAAAGTGAAAAAAGAGAGAATACAGCCATGGTGTTGCCACTGCCTTTCTGTGACATTTATAAGCAAACTGGAAATCATCCAAATTCATGAGTTAATTTGATTCTGCTTTGAATTGCAGAACTGTGGTTGGTGTCCGTCTCCTCCTCAAACCAAATTCTGGTTTGCCTATTTCTTCCTCAGCCCTGATTTGACATGCTGAGTCTATCGAGAAGACACCAGGCTTGGAATGGATTGGACTTCCCCACCCATACTCTCCAACAGGGCCTCTGTTGGCTTTCTTTGGATGTGGCCCTGGAAGGCCCCATCCGAGAGTTTCAAATCCTCCCATGGGAGAAGCATCGACTCTCGTGACTTTAGGCCAGAGTGTGAGCATTGCTTTGCTGGATTCGAGAAATGGTCCCATGAGAACAGACACGAGCGTCTTTACCCCAGGAATTATCATGTTGCCAATTGCTTGGGTGAAGAAGCAATTGTATGACATTGGAAAGACTCTTCCCTGTCAGGCCAGCTCTCCAATGGAAACATGTTTTGGGAGGAGGTGCTTGAGCTACATGACGTTCCTAAGAGCCCTAGGAAGGAGGCTCCTGATGCTTATTTATCTAGTTACCACCAAAGTCTAAACCTGTTAGTTCCAGAACAGCAGGCCAACCCTTTTGCCTCTCAGGTTCCTTGTTGAGTAGCAATAATATTTACCCTCTGGGTTGCAAGGTATAAATGTAAGAGTAAAAAAAAAGTGAAATGCTTAAAACAATGCCTGACACACAGCAAGAGCTCACTAAGACATGAGATGACCATACAAGTTGTCATATTCTATAATTCATCAGGACACTTTTGAGAGTGAAAGAATGCTTCACAGACTGCGTGTTGGGACAGCAGGTATAACTAGGACAGTCACAAGTAAACCAGTTTACATAGTGCAATAAGAGTATAATATTAGCTACTATTGGTCCTGGGTTGGGTCAGTGGCTGGGGCTGGTTGCTGTCGGCATGCATGCTTGCGACTCGTTCCCAGAGTCACTGAGCACTGCCTGACACTTGGGTACAGGTATGTCTCCCTGCTGATCTTCCCAGCCCCACAGTGTCAGTAGAAAGAACAGTTCCCATGTGTGGGCTTTTTCTGCTTTTACAGGGGAGTCATTCTGTAGCATCTGATCTCTGTCCTAGGTGCCCCTGAAAACTGGAGCTAAGAAAATACCAGTGTTATAGGGCCCTGTTCTTCATTGATATTCCACAAGGATGGGCCAGTGAAAACCTCTTATTTGGCCTGGCCCATTGTTAACTGGTTGAGATAAGGGTGAAAAATAAATGCACTGTGATCCAGATGAGGACTCTTCCCCTACTCAGTATATCTCACCAAACTGAGAGCTTGATGAGGGGAGTAGGTAAGAAGTCCATTTTCTGTGTTTCCCAAACTGTCCCCTATCATAGCCTCCAATGGGAATTAGAGTGTTTGGTATGGACAGATCCTCTTATCTAATGCCATCCCTGTCTACCATATTTGTTCGTTTGCTCATTCATTTATTCAGCCAAATTCTGTTCTAAGCACTGAGGATACAGTATTGAAGAAGTTGCAAAAGTCCTTACTTTATTACATTCTGGAGCTGTGCTGTTCACTATGATAGGTAATAGTTACAAAAGGTGGGGTGCCTAGGTGAGTTAAGTGTCTGACTCTTGCTTCAGCTCAAGTTGTGATCTCAGGGTCGTGAGAACGAACCCCATGTTAAGATCCACTCAACATGGATTCTGCTTAATACTCTCTCTCCTTCTCCCTCTGCCCCTCCCCTACCTCTAAAACAAACAAATAAATTTTAAAAATTAGTTAAAGGAGGCTATTTAAATTTATAGTAATAAAAATTAAATAAAATTAAAAGTTCAATTTTCTCACTCACCACAGCCACATTTCAGGTGCTTACTAATCATGTGTGGCTTATGGCTACTATATTGGACAGCTCAGAGGTGGAACATGTCCATCATTACAGAAGCTTTTATTGGATCACTGTTCTAAAAGGAGAAGAGCAGAAATGTAATCAACAAGTAAATAGACAAATATGTTATAAATCAGATGGTAATTAAAGTGCTTTGGGGAAATCTGAAGTAAAACAAGGTACCTAGAGAGTATGCTGGAATGAGGGAGATGGGGTATGGGATGGTGGGCGGACATCTTCCTCACAATCAGAGCTGATCTTTCTGTTAAAATACCATAATATTTTCTTACCAGTTGTTCAACTAGCATGGCCTAGAGCTCCTTTATTGTTGTCCTATCCAACCTGGCTGTCCCGGCCCCTCTTTTGGAAACTTCCCCACAGTCCAGCTGTTAAAGGATGAATTCCTAGTTCACCAGCAGGCAACCAGGACCCTTGATCCTGCTCTATTCTGATCCCTATTAGTCAGTTCTCTTGTCATAATGTTTAAAAATATTTTGAATATCACCTGAAGTGTCATTTAAGCATATAAGGAAATGATCAGAGTAGCTGTGGGTGTATATAAAGACAAATATTCTGGGCAGAGAACACAGCAAGTACAAAGGCCTTAAGGCTGGAGCACACTTGGTACAGTCCAGGAAAAGCAAGGAGATCCTGGTGAATAGGCTTCCAGAAAGTAGAAGATAAAGTCAGAGATTAAGAGAATTTAGAGATCATGGTGGGCCTTGTGAGTCATTTTTATCACTTTTTTATTGCCACAAAAATGTCGCATAAAACACAGCTACAAAACCTAGTAGCTAAAATCAATAAGCCTCTTCTACTGCTCCTCATTCTGTGGTTCAGCTGGGCTCTGCTGATCTTGGCCAGGCTGGGCTTATCTCAGCTGGATTTGCTCACTGAGGATCATGTGGTGGCTTGGTTTAAGGCTGGCTATCTTAGAATGGCCTCATTCCCATGTCTGACTATTGACTGTTGACTGGCTGCCAGCTGGGGCAAGGAGGTAACTAGACCACATGTCTCTCACCATCCTGCAGACTAGCCTGGACTTGTTTATGTGGGCACAGCAGAGTTCCAATAAAGGCCCAGGCTCAGAGGTGGCACACTATCCTCTACACTGTGTTTAGCCAAAGCAAATGACAAGGCCAGCCCAGATTCAAGGTGTGGGGAAAAAGACTCCACATTTTGCTGGGAGGAGTTGTACAGTTACTTTGCAAAGTTGGCAGATACAGGGAGGAGTGGAGAATTGCAGCCATTTATGTGATTGTTTACTTCACCATTGTAGAGACTCTGACTTGTACTTGAGTATCCAGGTACAACACCAATGTTTGTCAGTAAGGGGAAAAGGAAGGTCACATTCGACTTACTTTTTTTTTTTTTTAAGGCTTTTAATAAAATTTTTTATTTTTTATAACATATATTTTTATCCCCAGGGGTACAGGTCTGTGAATCACCAGGTTTACACACTTCACAGCACTCACCAAAGCCATCAAAAGAAATGAAATCTTGCCATTTGCGACAACATGGATGGAACTAGAGCGTATCATGCTTAGCGAAATAAGTCAAGCAGAGAACGACTTACGTTTTAAAGTGATCCCTCTGGAAGCTGTGTTGAGTATAGATGGCAAGGGGAAAGGCGTGGGGACCAACTAGAGAGTGTTGCAACAAACTAGGAGAGAGATAGGAAATGACATGAGTGGTGCAGTGGTAGGAAGTGGGAGATACTAGATGAGACTCATGTCAGGCCAATGGATTAGATGTTAATTACAGAAAGAAAGGAGTCAAGGATGGCTCTGAGGCTGGCGGCCTGAGTAGCTGGGAAAGTAGCTTTGCCATCAACTGAAGTGGAGACAGCTACAGACAAAGCAGGTTTGTGAAGAAAGATGATGAGTTTCTGTTGGGCTATGAAGCTTGATGTATCTATGATACACTAGCTTGGACTTGGAATGGATGTGGGGGTTGTTGGCATGTGTTGGTAAAGGCATGGGATTGTATGAGATCACTGAGAAAGTGAGTGTAGTGGGGAAGAAAAGACCAAGGAGTCTCTAAGACCTGGAGTCCTACAACATGAAGAGAGGAAAAGTTCAGAGCGCCTAGAAAGGAGAAACCAATGAGGTACAGAGAAAACCAGGAGATAAGGGGTTCTGGAAACCTAGTGGGGAAAGCACATGAAGAAGGAGAGAGCAGATCAGCTGGGTGAGCACCACACCCAGATTCCATCTGAAAAGTTCCCGGAAGATGGAGGGCTTTGGAGCGTTACTCCAAAATGAAGTCTTAAGTATATTAATAGAAAAACATGTGGTCTCACTCTTTGCCCAAGGTTGTGAGTGAAAAAGAGGGAGGTAGAATTGTTGCAGAGGAGGGGCTCCCTTACTTCCTGTTGCTAGAATTCTCCAGAGGCTGCCTCTGGCTCCAGACCGGAACACTGGCCCTGTGGCTGCTCAGAGGTGCATGACCCTCCAGAAAAAGCCAAGGAAACAGAAGCACCACCACACTCTAGAATGTTGTAGACACTAAGACATGTTGGGTGAATAAATGAATGAGGGAATGAATGAATAAGTGAAGAGTAACTGTAGTCATAAACTTCTGTTAGTGAAGCAGAAAACAAAAGCCAACAGGCAGATCCTGGGGCCTGATAAATATTTCCACAGCTCTGGGTCTCCCCTCATATCAGACATCCAGCACCCTGTATGCTCTTCCTCTCTCTTCCTGAGAGGTGGATGGATGCTGCACATGGAGGAACACAGTGTGGGTTTAAGGCCCAGTTCTACTAGGTACTAGCTAAATTAATATCTGAATTTCATAAAATTATTATGAAGATTTTTTAAAAATGAGGCTTATGAAACCATAAACTGTAGAGAGCCGTACCCCTGGGGATAAAAATATATGTTTATAAAAAATAAAAAATTATATAAAAAAAGAAAAAAAAAAGTAAGGAAATGTATTTTCCGGAGAACTAGCTGGAGAGGAGTGTCAGAGGGGAAGGAAGAGTTAAAAGACAGTCTCACACTGAGGGAAATGTGGGTAGGTGGGAGTACAGACCTAGGAGACATGTGGCAAAGCAAAGAGGGCAGCTGAGTGAAAGCCGGCGGCCAGAAGCTGTTCCCAGGAGAACATTATTACTCCCCAGTGCTTTATAAACTTTCTGCAGCTGTGACATTCTTGGCATGAGTGGACTTTATTTCCCCCCAAGGAAATCAGCAGCTTTTGAGGTGGATGATGTGAGATAGGGGAGGCCACAGTCTGAGGAGTGAAGACACAAGAAGCCCGAGGAAGTGAGGTTGGGAGATGCAGACAGCACAGCAAGGGGCTTTCAATGGTCACGCATTGTGGAGTGGAATTCAGACCAAAGAGGAAGACAGTTTCTGAGGAGGAAGGCAAGGCTAGAGCAGCATCTAAGTCACACCTGAATACAGTGTGGGGTGAGTTACTTGGTGTATATAATAGATTCTGTAGGAGTTCAAATGAGGCTGAAGTAATTTAGAACGGATTTATTGAACATTTTCCTCCCATTTTTATCCTCTTCCCTACCTCCTTGATCTGTTACCATCTTTTGTTTTCCTTTAATTGTTTCTCTCTCTTTCCCCCTTTCCCTGTAGATGCTTAGGGATTGGCTTTGAGTCTCAACAGTTGTCTCACCACACCCTCATTGGCCTCCTCTCCCCATGGGCCATCGCCCGCCCTCACATTGCTGGGAAAGGACCCTCCCTCCCTATGCAAGGCTGAATGCATTGACTTGTGCGTGACCCTTTCCCCACCCCACTCCAGTGCCATACTGTTCACCCTGTCAGACAAAAAGGAAAAATACAGGCACCGTGAGTATAACCCAGAACAATGTACACAGTTCCCAGCACAAACTCTGCTGCTCAGGCCTCCCACCCTGCAGAGCATCCAATAACTTTTGCTGAGCCATCCAAACCCAAGGAAAAGCAAACCACTGTGAGAGAACAAAGGCGGCCTTAGTCCAGGCCTGTACCCAACTGTCAGGAGAGGCAGGCGACAGCACCTCTGGGCAAGCATGGTCCTTGGAGAGCCGCCAAGTGGGCTGTCCTGAGCATGACAAGGCAAGGGAGGGGCCCAAGGAACCCCAGTCAATGAGAAACAGATCTGCCCTAAAAATAATGAATGAAAAGGCACAGTTACAAAGTCTTGCCTCTGAGCTGGTCTGGCACACAACCAGACCTAATGATATATTCAGAAGGAAACATCTATGGTCAGAATTTAGTCTCCTTTGGGCCAACTAGTCATCAGCAAATGGGTCCAAAGACCTTCCACTGGTTTTACCAGCAGACATTACAAGAAAGAACTCTTGACCCTGACAGTTGTCCTCTTCCAATGGACTGAATGGCTGAAGTCACCAGTTTGGGAGCAGAGGGATGAACTAGATAAACCTGTGAGGTCACATCATTCCCTGTCAAGCAGGCAGTGCTCATGAGGTTGGTACCTGTGATTGAGAAAGAATCTATTGAGAAGAGAATGAAAGCACAGATCTGGAGAATGGATACACGTACCCCTATGTTCACTGCAGCACTATTTATAAAAGCTCGATGTAGAAGCAACTTAAGTGTCCATCGACACATGAATGGATGAAGAAGATGCAGTATAACTAATGGAATATGACTCAGCCATAAAAAAAGTGAAATCTTGTCATCTGCAACAACATGGATGGACATAGAGGGTATTATGCTGAATGAAATAAGTCAGAGAAAAATAAATACCTTGTGATTTCACTTATATGTGGAGCCTAATAAACAAAACAAATGAACAACAACCACACACAAACACACACAAAAAAAGCCAAAACTAAACTCATAAATACAGAGAACAGACCGGTGGTTGCCAGAGGAGAGGGGGTTGGAGGAGTTGGTAAAATAGGTGAAGGGGAACAAGAGAGACGAGCTTCCAGTTATAAAATAAATCAGTCACCAGGAAGGAATGTACAGCATAGGGAATATAAACAATAATATTGTATCAACTTTGTATGGTGACAGATGGTAATTAGACTTATTATGGTGATCATTTTGTAATGTTTATAAATGTTGAGTCACTGCATCATGCACCTGAAACTAACATAATATTGTATGTCAATTTTATTTCAATTTTTAAAAATCAGAAAAAGAGAGTAATAGGAGGAGGCTCCTTCTCAGTCCTCAAATATTTGTTGAGCTTTCCTTGAGTGCTGAGAACAGTGGGAGGAGAGTACAAAAACAGCATACGCCATCCTACCCTCAAGATGCTTATTAGATTGTATATATTTAAACTTTTTAAAAATATATGTTTAAGGTAATAAAAGATTATTTTTATTGTTATTGAAGATAGACATCTCACTCTTGGGCAAACAAAGATTAGTTGGTAGAGCTACCTGGAAGTCTGTATTGAAAAAGTTTGCGATGGCTCTTGTCGGTTCAAGCTCAGCAAAAAATGAATGTGTTGCCTGAGACACGATTGTTTCTAATGGACAGAAGGAAATGCTATCTATTCAGTGACCTGAGTTCCAGGAAGGGGAGGTGGCAAAGTTGAACAGAACCAGCACTAGACTGTCATAATGTCTCTGGAAAAGACATCCTGGGAAACCCGACGTGTGAGCACAGTGCAGAAGGAGCAGGGGTCCCATGGCAGGAACGTTCTCAATCATGGGAAGGCAGAGAAAGAGAGAGAAGCTGGGAAGCCTTCAAGGTTCCACAGAGCAGCACCATACAAAGACACATTTGATTTTCAAGGCAACTACAGCTATGGCTTCTCTTCTCTTTCTGTGAGCATGTCTAAGCCAAAGAGAAGGTTGTCAGGGAAGTGGCAAAACTTTCCCATAGATCTACCATGGGCTGAGACTATTGCCGATTTTTTAAGAAGCATCATAGGTGAGGGGCTCCTGGGTGGCTCAGTAGGTTGAGCATCTGACTTTTGACTTTGGCTCAGGTCATGATCTCAGGGTCCTGGGATCAAGCCCCAAGTGGGGCTCCATGCTCCATGGGGAGTCTGCTTAAGACTCTCGCCCCTCTGCCTCTTCCCCCATTCGCGGGCACACACATGCTCCCTCCCTCCCTTTCTCTCCCAAATAAATAAATAAATCTTAAAAAAAAAAAAAGTATCATAGGTCACAACTTAGGATGATGTGATGAGAGTTAGGGCACACATTTTATTCTGCAGGATGATGTGGTCACTTGTGCATCCGTGTCTCTTTAGGAAATTGAAGTTTCCATAGAGATGGTTTTGTCATCTCTGCACTTCGCAGCACCTAATCAAGCTATATAAATAGTAGGCATTTGGTGAATACTGACTGATTAGATAAATGAATAATTTCATTTCTTTTGGGGGGAATCCAGAGATTTAGAAGTCAATCATCCAGCTAGAGGAGAGAATAAAAGTTCACTTGTGGTGTTAAGCATTATTTTAAGTATGGGGAGCTTGGGACTGCCCACTCATCCTTTACGGTCAGGGAGAAAATAATAATGAAGAAGAAGAAGGAGGAGGAGGAGAAGGAGAAGGGCCAACATATATTGAAGAATGATTCTGTAATTTATGAGAATGAGTAAGTTATTCTCATAGATTAAATATTTTAATAAACAACTCTAAAAATCTCAGTAGTTCCAGCCATAATCCAATACACAGGTTAGCAGGAGCAGAGGGAGGAATGCTATGCTCTACCCAGCTATTTAGGGACCGGGCTCCCTCCATACAGTGGCTCTGCATTCCCTGGGCCCTGGCGTTCCCCCTTACTCCCACAGGATCCTCTGCATCCACCTAATAGATGAGGATATAGAGGGTACATAGGACCACAGGGATGTTCTAGGGGTAAGAATTAGACTATGTAGCATATATGTCTTCACTCAAACACACTCCGTTGACCAGAACTGAAGTCACACAGCTTCACTTAGCTGCAAGGAGGTTTGGAAATGTAGTTTATTAGTGACCCAGGAAGGGGAGAAAAGAGTTTTGTTGTGTATCTAGCAAGTCTCTACCATAATGCGCCATCTCATTTAATAATTCTTAAGGAAACTCTATAAAGCAGACACTATTTTTATTCCAGTTTTACAGATGATGCTCAAACTAAGGCTCAGAGAAAAAAGGACTGCCCACGTAGTAAATGATAGAACTGGGAGTTGGTCCGAGGTCTGAGTATAATAAAACATGTGTTCTAGCCCCACTAAACTATGCTCCTTCATAACTGAGGTTCAGTTATGTTGTCATATGCTCCCTCTCCCTGCCTGCCACACAGATCCTCATGATCCTGATTTTGGCTCTTTCGGATCTAAATTGCTGGTGATATGCAGCCATTTGGCACCCAAACATGCATTATCTTATCTATTCTCCATCTCACTCCCATGTGGTAGGTATTATTAGCTCTACTTTACTGGGGAGGACACTGAGATTAGATGCGTTACATAACTTGGCCATGAACATACAGCTAATGAGAGGCACATCTGAACACCACATCTTGCTCTTTGGCCTGGAACTTTGGAAGACCCTACCCTGAAATTTAAAACAACAACAACAATTGAATCTTAAAAAAAATGCAACAATCCACTTTGCCATGAAATATCCCCAAGTGTTTGGAACTGAGGTTTCCAAGTTTAGTTAGGCTCCTTCCTCCCCAGGCCCGATTTTATTTGAAAGGTGCAAGTATCAAGAGCATCCGGCAGTCCCTGGCCTTATGAGTTATCATTATATAGGTTGGCACATCAAGTCTCGAAGAAGTTCTTCCAGCCAAACCATTCAGGAAATGAAGAATCAGATAAATAACAAGGTTGATACGAGGTCAGGGAACTACTCCAAACTCAACGTGGGGTTGGTCTCTCCAGGCCGATGGCATTTTTCACAGTTGGGTTACTGAGTGCCGATGTGGAAGCAGCAGCCAGAGTAGGTTTTGTCTGCTGGGCTCTGTTCCTTCCTGCCCAAGCCTCACCCTTATCCTGAGAAGATCACCTTCTCCCCCAGCTATTAGCTCAGGACTTTGTTCCTGAATCCTACCCTCTCTGGTCATGCAGATGCCATCAGATGTCCTGTACTGGTCCCTGAGGGGAGAAAACAGGAAATGAAGCTAATTGGAACTGTTAAACTGTGAAGAAAGAATTCACAATAATAACAATAACGCCATCTGAGGACTTGCAGATTGGCAGATGAAAGGAAGAAACCAATAGGCGATTGTGGGTCTCTGGGTCATGTGACTTCACGCATAGTTAAAGATGCCATTGGAACCCAGTATATAGTCTTAGATTCCAGTCCCAGAGAGGTGCCATCTCCCTGCTTTCCCTACACCAGCCCAGGCCAGACTTCCTTCTCATGAATGCAGCCTCCATCTTCCTTCCTGAAGTATCCTTCACCCTCATACTTTTCCCAGGCCAGTCTCCATGAGACCGATGGCCACCAGCAACAATAGCCCATGAAGATAGGAGGGACCTCTCCTGTTGGAAACTTTGAGCTCTCACACCCAGTGAAGCAACTGGAGCCAGACTGTTCAAGAGACTGGCCCAAGGTCCTCCTGCTGGGTTGGGGGGAAGCAGGGCTCTCAGGACTCTAGCCTTCTGGCTTGGAGGGTCTCTGCTGGATGACACGTGGGTGTGCAAACCCCCAGGTACATGAGATGGTCATATAGTCTACTCTGTTTTTCATAAAAATGTACCTACTGAATGCCTCAGACAACTTCCCTGCACTGCTAATGCCTGAGAAGCTACCCATGTCTTTCTGGAAGCTGACTGTGGTTCTGAACCTTCTCCTTGCCTCTCCGGCTCTCCCAGGAACCTGGGTTTCATAATTACCACTTCTCCCTATCTGACTGGAGCTTATTTGCCACCTACCTAAGGAGTCGGTCTTCTGTCCTATTTCCCACAGCAGTGACCTCAGTTTACCCCTCTCTCTGTTCTCTCCCTCACACCCTGCCAGAAATCTAAGATCCTTGCATTCATTCTGGGGCATTTCCCCATTTTAACATTTCTGTCTCTAATAAAGAAAGAAAATCATCCTTTAACCACACACTTAAAAATCTGAAAAATAAAAATAAATTTACAAATGATTTCACCAAGCCTTGTATAAGCCAGCCACTGCGCATCCTCCTCCCCTCCATTCTCCTCCCCCGTCTTTCCCCATTCCCCTGTTCTCACCATCCTCCTGCCACACTGGCCTCTGCTCAGTGCTTTAGAAAGCACCAAGTTCTTTCTTGCCTCATGTCCTTTGACATGCCATTCCCTCTGATAGCACACGCTTCCCAAACCTGCTGGCAGCTAACCTTGACCTATACATCAGGACTCAGTTTAGGTCTTCCTTCCTCCAGGAAACCTTCCCCAACTCCTCTCATTAGCTTAGGTCCTGCACTAAATGCTCTTAGATAACCCTTTACCTTTATACCTTTTATCATATAGGTGGTATGTATGTGATATATCATTTGTGGCATATATGTGATCACATATATGTGATATACATATAATTATTTCATTTTGTTTTGTTTACTTTACTTTTATTTTGTTTTAATTTAACTTATTTCGTCTTATTTTAGTGTTTATGTCCTCAGACCATAAGTAAGCTCCATGAGCAAGTGGCCAGAAGGGACTGATGCTATATACACACACATTCTAAATATTGCTCTCAGGACACTTAGTTGATATGCCTTATCATGTAATCATTTGCACATATGTGGAAGCACCTGACAGGAGTATTGATCTAATTGCTGTAGAAACCCCTAGAGTGAGGGATATATAGAAAATGTTGTATCGAATGAGTGAACAGATGGAAGGATGTCGATAATGCCTTTATAAGAACTGAAGGGCTGAGAGAGAGGTGCCAGGAGCTCTTGACAGCAGGCAAAAAATATTGCCAGTGTAGAAGTATAAAGCTATCCATTATTTCTCATTGTCACCTCTGTGTTTTTGTTTCTTCTTCTTTCCAGCATTAGCTTTCTATGCCGCAGAACAAATCATCAAAAACACAGTGGCTTAAAACAGCATGTGTTTATTACTGCAGTTACTGTGGACCAGGAGTCCAGTCCAAGCACGGTTTAGTTAGATTCCGTACTTAGGGTCTCCTAAGTCTGCAATTCAGATAACGGTCAGGGCTGGGTTCTCATCAGAGGCTCAAATAGAGAAGGATTTTCTTCTAAGCTCCCAGGCTCCCTTGGGTTGTAGCAAAATTGATTTCCTTGTGACTCTAGGATTTATGGCAGCTTGCTTCTTCAAAGCCAGCAATAGCATGAGAAAGAGGCTCTAACAAGATGAGTGAAATATTCTTATTTAATTATAGACATGTAATCATATTTATCCCATCACCATTGCTACATTCATTCTGTGGGTCAGAAGCAAGTCACAAGGCCCTCCCATCACCAGGGAGGCAATTCATACACAAAGGTATGAATTCCAGAAGAGGGTCGCACAACAGTCTGTCAAACACAGTCTGAAGTCTGCCCTCTAATGATCCTCCTCCTTCTTGACCATATATTCATACATACGTACATACATGAACATGCATTCACCCCACCCCAAGATTATCAGGAGCCTCACCCATTATAGATAACGTCAGCTCCACAAGTTCAGTATCCAAATCAGACCCAGCTGAGGATGAGCCTCTCAGGTAGAGTCTGTTAAGCTCCTGTGACACAATCCTCTCCATCTGTGAGACTGTGAACCTAACGAGACAAATTATCTATTTTAAAATACCCAACATACAGTGGTGGGGCAGGCATAAGAAAATAGTATAGATACACCAGTTCAAGGCTAAAATGAAGGATTAAAAAGGTTCACTGCAGTTTTGAAATCTAGCTGGTCAAGTGCTAGATCCTTGTACTATTTCAAGATGTGGGACTCATTCTCTGTGGCTCTTGGTTCTGACCTCTGAGCTCTTGATTCCATCTTCTGTGTCTTCCTTCCTTTTTCATAGAAGGAAGCACATGTCTGAAGTTGAATAGTCAGCCTGCTTCTGGCCAGTAGAATTGGATGGATTTGACAGCCCTCTTTCATTTTGTTCTCTCTCTGCCCCTTTCCCTTCATGCTGGTGGTGTTTCTACTGAAACCATTTTCTTAAGAACTTTGTGGATCGCCTGTGGATTTCATTGGAGTTCACTCTATTAGACAAAAGCCATGCCCAAAGATCTTTTTAAGATAATCCTTCCACTATCTTTAGCTCCCACAGAGACAGATGAAGCACAACACCCTCTCATGCTTTCTGGAAGCTCTATGGTTCAAGATGTGTGAGGTGTACCCTTAATACCTTGAAATTAAGATGACTGAATAATTTGACCTTCAATTTTAGCAAAAGATCGTACAGTTGCACACTCAGCTTTTTCTCTATGCCACACTTTTGGCAGCCATTTCTGACTTTCAGCATCTTTTACCATCTGGAGAGGCTGGAAATTTTCAAAATTGTCAAGTTCTGGCTCCATTTTGTTTAACAGTTCTTTCCTCAATTTATCCTTTCTCTCACATTTTACTATAAGCAGTGACAAGAAACCAGGCAGCATCTTCAACACTTTGCTTGGAAACTCCTTAGCTAAATAGCCTAGTTCATCAGTTATAAGCTGTGCTTTCCACAGAACGGCAGGAGACAATTTTGCTAAGGTTTCTGCCTACCACAAAGCAAGGATCTCACTTCCTTCAATTTCTGATAGTGTGTTCTTCACTTTCTTTTGAGTCAATTCAAAGCAACAGATGGTTTCCTTTATCATGCTGCTCTAAATCCTTCCGGCCTCTATCTACTACCTGGTTCCAAGGCTACTCCCACATTTGTGGATATTTGTAAGGCAGCATTCCACTTCTGTGTACCAAAATCTGGGTTGGTTTTCTGTTGCTGTGTGAAGAATCACCACAGACTTAGAAGCCTAAAACAATACATATTTATTATCCCACAGTTTCAGTGGGTCAGGAATTGAGGCACAGCTTAGCAGGGTCTTCTGCCTAATTAGGGTATCATGAGGCTTCAGTGAAGGTGTTGTCCAGGGCTGGGTTTTCATCAGAAGTTTGACTGGGGAAATGTGATATTCTAATTTGTAATAAGAAATATGTATTTGACCTTTGTCCCTGTTTCTGAAAAAGCCCCTAAAACCTTTCTAATTTTCTAAGTAGTAAGTGATAAAATATCTTTTGCTATTCATAACAAGCCCCTTTCAACAACACCTGAGTTTATGTTAATGACGTGACTTTGGAAAGTTCCTTAGGGATGGGACTGGTTGTCAGGGAACCAACCATGAGTAGAAGACTAGAGCTTTCAGGCCCGTCCCTCAAAACTTCAGAGTGGGGAGAAGGACTGGATGTGGAATCAATCCTCAGTGGCTGATGATTTAATGAATTATGCCTATGTAATAAAGCCTCCATGAAACTCCAAAGGACAGGATTCAGAGAGCTTCTGGATTGCTGAGCACATGGAGGTCTGGGAGAGTGGCGCGCCTGGCAAGGACATGGAAACGCCACATCACTTCCTCTTTACCTTGTCCTGTGCATCTCATCATCTGGCTCTTTATCTTCATCCTTTATCATATCCTTTATTATATAATAAACTGGTACACATAAATGTTTCCCAGAGTTCTGCAAGTCATTCTAGCTAATTGTCAAACCCAGGTTGTGGGAACCTTATTTATAACCAGTAGGTCAGAAGAATAGGTGACAGCCTAGGACTTTTGATTGACAGGTTAACATCTGAAGTTGGTGGGAGTGGGGCGGGGGAAAGGAGTCTTGAGGGACTGAGCCCTTAACCTGTAGGATCATGTAGATGCTACCTCTATGCAAACAGTGTCAGAATCAAGTTAAACTATAGGACACCCAACTGCTATTGCAGAGAATTATTCCACACATTTGGTGTCAGAAATGAAGTGAAGTGTGGTAGTCATGTGAGAGTAAAGGAGAAACATGTGGGGCAGGGTTGTGGGGAGCTCCCATTACAGGAAGGATCTGCTTCCAGGCTTCCTCAGGTTGCTGGCAGAATTTATGTCCTGTGGTTATAGGTTTCATGGCAGCCTACTCCTTCAAAGCCAGCAACTGAGAGAAAGAGACAGAGAGATGGAGAGAGATTGGCTCTAAAAAAATGGTCACTGCACTCTTATGTAATCATCTACACATAATCTCATACGTTTGTCACCTTTGGTGCATTCTATTGGTTAGAAGCAAGTCACAGTCCTGCCAACATTCAAGGGGAGGAAATTACACAAAGGTGTGAATACCAGATCACAAGCTACCTTAGGGTCTACCTGCCACAGCCCTTTAAGACAAGGGGATATATTTATACACATATATATCCTTGTAAGAGACCATTTCTTGATAACTTAACTTTCCCACAGAGGTTTGTAAGTCAGCACCATTCTCCAGAACCAAGCTGCAGACTAAGAGTCATTTGGTAAGAAGTATTATAGATACATATGTTTGCATTTATATGCATTTGGATTTTGAGAAGACTAATAAGAATGCAAGTGAGAGGAGCATCATTTAGTTGAGAAAGGGGATGCCTGGGTGGTTCAGTCTGTTAAGCATCTACCTATGGCTCAGGTCATGATCCCAGGGTCCTGGGATCACGTCCCCCATAAGGCTCCCTGCTCAGCAGGGAGACTCCTTCTCCCTTTCCCTCTGTTGCTCTCCTTTGCTCATGCTCTCTCTCTCACACACACACATTCTTTCTCTCAAAATAAATAAATAAAGTAGTTTAAAACTAAAATAAAAAAAAGAAGGAAGAAAGGATCCAGAGATTGCTTGGAGAAGGAGAGGGTTCCTGCTGGAAGGAGTAAGGCAGAGGCAGTTCCCAGTACAGAGAAGCCAATATGGTGTTCTTCCAGACAGACTTCCATCCCACAACAGCCCGGGTGCTGCTCGGGGTTTCCTCTGCTCCTTAGTTGTGACACTACCTTCCTCCACAAAGAACATTAACATTCCTGTCTCCCCCAAGCTGACCGTAAAATGTTCATCCAGCCTGGTTCACACTCCCTGTCACTGCCTCATCCTTCTAGCCTGCCCTACCCCCACCTTGACACAACCAGATCAAATTACTGAGCCCATGTAGCGCACTCAGGCCTAAGCCTTCATTCTCACAAGGCATGCCTTGTGAGATCTTTCCTCCCTGACTGTCCACTCATGCTGCCACAATAAAACACCATCGAGGAGATGGCTTAAACATTGAAGATTTATTTTCTCATAGTTTTGAAGGTTAAAACTGTCTAAGATCAGGGTGCTGGCACATTTGTATCAGCTAAGATCTCTCTTCCTGGCTTGTAGATGGCCACTTTCTCACTAGGTCCTCACATGGCTCTTCCTCTCTGTGCAGGGAGAGAAAGAGACAGAGCTCTCTGGGTCTCTTCTTACGAGGACACTAACCCTATGAGCTCCGAGCCCCACCCTTATGACCTCATCTCACCTTAATTACTTCCTTAGAGGCCCCATCTCCAAATGTGGCCACACTTCAACATAGGAATGTGGGGGGAAAGGAGTCACACATAGTCTGCAACATGGACCAAGAAGGCTGGGCTCTCACCCCCTCTCAAACCACCTGCTGTGTCCTCAAGAGAATGAATCTCTGAGTTAAACAGCAAAACAGGACATCCAGCAGGAGGAGGCCCAGAAATCTCCTTCAGACCAGGGAAGCTTTGTGTTGATTGTTCTCAAGCGAGGAGACCTCCAGATACTTTATTTAGGAAACTTACCACAAGCCAGATAGATACAGCCAAAGCCTAGATACAGCCTGGACTAGAGCTGCCTCACCAGAGTCTAAATTCATTTCAGATAGATTTTAATATTTAAAAACCCCACTCTTTTAATATTAAGTCAAGATCAATGACCATTGCCAAGGGCAAACCTTGAATCACCACTATCCTCACCTTTATGTCTTTCATTACATTATCATTATTAATTTTGATATACAGGGATTGATGTACATGTCTAAACCTCTATGCTAGATGATATACTCCTTAAAGTTTTTATTAACTCATCTCTGTCCCTACATGCCCAACAGAGTAGAAGGCACAGAGAGAAATATCTCTCTCTCTCGTTTTTGGCTGTACAAATAATAAATGTAACAGTTAATCAAGTAATCTATGTCTTAGTGAGATGTTTAAACTCTATAGTCCCTCAGTTTTCAAATTCACTTCCTGCCAAAGACCTTGATTCTAAGAAGAAAGAGGGAGGCCTTGCTAAACAAATTAGGAGTGCAAACAAAAGGGAGGAATGTTTTTAAACCTATTTTAAGAGAACGAAATTCTTTCAAGTGCTTTAGAGCTATTTTTATACAACTGGGATCATTGAAATATCAGTGGAGCCAGCTGCCACCAGGCAAGTGCTTCGAAGGTTGTTCTCTCGCAAACTCTTCGTACAGACCATACATATCCCCTTCTCTAGCTAACAGAGCTTCCCTTGAAGTAGGCAACTTCAAAGAGACAGCACAGTACATTGGCAAGTCCTCAGTTCACTCGTCGGGAAAACCAGCAAATGAATCTGATAACACTCAGAAAGTCTAAAATAATAGTAGGAACAGCTCCCACTCAATGGCCCTTCGCCATTTTGGTTGGTTGATGCCCTAAGGGACCTGTCTCAGGATGAAGAGCCAATGGGTGTGGGTTTGAGTATTCCCTCCCTCTCTCACCTCCTAGCTGTGTAACTTGCAGCATATCACCTGCTCTCTCTGACCTTCAGTTTCTGTCTGGATCTGTCCTTCCATCCTGACAACCATACCATAAAGATCAAATGAGGAAATGAGGTAATGGGTAGGCGAGCTCTTTGTGAACTGTAAAAGGATATACAGATGTTCGTTCTTTATTTTAAAGTATCCCATCAATTATGTTATGATTTAATTAGCATAGGCCATTTCCCACAAGCTAGGACAGATCATAGGAATTTGGTCAAATTGTGTTAGCACATTAAATACGTATCTGTTTACTGGGTCCTTATGCAGACACGCTGTGAAGCAATCTGCTATAATAGTTAATAGTACCCAATTAAAGTCAGCTAGACCTGGATTTGAATCACACTTTTGTACTTTACTAGCTAGGATTTTGAGAAAGATATTTGACCTCTCCTAGTCTCTGTTGCCTCATCTGTGAAGTGGCATTAAATATGATAAATTATAACACTTATGTTAAGGACTAAATGTTTTATCCCCCGAAATTCATGCTTTGAATCCCTAACCCCCAGTGTGATGGATTTTGGGAATGAGGCCTTTGGGAGATGACTTGGATTAGCTGTGGTCATGGGGTGGGGCCCTCAAGAGCAGATTAGTGCCCTCAGTGGCTGACTGAGCCGCTAGGCTCTCATAACTGGCTTCTTCCCTTTGTCCTCGCAACCCTGGCCTAGCAGCGGCTTCCGCCACCTTTGCATTGTCTCACTCTCCCCTGCTGGCTTTTCAGCTTTTCTAGCACTTCTTTGATCGATTTCTTGGTTGAAGTCTCTCTAGTCTGAAGATTCAGAGTGACTGCCGTCCTTCTTCTCTTTTCTATTCTAGAAGGTTACCTTAGTCTGCTTGGGCTGCCCTAACAAATAACTTCGACCATGTGGCTCAAACAAACAAACAAACAAAAATGTATTTTCTCATAGGGTTGATCACTGAAAGTCCAAAATGATGGTGCCTAATTGGTCCAGTTCTGGTGACAGCTCTCTTCCTGGTTTGCAAATGGCTGCCTTCTTGATGTGTGCTCACGCGGCAAGGAGAGAGACAAGAAAGAGAATGAGAGAGAGAGGCAGAGAGGGAGAGCAGACGGCCCTCTGGGATTCAGGTTAATTAACTGAGGATTAATATGAATTATATGGCAGATCCTGGTTAATTCATTGAATCTTTTATGCAAAATAACTAAGGTAATGTACAGTTAGGACATGGTTCAGTTAGTGGCAGATCTTACTCATTACATTAGATATTCTGAGTGTCAACAGATGTCTAATGTACATTTCACATGCATAATCTCATTTAATACCAAGAAGTTCATACTGTTTTCCATTTTCCTTCCTATCTGCCCCTAATGGATCTTTGCCCCTAGCACCTGAGAGGTACCAGGATATTGGGTTCAGAACTTGGCCCTTCCTAATCCAGCTCCAACCTATCTGTCCAGGGAAATGCCTGCCATCTGTCCACAGTGAGCCCGCCACTGTAAGCATAGTTCCCAAAATGCCCTCTCTGTCATACTTCCCTGAGGTTGTCCATACTGTCTCTTCATTTCACACTCATTGTCACCTCTTCCTTGAGGCCTTCAGCATGAATAACTAACAGAATGAGTCACTTTCTCCCCTCTGTCCCTACTGACCCCTGGTTCCTAAGATTACTTTAGGGATTATCTGATCCCATATTGGTTTGTAAGATATACATCCTCTTTCCTTGCTAGCCAGGAGCTCCTGGTTGGTGGCTCAGAACCCCAGAATCTAGAGGTTGAGCCTGGAGGAAAAACCTTTATGCTGTGACATGAAGTCTAGAGCCCAGGACACCTAAGTCTTAGTCTTAGCTCTGCCACTTCCTAGCTATGAATTTAGACACTCAAATTCATCTCCAAGCCTCAGTTTTCCTTCTGTCAGAAAGGGGGACAGCAAGTGCAAACCATGCCTTAGAGTCATTTTAAGAATTAAATTAGATAATCCATATCAAGGTCTGGGGTGGGGGCAGAGGAGGTTTTTACTAAACCCTTCTCTTTCCTTCTCTTCTAGAGCAGACTTTGGGCTTGGTGAGGCCCAGAAGTCATGATGGGTCTAGCACAGGGATAAAGAACCAGATAAGAAATATTTCAGACTTGGTGGGCCATGTTTGGTCTCTGTCACACATTCTTTTTGTTTTGTGTATTTATTTTCTTAAAATCTTTAAAAATGTAGAAACCACTTGACAATCAAAAAAGTTGTCATAGGGCTGGGTTTGACCCATTCCCTCCAGGACACTGAGAAGCCACAGAAACTTGCTTGGCCTTGGCTTGAGATAGCCTGTTAGTATTTCCTTTTTTCTTTTGCTTTTCTTCTCTTTAATTTCCTTTCATTTTATCCACAGCCTTTCAGTGTAGGGTTAAGAACTCAAAGTGTGCAATCAGACAGACTTAGGTACAAATCTCGACCACACTGCCAACTGGGTTAGCAACTGTGAGCCAGTTAATGCCGGGCCTCTGAGACACATTCTGGCACCTTTTAACATGACCCTGTGAAAACCTCCTCCTAGAACTGCTGAGAAGGTTGAGAGAGAGGACAGCCTGCCTTGCACTGGACTGCTGGAGTCAGCTCCAAAGGCTCCTGAGAGCCAGTTGTTGAATTCTCAGGGAATTTGCAAGCCAGCTCCTTAACCACTGTAGCTGACGTCAGCCCCGGTGAGCATACTGATTCCACACAAGTCTGCCAACACTACTGATCAGCCTTCCCTGCTCCCCTGGCTGGTTGTGAAACTTGTCAACACACCACGGCCCTGCAGGTCCCTCTATTCCTTCACTCCTGTTGCTTCCTTCGCTTTCCCTATTCCCAGCTGCACACTGGGAGGCATTAATGATGCACCAGGAGGAGTCCTGAGACAGGAAAACATGCTCTCCCAGGACAATCTCAACAATGAGGTCTTCACAACTCACACATCCACTGAGCCACTGTTGTGTTTTCAGGCTCCACATGGCACCCTCTCAGTGAACACCGGTTATGTTGAAAAGAACTTGTTTTTCATGAGGGGGACCGAGGCTCCTGCGCGTGCTGATAGAGGGAAGAGTGGATTACTCTGTGATTTACCAAAATGCTGAGAGCCCAGGAGGCCTCCAGCCAGATGAAAGCAGGTAGAGTTTCTGAAGATGCCATATAAAACTGACAGCTTCTGTTCATAAACCCGAGAGGAAGAAAGACTTGGGAGGAGGGAGATATTTAGCTAAGCCAAATGGACATTTCAGACTGGGAAGCCCCTGGGAGATTTTCTTCTTCCTCCTGGCAGGGCACTGAAGTTCTAATTATCTTTGGGTATGTGTGTAGAATAAAATATTCTGATTCTTCTTCTTCCCTTTTTTTTTTTTTTTTTACTTATAAGCTTTGGGGTTCATTATTTGATCCAGAAGATGAAGGCACAACATTTGAATTCTTTTTAGGAAATCCTTTGCTTCATTTTGTTTGATTTGCTTTCATTCATTTTAACAAACTATCGACTCCCCTAACACCTAGGTGTTGTGTTTGGCTTCTAACCACTGGAGACCAGAGAGAAGAATGTTTTCACGTGGATAAAACTTTATTTTACTGTCATATAAAAAGATGACAGTTTAGAGCCGTCTCAGCCTAGTTAGTCAGTCTAGGACTGGGGTGACAGCTCCTTTCATTTTTGCTTTCCTTTAACCATTGCTCAGGGCATTCACCCTCAAAATTCGTTCACAGCCACCATGGCCACCGAAGCTTATTTGCCATATTCACATTGCTGGCAGAAAAGAGGAAGAAAAGAAAGAACTGTATAGACATTTCTTTGGAGATTTCCTAGAATTCTCTCCAACTTGGTCTCACTGGCCGTCCCCAGCTGTGAGTTGCAGCCTTGCAACTGAGCTTATCACCCCCCGAAACATTAAGTCTGGGTTCACTCGCTAAACAAGGGGTGAAAAGGGTTATTGGGTGGAGAAGCAGTGTGTCTGCCGTAATTGCCTCCATTGTTCAAATTTCTGTGTGTTTAGGGGAGGATGGGTGTGGGAGGGGTGTGTGTGGGAGGGGTATGCGGGGTGTGGGTGGGTATGGGCGTGTGCAAGGGGTATTTGTTTGAAGTGAGAGTATATTTCAAAATAAGAAAGGGATAAGGACATTCCCCAACTGAGAGAATGTGGAGTCTAGTCAACAAAAACTCACACCGAAATACACACACACACACACACACATTCATACACCGTACACATTTATGCACAACAAGCCCTTAAGAGGCGAAATAAGTGAATTAAAGAAATAAAAACAAAGGACTGCAGAAACGCTATGCTAATTCATGCTGCTGGTGCCCCAGAGTATATCGTATCTAAGCTCCCGGCTTGGTTTCTCCCAGTTTGGTCTAGAATTTCTGTGAGTGTTATTCATGTGTGTATTTGTGAATGTACTCATCCTTTTGGTAAAGATGGAAGTGGATGGAAAGCAAAACGAGAAACTCTTTCCCAGTTTCTTTCTGTTCTTTTCCTTCATGCTCTGATTATGTTGGACTAAGAAAAAAAAAAAATTGCAATGCCATTATAGGGTATATATGTATGTATTGTTATTCCAGTATCTTTCTTTAAACAGAAAAGATTTGAGACCTACAGAGAGACATAAAAACAAGTTTTAAAAATCAGGAGATTTTGGGGGCACCTGGGTGGCTCAGTGGGTTAAAGCCTCTGCCTTCGGCTCAGGTCATGATCCCAGGGTCCTGGGATCGAGCCCCACATCATCGGGCTCTCTGCTCAGCAGGGAGACTGCTTCCCTTCCTCTCTCTCTGCCTGCCTCTCCACCTACTTGTGATCTCTCTGTGTCAAATAAATAAAATCTTTAAAATAAAATAAAATAAAATAAAAATCAGGAGATTTTTAAATCTTAGGGGGAAAAAAGCAACAAAGTGGTTAAGAGCTTGGACTGCAAGACTTAATTTCAACCCTGCTCCTTTCCCATAATTGCTGCATGACTTTGGGCAAATGACCAGATGTTTCTGTGCTTTCATTCTACCTACCCATAGGATGGGAATTAAAGAACCTACTTTAGCTAGATTAAATGAAAGTGTCTGTATAAGACTTAGAACAGTACCTGGCATATCACCAAAGACAGATGCAAATGCTGCTTTGTTAGTATTACCACACTGGGAAAATAAGTGGAAGTCAAGATAAGGAGAGTAGGGGCGCCTGGGTGGCTCAGTGGGTTAAGCCGCTGCCTTCGGCTCAGGTCATGATCTCAGGGTCTTGGGATCGAGTCCCGCATCGGGCTCTCTGCTCAGCAGGGAGCCTGCTTCCTCCTCTCTCTCTGCCTGCCTCTCTGCCTACTTGTGATCTCTGTCTGTCAAATAAATACATAAAATCTTTAAAAAAAAAAAAAAAAAGATAAGGAGAGTATTGGGAAAATACACCATGAAGACTTGTTATGCCATCTTCATTGTTGTCAAAGTGCTGGCATTAAGTGCCACTTTCTCGTTGTCTTTCTGTAAAATTGAGATAGCATCACCTACTTTGTATGGTGTTCATGAGGATCAAATTTGGTTTCAACAAACAGTGCCTGACACACAGTAGGTGCTCACTACATGTCTCCTCCCTCCCTGTCCCCCTCCGCCTCCCCTCTTGTTTCAAGACCCATCTACCCTTTCGCCCTGAGATTCACGGATCACTGACTCCACTTCACACGTAGATCAGGAGCAGCCTTCCTTTGGCTCATCTTGTTATCTACACGCCAAGTCTGATACCCCGACACCTCCTAACAGGAGCTTGATGGGAGCTGATTGAATGTTTGCTTAAGAAAAGCAAAATGAAGGTAAGTTGTGCCGACAAGGCATCAATTTAAAGGCAGGAGTGGAAAGGAAGATACTGCCTGGGATTTAGGTTTCTCCTCTGGCTGATCTTATTTCACGTGGATTCTGTGAAAAACGGGAGCCGGGCACCTCTTTCTCTGTACTTCACCAAAGAAGGCTGATTGAGAATGTGCTTTCTTCTCACTTTTTGGTATAAATATTAAATTGTAGGTCGGCAAAGGAAGAAAGAATGGTCCCTTTAAACTTTGTGCCAAGGAAAAATTATGAACAATTCAGTCATCTGACTTTTTTTTTTTTTTTTTTTTTTTTTTTTTTTTTTGCCTTTTAGAGCCCACCTGATACCCTGAGAGAGGTTCTCTACACTTTTCATCAGCACGTGTTCCCAAAGAGGCAGGCAGACAAGAGCTCCCCTCCTTGAGTCCTCAGACAGGAGCTAAGAGGCTTCTGAAGATCTGCAATCAGCAAAACCCTGTCTGGGGCTATTAGCACCTTTTCCAGAAACCTCAGTCTTGTCCAGAAATGTTATTCACTGTCAAATATCATGGTTATAATAATCACAACAGTCAATCATTAGGAGTTTACCCTGCCCCTGGCATGGCATCTAAGAACTATACACTCTGTCTTGTTTAGTCGTCCCAATAGCTGTATGAAGTAGGTGATACTATTATCACCACTTTTCAAGCAACAAAACTCAGAATGGCCCAAGTTCACAGCTAGTTAAATCACCTGCCCAAGTTCACAGCTAGTTAAATGCTAGAATGAGGACTTGAACCCAGGATAGGATTTCTTTTGCCAGCTAGTGCCTCAGTGCCACCACTGATGGGTCTTCTTTGAGTGGACAGAATGTGCAAGGGGACCTTGTTAGCTTGGTGTGATTTCAGGAGGTTCCGGAGAGTGAGTGGCAGGCTGAGGGCACCCTCGGGTGAGGCAGACCTGGATGGTTGCTGGGAAGAAAGTTGAGAGCCTGAGCCCAGGGAGAGTGGGAGAAGCAGCTAGGCAGGCAATGGTGTAGGAAGAGAGGGTACAGGCATTCATTCATTGATTGCTGTAATCCACAATGTTATCTACAAATATCCCAGATGCTGGGAATAGTGGTGACCGTGAGGGGAAGACACGGTCTCCACCCTCATGGAGCATACATTCAAGTGCTCAGAGACTTGTATTATTTATAGAATCCTACAAACAACTGTGGATCACAGCTGTGATTCATGAGTACTTCAAGGGGCGGGGGGCAGAATACGCTATCATCAGATCCAGATTATGAAGAACTTTGGTTTCTGGGCTTCACATCTTAGCAATTCAACAACCCCTAACTCATTTGCAAAGGTTTCTGAAGCAAGCAAATGTCATTTACTGGGACTCTTTGGTGATTAAAAAAAACAAAACAAAACAAAACAAAAAAACACCTCTAAGAGACTAAACCAGTCACCATGTCCGGAAAGAAAGGAAAAGTGTTCCATATGTCTGGCCACACACTGGGTAAGCTCTTCTTACGGATGCAGGGTCAGGGTGACCTCGCATGGAAATACCCCAGGAATGGTGACAAGAGAAGTCCCTGAAAAAACAACGTTGGGGACAACTGTGCCCCCACAGGCACATCCAAGTAACACAATCTTCTCCTACATGCTTCTGGGGGCAAGCTCAAGAGCAGCAGTGGCCAGAAATCACACATATTTGCCTGACCTTGCCTGTTCTGGGGAGACTGTCTTCCCCAAAACACCTGGACACAAATTATTCCAGGCTGTTGCTGGCTGAAAATACAGTTCTGGAGATAAGGGGTCTCCAGGCCCATGATTTAAAATCCTATCAAAAAAAGAGGCCCAGGGAAATTGCATTAAACAACACAAACAGTTTAGAAACTAGGTCAATCTGCGGATGAGCTATTTACAAAGCAAAGGAAGCGCAAGCCTCCCAGCACATCCGTAAACTGCAGCAACCCTAACCCTGGCATCTCTATCTGTTCATGGATCTGACCCCCTCACCCCGTCCACTGGGTCCTCGAGCACTCAGGCTCTAACCATGGAAAATGCCCCCTGTATCCGCACCTTCCCTAAATCTTCCCTTTGCGCTCTGGCGGAGTTGTACCACTCAGAAAGGTACCATTCACACTCTTCCCTGTGTGAATGTTGTCTCTGATGGTTGACAGCGCCAGCAGCTACACCTCTAGCTGGGGCTTTCTTAAATCCTGGCTGTCATAAGCCTAGGCTACTTTCCCCTCTTTGACGCAGAATCTTTTCTTCCCGACGTTACTTCAAAACCATTTTCCTCTCACCTTCAAAATCCCCACGTCCTTTTAGCACCCCACTGCTCCTCCTTGTTCCTCTTAACCACCAGCCCAGGTTAAGAGGACAGAAGGACTCGTGATGACTCTGCAACACTGTCTCCTGTTCTGCTACCACGCCTGTCATTGTATTTTGTAACAGCCCTATCCACCCGTGTAGTCCATCCATCACTCTGGCCAACCAGTGCCTCAGCTTCCTCACTTCCAATAATCTATTCCTTCATCACCATTTATCCAACCCCATAATTATGCCCTTAACCTTGTGGTCTTCTTGGATATCTCCATTTCAAGTACCCTGTTTTCTAAATTACCAACTTTTATATTTACAGTTCACTTCCCCTAAATACTCTTACTCCAAAAATTATTTAACCATCAAGATGACCAATCCACAGATGCTACAATCAGTCAACCTAGTGACATCTTTTTTCTCTCCTTAACTAATGAAGAGTTCATGGTCTATTATTATAATCATTCCCTTGTAAACACTCTTCAATCAGCCAGTCCTCCTTCCTTCGGGAGCACCAACCAGGCTAAGTCCCAAGCTGACTAAACTGTGTTATCACTTATTCTGGGCTTGGAAAGCCCACAGCTGGATGTTTCTGGATTTTTTTAAAAGATGTTATTTATTTACTTATTTGGCAGATAGAGAGAAAGAGAGAACAAGCAGATAGAGTAGCAAAGGGAGAAGGAGAAGCAGGCTCCCTGCCGAGCAGAGAGCTGGGCTAGGGGCTTGACCCCAGAACTCTGGGATCATGACCAGAGCTGAAGGCAGACCCTTTGCTGACTGAGCCACCCAGAAGCCCCTGTTACTAGATTTTTAAAAAACACATACTGTGGGGGCATCTGAGTGGCTCAGTCTGTTATGCATTTGCCTTCAGCTCAGGTCATGTTGTCCAGGTCCTGGATTGAGCCTCACATCGAGCTTTGTGCTCAGCAAGGAGTCTGTTTCTCTCTCTCTCTCTGTGTCATTCTTCCCAATGCTCATTCTCTTTCTCTTTTTCACTCAAATAAAATCTCTAAGAGATATAAAAATAAGAAATAAATAACACATACTGTATGATTACAAATCTCAAATAGGCACTAAAGTAGACAATCTACCATTTTTCATTCTTCAAAAACGGTTTCTCATTTTTTCCTCCCTGCTCAAATTCCAGGCACCTGTGCTCTTCCCCCTTTGACCTTGTCTTATATTTCACCAAGACAAGAGAAGCAGACAGACACTAAACAAAGAACTCCCTTTCCTTCCCATACCTCAAATTCTGAACTGCCTGCAAAGGGGATTCTGGTTTTCCTCATGTTAGTGTGGATAAAGGGCCCCTGCTCCTACAAATGTGATAGCTCTGCTTTTGCCTTTTGCTTCTCACCTTCTCCTGCGACCAGCTCCTGCAAATACCTCTTCTGTCCTCTGCATTATGGGTCTTTCTCTCTCTACTAATTCATCTCCATCAGCACATAAGCACACTCTTACATCTCTCTCATAAATAGTAAAAAAGCTCAATCCCACATTTCTTCCAACTCCTGCCTCATCCCCCTGTTACCCTGCATGGCAAACTTCTTGAGAGATTATAGTCGCTGCTTCCATGCCTCTCCTTACATTATCTCCTCTTTCCACCACACTGGGTTTCCATTCTTGTCATGCCACTAAGCCTACTCTGATTGTTGAACCCTAAGATTACCTGTCTATTATCTTCCCTCTCCAAACCAGAAACATTTGATCTCCTGGCCACTATCTTCTCCTTGAAACATCTTTTCTTGGCTACTATGACTCCACCCTTACAAAATAGCACCACTGGTACCTCGAGCTAATAATCCAGGTGCTGTCCTCGATTCTTTCCATTTCCTCACTCCCTACCTCAAAGTCATCAGCAAATACTATTCTACCTTCAGAACACATCTTGAATCCACCCATGCCTCCACCCCTCCACCACTAATGTAATTTCCCTACATGTATAATGTAAGTTCCCTACATCTCTCCCTGGGAAGTCTGGGAGGCATTTCTCTGCCTCTGCTTTTGCTCCTTTCTATTCTGCACACATTAGTCAGAGCAATATTTTGCAGTCAAAAATCATACCTTGTGTCTCCCTGCTTAAAGCTCTTAGATGGCTTTCCATTACACTCAGAAACTAACACCAAGACGTCCATTCTGGTTTCCAGTGCCCTGGATGATTGGACTGGCTGATATCTCTGACTAAGTTTGCTCCTCCCTCAGGACCTTTGCACTAGCTGGTTCCTCTGCCTAGACTGTGCCTTCCCCCCACACTCCCCTATTCACATGACTGCTCCCACTTATTTTCAATGCCAGTTTGGTAGAGAAGCCTTCCTTAGCCACTCAAACAGGAGGCTGCCTTATGCCTCCACTCTCCTAGGTAGCACTCGCTGCTCTGATATTTTCTTTATAACATTAATTTCTGTATTGTCCGCTTCCTCCTTCTAGAATATAAAGCATCAGGAGCGCAGGGGCTTCTTTCAAACTGTACCTAGCACTTAATAGGACCTATCATTAAATGTACACCGACTGAATGAGTGTGGTGAATACATTATACTGTGATTAGGTATTGTGTGAAGAGAATATTAAAAGTGACCCTTTAGAAGCTTAACTTTTTCCTCAAACTTATCTAATACCCTATAGTCTTCTCAACCACTATCATAGGCTTCCTGAAAGCAAAGAACCTGACTTTCATTTCTTATCCCGCATGACACCTACCACGCTATTAAGCTTACAGCTGGTGCTCAGCATTTAATGTGTTGATTATGCAGCCTGAAATAATTACTAAACAATGCGAGGCAATGCTGTTACACTTGACCTATTTGGAACTATGTATCTGGCAAATATCCTCAGTCATTACATAGCCAGGAATCAGAGTTGCTACCAAGAAGTAGACAAACAGAACCCAGAAAACTCAAAATAGATGTTACAAATTCCATGTTCTAAAACACATTCAAATTATGAATAACAAAGCTTTTTATGCAGAGCCTATTTATTCCTCTATGGAAAGTATAAGGAGTATATTTGATCTCTAGGTCTGCCTGATACTTGGAACATTAATTAAGCAAGTATTTTTCCTCCCTTAAAGCAGCAAGTATTTTTTTAGTAGCTTCTATGTACTAAGCACTTATGCTGGGCTAGATACTAAGTAGAAATCCAATAATGAAGAGAATAGTAGTCTATGCGCTCATAAAAGTTGTAATCTAGGGAGGTAGGAAAACATAAATATTTTATTTTATTTATTTATTTTTAAAGATTTTATTTATTTGACAGAGAGAAATCACAAGTAGACGGAGAGGCAGGCAGAGAGAGAGACGGAAGCAGGCTCCCCACTAAGCAGAGAGGCCGATGCGGGACTTGATCCCAGGACCCTGAGATCATGACCTGAGCCAAAGGCAGCGCCTCAACCCACTGAGCCACCCAGGCGCCCCAAACATAAATATTTTAAAACATGTAAACTAGTATGTAATTACAAAATAATATAAATGCCACAACAGAAAGAACAGGATAGAAACTGTATTAATATTTGTTTTTTCTATTACAGGCTTTTCATTATAAAAGTATGTGCTTATTATAAGATGTTAAAAACAAAACAAAAAGATACAAAAAGTTTATAATCTCTATAGCTCCTGTCTTCCAGGGTAGAATTCTGAAACCAAGACAGAAATTATAAGAATTGACAGCCGGCATCCTCATGGTAGGGAGGGCTTTTAAAAACCAAATATAGAAAGTAAAACAAAACAAACAGTCAAAAGCCAACACTTCGGTCTCAGGTTACTTTTAGCCAGTAGTCCTATGATGCCAAGTGGTTCCAAAGGCAATGACATATTGGAGGCCAGTACTATGTCTAAGGTCTCCAATGAGGACCTTGAGCCATCCCAAGGAGTAAAGTATAGCCTAGATTCTGTCTGAAAAAGAAATAATAATACATGTTAAAAAGATATACATCTAAAATTTGTAAAACTTTATGAATTGTGCTTTTTGTGTTCTCTTTAAGAAATCTGTAATTACTCTAAGGTTATAAAGGAATTCTCCTAGAAACTTTATGATTTTACTTTAAATTTAGGTTAACAATCTATGTCACATTACTTTTGTGAATAGAAGGTGGTGGTCAAGCTTCATATTCCGTATAGATACCCAGTTGTTGTAGGAGTATTTGTTCTGAAAAGACCTTCCTTTTCCCTCAGTGAATTGTCTTAGCATCCTTGCCATTCCTATCTAACTGTGAAACACTGAAAAACTGGACATTGAGTTCCCTCTGCATTGGCATGGTTTTTTAGGCTTCACTTTATAATATTGGGTATTAAATCCATTTTAATCGGCAATTGTCCTTAATGTTAAATCTATAGGTCTTAATTCTGGAGTCTTCTAGTTTCTCCAGACAAAGATTTATCCTCTTGCCTGACAGACTAAGGCAGATTTCAGCATTCTAGGAGCTAGGTGTGAGAAGGAATGTTGGAGATTTAACATTAAGGACAATTGCCAATTAAAATGGATTTAATACCCAATATTATAAAGTGAAACCTATTGACTAAAAAACCATGCCAATGCAGAGGGAACTCACCATTTAATATGATCTCTCTTTAGTTTTCAGTATCTCTTCTTTGGTTTAATTTCATTAATAACTAAGTCCTCCATCTCTCTTGGAATTGGAGAAGTAATCAACATCCAACTATAAGGGGGCAAGTATGGTTCTCACTATTCGTTGACAGATTTCTAACCTGTTTCTAGTCCACATCATTGTCCACACCTAACTCTTCAGTCTTTCTGGAGATCTTTAAGGAGCACAGGGCTTGCTTATGTTCGGTGTTTCCTTTGGTAGTCATGGTTTCCTCCCCTCTGTGAAGTGCTTGTCATTTTCAGATATTATGTAGTTATATTACACAAGTCTCCTTATTTTGCTGAAGATGAAGTTTTCATTATTATATCTATTGTCTTTGTTGTTTTTGTGTATATCTGGGAGGCAAGTGAACAATGGCTTATAGTCCACCACTTACAAGCAAAAATGATTAATTGGCAGAGATTATCAGTTTGGAGGGTAATGAAGACCCAGCTGTGATTTGGGTGTATTTGGGTGATAAAAGCTCAGCAAACAGCCTGGGACTAGTCAGAGAGAATATTACCATAAAGACTCTAGGATATGAAATCTCTTTGATAACATAAAAAAATAAATAAATAAAAGGAAAATTTCATCAAGAGAGGTCAAAGATGAGTGGCCAGAGAATCCATTTGGACAAGCTATGAAAAGTGGTCAAAAGAGAAATACAAAATGTCAACTACTAACAACAAGGAGTAAGTATCTTCTCTGTCTTGTTAACTCATATTCTCTTCCACAGCCACAAGCTGTTATTCCTCTGCCATGCGGGTTGGAGGTAAGAAGCAGCCTGGAAGTTCAGCTAATGCCTTAGAAGTTGCAAAGTGAAAGGATCTCAGTCCAGTGTCACCCAGGGACCAGATCCAGAATCAGAGGAGAGAAGAGAAGATTGTTCTGTTGGAGACTGGTGGAAAGAGAATGCCAAGAGTCAATTCAACATACACTCTCAAGCTTTCTGGAAGACTCATCCTTGAAGGAAGTGTGCTCCGAGATCTCAACTGCATGCATGTTTGCTTAAAACAATTACAGAATCAATAGTCGCAGTCAGAATCACCAGAGCAGTGGTGTCTGGTAACAAAGGCCTCCTAGAAATTTTCATTGTATTAAAAAAAAAAAAAGCATTATATTAAAAATATATAATTTACTATTAGATATTAATAAATTTCCTAATAAAATTTGTCATAGGAATTTGTCTACTGGGCCAAATATTCCTAGGAAGGCTTAGTGCTGATTAGATTCTTTTAAGACTGAAATATTTCCACTGATGAAGGGTATCTTCCTTAATGGTTAATTTATTAAGTATAAAAATTTAATACATATATACACTATAATAAATGAAGACAGATTCTTCCTTAAAAACATTAACAATAATTGCAATAGTTTAATTCTTTTGAAATATTTCAACAACAGATGAAAATGCAATGAATGAGTTTTTGAACATTTCAAACCCCGTAAGCTCCACAATGAACCATAAAAAAATACAATTATCACATAATAAATATTGCACTGATATTTAATCCTGTTCTAAAAAAAAATGACACAAGAGTTTCATTAATTTCTTCATCATTTCTATATTTATCTTTCTACCTTCCTAGGTTATGGTTCTATTTGGGAACTTTCCTAGAATTTCAATAATATACTTTCATACCTTCCCAGGGCTGCAGGAATCATTCCAGATACAAAGAAAAAGAAAACAGGCTTACAGGATCTGGCTTATCTCCTAAGACTCAGGACTTAGTTGCCTCTCCCAAATAGATTCAAACCCGAAACCCGAGCCACTGCTCATCAGACTAGGCTTTTTTTTTTTTTTCTTCCAGTTAAATTTAACTTGTTACATCAATAAAACTTTTTAAGTCCACCCTTCACCATAGGTTCAATTGGCTTTGTGTCTCCCCACAAAATGATACATTATTTAAGTCTTGGTTGGCCAGTGTTACAAAATCCATTGTTCCATCTTTGTAATGCATAGCTCTGATTTGTTGGCATTACAAAAACACTTATATTCTTTATTAATATTTTATTATAATTTAATAGGATTTATTGCAGTTTTTATCTCCTATGAGAGGTAAAGTTCTCACTCTTATCTTTCCTCTTGAGGACATCTGGTTAATATATCTTCTTGGAACACAGTGTTGAACCTGATTTCTGCTTGGTTATGGTGTGTGGTCATTTGTTAGGTCATGTCCCGCAGTAGGAATGAGTCTTGTGGCTCCATCCCACCTCAGGGAAGTCTGGAGAACATAGTGGGGTCATGGCCCAGGCTCCAAACCTGATTTGCATCACCACTCTCCAAACTGCCCTGGCTCCTTTCAGTAGAAAACTATATGTGAAGCTAAATCTGAGTACTAGCAGAGCGACATAAAAATTGATAGTAAGAGACCAGGGAGGGCCTCCTGAACTCTACTTGACAGTGATAAGTCCTGAAAACTATTTATTTATTTATTTATTTATTTATTTATTTATTTATTTGTCAGAGAGAGCGAGAGCAAGCACAAGCAGGCAGAGTGGCAGGCAGGGGCACTGAGAGAAGCAGGCTCCCTGCTGAATGAGTAGCCCAATGTGGAACTCAGTCTTAGGATGCTGGGATCATGACCTGAGCCTAGGGCAATGGCTTAACCAACTGAGCCACCCAGGCATCCCGATAATTTTTATTTTTGATATTTGGAATTCACTCTGACTTTTCCTATTTGACCTAACATGTCACTGTGCCTCTACCTCCCACAGTAGAGTTTCCATCAATCATTAAGACACACTACAGCCCTGACATAGCAAAAGGGGACTAGCATGCCGAGTACGATGACCAGACACCCTGCATGGTCATACATACATACATGTAGGTGCACGTAATCTACATACACATCTGTGTATAACATGCATACGTGTGTGCATACATATGTGACATGTATGTACATACATGTAGGTGTGTGTGACCCACATAGGAATGTGATCTTTACTATGTTTAAAGTTCCTCATCTGTGGGCATCTGAGTGGCACAGTCGATTGAGTCTCCGACTTCCAGTTTTGGTTCAGGTCATGATCCCAGGTCATGGAATAATGGCCCACAGGGCATTATCCTATGCTCAGCACAGGGTCTATTTGGGCTGTCTCTTCCTCCCTCCCCCACATGCCCTCTATCTCTCTCTTTCTCAAGTAAATAAATAAATCTATTAATTAATTAACAAACAAATAAAGTTCCTTATTTGTGAATTGAGACTATAAAAGTAGACCTTCTTCACTAGGACATTGTAGCGGGGAGGCATAAATAGGCCTAACACTGGAGACATAAAGTCAAAGAACAATGTGGATGGTAATGCCCAAGATGAAATTCTTTTTTGTCTTCAATCTCAGGAACTTCTCTCACAAGCCCGGCATTTGGCTCTTTACATGATAAATTGCCAACCTGAAAAGCTCTCAAAGATGGTGAATTTAAAGGCTAACTTTCCAATATCTAGGACTCACTAGGCATTCTTAAGAGAGAAAAGACAATGTCTGCTTCTGTGCCACATACCCGGGCTGGACTACCTGAAAGGACAATCAGGCATCTCATTTCTGTTTCATGGTGGTCTGGCTCCTGACTCTGACATGCAGATCAGTTCCCAAAACAGCATGACTTTCCTCCTTTAGAATTTCTCAACCATCGGCTGGGGGGATGGCACTGGGACAGCCAGCAATGTCCACCAATGTCTTGTGGGCCATAGTGAGCCCATTTCCCTGCAGGAATGTTCTCGGTCATCTAAATGAGTGCTATTAACTAATGAAAAAAGAGATAGAGTATCTGGCCAAGTATGAATTTGTTATTAGCTGTAGATTAAAAAAAGAAAGGATGTGAGCACATAGAAGATAGGATGTGTCCTCAGAAGAGAGAGTGACTGGCAATGTAAGGGTTTAAAGGTGTGAGTCTAGCTGTGCCTGAAGAATGTTTCTGAGTCTGGTCCTGAGGAGGCCAGGCCTCCCTGTGGACCTGAGCACTCTCAGAACTGCCCATCTCATTGCCTTCTCATTCCTGCTCACCAAATAATTTCCTGATCTCTGACTCAGCTCCTGGGATATACCCCCTCACGGCCGGGGGCCACTGGCATTCTGGTCACTGGAAAGTTAAACAAATGAGCCATGTGGCTTACCCAGCCATCTCTTGTGAGTTCTGTCATTCTTGTCCTTCTGCAAAAGTCTAATCACCTGACTATACTAATCGTTCCAATTTGGCTTCTGCCCGGAAAGGTAGTATTGTATTGTAGTTGAGCATACCAGCCTAGGAGTCAGGACGACTCTGGATCCTGTCTGGATCCCAGCTCTGCCAGGTTTTAGCCATGGGTCTGGAAACAAGTTGCCTAACCTTCCAAGTCTCATGTGATATGAAGCTAATAATACCCAATTTGCAGGCTTGCTGGGGGCTTTAAATAGAGTAGTGTATGAAAATGTTTGGCTCAAGCAGTGGCATAGGGTTAGAGTTAGTGAATGAGTTACTACTCATTCTCACAGCTGAGAACCAGAACCTTGGTCCATTATAAATTCACTATCCTGCTGGGGTCAGGCCATCAACCTTTCCCTGGCAATATGCTTACCCTCTCACGTGGTATCTTTTTAACTAACTTCAGCCTCCTGAAGAAATAGTCTGTTCAGGGATAATTGGGCTAATGGAGTGTATTGTGATGGCAATGCCATATTTGTACTCATGACTAAATGTATAGCACAGCAGCGGTTTCCATGTCTGCTTCCTCCGTCACACACACACACACACACACACACACACACACACACACACACTCTCTCTCTCTCTCTCTCTCTCAAGCACAGTCTCTCTCTCTCTCAAGCACAGTATCCCATTGTCCACACAGATAATCCAGGCAGTCTCCTTGTGGACAAAGATGTATTCAACACCAGCATAAGGGATGGGTCCTTGACAGCAAGCGAACAGGGTTGACTCCATCTTACATCCAGCACCCTGCTGCTGCCATGCTGATTCAGAAAAAGAGCATAGTTGTGCAAAAACCTAGGGTGGCCCTCTTTGGGTTTTTGAAGAAAGAACAATTTGCAATTTCATGGTATCCTACTATTTGATACTGAGTAAGTGACACTTCTCTGGGACTTCTGGACAGTTCGATAAAGTAGGTGCGGTTCCCTCAAAACAGCCTCCCACTCTCCCTGCCTGTTGTTGCTGACAGGCCACAGAAGGAAGGAGGAGGCAGGAGGGAATAGAAGGTCCACAGGATTGTTCCCCTTCGACTTTTTAAGCCCAGGCTGAAGTGGCTACAACTCTTACTAGTTTGGGGCTAGCAAACCCACTCTTTGTGTAACGTTATAACCAAGAAATTCTATCCCGGAACTTCCTTTGTTAGTTTTCAGGGTTAAAAAAAAAAAAAAATACAGGAATACCTTAAGGAGCCGGAATTCTGTTCTTTCCTCTTCTCTCACTTCTCAGGTGATCTCCACCATCCTCTTCTCTCCTCCTCCAGGCTCTATACTCTTGTGTCCAGCCTCCCTCTAGATTGGTAAGATTGGTAGGAGTCTCTTTATCAAAATTACACTTTCCCTCCTGCATCTGAACCTGGGCTTCAGAAAACCCCAGAATCTTTTATTGAAAAAAAGTCTCCCATTCTGACTGGGTCCCCCAGGCTCAGCAGGGGAAGGAAGCCCTTCCAGCTTTCAGTGAGGGCTTCGCAGAGAGTGACTACAGGGATGACCAATGGGGAACAAGAGACCAGGGCCCTAGGAAGCAGATGACACCCTGGGTCAAAAGGCCAACTCAACTGTAAGACCAGATTCTCTTGGGGAGAGTCATGGTTAGAGCCAACACGGAGTCAGAGGCCAAATCTGAGTACTGAGGGAAGCCTTAATCATGAGAATAAGAACATTATGAGCTGACATAAGTGGAAGGCATAAAGAATGAGGGATGGATCTTTGGTGGGGGACATATGTCAGTTTCAAGGAGGCAGGTAGTACAGAACCAACTCGCCTCTGCCAAACCATGTCTTCAATCCTGATAGACGAAACTTGCTATTCTAATAACATTTGTCTATATCCGCCTCCACTGGGCTGTTGGAGTCCAATTTGAAGCTTCCCACAGTGGGAAACTGATGAAAGGTGTGTACTCCCTGAAGCTGAAAAAGGTAGGGTGAGGCAGCTGGGAAACAGGCAAACAGGGTCCCGAGAATGGAGTCTGGGTGGGTCTTCAAACCAAGGAGCGTAAGCCTCTGCTCACAGGAGGAGTGAATAGCGGAGTGAGGTACTAAGAACTTTCTTGAATTACCTGGGCAAGTAGGAGGTGTGGTGTCCCCAGGGGCTGTAACAAGTCTGAGAGCTCCAAGTGCACCAGGGTCTGCTGCACTGAAGAAGCCAGTGCAGAGATCATTTTTGCCACCCTCTCCACAGTCTGCTTTGGAGATGAGGAACTAGGCCTGGAGTTTACATAAATAATCTCCAGATCCCTGGGTTTCTGAGGAGAGGCTAGATGGCCCTTAACCAGTACTACAGTTTGACTATTCCTCATTGATAAGGCAGTGTCTGCCCTCAAAGCCAAAACTCTTTGCTTCTGTTTGATTCTATTTGAAAAAAAAGGTGATATCCATGAAAACATTAATATGAAATATGAAGTTTTAGGGGTGATGTCCCTCAGGTAGGCAAACTCCCTGTGAGTTGTTTCTGCAGAGGAACATGGATAGTGGAATTTGACTGTTTCCTTCCCACAGCTCCAAGGGGGCTGATTTGTCCTTTGGACTCACTGGGAAGGACGATCAGGTGGACTGTCACTGACTGAGGGCAGCAAGAGTGGATGCTGAGAACTCTGGGCCTGTACATAGCCCAAAAGTGAGGGCCCTAAACAGACATTCTTTCATCAACAAGTATTTACAAGAAGCTGTCTTCCTAGAAGGGGACTAAATACTGAAGTATAATTCTCTGTCTTCAAAGTGTTAACATACTCAGGTAAAACAGTGAGCAACTCTCAGTTCTATTGTTAAGTAGTGACTATAAATGCAAAATTTCAAAAAAGGCAAAGATAGTATGGGCTCATATAGCTTTGCTACCATATTGTTTCTTCTCTCCCTCCACCCCTCCCATCCTTCCTTTCCTCTCATCCGTACTTCCTTCCTTCCCTCCTTCCTTCCTTCCACCTATGGAAAGCCTGATCCAGGCACGGAGATATGCCACAAAAAAGACAGACTGGGCTCAGCCTTTGAGGAACTTACAATCTAGTCAGGAAAGCTCCATTGCCTTGAAGACAAGTGGTTTTCAAATGCCTAAAAGGAGGAAGGGCATTATGGCAGGGTCAACTGTAGGAACACAGGTAAGAATGGGGACCAAGGGTAGTAAGATGAGGAAACAATTGTACAGCCAAAGCGACACCTGGCAATATTGTTCTAGGACATAGGAGCTCTTTTATAAAGCAGAGGAGGCAAAGGGAGAATTTAAGGTTGTCCATCCACTTATTTTCTTTTTGTCTTCATTTCTGCCTTCCTCGAGGGAATGGTTTCTTTGTCACTGATTCAAACTTCTAGCTTGGTTTTTATTTTCTTTACACTATCTGATTTATGTTAATTGCTTAAAGTAAACCATTGTAGTTCAGCACGTAGCCTGCCATAGTGGAAAGAGCCCAGCCTGGGAACTGGTTGACCTGGACCAATGTCAGTGAGTGTGGGGATGTGGTAATGCTGGGAGGGAGAGTCACCACTTGAGCCCAAGGTCTGCAGGAGAATTGCAGATCCAGCCCAAGCCCCAGCACTAAACCTGGTGATGCAGCCATCAGGCTCTCCTTGTTCACCAACCATAATGCCAAAGACAACACAGCCACATCCATTATGGTAATGAACCTACTCTATGTACCAGGTGCACTCCTAGGTGGGAAAAGAGGGAATCACTCTACAGGAATTTTCTCCTTACCTACCTACGACTCCACCTCCACACACCATAAGCAGCTGCAGAGACAACTGGAATAAGACTAATGATACTGTTCTAGAATCTAAAGTTCCTGTTTGGGAGTAGAGAAAGGGAATGTTGACCACTGACCAACTTAAAGAAGGCTTGGAAGTAAGAAGAGGACTAGGTGACCAAGTAGAGTAAGACTAGTTTTTGGGCTGGCCTGGAACCCACCCACTCTTTGAGTACACCATCCACCCAAGAAACTGGGTCACCTACTAGGCATAGCTGTCATGTTTTCTAGAACGAGTGCTTAACATGTATATACAAAGTCTAGCCACTTTGGAACTAGATAAAAAATCACTTGGAATGGTGATTCAATGTCTTCTGGAAGTTCAAAGCCTTTTTTTTTTTTTTTTTTTCATTATCTTTGCCAGTTCTTGAGGGATTTGTGGTACTTCCATTGTGCTCTCTGTTGCACACAAGAACAACCTAGAAACAAATCCTATCTCCTTCCTTTATTTAGAAGCAAAACAAAATAAACAAACCACTTAAGCACTGAAAACATTTGTAAATATGATCATTATTAATCTAATATCCCAATTAAAGAGCCAACAAAAACAATTTGAAGTTAGACATTAGTCATCTCTCTTTTCAAATTGCTCTTCAGCCTTCTCCCACTGGGGAATTTTCAGTGGTCATTTGCCCATGTGCCCATGATAGTCTCCCATCATTGACTGCATTCTCTCAATAACCTCTGTCTTTCTCTCTCTCTCTCTCTCTCTCTCGGGAAGAGAAGAATTCAGTATTGAAAGTATTGACCATGAATAGTAATAGATTAGAAGAAAAAGAGGGTCCTAACATCAAGGTAAGTGTGGCTGATGTATAACTGTGGAAATATTCACAGTTCTAGCCTTTGGCATGTTAACCAAATTCTAGACTTTTGCATGTTAACCAAAATGAGTAGAGGGATTTTCAGTGAACAGCAATCCCAGACATCCATACGTTCACTACTTCCTTCCTCCAAATTCAACTCTGATAGTCCTGGATCCCACCCCTGCTCTTTTTCCTGTTAGTGGGTGAAGAAGTCAACAAGCCAATCAGACACAGAATCATGGAATATAAATCTGGAAGGAGTAAAGGGGGAACAAAGACTAACCAGCCCTCATCAATTACCTGCTAGTTGCCAGACACTTTATCAAGTTACTCCAAAGGGATCTTCCAGGCTTTCATCTGACCCCCTGGTTTTATAGTTGAGAAAACTGAGATTCTCCAAAGTTTGTTGCAGTTTGTTGGTGTCAAAGTCAATACCAGAAACATATTCTTTTCTGTGAGTCTAGTATTTTAATGGGCTTTATCCTCAAGAAAATCCCCAATGACCACACTCAGGTTATGACTTTCAGACAATATATAGGATAACTTGGACAATACAGGGAAAGGAGGGAATTCATATATGTAATATATATTATATGTAATAGATTGTATTTAATAATCTGGTGTGGTGGTGGAGAGCTGAAGGCAAATCCAAACTAGCCCAGACTTGTAAGAAATCTCTAGAAGCTTAGTGTGCCCATGATTCACTGGCCTGTGAAGAAGTATGGAGGTGTTGGGCTTTTTACATTTCTCTTCTGTCTGGTGTTAATGCTAGTACATTTGACCTCTGGCCCAAGGCAACACAACTCATCTTTCTAGAGTAAGAAGCCGATGAAATTACATCCCACCCAAATCCTTATATAATAAATTTGGATGGGCTACTCAAGTCTTCAGCCTTCTCCAAGGTTCCTGCAACAAAACAGCCTTAAGGCCAGTGGCCTCACTTAAGTTTGGAGCATCAGTGAGGTTTTTCAGTGTTCCCAGAAACCTGGTGCTCCGCAGGTGTTTCACTAAGAGAACATGTAGACTGCCACCAGAAATGATTCTATGAGATGACTCTTGCCATTTGCAAGAGCCAAAGGGGAAGTATTTGACCCACACCTGACCTATCAGAGAGCCTACCATCTCCCTGGCTAGAAGAATTGGCTCAATGATAGACATATACCCCATTCCAGACAAATCCTGAAGCTCTTTCTTCAAGGATATGTATATACTCTGGTAAATTAAATACATGGCTTAAGCTAGTCTGAGCTGGTTCCCGTCACTTTCACTAAGACTCATGAAAAAAACACAGTAATTTCCTAGTCTAAAACATAAAAATGACCAAAGTTCTGCTGAACTTTATTTCCATTTTGCCTGAGTCATAAATTCTTCCATGGTTTATATATGCTAGGCCAAACAGTGGTAAAGGCAAAGCTGTTGAAAGTTGGGAGTTCCTGCCTTGGTAATTGCTGTAGCCTTGCCTTTCATAAAGCAGAAGTATAAAACTTACTAGCCTCCAAAGCAAATGGAGAACCATATTCAAATTTAAGTTCAACTGATAAAATGTCCCAAGTCATCCTTACTCAACTCTGGCATTCTTGCTTATAATTATTAGTAGGATTTAGTATTAAAACTACATATATATATACACACATGTATATATGTATATACATATATATATATGTAGTTACATACATATATACACATACATATACACATACACATACATATATATATACACACATGTATATATATATATATATATATATATATATATATATAATTTATATTATAAACTCTTTAAGTACAGGAGTTACATCCTATTTCTATAATCCTCACAATGCTTAGGCTAATAATAGCATCATTTATTGAATGATCACTACTAATCATTGTACTACCTGCCTTTCATACATTAAGACATGATTTTCACAAAACTAAAAAATGAACATTATTATCCCCCTTTCTCAAGTAAGGAAATTGAGACTCTAGAATATTCTTAAAGTCATGCAGCTAATAAATATCAGGACCAGAATTTGAAATCAGGTCTTTCTAAACTTACATTTGTGAAATTATACTATATTGCCCAGTACTTAGCACAAAATAGATAAGCAATGAACTCTTGTTAAATTAATAGAAAATGAGAGCAGTTTTGTGAATAGGTAGCAAATTGCAATCATAAAGCCGGTAGCTTCCAAAATAACATAAATTGGGTTGTAATTATTTCAAGTGTGTTAGTCTTGTTTCTTCAACCAAAGGAAAAATACTAGGACACTGAATCCCTGATTTATATAATCTGGTATGTTCAAAAGAGTGTCGCATACACATAGGTATTCAGGAAATTTTTATTTAATTAAAGGACTCTGAATGGAGTTGGAACCCCCAATGTTTAATGATACAGTCCCTTCAGGAAGGCTGTCCTGAAGTCACGTGCTGCAGCACCATCAGTAATTAAACTTAGTAAAAAGGAGTACAAAGTTCTGCTTAACCCACATCATCACTAATGAGGAGGGTGCCAATCTTTAGCAAGTCACACAATTAATGGAGTTTTCAACACATCCTTGGGCATATTATAAACGTTCTTTGTCACGTGCCTGCCAAGTCCTGCGTTCTAACCTGGAGGCTATTGTTTTACTTGCTACATTTGCCATTATAAATTGCCGACTTCATCAGCTACTAAGAACTTGGGCTCAGGCCTCAACAGGTAGGAAGGCTTTGAACTTGCCATCTGCCTAGTACTGTAGACTCCAGAATTTTCAGGCATTTTTGACTTTCTGGCTGCAGGGGCTTCATTACTGATTCAAGTGGTAAAGGAGGGGCATGATAGGCAAAGGCAGGAGAGTTGTTACCAAAGGTGCTGAAATGTTGGGAAGATCCTTGGGAGGAGTCAAGCTTATCTTTCCACCAACCAATACAATCAATCTCTAACTTTCCAATGCCCTCTTCATACCACCCTATGTATTGATTGGATGGCTGGGGGACAAGAGGTGAGAGCAGTGGGGGATTGGGCAAATGGGCTCATTGTTTGTGAACAGTGAGAAGTATCACTGTGCAAATTTACTTGGTTGGGTATATAAGTGTGTGTATGTGTGTGTTTGTTATGTAGATAGAGTGTGTGTTGTGCCCTTTGCACTCTCCTCAATCTTAGTTTCTTCCACCTAGTAATTCTCTCCAAATAGCTAACAACTTCTCTCAAAATGCATCCTTGCAGAGGAGCTTAAATTCCATAGGAAGACATTCTGCTCTCTCCTGTGAACCCCGCAGCTACTACTCATCATCGCCTGCCTAATCTCTCCAGCAATGTAGTTTGCAGTGTTGTTCAATTTTCCCTCAGAGTCAGCCTCATCTCCCCAACTGAATTAAACCTCATGAAATCAGGAAAAGATGGTGTTTCCCTATATCCCACAAGGCTATGCACAGAGTGAACACTGCAGTATAATGCATACAGCAGTCTACTCAACAGACTTGGCCCTGCCATTTCCTAGCTACATAACTTTGACTTCGTATAAATTATGCTTACTTCCTCACCTTAAAAATCAGGTATTAATACCTACTTTGCAGGAGTGAGATGGCCGTTAAAGAGGATGCCCATAAGTGACTGAGACAGTGTCTGACAGGTGGCTCCTGTTATTACCCTTGAGTCAAAGTGTTTTGATAGTGATGTGTGAGCAATGCTGCAGAGGACTGTAGGGAAAAAAAAAGCTGAGCAGGATGTGAGTTTTGTGGCTGGTTTCCCTGAAACAAATCTTTATTCTCTTCCTTATAAAAAATGACCTTCCGGGTATGTCACAAAATGTCGGAAGACAAAATGTGGTTAGTCCGAAGAACCTGGAAAGCTTTAGGGCTAGAAAAGGGATCTATTCTGAAAGCTTGTTTAAAAGAAAGAGGGCGAAGCAAACCATAAGAAACTCTGGACTCTAGAGAAGAAAGTGAGGGTTGCAGGAGGGGAAGTGGGCAGGGGAATGGGCTGAATGAGTGATGGGGATTAAGGAGGACACTTGTGATGAGCACTGGGCGTTGTACATAAGTGATGAATCGCTGAATTCTACTCTTGAAACTAATACTACATTATATATTAACTAAAATTTAAATAAAAACTTGACATATTTTTTAAATTATTTAAAAAATAAAAGAAACAGAGCATGGCTGAGATACACTCTAAGGAGGAAGGATAGCCTTGAGAGACTGCATACTAATTGGTGGAAGTTCTTGCATCTTGTGAGTTTTCTGCAGATCTGGAGGACGGTGGGGGGACCATGATGCCTATGAGAGCTAATGATATAAAAGGTTTTTCTAGCATTAAGTTAAAAAGAGTATTAAAAGTCATCTCATCCAACCTCCCTCCCTTGCTTCCTCCTGCCCTTGCTCCTTCCATCCAAGTGAGTGTAGCTGTAGCATCCAAAGTCAAGCAGATGCTGAATCTAGAAATTTTACAGAGGCTGAAGTCATACTGTCATGTATCCAGAACTGATGAAACTCCGAGTCTTTTCTTGCCAATCTCTTCAGCCTCTGGGCCAGAAAACTACCACAGTTCTAAATGGTTTAATATGACAAGGCTTAATCTTGAATTGGATTCTCAGTAATAATGGCAATAGTTGTGGTCATCGGTACTTGTGAGCTTTATTGATGCAGAAGGCTAGAAATCAGCTACACTGCTGCCTTCTAGACACTGGAGAGGTCTATCTCTTCAGAAAACCAAAGACAAACTTTATTTCCTTGAAGCACCTGAAGTTGGTCATTGCAGTAATTTGTACCATGACAGTGACACATAGATTAGTTTAGAAGGGCAGTGGCACTGGTTCCCAAAGTGAGGGCATGGAACTCAAGATCCAGGGATCCCTAGAAATTAGTACATCCACTGTGTGTATGTAGCTGAGGGAAATGAGCCATCATTTGGAGAAAAACTGCAAGTTGTTACAAAGGAGGTCTGTGCCTCTGCGTTGTCTGTCCGCAGCATTATCTAGGTGGAAACAGGGAAACCAGCCAACAGACATGTAAAGAGATACTAAGCTTCATTCATAACTAAAGAAATACAAATTAAAACAACAATGAAGTGCCAGTTTTTTTCACCTATCAGATTGGCAAAAATTAAGTTTGATAATACCCCTTGCAGGCAAGGATGTGAGCCAAAAGTCATTTTCATACACTTTCCATGAAGTGTAGGTTAATGCAACTTCTTGGAAGACAATTTAGTATTCTCTATCACAGTTAACCAGGCAGCTAATAACATGCCTATTAGGAACTACCATAGGGTACAGTTGTATTCACAGGAATCTGCCACTTACATGTGCATGAGGATAATCTTGGCTGTAGATCACAATAGAATAACAACAGAATCAACTGAAACATCTGACAAAAGGAAAATGGTTAAATTGTGGTGCATCTCTTAGATTCCTGAGTCAGAGATGGTGGAAACCATGTGGGGAGACCAAAGCAGCTAGACATTACAGCATAGGGTACAAGAGAGAAGAGAGTGATAGAGAGAGAAATCGCTGGAAGTCAGCAGAAGTTTTTAGCAGAGTACAAATATTTAGCAGAGTACTGATCAGCACATGCAGGTGAAGAAACTACTCAAGGCTGGGGATAGAATGATCCAAAAGGGTTGGAGGATAGACAGCACTCACACAGGACTGGAATAATGTCTGTTCCCACCAACTAGAATGTTAAATCTCATAACTCACAACACATGGGTAGATTATCCACCAACGGGCTTACAGTAGTCCGGAGGATTTAGCCCCTAACTAAACATGGCTCTGGTCCCACCTACCAATCTTCAAAGCAAGACCCAAATGGATCAAAGGTCTCCAGGTAATTCAACTTTGTCCCAGAACAAAGCTCAAAAATACTTATAGAAATACAAAATAAGCAGCTCCCTTCAAAGTAAAATTTATAGTGTCTAGTATTTAATCAAAGATTACCTACCAGGTTTGCAAAGATGATGGAAAATATAACCTGTAATAAGAAGAAAGATCAATCCATTGCAATAGACCAAGAAATGACGCAGATGTGAGAATGAGCAGATAAGAACTTTGGAAGTTGTTATAATTGCTTTTCATATGTTCAAAACGTTAAGGACATCAAAAGTATAAAAAAGAACCAAATCAAACTTCTGGAGACACACAGAATGCAGAGCAACTGGAACTCTCATCTGCTGCGAGTGGAAATGTAAAATGGAACACTACTTTGGAAAGTGGTTTGGCAATTTCTTAAAAAGCTAAACATATGCTTTCCTTATATTCTAGCTATTCTACTCTTCAGTACTTACCCAAGACATATGTCCATATAAAGGTTTGTACACAAATGTTCATAGCAACTTTATTTGGAACTCGGTTCGTTAACTTGATTGCAGTGATAGTTTCATGGGTGTATACATACTTTAAAACTTAGAAATTGTAGGAATGCCTGAGTGGCACAGTCAGTGAAGCATCCGACTCTTGTTTTAGCCCAGGTTTTGATCTCAGGGTGGTGAGATAGAGCCCTGCGTCAGGCTCCATGCTCAGCACGAAGTCTGCTTCAGACTCTCTCTCTCTCTGCCAGTTCCCCCTGATCTTTCTCTTAAATAAATAAAAATAAATCTTAAAAAATTATCAAATTGTATACTTTAAATATGTATGGTTTATTATATATTAATTATATCTTAATAAAGCTGTTAAAATTTTAACAAATACCTGGGACTATATGTACTGTTATGGAAAGACCTCTAAAATAGATTATTAATTGAAAAAAATTCAAAGCAATGTGTATGTTAGGATTCCTTTGGGCAGCTGGACCCATATCTAAAGATATATGATATATGCATTAAATGTTTCTGGAACGATGAACAATAAACTGTTAACAGTAGTTATCTTAGGAGGATGATAGGGATAAAAGGAATTTTTTTAATCCTTTTAAAAATCCTTTTTAATCCCTTTTGTTTAAGTTAAATGTATACATTTTATTTAAAGTTAATATTAGCTTAACATTACCTAATCCTCAAGGTAAGACTGAGAAACATTTTAATTTTCTGTATTGGAATATTTATTTTTGAAAAAAGAGAGGTACAGATTCTGAAAAGCAGTTTGGCGGTTTCTTAAAAAGTTAAATATATACTTATAATAAACCCCATCTATTTCCCTCCTATGAATCTATCCAAAAGACATTAAAACATATGTCCACACAAAAGTATGCATGGGAATGTTCATGGCAGAACTATTCATGATAGTGAAAAATCTCCATCAACTGGTGAATGGATAAACAAAATATGGCATATCTGTGCAATGGAATACTATTTTTTAATTAAAAGGAGCAACTACTAATACATAGTACAACATGGATGGACCTCAAAAACATAATGTTAAGCTTTAAAAAATGGAAGCAGAAGACTATATATATTGTATGATTCCATTTCTGTGAAATTCTAAAAAAGGTGAATGTATAGATAGAATGCATATCAGTGGTTGCCTAAGACATGAGGTGGGGACAAGGAATAACTATAAACAGACACAATGGGACCTCTGGGGGATGAAGGATATAGTCTCAAACTGATGATAACTGCACAACTCAGCAAATGTATGAAAATCATTGAATTGTAGGCTCACCATGGCTGGATTTTATGGGATATATATTATCCCTTGATAAAAGTGTTAAAAACAAAAACCGACCACGCTGAAACCAGGGATGAAGTCAGGAGCTACAGAAGATGCTTGCTTCTCCCATACAAGCAGACAGAATGATGTCTAAATGCGACAATTCAGTAGGACCTTAATGTTCTTGGGGTTAAGTCCATGGTTCCAGTAACCTATAGATAGGACTGTTCCCACTGCAAGATGAATACAACAGTTAGACATTGTCTTCTTTGGGTGGATTTTCAATTCAAATGTTGTACAGAGGTGTCAGGCATATGTCCCAGAGGGGCAATAGGTAGTGGTAAGGAAGGCAGGCTCCAAAATCAGAGAGATGTGGCTGCCATCCCAGCTCTGTCACTCCCTACCTAACAGGGTTATTTTGAGGCTGAAGTAAGATGAACATGTGATGTACATGGCACATAGTAAGATGACAAAGATCTTCAATCTGTATGTCCTGAAAGCAGTGGGGATTATGCTGACTCATCCACACTCCTACTGGGTCTTTTTATTGCTAGATCAGCAGAAAGATGATGAGAGGTTAGGAACAGGTGCAGCAGATGGACAAAGATATCCACTCTACTTTAAAGTAGGCCTCTTTTACCAAGATCACCTCACTAATTTATAAGCTCCAGGCCAGGGATTCCAAGACTTCTGGATTCTAGGACTTTGTGAATATCCATCACTCTAGCACCATTTGTGAAAAGTCTATCTTTTCTCAGCTGAATTGCTTTTACACCTTGTCAAAAAACAGTTAAGAATATTTGTGTATCAGGGCACCTGGATGGTTCATTGGGTTAAAGCTTCTGCCTTCAGCTCCGGTTGTGGTCTGAGGGTCCTGGGATCGAGCCCCGCATCGGGCTCTCTGCTCCGCAGTGAGACTGTTTCCTCCTCTCTCTCTCTCTGCCTACTTGTGACCTCTGTCTCTCAAATAAATAAATAAAATCTTTAAAAAAAAAAAAAAAGAATATTTGTGTATCATTCTAGGTTACCTATTCTGTTCCATTGATCTGTGTGTTTATCTATCCATCAGTACTGTACCATTCTGATTATTATAGCTCTATATTAAATCTTAATATCAGGGGGGCGCCTGGGTGGCTCAGTGGGTTAAGCCACTGCCTTCGGCTCAGGTCATGATCTCAGGGTCCTGGGATCGAGTCCCGCATCGGGCTCTCTGCTCAGCAGGGAGCCTGCTTCCTCCTCTCTCTGCCTGCCTCTCTGCCTACTTGTGATCTCTCTCTGTCAAATAAATAAATAAAATCTTAAAAAAGATCTTAATATCAGGTACAGTGATTCCTCTATATTCTTTTTCAAAATCATTTTAGCTATTCTAGGGTGTGCATTTTTCCACATAGATTGGAGAATAAATATGCCTGTATCTACCAAATTTTTCCTGTGATTTTTATAGGAATTACATTTAACCTACAAATCAACTTAGGAAAAATTGACATCTTTACCATGCTAAGTCTTCCAATTCATCAATACCCTATGTCTTTCCATTTATTTAGGCCTTTGATGTCTTTAATCAGCATTTTATAATTCTCAGCATACAGATCCCACACAGGTTTTAAGTTTTTACCTAAAGCATTTAATTTTCTTTGGAGCAATTGTAAGTGGTATTGTTCTTAAGTATCAATTTCCCCAGGTCCATAGTTAGTACATAGAAATGTAATGGATTTTTGTATCCTCTGATCTTGCCAAACTCACTTATTAGTTCCAAAGTTTCTAGGATTATTTTTTCATAGTCATTTGTCATTTTCTCATGTCATTTGTAAATAAGGACTGTTTTGTTTCTTCTTTTCCAATCCTAGTGCTCTTTCTTTCTTTCTCAAATCTTTTCTTCCCTTTTTTTAAATGCATGTATGTATATATGCATGTATGTGTTTTGCCTTATTACTCTGGCTAGAACTTCCAGTATTATGTTGAATAAGAGGGATGAGACGGATTCAGCCTTTCACCATTATGTATGATGTTAACTCAACATATTTTTTGTAGATGTTTTTCCTTAAGTTGAGGTAGTTCTCTCTGTTCATAACTTGTTGAGGGTTTTTAATCATGATTGGATATTGGATTTTGTCAAATGCTACTTCTGTGTCAATTGATATAATCTTATGATCCTTCTTCTTTAGCCTATTGAAGTGGTGGATTCTCCTGATTGATTTTTAATGCTGAATCAGTCTCACATGCCTGAAATAAATTGTACTTAGTCAGTATGTGTATTTCTTTTTATGCATTGTAGGACTCAGTTTGCTAATATTTTCTGGAGGAACTTTTCATCCCTGTCCCAGAGAGATATTGGTATATGGCTTACTTTATTTGTGCTGTCTTTGACTTTGGTATCAAGGTAATACTGGTTTCATAAAATGAGTTGAGAAGTACTCCTTACTCCTTTTTCCTAGAAAAAGTTGTTAAAATTAGTGTTAACTCTTTTATTTGACAGAGAGAGAGAGAGAGAGCGCACAAACAGGGGGAGTGAAAGGCAGAGGAAAAGAGAGAAGCAGGTTCTGTGCCAACCAGGAAGCCCGATGTGGGACTCGATCCCAGGACCAGAATCACAACTTGAACCAAAGGCAGACACCTAACTGATTGAACTACCCAGGTATGCCCACTTGTTAGTTTTATTGGTTTTTTGAAGAACTAAATTTCGTTTTCAATGATTTTTTTCTAGTTTTTCTGTTTTGTTGATTTTTTGCTCTTTATTTAAAACACTATTTTCTGTCCCTCCACTAGCTTTGAATTACGTTGCTCTTCCTTTTTTATTTTCATAAAGTAGGAATTTTGATTATTGATTGAGGCATTTCATCTTTTGCATTTTAATGATATAAATGTCCCTCTCAGCACTGCATTAGCTGTATCCCACAATTCTGATATGGTGCATTTGCATTTTCATTCAGCTGTATACATTTATTTTCTTGGGATAGTCTCTTTGACCCACAGATTGTTTAGAAGTATGTTGTGATATTCCAAGTGTTTGGAGCTTTTTCCTGTTGTCTTTCTGTTGTTGACGTCTAGTTTAATTCCATTATAGGGCAGAAGAAATTCTATATGCCTTCAATTATTTGAAATTATTAGATTTATTTTATGATCCAGAATATGGTCTATCTTGGTGAATGTTCCATAGCCACTTGAAAAGAATATATATTTTTGGAGGTAGTATTCTATAAATGCCAACTAGATATCTTCAATAATTGTACTATCAATTGTTAAGAGTAGTTTTGAATTTCCCTACTATAATTATGGATTTATTTCTCTTTTTTGCTGTATTAACTTTTGTTTCGTGTATTTTGAAACTCTGTTTTTTGGTACATACACATTTATGATTATTATATCTCCTTGCTGAATTGGTTCCTTCCTCATCATTTCATGTCCCTCTTTGTTCCTAATAATTTTCTTTGCTCTGAAGTCTACTTAATCTGATATTATAGCCACTCCTAATTTTTTTATTAATGTTATCATGACGCAACTTTTTCTGTTCTTTTACTTTCAACCTAGTTATGCTATTGTGTTTGAAGTGAATTTCTTTTAAAAAACATATAGCTAGGTGATTTTTTTTTTTAATTTGTTCTGCCAATATCTGTCTTTTAATTGCTGCATTCTAATCATTTACATTTAAAACAACTCTTTAATTATTTGTATGGGAGCACCTGGGTGGCTCAGTGTGGTTAAGCATCTGTCTTTGATTCAGGTCCTGGGACTGAGGCCCACATCGGGCTCTCTGCTTAGCAGGGATCCTGCTCCCCCTTCTCTCCCTCTGCAGCCTCTCTGCCTACTTGTGATCTCTGTCTGTCAAATAAATAAATAAAATCTTTAAAAGAATTAATACTGGGGGGCGCCTGGGTGGCTCAGTGGGTTAAGCCTCTGCTTTCGGCTCAGGTCATAGTCTCAGGGTCCTGTGATCGAGCCCCGCATCGGGCTCTCTGCTCAGCAGGGAGCCTGCTTCCCTTCCTCTCTCTCCCTGCCTGCCTCTCTGCCTACTTGTGATCTCTGTCAAATAAATAAATAAAATCTTAAAAAAATAAAAATAAAAATAAATAAAAAACAAAATAATTAATATTGGTATATTAGGGTTTGAAACTGCTGTTTTATCATTTATTTTGGGGGTCCCTTCCTTTTCATTCTTCTCTCTTTTCTTGCTTTCCTATGGGTTACTTGACCATTTATTAGGATTCTTTAATGTTTTATTTATATTGTGTTTTACTAGATTGCTTTGAGTACTTTTTCTTAGTAGTTATTTTAGGTATTACTGTGTACACATATAACTTATCACAGTTTACTAGTATTTATATTTTATTGCTTCCATAAAATATTGAAACTTGACTTCCACATAGGACCCTACCCTTCCCACATTTTAAGCCCACATTTGCAACTATTTCCTCAACATACACTGAACACCATAAGAATCGTCATTCTGAACTCTAGATGATCTGACATATTACCAATGTCTGTATTGATTAGGTCCTTCGGTACTGCCTCTTGTTCTTTTTTTTTTTATGGTGAGTTTTTCCGCCTTGTCATTTTATCCAGATAAGAATATATGAAGGAGAGAATAAAATACTAAAAGGGTGGCAAAGACCCCAGGAAAACGTGCTTTAACCAAATCAGAAGACCCCAAATCGTGGGGGGAAGATAGAGGGTAAAAAGAAGTTCAGGAAAAAAAAAAAAAAAGATTTAAAAAAAGAAAAAAAATTAAGAGAAAATATTAATATATATATATACTCTAGACTGGTGACTAGAACAGAGTCACCCACTTAGTTTTGGGAGTATTTTGGTCTCTTAGAAGAAACGACTTCCCAAAATTTTAAAGAATGAAATACACACACACACACACACACACACACACACACACAATAAGGGTAAACACGATGAAGGGTTGGAATATGACTATACAGATGACATTTTTTTTTTTAATTTCTAAAAAAGAAGTTGATAAGATAAGTTGGTTGGGAGAATAAAGAAAAAGAAAGTGAAGAGAATTTTCTCAGGCTGGAGACTAGACCAAAGCCCTGTGCTAGATTTAAGGTATATTTTGATCTATTAGAAGAAGTTGAATCCTTAAATTTTTTTAGAAGAAAAAGCCCTATGTGTATACAAAAAATAAAGTTAGATACAATGAAGGAGAAAATATGACTATAATAATGAAGCTTCAAAAAAGATTTTTTTTTTTTTTTTTTTTTTTTTTGGAGTTAGAGAGGAGAAGGGAGTTGGGGGAAATTGGAAGGGGAGGTGAACCATGAGAGACTATGGACTCTGAAAAACAATCTGAGGGTTTTGAAGGGGTGGGGGGTGGGAGGTTGGGGTACTAGGTGGTGGGTATTATAAAGGGCACGAATTGCATGGAGCACTGGGTGTGGTGAAAAATAATGAATACTGTTATGCTGAAAATAAAAAATAAATTTAAAAAAAAAAAAAAAAAAAAAAAAAGATTTTTTTTTTAATGAAAAGTATTGTTAAGATAAACTAGTTAAAAAACATTAAAAGAGGAAAGGTAAAAGTTAAAAAAAATTAGCAGAAGAAAAAAAAATTTAAAAAATTAATTAACTGCAAGACTAAAAATCATGGGGAGAAATCCATGAATTCCATGCTTCGCTTTCTCCTCCTCTGGAATTCCACTGTTCTCCTTGGTAAGTGAACTTGGTCTTGGCTGGATTTCTTGTTGATCTTCTGGGGGAGGGGCCTGGTGTAGTGATTCTCAACTGTTTTTGCCCGAGGTGGAATTTCACCACCCTCACCAGGGGCCAGGCTAAGTAATCCGCTCGGGTTCGCTTTCGGGTGCTTTTGTTCCCTGAACTGTAGAGTTCCGGAGGACGGGAATGAAAATTGCAGCCTCCCAATCTCCGGCCTAGAGGAGCCAAGAGCTCAGGGCCCCACTCCTCAGTGCGCCCTCTGAGAAAAGCACCTAATCACTCCCATCTCCCTGGCCTCTGGTCGTGCTCCGAGCTCACCCAGCCTGTGACTGAGTGTCTCTGTCTCTGGCACACAGCCCCACTTGGAGTTTCTGAACCCCACAGATCCCTGAGCTCTTCCACTGGGTCTCCCCCGATCTTGTGGAGTCCCTGCTCACAGAGCAGTGGCCTGTGCCATGGATCACAGTTTAAGGTGACCCTAAGTTGAGAGCTCACTCCTCAGCTCCATCTCTATAGACGGCTTCCCTGCTCTAATACCTGTGAGCTCTATGACACTCAGACACCCTGATCCTTCTGTAACCCTGCTGGACCTGAAACCACGCTGTCCCCGCGTGGGCTTCACCCCGGCTTAGCCTCTCGAGTGATATCCCCCCATGGAGCAGACTTTTTAAAGTTCTGATTTGTGCTCTGTTGCCGGCTCCTCCCCCCGTGATCTATCTTCCCGTCGCTTTGGATTCACTTCTCTGCCAGTCCTACCTTTCAGAAAGTAGTCGATTTTCTGTTTTTAGAACTGCTGCTCTTCTTCTCTTTGATCTCCTGTTGGATTTGTAGGTGTTCGGAATGCTTTGATAAACTATCTAGCTGATCTCCTGCTACCTGATGTTGTCTCAGCCTGCTACTCCTCCGCCATCTTGACTCCTCCTTCAAACACCATAAGAGATGCTGTTATAACTTTTGTTTCAACCATCAAATATGATCTAAAAAACTCACGAGGAGAGTTATCTATTATATTTACCCTTGTTTTTCCCATCTTATTGTTCTTTTTTTCTTTCTAAAGTTCCAGGCCCTCTTCTGTTATCATTTCCTTTCTGTCCAAAGAATTTCCTACAGCCATCTCTTAAGCGAAGAGCTGCTAGTGACAAATTCTCTTAGTTTCTCTTTGTCTGAGATTGTCTTTATTTCCCCTTTGTGCCTGAAGGATAGTTTCACCAGATACAGAGTTTGTAGTTGGCAGTTCTTTTCTTTCTATACTTGAAAAGCGTTGGGCTGCTTTTTTCTGAATGAGGAAGCTGCCAACATTCAGATCGGTCTTTTTGTATAGATACTGTATCACTCTTTGGTTGTTTTATAATTTTTCTTTGTCTTTAGTCTTCAGACGTTCTATCATATGTCTTGGATTTCTTTTTTATTTGGGTATTTCTCAGTTTATTAAGCCCATAGCCTTATGCCTTTTTCCAAATTTGAGGGTTTTTCAGCCATTATTTCTCTGAATACTTTTTCAGCCCCCCATTCTTGCTCTCTCATTCAGAGACTCTGATGAAATAAATGTTAGATAGTTTGTTGTTCTGTAGGAGCCCCAAGGTTCTGTTAAAATTTTTTAGACTATTTTCTGTTATTCAAACTGAGTAAATTCTATTGATTTGTCCTCACATTCACAGATTTTATCTTCTCCACACTATTCTTGAGTCTAACCAGTGAGTTTTTTATTTTGGTTACTGTATTTTTCATTCTACCTTTTTCCATTTGATATTTTTACATTGTGTGTGTGTGTGTGTGTGTGTGTGTATTTCTATTTCTTTTTTTTTTTTTTAAGATTCTATTTATTTATTTGACAGAGAGAGAGATCACAAGCAGGCAGGGAGGCAGGCAGAGAGAGGAGGAAGCAGGCTCTCCACAGAGCAGAGAGCCTGATGTGGGGCTCGATACCAGGATGCTGGGATCATGACCTGAGCCAAAGGCAGAAGCTTAACCCACTGAGCCACCCAGGTGCCCAGTATTTCTATTTCTTTACTGAGGTATTCTATTATTTTTTCCAAGGGAATTTGTAATTACTTGTTGGAACACTTTTATGGTTACCGCTTTAAAGTCTTTGTTCAATAGTTCAGCATCTGATTCATCTCTGTGTTGACATTAGTTGATTGCCTTTTCTCATTGAGACTATGATATACCTCTTTCTTGGTATGACAAATGAATTGTAGTTGTATACAAAGTGTTTGTACTCTGGACATTTCAGATATTATATTAGTGGATTCTTGATCCTATTTAAATATTCCATTTTAGTAGGGAACCACCCTGTTTGCATTTAGCACATAGGTTGTGACCTACTTTGGTAAACTATAGTTTCAATGACAATTTAGTTTTCTGAGTTTTTGCAATGCTATCCTAAACTGCTTTGTTCACCTGACTCTGCTTGAGCTTCTACTGATTCCCTGTTGATGCCACCTGTAGGTCAAAAGAGTGCCTTCCAAGAACATCTAATGGCATTAGGTGAAGGCTAGGGGCTACCAGACCTGTGGAATGGAGAGCATTTTCTCTGGCTAATTCTACAATCACAGAGTACAGGACCTCTGCTGGTGCCAGCCCTGGGTAGTGAGCCAGGAGCCACCAGGAGCCATAATATCTGAATGGCTCTCTGCTACTACTGAGAGCTAGGGCCTCCAGGCCTGCTGGTGCAGGCAGAGCTGTACGTGGTGTGGGTCACAAGGGGTTCACCAGCCTCCATCTCTGCCACCATTGGATATGGATCTCCCTGCTCAGTCCTTGATTGGCTTCCCCTTTCCTGGTCCTTTGGCCAGGGAGAGGAGGCATGTTTTGCTTTGTTTTATTTTGCATTTTTTGACTATGCTTGTTGACTGTTGCAGGTTTAGGCATCTTGGCAGCAGAGCAGGAGGGAAAGGGAGAGAGAATCTGAAGCAGACTCCATGTTCAGCTTGGAGCCCAACAAGGGGCTCACTCTCAGGACCAGCAAATCATGACCTGAGCTGAAAGCAAGGGTTGGATGCCCAAACGACTGCACCACCCAGGTGCCCTCAGTGCAGTTTGTTTTAAAGGCCAAAAAACCTCCTCTTACCTTAAATTATTAGTGTTTCATAGAAGAAGGTATATTTAACATCAAAATGTTTAAGGACTAATCTCAGAATAAATATAAATCTTTTACATCGAATAAATTTAACTTCTTGAAAAGCTCACCATATTGCTTTCATTTTTCTCATTTCTCCTTGGATCTGTGAAAGTTGCATTACCTGCTTATGCCTTTCAGCAGCACAGTGTATGGGGATCAATGTCACTGTCATGCCACTTGACTTGGAAGCAGCAGTGCAGTGGAAAAAAGCTGGCATAGTTTTGGAATGCAAAATTGTGAGTTCAAATCCTATCTGCCAGGTGGGTGACCCCAGCATATGTCATCAGTGGAGTAGTGGAAAAGGCTGAGCTTTAATCACCATAAATCTAGAAATCCCAACTCTATTCCTTATAGCTGAGTAACCTTAAACAAGTTATCAAACTTCTTAATGGCTGTCATGTCATCACTAACATAGGAATAGAGTGAGAGCCAAGGGGGAGCAAATGGAAAAATCTCTATAACACACCTAGCATGGTGTTTGACAGGAGACATAAGAAACAGTGGATCATTCTCTCTCCAGGGATGCAAACACACATGTAGACACCAATCCTTACTTCTTAGGGGGATTATGAGGATTTAGTGGGATGAAGTATAAAAGCACCTTGTAGTGTCTGGTGCATAGCATGTGCTTAACATTGAGTTCTCTCTCCCTACACCTTGCCTCAGTTTCCACATCTGTCAACAAGATCTATTAAGGCCTACCACACCGAGGTGATGCAAGAATTGGATGTAACAGTATGCATGAAAGTGCTTTGTAATCTGGGGCATTCTTTCCAAATGTGAATTGATATTGCAGTGATGGGCCCGCCCATGTTAATATATTTGCACAGGCTTTGCAAGCACTTGATGAATTATAATGATAAACAGTCATCTCATGGAGCAAATTAACCCAGGCTTAGGTCTAAAGCTGGAGGCAGAAAGAAATAGGTCTGAGAACCAGAAAACAAAATTAGTAGATATTTAAATGCAACCCACAGTGTTTGACCTGCATCCTCCCTGTCCTAGATCCTCATGCTTCGTCTTACTGTGAGAAATGTTTGTGAGAAGCTACAGATCTTTGCAGGCTGATAGAGTCAGAAAGGAAAAGAGCCTGCTCAAAACAAAGCACTCTGCTGTCAGTCCTCTGAGTCTGCTGTGAAGCAGACACTCCTCACCCTACAATGTTGGGGTTTGGTCCACACTCTCTGGGAATGACATCAACTCTTTGAGATATGTCAGGACAGCTGCCCTCATTAAAAGGACCTGAAATGTGACTTCCTAAAGGTCTGATCATGCGGGCTCTTTTCCTTCTCTCCAAAGTAGCATTTGAGAAGCCACAAGAGGGGTAGAAGAAAAGCAGCAAAAAGGACGAGAAGAACAGCAGAAGCAAAGAGCAGGAAGGTCAAGGCTTTCAGAAGATACTCGGTCACAGTGGGACAGCTTCGTGGGTAGAGGCTGGAAGGAGGGAGACAGCTTAAGTGTTCCTTAAGCAGCAAGTTAGGGGAGCCGGTTCTGGCTTCAAGATGGAGAACAGGATTGTCATTTTCTACTGACCCTGGCCTCCAGCATTAACTGGCTAGATATATGGTGATATTGTCTTTGCAATTACTGCTTGCTGGTTCTAATAAGTAGCTAACTCATTTAATTGTGTACCCACCCTTCACCTGGTTTTTATGATAGACACAGTTGGGGAGGAGGGAAAGTGAAGGAGAAATTCAAGTCCTCACCTTCAAACACTTCTAATGTGCCAGGGGAAATGGTCTTAGCTAGGAAAAGACCACCAATTTTATGAGTTGTGTTTGTCCAGTGCAGATATATACATACAGAGAGGCTTCCTTCTGATGGCTAGGGGGTGACCTCTGGTAGGTGTCCTAGAAGAGAGGATGACACAATTAGAGGCCATGAGACAGAAAGGCTCTAAGTGTGCTCTGGAGATAGTGGGTAGACTGGTTTGCAAGGAGTGATGTTTTCATGTTGAAAAAAAATTCATGAGATGTGGGAAAAGGGGGTAGGAGACAACCTTAAATATGAAGCTAAGGATTTGGGATTGTATGCCACCAGGAGGAAAGAGCCTTGAAGGGGCAGGGAAGGAGACGAGTAAGTTCAGAACACAATTTTAGGAAGATTCCTCTTCAGTACGGATTATAAGGATGGAAGCTGAAGACAAAGAGACTGTATAAGCAATCAATGCAGTTATTTTAAGACAATAGCCTGAACCAACATGGCACCAGAAAGGGTAGTTTGGATACCAAAAATACAGTGAAAGAAGAAGTGCCAGGAAATGGCCATTAGACAACAATAAGAGCAGAGGAGGAGGCAACAGGCTTTAGAACAGGACGACCAGAAGTCAAATAGAGTTGTTTGGGCAGAAGTAGTAAAATCAACTGGGCAAACCACGAGAAAGATTGTGTAGGGGTTCAGGTGCTCCAATAGCAGATCTGCCTCTTCCTGCCTGTGGGATCATGGGACAGGTATTTATTCTTCCTGATGCTCTGTTTGCATTTACATAAAACAAATGTCAAAGCACATGCCTCAAAGAGATGGTATGAGGATTTAAGGAGAGAATAATTATAAACTGTCTGGAGGAGTGGCGGGTCCATTGCAGATGCTCACTAACTAGGTATTCCCACTCCCCTCTTTCTCCTTCACCAGCTCCGAGAAGTAGCAGGTGCTTATCTGTAACTTCTCCTGCTCCTGGAGGGTTCTAAACAATCGAAGAGGGCTGAGCAGTTCCGGTGACTTGAACTCTGTAGGGAAACTATCATTCATGTTTTGGGCCAGAGTTAAATGAAACTATATCTTGCTCACCTGCCTCTTGTTCTAAAGTGGTCCTTGACTAAAAAATCCAGCCATACACGTTTCATTGGTGAAGCTTAGACCAGCGGTTGCGGGGTGGGGGCCAGAAATTTTGGGCTAATAGACCCAGTACTGTCTAAGAGCAGAAGCTAACAGAAAGAAAATTCGTCCAGATTTGTCACTAAAAAGTTAAAAAAAAAAAAAAAAAGAAAGAAAGAAAGAAAAGAAAAGAAGTGATGTTGCAAGGCTTCCAGACCTCACCACTTATGAGGAAAGATAGACAAATCTGGACTTGAAATCCAAGTCATATATACAAGCTGTCAGGCAGGTGAAGACAGGCAAACTCTGAAGAGATAAAACCAAGAGGCTAGCCCCCAGGGACCACCAGACCCTCCTTCCCAGGAGAAGAGGCTGACCCAGGTCAGGGGGAGCCTGGACTGAGCAGGGGCCCAGCGAAGCGTGGTCCACCACTTTCTAACAGAGGTCTGAGCTCAACAGCTGCCTTGGTGCTACCTGCATGGAAAGGACTCTGCCCCGGCAGGGGACAAAAACAGCTTCATTGCAGGGAGGACACCATTCTGCTGCCTGACTGTCCTAGCACTGGGTGGAATGGGGTAGAGGGGTCACTGCCATGAATCTCCCCCCAGAGACTATGGAGAAAAATCTGGATAAAGGAAAGGGAAGGCATTGATAATGCCCCTAAATGATAGCAAGGAATCTCAGTCGAGGACCATACAGCTTCTCTACCTACCTTCCCTGCTGATGGCCGATGGGAGGCACCAACCCTGCAATCTGGAAAACCACTGTGGCAGGTTTCCCAGGGGCATGGCTGCTCTGACTCTTGGAAGATGAACACAGGAGAGTGTAACATTCCAGGCAGGGCCCCAGATGAACTGAGTATCCTGCTTTTGCAGCCCCAGTGCTAAGGCAGGGGCGCACTGGGGCCCTGAGAGCCAAGCACTCCTCTAAGTGACCGACAGGTATATTGTGGGATTTCATCACCACTACCCCTTTACAGAGAGGTGCTACATTGTCCCCACTATGTATATAAGAAAACTGAGGTTTTGAGAGGTTACAGCTTTGCCCAAGGACACAGACCTAGAAAGTAGGGAAGGTTGGATTCACACGGATGTAGAATCTTGACTCCTTACTACCCTATGAGATGGCCCCCCAGGAAGCTCTCCCTGAGCCCCCTCCCTCCCTTGGGCTGGGAACCCCTGCCTCTGTGCTTCAAGACACTTGTCATACTAAGCTATGATTGCTTAACTTCCCATGCTAGACTGTATGATCCAGGAGGCAGAGACCACATCTGTCCTGCTCACTCCTGCGTCCCCAGTGATTAGAACAGCGGGATGTTGCCAGGAAAATGCACCAAGCTCCTCTCAGCTTTCTGGCTGTGGGAATGTAATCGACAGATATTCCTCCTGGCCAAATCTACTGCCACTATATCACTACGTTCCCCCAAGGCTGCCCCAAGTGATGCCTGTGTGTGGCAAGGATATTAAAGCAGTGGATTTCTGAGAGATGCAATACTTCCTGCTGACCTTGCCAAAATATCCTTAGGACTGCCCCACAGTCTAAGACCTTCTTTCCTCCTTCCTCTCCTAATATCTAATCCTGGCATGGCATCTGCTTTGAGGAAGACCTGGGACAAATGCGAGTGGTAGGAGAAGTGTGCTATCCTTCAGGTTTCAGTCTACGCCTTAAGTCAGAGACTCAATGTGATGCTATGATCCCAACAGACAGAAGCACAGACCTGGGAACCAAAGGATGAAAATCAGAATGACCCACTTTTCTTCACTTTCAATAGTTCTGTTGGGGATTCTGTTCTTCCCATTCCCACACCTCTAGGCTCCGCGGGGTCAGAGGTCCTGGTTCCCAAGGGAGGCGCACTTCCAGAGCATTTCTGGGCTTCTGTGTCTAGGTATCAGCAGGAAAGGAGTCCCCACACTGGCAGGGTTAACTGGCCCAGGGAAGCTGGGGGAGAAAGGGCTGATTAGTGATGCAGAAAAGGAGGAAGACGTAATGAAACCCACGTCATCCAGTTACAACATAAGGGATAATGTACAGAGATTGTGGAAAAAGAAGACTGGGATGGGAGAAACGATCCATGCTTCTTCTCCAATGCAGTGTCAGAACCACTGGCCAGACAGGATGCCTGTGTATTAGGGTCAGCTCTTCCTTAAGTTCACAGTCAATCTATTCTTGGAGGATAGATAGTGTGTCTTCTATGAAATGCCTGGCATACACGTGATCAATAAATACTGATTGAATGAATAAGTGAACGCTTCAAGAAGAACTGTATGTTTTCCTATTTTTAATGGCTACCCAAGATGTTTGAAAACCAGCTGAGTTATTAATCAACACCCAATCATCAGAAATTTGTTGTTTTGTGACAGGTTTGGGCTTGAATTAATGACTGCTAGGGACTGCAGTAGGTCCCCTTACACAAGGGGGAGAGTGTGGCCTTGGACTGGGCAGAGGAAGCCAATCCCTGCACGTTCTTTTTTTTTTTTTTTTTTTAATTTTTTTAATTTATTTATTTTCAGAAAAACAGTATTCATTATTTTTTCACCACACCCAGTGCTCCATGCAATCCGTGCCCTCTATAATATCCACCACCTGGTACCCCAACCTCCCACACCCCTGCCACTTCAAACCCCTCAGATTGTTTTTCTGAGTCCATAATCTCTCATGATTCACCTCCCCTTCCAATTTACCCCAACTCCCTTCTCTAACTCCCCATGTCCTCCATGCTATTTGTTATGCTCCACAAATAAGTGAAACCATATGATAATTGACTCTCTCTGCTTGACTTATTTCACTCAGCATAATCTCTTCCAGTCCCGTCCATGTTGCTACAAAAGTTGGGTATTCGTCCTTTCTGATGGAGGCATAATACTCCATCATGTATATGGACCACATCTTCCTTATCCATTCGTCCGTTGAAGGGCATCTTGGTTCTTTCCATAGTTTGGCGACCGTGGCCATTGCTACTATAAACATTGGGGTACAGATGGCCCTTCTTTTCATGACATCTGTATCTTTGGGGTAAATACCCAGGAGTGCAATTGCAGGGTCATATGGAAGTTCTATTTTTAATTTCTTGAGGAATCTCCACACTGTTCTCCAAAGAGGCTGCACCAACTTGCATTCCCACCAATAGTGGAAGAGGGTTCCCCTTTTTCCACATCCTCTCCAACACATGTTGTTTCCTGTTTTGTTAATTTTGGCCATTCTAACTGGTGTAAGGTGATATCTCAATGTGGTTTTAATTTGAATCTCCCTTAGGGCTAATGATGATGAACATTTTTTCATGTGTCTGATAGCCATTTGTATGTCTTGATGGGAGAAGTGTCTGTTCATATCTTCTTCCCATTTTTTGATATGTTTGCCTGTTTTGTGTGTGTTGCCCGTTCTTGAATGTTTTGCGGACTCTTTAGCTCATGATGCAGATAACAGGAAGTGTTTTAAAGTTGCTCTTTATGCCAAAGATGGAGCCCCATCAAGTCAAGTGAATTTCTCATATGCTTATAAATATTTTAGAACATGTTTGTTAAAAAGCTTGGACCTTGTACCTAATAGCCTAATTTGAGAGGTTCCCAGGAACTCAGGGAACCCCTTTGGCTTCCCACTTCCTGGTTCTGGTTGTGCTTTGAGACCCAGAAGCTCTCTTGCTCTTGGTTCCTTATAATTAATACAGTAAGACTTTGGCGTGTGGGGTGGTTCAATAAAGAGACTGAGTTAACAAAAATGTAGAGATACAAGGGTGAAAGTCATGTTCAGAAAACTGCATCAACCTACAGTTTAAACACAAGGCAAATGAAGGAGTTTAGTAAAAAATGAAAAGGTAAACACCAAACTATGGAGTGTTGGTTGCTAGGCTAAGAAATTTAAATTTTCCCTCTGCAGGTATGGGGAAGCCATACATATTTCTGAGCAGAGGAGAACTGATTCTGATTAGGCACTCAAGGAAGCTCTCTCTAGAGCTGAATGGGTGACGGAGCAGAGACAGGCAGAGCAGCCTGATTTTTGCAAAAATCCAGAGAGAACATCGAAACTCAGAAAGGGAAATGAAAATGGATAGTAGGAAACAGTTCAAGTGATGCTGATCAATACAGTTCAGTAGACTATGGCCTGGAGGTAGTGACATCACTGGCTAAGGTAGAGAGCAAGTGAGACAACCTATGTTGAAACGTGTGATTAAATCTCAACACAATATGTATGTAACAGGCTGTTGTCACTCTTATCCTGATGATCATCTTCTTCCCAGGATCTTTCTCTAAAGGGACAAGTGGTTCCTATTCCTCATGGTTTTTCATTTTGTTTTTGTTTTTTTCTATTTTACTTTCTTGGAGCAGGAAAGTTTGAGAGAACTGTACCCTGCCTTTCACCTATCTCAGTATCCATGATTGCTTATCATCTAAGCAAAACAAAACAAAGCAAAACACAAAAGTTAAGATGCTTTTATCACACACTTCAAATAATTTACTTTACGCACATTCCTGTGCATTTTCTACTCCTATTAAAGTTATTTTTGTACTAATTGAGCTATGATGACTCCTTTTTCTATGATATTCACCAAACTATAAGAATGTCATGGAAGGTGCTGTTTCTTACCTTCCTTATATGCCCAACTTTTCCTAGCAAACTGCTGGCTTGTGGGAAAAGTTAAATATCAAACTAATAGATAATTTAACTCTTCCAAAAACCCCTGGCAGAGGTGTATTTACTCTTGTCCTCTCTTGACTGTTGCAAAGATTCATCTCAACAGTAGTGTTCTGAAAATGTCCATTTGCATTGGGCAAATTATCTCTAGAGATAGGCACGGGGTGGGGGGTAGAAAACTGGAGGTGGTAGACAAATTGACCCTGTTTAGATATGGAAATGGCATATGAACAACAGAACCTTAGAGACAAAGAAAGAAAAAGAGAAAAAGTGATTAATTGAAGCAGAAAGAATTCATTCTCTGGAGGAGTGGGAGCTGAAATAAAATCATAGAATTGTAGGATGAAAGAATATTCCAGATGAAAGAAGTTGTAGAGACATCTCATCCAACACCTCATTTACAGGTAGGAAACTTGTAGATCTGGACCCAAGAAATGCTGGGTCTGGGTGCCAGGAAGGATAAAGGAAACAGCTCAGGTATCAGGAGACTGAAGAAAGATCAGTTTTCAGCTGACTTGGTTGTTTGCTTGTTTGTTTGTTTGTTTAATACCCATGAATATCGTTCTCATGTCTTCATACCTTGGCCTGAAATCCTTTCCTGATAATTCTCCTTGTGGCAAACTCGTCATCTTTCCAGCCCCGTGTCAGGCGCCAGCCCTTCTGGGCAGCTTTCTCTACCTCCCCAGGGTTGGTCACTCTTCTGGGCTCCCTGCACATTTGTCCACACATCCATTCTACTCCTTATCATACATTATTGTAATTACAGTTTACATGAGAGCACCCCTGGGAAAGCCTCAGAGGTAGAATCTGTGTATCATACGATATCTTTTTTATCTATCCTGTGTCTGGCACCAGGCCTGCTGGCTTCTCCGTAAGTGTTGAACTAATGAATAAATGCATGAATAAATGAATGAGCCACTCAAAATTTGCTCTCTCATGAATCACAAGATATAGGAATCGTATAAACTCATCTCATCAGGTAGAGCAGATGTGAATAGCCAAATTCGAATTAGACAGAAAAGGCTGGATTCTCTAATACATGAATCTGTAATATGTCCACCTATAGACCACATATGCTAGAAATTCCCTTTGGTGAAAAAATACTGTCAGTCTTAACAATAATTATCCTATTTAAAACTGCTATCTCAAATAAACTCCCTTTCCCCTTTTTTTCTCTTCTCTTTTCTCCCCCATAGCATTATCACCTTCAAACTTACTATATACTGATTTATTGGATTTATTGTTTATCCCCTCTCACCAGAATGTAAGCTGTACGAGACCAGATATTTTTGTCTGTTTTGTTCATTACTGCATCTGGGAAACCTAGAACAGTGGCTTGCATATAGTTAGCACTCAATATTTGTTGAATTAATGAATGAGCAGGTGACCATGTAAAGACTGAAACTCTTTGGCATTGCCCACAAGGTCCCTTGTGTTATCTCTGCCACCTCCCTCCCCCTCTTATGTTTCTCCAGTGGTTTTTAAGTGGGGCCAGTTTTCCCCTTCAGACAATTATCTTGAGACATTTCTGGTTGTCACAGCTCAGGGGTAGGGGGAGGATGCTACTGGCATCTATTGGGTGGAGATCAGGATACTGCTAAATGTCCTGCAATTCCCAGGACATCCCTCACCCCAACAAAAAAGCATCCAGTTCAAGTCGTCAACAGTGCCGAAACTGAGAAAGCCCCACTTGTAATTTCCTCTTAATCTATCTTTCTGCCCTAAACTGTGAGCCGCTGGAAAGCAGAGACTGTGATGACTTTCTCAATCCCATTAATTAGCACAGATCCTGGAAAGTAGATGTTTAATAGAAACTTGCTTACTGAAGGAGTGACGCCTTTGTGTGGTAGAGGTGTCACAAAACCTTCCCCCAGATGCCTCTATCCCATCTCTAATCTAAATCTATGCTCCCACAAATCTATATCACAAAATCTATGCACAATGACTCCATACCTATATGCATTTTCTAATTGTTCCTCTGATAAATTATCTACGGAGCTCTTGGAACACATGAGGCATGGCTGCTTTTTTATTCTCTCCCTCACAAGAGGATGTCACTGGCATAGGTAGAAATCCAGTTAGTGCTCAATTTGCATTGATTAACTCCAACCAGAAAATATCAGTACAAATACTGGAAGTTATTCTAGTTTAACCTAATGATGTGGAGAAGCGTGTCAGGAAGCCTGGCCTTGGACCTCCACTGGGGTCCTGGCAGTCACGTCAAGTGTGTATGGCTATATACCCATCAAGGCCATGAAAGGGGTGGACTCCCAGCCACAGGGGATCTCTTGGTCACTTCAGTAGATCAGGTAGGAGATACATCTTTCTCATATCAGCAGCCTCAGTTTGAACTATTTTGTTAAAATTCAATAAGAAGGACTCAAATTGAGATCTGAATATTGCAGAGCCCCCAATTTTGCATGAAATAAAGGAAGCACCCATGCCCTATATTGGTGCTTACAAAATGTTCATTATAATTAACAAAAATATTTATTATTTGCCTTTGAACTGAGCAAGTGAATTTTGCCAGCAACCAGATGCAAGCAGTTAATAAACACTGACTGAAGCACATTCTCAGTGGAAAACACGATGCTAGCTAGCTAGGCGCTGGGGAGAATGCCACTCAATTGAATCAGGTTGTATTTTAACGTCTAGCTGCTTTTCAAGATATTACATTTCCAGCAGAAACCTGTTTATTCCCTAAGCAACCCACATGCCTCTGTGACAAGATAAACAGCTGGCTCTGTTATTACTCATAATGCAATCACCCCACTTGGCCAATGCCTCCTCATTTCTCATAATAGTCTAGGATAACCTCTGGGGATTAGATTCGTAAGTTACATGGCCTGCTCTGTGGAAGTGTGGTTCATTTACTCTTGGTAAATGGTTCAGATTGCTAAAATCTCTGGGTAGGATTGCCTGATAATAATAATAGTGATTGCTACCATTTGCCAAACATTTACTCCGTGCCAAGTACCATGTAAGGACTTTGAAGATGTGACTTCATTTAATCCGTTTTTACTGCTTAATAGCTATGGCACCTTGGGCAATTTATTAAACTTCTCTGATCTTTGATATCCTCAACTATAAAATGGGCATGAAAATACCATTTCATCGGGCCAATGAGAGTATTAGATGAAATAATGAATGAGTGTTTTCACCACTGATTCTGGACACATTGTCAATCTCCTCATTCATTAACTATTACACAGGAAGGAATATAAGGGAGGTAGAGGGTATTCCCTGGGAAAAAGACCATGAAGCAGAGATCTGTAATAAAACCCACTGAACACAGGAGCTTCCACAATGCTGCTGTGAGCAGGAATAGGTAGAGGGGGAGGCTGAATTGTAATCAGCAGCAGCCACTGTTGTGGAGTTTGGCAGAAACCTAATGTGGAAAGAACATTAAATTCTATGCTTTAAAAATCATGCCAGGGCACTTGGGTGGCTCAGTCGGGTAAGCGTCTGACTCTTGATCTCAGGATCTGGAGTTTAAGCCCCATGTTGGCCTCATCCTGGGCATGGAGTCTGCTGAAAAAAAAATCAGGATAAATATTTACTAATCATATTATAAAGTCCTATGGTTAGGGTTGGACTCTCTTCCCTCAATATGGTAAAGTCACTGATTTTATTTACTGCTTGTTTTGCATGCTTTTATAAATAACCTCTCAACATCAGGTACCTTCAGGCTAGAGGGAACTGAACTGTTTGATTGGACTGTCCTATGTGTCCTATCTTCTCCTGTTCTGCCTCTTGGTGTCCTAGAATTTCCTCCTTGGGAAGCATTCATCCCTTCCTTTACAAGCTGCCAAGCTGTTCTGCTAGGTATTCTCTCTAATTTTGGAAATAGACATGTTTGAGAATTTCAAGAGGCTGGGTTTTGAGTAGTAAATGTGCCCTGGCCTCAATTGGAGGTGTCTGTCCATGGCCTCAGGGGGATCACAGTCCTCCATGGAGTAGCGACATTTAGGGGATTTTCCATTTGATTCATCAAGGTGGCTGATGAATTATCAATTTCCTAGGAAAGCAAGTTTTACCATGAGTGCTTCTTTTTCTAAATAGGATTTGGAAGGAGCATGGTGGCTGAGAGGGCCTTTGGTTATTCTGAAAACAGTAACCACTTTCTACCAGCTCTACAACTTTAAGACATTGTGTCAAATTCCACAAGGGAAATACAATTAGGTTTCTGAGAGAAAGTGTGAAGTTAGTGATCACATGTGTTGGGGACTGAGGAAAACTTTCTTTCTTTTTTTTTTTTTTTTTTTAGAAATGGTGATATTTACAATGGGTGTTTAAAAAGAGAGCATTTTGGGGTGCCTGGGTGGCTCAGTGAGTTAAGCTTCTGCCTTCAGCTCGGGTCATGATCTCAGGGTCCTGGGATCAAGCCCCGCAACAGGCTCTCTGCTCAGCAGGGAGTCTGCTTCCACCCACCCCCCCGCCTGTCAAATGAATAAATAAAATCTTAAAAAATAATAAAAATAAAAAGAGAGCATTTTATCTAGTAGAGATGGGAGGAGAGGGTTACTTATCTCTTCACGTATATGTTCACACGCAAGCACATGCACACCTGCACACAAATACTCTCATATCCTTATGCATATGTAATAGATAATTATTCAAATCTTAACTCTGTGCCATACAACCAAAGAGAGCTACAGTTCAAAAAAGAAATGAGGAAGAAGGGATAGAAGAAGGAGGAGGGAGAGAGGGAGGAGAGGGGGAGGAGGAACAGGAGAAGTCAGGGAGGTATATAGGGAGGAAAGGAGAAACATGGCTTCTGCTCTGCTCTGTCTGAGGTTTGCCTTCAGTGCAACAGCATCTCAGACAGAACACACACTATGGGGGCAAGAAGAGCTAGAAGAAGAAAAGAAAAAAGAAGAGCTAGAAGAAGATGAATACTGAACATTCTTTGAGTGCCTTTCCTGTGCCTGGTACTCCAAGTGCTTTCCCTGCATTGACTTATTCCTTGTAACAACCCCATGTGGTAAATACTGGTGGTTTCTCCTTGTATAAATAAGGAAACTGCCGCAGAACACTAGAGCTAAGTTTACACAGCTAGGAAGAGGCAGGACCGGGACTCTCCTCTGGGCTGTTTCCCTCTAGAATCCAAACACTTGTTATATTGCATTGGAAAAAAGCAGGGGGAAGAGCCAAAGACGGGTCGCAGCAAAACTTTTTTTTTTTTTTTAAGATTTTATTTCTTTATTTGACAGAGAGGGAGAGAGAGAACAGCAGGAGGAATGGGAGAGGGAGAACGTAGTCTCCCCACTGAGTGGTGAGCCTGATGGGGGGCTTGATCCCAGGACCCTGGGATCACTACCTGAGCTAAAGGCAGATGCTTAACTGACTGAGCCACCCAGGTGCCCCACAGCAAACTTTTTTTTTTTTTAAGGAAGAGAGGAAAAGACTCCTTTGTCCCTATTTCAGCTCGTTGTCAGCACCAGGATTGGCCAGTTAAGAAGGAAGCCTTTCGACCCACAGATCTAATGCCATGAAATAAAACCATTCTAAGAATACTGCAAATTGTGGCCTCTGGGCCCTTAAGTTTTGTTAGGGAAACTTAAGCTGTCCAATCTCTTGAGAGCTTAGTCCAAGATAAAGTAACAAAATATCAATGAGGCAGAGATTTACATACCTCACCTGAGATTTCCAAAATTTATATAATTCATCATGATTTTAGTGGCTCCCACTTTCCTTTGATGAAACGAAAACAACTGCACTTCTTCCCAGCAGCTCTGTAAATAAAGTCCTATAAATCAAGTCACGGGACTGGTAGGTGGCTTCTAGGATGGTCTCCAGTGATCCCTACCTTCTGGTATTCAGGCCCTCATATGAACCCTTCCCCTGGGATTTACTGACTTGCTTCTAGTGACTAGAATAAGACAGGAGTAATGACATGTCATCTCCAAAATTAGTTCATACAAATACTGTGGCTTCTGTCTTGGGTGCTTCCCACTCTCCATCTCACTTCCTCTTTGACTGCTCACTCTAAGGGAAAGCAGCTGCCATATTGTGAGGCAGCCCTTTGGAGACACCCATGTGAGTGAGCCTGGAAGCAGATCTTCTGAGGCATTCCAACAACCAGATGAATAAACTTGGAAGGAGATGCTCCCCCATCTGAGCTCATAGTCCCAGACAATACTTTAACTACACCCTCATGAGAGACCTTGAGCCAGGGGTACCCATCTAAACCACATCTGGATTCCTGACCCACAGAAATTCTAAGACAATATGTTTGTTGTTTTAGGCCGCTAATTTGGGGGTTAACTTGTTATGCAGCAATTGATAACTAGCATATTACTCAAATTGGGAGGAATCTAGGTTAAGAATAAAAACCAAGGGGCGCCTGGGTGACTCAGTAGGTTAAGCATCTGTCTTTGGCTCAGGTCATGATCCCAGGGTCTTGGGATTGAGCCCTGCATTGGGTTCCCTGCTCATTGGGAAGCCTGCTTCTCCCTTTTCCTCTGCTTGTATTCCCTCTCTCACTTTGTCTCTCTCTGTCAAATAAATAAAATATTTTAAAAAAAGAATAAAAACTAATCATTACATTGGGTTAACCATTTCAACAAAACTCCCCTTGGTAACCCCTTCTAAGAATTCTTGATAATAGGTTATAATTCAGGCTTATTCCAGATCCCTGGTCCCAACAAGTGTTCCTAATCCTCTAAGCAGATATTGCTTCATTTAATCTTCAAATTAATAATAGTCCCTAAAGTAGACACAGATTCCTATTCCTTTGTATGTATTTAAGTAACTAAGACCCGGCCAAATGAAGTATATTATTTAAGATCATAGATAATCAGCATTCCCCCACATACCCTGTTGCTGACCCTGTTATAGCCACCACCAGCTCTAGTCCCTCCAAATGGCTGTGCCACTCCTATGCCAGGTCAGTCAAAAAAAGCCGATCTGGGTCTAAAGACAAAAAGGTGACAAATCAGTCTTGTTTTTTGGAAGCTTTAATCTCTGTTTACTACTGGTTGAACAAATGGTAGTCTGAAGGCTATATATGAGATGAAGGTAGAGGAGAATCAACATTACTACCCATTGTCTTCTAATTCCTCAGAGAAGTCAGCTTGTCAGTTTAGCCACTCATGGTAAGACCAAGCTAGGTCAGTGTTGCTCAGAGCTGAGGCTCATGCATATGATATTTACAGTTTGACTGGAGAAGTTGTACCACATTAGCACACGTTCTTCTGTTATCATACACCACACTTTTTGCTGTACATCAATTACATGCATTCTTGTTCTATTTTTTTCCTGTACTGTCAGGCATTCCACACCTTTCACCAGAAGGTCTTTGTATACCTTCTTCTTTCATACAGAATATTCTTTCCTCTTCTTTTCAGTCAGATTCTACTACTCATTTCTTTTTTTTTTTTTTTAAAGATTTATTTATTTGAGAGAGTGAGTGAGCACAAGCAGGGGAATGGGGCAGAGGGAGAGGGAGAAACAGACTCCCTGCTGAGCAAGGAGCCCAAGGACATGGGGCTCCATCCCAGGTCCCCAGGATCATGACCTGAGCCAAAAGCAGACACTTAACCAACTGAGCCACCCAGGCAGCTCTCTACGACTCATTTCTGACCTCTCCATTCCCAAGAAATGTCCTTATAATATTGGTTACCTGCCCCCTCCCACCCTGTCATAGCATTGTCAGCATTTGTAACTTTACAACTGCTGTGTGGTGTTTGATTATTATTATTTGATTATTTATGATTGCTTGTGTGGTATTTGATTATTGATGGTCTTCCCCTGCTAAACTGCAAACTTCTTAAAGGCAGGAATCAATCATGGTTTTGTTCTAGTGCCTAGTCCCCATATAGTGCCAACACATGGCAAATGGCAGCTCTCAAGTTAGATTTCTTGAATAAATACATCTGGAAGATAGAGCTTTCCCTGAATCTTCTCCTTTGGTGAATTCATTAGACATAAAAATCAATTTAAAAGTCAAATCTTATCATGTCCCTTCATTGCCGAAAAGCCCTCAGATTCCCCCATCATTCAGTGACAAAGTCTAAGCTGTGAGGCACAGACTATTAACAGGATATCCAACTTTACCTGTTTGTGTCTGTGGTTCTAGTGTAATTATTAAAAGTATCCTCCTTCCAATCTCAAAATTGTCCCAGTTGGGATGATAATGTTTACACTCACCCCATATAATTGACTTCCAATATCTGGCCCCTTATTGACTTCTCGGATCTCTTCAAACTTCACAGCTTATGCTTTAACAACACCAAACTGCTTATAAGTCTCTGTCAAGCCACTATGAGGTTTCCTACCTCCGTGCGTTTGCTGGCACAACTCCCCGCGGCCAGAATTCACTCCCTTCCTCTCGGACTCATCCTGTAAGATCCATCTCACTTCCTAACTGCCACAGAAAGCCTTCTCAGACAACTTTATCCCACCCCTAAGACCAAGGTAGGATTCTGTCTCCCTGGGGTCCTGCCTCCTGCCGGCTCTCTAATCCTCTCTGCATTACTCCATCATTGCTTCCACACTGAATGATGTGGACTTAGCACATGTGTCACTAACCCCCACCCCCCTCAACACACAACGCCCTTGAGGACAGGGACAACACATTACCCATCTTTGTGTATCCACTGCCCGCCACATAGTCAACTCACAGTGACCCTTTGAACAAATAAATGTTTTTGAGGATTTTATTTATTTAATACATGAAATATAGTAAGTCGCCCATTTATTTCCTTCATTTTACTAATCCAAATCATTTACGACCTCTCATCTCAATTTCTACTCAACATGAGCAAACCAGTGATACTCTCACTGGGTTAATATAATTACAGCCAAAAACAAGATGTCTGATGTTTAAATTATCCTGTATTTCTTCCCTTATTTTAGATCTTTTTAAATAATAAAAGTGGCTCTCACACTTCCAGGATTACTGTACATTTGATCTAGAGCAGCTCCTTCTTTTGTTTTTTTTTTTCCCTGATGAGAAAATCTGGGCTCTAACCCTAAACTTCTTCCTTCTCCTTCTCCCCTTCCCCCCAATCCGTCCTCTCCCTGCCAACACCTGGTTTTCTGCTCCCTCCCTCCTCTGCCTTCTGCTCCCCCTTCCCCATCCTGAGGTCTGTGTTTCATCAGAAAAGTACATGGTGCACAATAGGATTCAAATATTTTTTTTTTCTCAGTGTTTGAAACCTTTATTGTAAATCTAATTTGGGGGCTGACTGCCTTGCCAGGCTTGGCGAAATAGGTTTCCCAAAGTCATTATTCGTTAAATTCTTTTTTTTTTTTTTTAAGATTTTATTTATTTATTTGACAGAGTAGGCAGAGAGGCAGGCAGAGAGATAGAGGGGAAAGCAGGCTCCCCGTTGAGCAGAAAGCCCAATGCGGGGCTCTATCCCAGGACCCTGGGATCACGACCTGAGCCGAAGCAGAAGCATTAACCCACTGAGCCACCCAGGCACCCCTATTCGTTAAATTCTTAAGGCTGAATATCATTGTCTGAAGATGAAACATCCAACATTTAACAAACACTTCTGCTGAATGTGTGAAATAAAGTCCTATTGCTAAGAAGAAGTTTCCAGGAAACAGCCCTAGACTTTGACTCAAACCATGGTTGGCATCTGGCACTGTCACTTCCTAGTTGCGTATCTGGTCAAGCCCCTGTTGCTTGGTCTATAAACTGGGGTGAGAATACCTGCCTCCAAAGGGCTGTGGGGAGACTGCAATGGAAAGCTGTGGGTTTCTCTAAGTAATACCTTATAAAGGGGAGAATTTCTCCCCTTATAAAGGGGAGCCTGCAGTACTAAATAAACTGTTTTTATTACAGTGTTGCTTAAATATAAATAAAAATAGAGCTGGGTATAAATTTCTGAAGCTTAGAAAATGAGAAACCAAAATAAATTTATAAATGAAATACAAGCCAAAGAAATAAAATAAAAATTTACAATCAAGTGTGAGTCAAACTATAAATTCAAACAAATACAATGATTGAACATAATTTCATGGGATCGCTGATGTTGCATACCGATTCTATAGCTTCAGTCTCAATGTATATTTATAATCTCACTCCCTTCCTTTTGTAAGCTCTCTGAGCTTGCATGTATTCAACTATCAACTAGAGACAATCAGATCACGCAATAAAGGCCTGGGAATAATACCATGTAACAAAAAGTCAGAAGTCTGATTAAAAAGGGGAAATGAAAGACAACACTCTTTACCGCTAAGGGATTGTTCAAGGCCTCAGGTGGGGACTCCAGGGAAAATGCATAGCCTGGGCACTCAGACTCACTAAGGTTTGAGGTGGGATTTTCCCCCTGGAAGATATGCTGTGACATTTGAGTCTCGGACTATGGTCTAAGACCTTGGCTCGAATTCTGTCATTGTCACGACCATCTGCTTGCTTCACTTACCCCTTTTGAGCCTCAGTTTCTCTACCAAAACAAAAAAGAAGGAAAATAATTTCTGTCTTATAGGATTCTTGTGAGGACTGACTCATATAATGCATGTGAGAGACTCAAGAAGTTGTATTACTTGACAAGAGAGAGCATAAGATGGGGAAGCAGAGGCAGAATGAGGGGGAGAAGCAGACGCCCCACTGAGCAGGAAGCCCAATGTGGGGCTGAATTCCAGGACCCTGGAATTATAACCCGAGCCAAAGGCAGATGCTTAACCGACTGAGCCACCCAGGCATCCAAAAATTTGTATTCTTATCATGTAAAACTGAGAAAGGCTCAGTGGACAGACATGGAAAAGAAGTAGACAGCCTTCTGCCAAGAAGTTGTCACCATAGGCTGTGTGCTTGGAAGAAACTTCCTCCTGGCAGGAGCTGCTGGGGGAGGGGAAGCACGCAGTACCATGAATATGAGCTCCCAGGGAAAATGTGGCTCTGTGAATCTCAGAAGCTTGTTGAAGAACATAAAAGTAAAAAAAAAAAAAAAAAAAAAAAAAAAAAAGAATGTACTTCTATCTGTTTTCACTTTTGTAATATGTTGAGATTAAACCTCTCTGGGGAGAATTCTTTCTCCAATCTGGGGAAACCGATCCAGAGAGCCTGTTAGTTTTTTATGAAGAAGCAAAATGGCGTTCTGCTGAAATGGAGCTTTTTAGAGATGCTGAGGATCCCAAGATTTAAAAACACAGATGTGGGACAGGAAAAGATACAGCTTGAAGAAACTCTGCTACTTGAATTTCAGGAAGAACAGGGTTTTTGCTGAGAGAAGGCAAAACTCTTCTGGCTGTGGGTCCCACCCAGCTGGGAAGGCTCGGAGAGGTGAGGGGGAGGGCTGATGGACAGTCAGGGGTGACGATGGAAGACTCTGGGATCAAGTAGAACCATCTGGGACCAGGTGATGAGACATGGCATGGAACTAGGGAAAAGGTCATCTGCTGTACTTCTTTTGAAACCTGGCACCACATGGGTGCCAGGAAAATGGAGAGCTTTGGAAGCCCCAGAGAGTGTCATTTAGTAAAGCCAACATTGTACTTATGATGGCACCTTTGCCTTGGCAACAGGGAACCTTTCCACCCGGTGGAGAAGAGCAAAGGAGAGATGGAGCTTTGAGAAAGAAAGGCAGATGCCTTCTGGCAACTGGAAGAACAGACCAGGCAGAGAGCCCACATGAGTGTCTGTGAGGAACCTGGAAGAAGGCTTGGAGTTCTGGTATCATGTGGGTGAGAGGTCAGCCATTACAATTTAGGTATTTGAAGTCAACTTCATTCACAATAGGAATAAAAACTAAATAATCCAAAAATCAGCTAAATCAGCTTAACAACAAAGATACAGGACCAATACTAAAAAATACTGTGAATTCTTATTGTAATATATTAAACAAATGAAAAGTTACATGTCGTGTTCTCAATAAAAATACATATAAATCTTTACCATATTGATTATTCCAAAAGTAATGCAAATCCAATCAGAATCTAATTTTTGGCAACTGCATAAAACAAGCTTAAATTTCTAATGGGAGAATAAATGTCTGAGACTAGCAAAATATATACGTAGATTTTACATATATATGAAAAAAATCAAGAGGGCAAACTCGCCTTATCAGATATCAGATATTTTATAAAGCTATTATAATCAAAATATTATGGTATTGGCTCAGACTTGTAAAAGAGCATAAAGAGTTCAGAAAAAAAAAATCTAAGTATAAATGGAAACATTATATAACAAAGAAAACATGTTAACTCAATGGGAAAAGGAGTGTTTATTTCATTAATGCTGTTGACATAGTTGGCTATCTATGTAGAAGAAAATAAAGATAGCTTCTTAGTTCTTCCCAGACACAAAATATTTCAAATGGATTACAATTTAGTTGAAAAATCATATATTTGAAGATAGTTAGATTACTTACTCCTATGTTCAAGTAGAAAGTGGAAAGACCTTCCCAAGTAACACGGAAGCCCCAAGAGCTGTAAGAGAAAACATCAACATATTTGACTGTGTTTTTTAATTGTTAAAAGAGTAAGTAAACAAAATCAAAATATCAACGATGGCCTGGGGAAGTTTATACAATATATGAGGTAGCATAGGGATAATCTCCCTAATGTACAAAGAGCTCTTTTCATTTGTAAGAGAAAAGAAGCCAACACAGTATAAAAATAGGCAAAGGGTAAGAGAATTCACAGCAGAAAAAGTCCAAAAGTCCATGAAAAGATGACTGCCCTCACTTGGAATCAAGAAAATATAGGGACGCCTTGGTGGCTCAGTTAAGTGTTAAGTGTCTGCCTTTGGCCAGGTTAAGATCTCAGAGTCCTGGGATTGAGCACTGTGAGTACAATGTCTGCTTCCTAGCTCAGCGGGGAACCTGCTTCTCCCTCTGCCTCTGCTGCTCCCCTGCTCCTCTCTCAGACAAATAAAGTCTTTTTAAAAAAGAAATTATATAATAAATTGAAAGAAGAGATATAATTTCTGCCTATCAAGTTGGCAGAAATGAAAAAAGAAAAATCCAGGATTAGCAAAAATTGAGGCACATTTTCACTGTCATATATTCTGGGAAGGTATGAATTGCTACATCCTTTTAATGTCTATTAAATTAAAAAATACACAAGCCCAATAATGGACTTCTGAAATCCAACCCATAAGAATAAAATTACCAGCACATAAATGCTTATGTCAAGGTTTACTGCCAGTGCGGTTTATTGTTAAATGTTCATTGATAGGTAAATATTTCATTAAATTACGGAATGCTCTTAGTATGAAATATTATGCAGCTATTGAGAAATTAAATGGTCTATCTCTATTAACCTGGAGAGAAGTCTATTATTTCTTATTGGGTAAGAACAGTAAACCACAGAGCACTAAGTGAAGTATGATTCCACTTTTATAAAAACAACACCAAATATCCCTTTTGTCATACATGTGTATGCTTGATTGTATCAAGAGAAAGGTGTAGAAGGTGAAGAAAATTTAAAAAAAAAAAAAAGCACTGGTTTATAGGGTTGTCGGGGAGGAGAGGTGAATAGGCTGAGCACAAGCGAATTTTTAGGGCAGTGAAACTACTCTGTATGATACTATTACAGTGGAAATACGTCATCATTCATTCATCCAAACCCACAGAATAGACAACACCCAGAGTGAACCCTAATATAATCTACAGACTTTGGGTGATAATATGTTAATGCAAGTTCATCAGTTGTAACAAAGGTGTGGAGAACCTTGTTGGGGGGGGAAGCTATGGCTATGTGGGGACAGGGACATCTGGGACATCTCTACACTTTCCTCTTATTTTTGCTGTGAACCTAGAAGCGCTAAAAAGAGAGAGAGAGAGTGAAGTCCTTTTAAAAGAAAGTGTGGAAGGTGTAATCTTTTGGCATGGGAAATGAAGGAAAAGTTGGGGGGCAGAAACTGTTAACTTCCATAATGTATTTTTGTTCTGTTGGGGAGAATGGTCATGTACTTCTCTATTTAAACATATTAATAAAGGGGGAACCTGGGTGGCTCAGTTGGTTAAGCATCTGCCTTTGGCTCAGATCATGATCCCAGGGTCCTGGGATGGAGAAGCCCTGCGTGTCATCAGGTTCCCTGCTCAGTGGGGAACCTGCTTCTCCCTCTGCCCCTCCCCACTGCTGGGCTCTGTCTCTCTCTCATATAAATAAATAGAATCTTAAAAAATATAAACATATTAATGAAGAAGTGTTTTCAAAGAGAACATGACCTCTTAGACTGTTAGGGCCTGGGCTGTAAGGTCAGGTACTGAGATTCCTATAGAGCAGCTGAGAGGACTGGGCTGGAGGGGAGAGAAGGGGAATAGATCAGGGGTGCAATTCTCCCCTAGGATGCTCTTTTGGGGATGCTGTGCTCTCTGCCACTGGGCTGCTTCATGAGCTGCTGCTTCTCAATATCCAGCTCTTCTCTTGTCATTTTCTAGGTTTTGCACACCATCTCATTTAGGCCATATGCACACACTCGGGGATGTGTCTGTTTCTAGTACATAATGATTTCACTTTTAGACCCCATCATCATCTTCGTGCAAATAGAAGTCCAGGCAAGTGGAAAAGTGACTGTGTTTGCATCCATGTCTTTCATCCAAACTCTCCTGCCCAGGAGCCAGCCAGTGTCTGGGGAACTTGGCCAGGCTCGACTCTGGCAAGTACTTGACCATTTCTCCTCTGCCACAGCTAAAACTTTCCAGGCCTGAGGTAAATTTACATAGAATAATGTTTAAGCGAGGAAAATGCTTTTGGGGTGATGCTTCAAATTATTTACTTTGTCTCCAACAGTAAAACAAAGCCTGAGGGGCACAGACCCGGAGACAGCATCTTCTCATTGAAATACAGAACAAGCATCTTGATTTTATTACTGTTCCCAAATGTTCTAGAAACCTAGCTGGGGCCTTGGAGACAATGCAAAAATAGTCTTGCTGTTAAAGGTCTAGTTAAGTTAATTTGGCTGTTGTCAGGTTTAAACTCTTGAATTTTCAGGAACGTAGGTGTGGGAGTCAGGGAGCTGGACAGGGAAGGTGTCTGACTTATACCCCCTTAAGTCCTAAGAAAAGAAGCACATCCTTCTTAATATCCCATTTCTTGGGGCGTCTGGGGTGTTCAGTAGGTTAAGCCTCTGCCTTCGGCTCAGGTCATGATCGCAGGGTCCTGGGATCAAGCCCCACATCAAGCTTTCTACTCAGCAGGGAGCCTGCTTCCCCTCTCTCTGCCTGCCTCTCTGCCTACTTGTGATCTCTATCTTTCTCTGTCAAATAAATAGACAAAATCTTTAACAACAACAAAAAAACAACCCATTCCTTAGTGTCACCACCCATCTGGTCAGGAGGCTGAGCGTGACTCCAAGTATTCCTGCGGTGATTTAAATGTCTTCTCCATTCTGACAGTGGAAGGTGGGGAGGGTTAACTGGCCACCTTGTTATCTCATCTCAGACTTGAGCTAAGTAAGGAATACTTTCTTGTCAATGAACCTACAGAGCCTGTTTCACAGAAAAATACATTTGAGCATCAAGGAAGAGGGAATCGTTTTTAAAATGTAGGGACCAAATTTTTGAGACTTAGCTAGAGATCACCTATCATCAGTGGCTTAATGAGACCCAGAATGCTGAATGTGTCCTGAATTAGCTGCTTCTGCTGCTTCAAGTCTTCTTATCTGACTCTGCCAGGGGAATGGGGAAGAGCATTCTGGGCAGAGAGAACATTGTACACACACACAAACAAGGCCCCAAGCAGCATAAATGTTTGGGGAGCTTTGAAAGTTTAATACAAGCATGCCAAGGGCACAAAGGGTATGAGGTAGCAGTTGGGGAGGAGGTAGGAAATCTGCCTTGTGACTGGTGACAGCATTTGGACTTGGTATTATTCCTCAGGACCTTCCAGTGACAAGTTACAGTAACCCAAGACAAATTAAGTCAAATCATAACAACAATGACAACACTAAGAGTTTACACATACCGAGCACTTAACTGTGTCCCAGGCATCAGTCTGCATTTTCTGTGTACATGAACTCATTTAAACTTTATTACAACACTATGAACTAAGTGTTATTATTACGTCCAGTTTAGAAATGAGGAAACTGAAATACAGAGAGGTTCGATAATTTGCCCAAAGTCACAGAGCAGTAAGTGAGATTCTGACACAGGAAATATATTATAGACTCCTGAAGTCCTTGGGTAAAGCTGAGTTCATGTGTTATTAAATCTAGGAACTCAAACAATGGCCTGAGGACCTGTCTTGGCTTTTTGCTTAGCTCTGCTTCCTTCCATGCATTGCCTTTGTACTTGGAGAGACTTTCCCCACGAGGAGCAGAAAAGACAGCTCAGGTCCTAGAGCATGAGTAAAACCATTGCCTTCCCAACACCCACGCAGGATATTTCTGCCTGGCCCTGGCTTGTCCGTTCTGGAACGAATCATGGTCTAAGGGAGCATGGAGTGCATAAGAAGAGGGTGGGGCAGGGCTGGCCACAAGGAGAGGATTCCCATGAAAAGAAGAAGATCCATCCCTATGGAAGACAGGCCCAAAAGATACCCCACCAGAGGCTACAGAGGGGAAAGACACAATCAGGTTGCACCTGGGAGGATCTGGGGTCCAAAGTGAAAGAGAGGAATGCAGAACTGGGAGACAAGCTGACTAAGTTTTCCTGGTGAGAAATGACCCTGAGGTGGTGATGAAGACCATGGAGTCAAGAGGGATGAGGGAGATAGACTGGGACATGGAGGCCTGAGGGGGACAGGAAATTAATGCCAACCCAGTGATCGTATTAGCAACTGAAATGGAGAAAAGAGGAAGCTGAGCAAGTTTGCAAAGATGAGATAGGGTGTGAGCTCACGTGGACATGCGTGTTTGCAGTCGGCCTATCTTCCCTGCTGTACACTAAACTCTGTGGACCAGCGGCCTCGCCCGCCTTGCACACCACACTCTCCATGGCAACCATGCGCTCTCTTGCTGAATGAGCAAAAGAAAGCGTCCACCAAAAACCAAGTGCGCATGACAGTTAGGTTGTTGGAAGATTAGAAGGGAGGTCTGGCCCAGCGGTATGAATCTGGGAGTCACCAGGGATATGGGCAATAGAGGAAAACGGGAAAATTTGAGATTAACTAGGGAAAGTATGGGATGAGAGAGTGAGGGTTGAAAACCAACGTGTAAAGGGCTGTCAGAGGAAGAGGTGCATGGGGAACCCCTGGAAAATGAGTGATCAGACACAGCATGGTTAAAAACGGGCAAGCAGAGCGTATGGGGAAGAGAACCCACTCTGCCACTTACTAGCTGTGTGATCTTCAGCCAATGACTTACCTCCCGTGTGCCTGAGTGCCCCATTTCTAGAACAAGAGTAATAATGCTGCCTCTCTTCCGGTTGTTGTGACCAATTTAAAAGCAAACCCATAAAGGACTTCGCACAGTACTTACCTAAGGACGGAGGAACGCCTAGTACTGAACGCCACAGACTGGCCAAGCGAGACCAGAACTGAAATGTTTCGGCCGAACTTGGCAAACTGGGGGGAGTGGGGCCCATGAATGGATGACTGGCCAAGTCGGGAACGAAAGCCAGACTGGATCCATCAACAGGGAGGAAGTCAGGAAATAAAAACATCACCCACTCCTTTTTTTCTACTTGGCAAGCAGCAGTTGCTCGTGTAGGCCGCGCACTCAACCTCTCTGTCATTTGTCTCCTACCCAGAATGGACGCTATGAGAGCGCGGCGATGGTGTCTGTCCTGGGTCTCCGGTGCTCAGAACACGCGGACACGTACCAGATGCTCAGTAAGGATCTGCGCCAGGACAGGACAACCGGTGTGCGCGCAGTGGCCCACGGGAACCCGGTGTGCGCGCAGTGGCCCACGGGAACCAGGAAGCCTCCTCGTAACTCCACCCCTCACCCCTCCAGGAAGTTCTCAGGCAGGGCTGCACATTCCCGTTGCCTGAAGATGACTCTTTGCTCCTGGAAGCGCAGATTCCCGGGCCTCTCTCCCTATACACACTGTCTGAATGGACATCCCTGGTTGGAGGGGGAAGAAGACAAGAGGCTGAGGGAGGATTTTTGTTGTTGTTGTTGTTGTTGTTTTTCATCTCCCCTGGTCATCATGATACCCACCCTGCCTCAAAACAAATAGCCTCTACATAATTTAAGATCTAACTTAATACGGGAAGGAAAAGAAAAAAATTACTCGAGCCTTCAGTCATTGCTTCTCCCCTCAGGATCTGAATCAAATTAATAGATTTTTTTCAAATGTGTTCGTATTTGACAGTTGAAAAATATCGTAAAAAATTCCAAGGGAAGCAGCTCAAAGGAGTTCTCTAACAAGGAAGTCCTGGTACAGGAATGGTTAGGCCTCTGGCAGGAAAAAAAAATGCACAGCCAGCAGGTTTTTCCTTGTCACCATGTAAACCAGCCATCAATCACAGCTCACACCTGTCTTTCTACTCAGCACAAAGGAACCAACTGAGAGGTGCACAGGTCTCCCATGGAAGGCACAGGAGCCTGAACAATGCAGGCTGGAAAGACAGGAAAATGGACCCACGCAACAGAAAATTATCCCAAATTGCCAAAGCAGCTCCCAGGGGATTCTCAGAAACATTGGGCTACTGTCCTATTCTAAGAACATTAAGAACTATGTGTTCAAAGAATGGGTAATGTGGGATTGCTCAGGGAAACAAAAGAAAACATTTTGCTAGAAGAAATCATGGAATCTGGTCACTAAAAATAGAACATTCTGGAATGAAATGAAGGGGACCCATTTTATCAGGAATTCGTCTTAAGTCTCTGCGGACAGAATGTAGATGGCCTAATCTAGCTCTCCAGCCTCTTCTCCCACTGTGCGCTCCTCCCATCACAGACATCCTACAGTCTGAATGCACTGACCTTCTCACCCTCCCCAGAACAAGCAGCACTAGCTGTTTTATGTTTCTGTGCTTGAATAACTTTCCCCCTTTTCCACGCAACAAAAGCTTACTCCTCCTTCCAGACCCACCTCTAAGAACGCAGCCTCGTTTGGAGAGCCTTCTCTGATTTCTCAGGCAGAAGGAGTTTGTTCCTTGCTCTTCTCTGTGTCTCTGCTCCCTTGCACAATATAATTTTTGTACAATATTAAAATCAATGCCAAATTACATTGTAACTGTTTATAAAGGTCCATTTTCCATTAGGATGTGGCTTTTCAAAGATAGCAATTATGTGTGAAGACAAACAATTTAATGGGTACTCCCTATGTGCTAGACAATAATACCTATATTATTTTGATTCTGTACAACAGTCCTGCAGACTACACACAGGATCCCCAGTTTACAGATGAGAAAACCAGTGCTCTGGGAGTTCAGATAAACTTCCTGAGGCACATGGCTGGTCAGCAATAACAGATACAACTCCAAAGTTGAAGTCTCTCTATCCACAACACCACACTTCTCCTTTTCTTTCTTTGTATTTTCTGACACATATTTGGTACTCAATAAATGTCATACAGAGGGATGAAAGCCTTACTGATTAGAAGTACCTTGAAAGCAGGATCATACTTTTACTTTGAACTCTTCCTTGGGGTTAGCTCAAGATATTTACCTTTTTACCTCTCCATAAATATTTGGATGAGGTAGTTCAAAATGTGAATAAACAGAGTCCCTGTTACAAAGCTTATGTGATTATCATGTGCTTGCTGGAAACAAGGGGACCTGTTAATTGATTGCTACTACAAAAGGAGCAACTCTTCATGGAATACCTCAAAAGGAAATCATTTCCCCAACCACTGGCCGCATTAAAATAAATAATCATAAACAACCTTATCAAACAGACAAGCCACTCAGCATCTTCTGAGTACATTTTTCAGGTATCAAATCCTGGCCAAGTTTGTTAGGATATGGCTCTCCTTCAATCAGATATATCATGGGCCTTACAGGACTCCAGTGGAGAGCCAACAGTGTTGGGTAGCTCCTGCTTTAATAATTTTTCTACTAAAGTGTTCTCTCTTGGTTGTCTTGTGTAAGACTCAGAGGTCGTTTCCAAGCGCATGTGGGAGAACTTGATAAGAGTGGATGTTCTCTCTTGAGGAAAATATTGGCTCTCACGCTACCTGTGAATCTCTCCAATGCTCCACATGTGAGCTTCTACACACGGTTTGTTGTCAGCTGAACAGACCTGAATTAGATGAATATCTAATTTCCCTTTCTTTCTCTCTGGAAAAAATGCAAGTTCAATACTTAAACAATTTCAAAATGAAATGACAGCTTAGCTCCCATATATATGTATAGACTTTAGATATGGAATTTTTTTTTTTTTTTTGAAAGAGAGTGTGTGACTGGGGGTAGAAAGAGGGAGCAGGAGAAGCTGAAGCTGAATCTGAAGCTGAATCTGAAGCTGAGAGTGGAGGCCAACACGGAGCTTGACCTCATGACCCGGAGATCATGATCTGAGCCAAAATTAAGAGTCAGATGCTTAACTGACTGAGCCACCCAGGAGGCCCTAGATATAGGATTTTGATGCAGGCAACAGGCCTATTAGCCCCACAGTCACAGTGGTCATTTTTCAGATCATCCGACCATTTTAATTGCCTGGCTTAATGCCCCAGCAAATCATCCATCTGAGAGCTCAGAGAAAGTGTTTTAGTAGTCAACCATGGGGTTCATTCTGATTCTTCAGATCCTATTTCTTTATTAAGTTAAATGATCAGAAAGCAAAATTCTTGTGTTGTATTACCATCAAGAATTCATTCATTCATTCATCCAACAGATACTTGTTGCTGAACAAGCATTAGGAACCCAGACTCTGGACCCCGACTGTCCAAGTACACCTTCTACGCTTCTTAGCCTAATAGCTTTGTGACCTTGGGCATTTACTGAACCTCAGAATTTCTCCCCTATTCCTCATCTGTTGAAGGAGGACAAAAGCAGCCTCTACTCCAAAGGCTCAAATGAATTCTTAGATATAAACACAGGATACAGTTTTTAGCATTTAATAATTTGTAGCTATTATTATTATCATTATCTTAGTATTATGTTTATCATAATAAGGCACTGCGTGAGATGCTGAGGATACAAGAATAAGTAGAGCACATTCAGTTCCTGCATTCAAGAAGCTTATGTTTAGTGGGGAAAATAGATGCTAAATAATGATACCAACAAGTGAGTAAACAAACTATGGTAGCTGGTGTGAAGATAAAGTAAAGAGTACTCTGAAATCCTGTGACAAGGGGTCTCTCCTGGCCTAGATGGGAGATGAAGCCTTCCCTGATGGAAACTGACAGGAGGAGTAGGATTAACTTCATGGCACATGGACCACTGGGAGGACCGTTCAAAGCAAAGGGAACAGCATATGCTAAGGCATATGCTAGGTGAAAGGTCAGCATGGCTCCAGGGCCCAGAGGCTACTGGCAATACATGTTCTGTATATAGACTTCTCTTGAGACTGTTCACAGAATAACTGTATTTGAATAGTGTCTTTTTAATGGTTAGCTTTGGGAAAGAATTGAGTTCTACAAATTGTTTTGTATATTACTTCCCCCACCCTCCATTTCAGACAGGTAATGAGAGCTAGATAAGAAATATGTGTTCCCTTCTGGTCTAACAAAAGAGTCAGGGTTTAGTTTACTGACTTAAGAATTAGGTCATCTCAAATGTCCTGTAACAGCAACAGCCTACTCATTTTATAAGGTCTTGGTTCTATTTTTGCCATTATTTCCTTATTTTATTTTGAAATGTTAAAGGGCCCTTAAATCCTTTTGGAAGTTGGAAGGATATGGATCCCAGATACATAAAATGAAATATTCTGATTATGAACAGCTTAATAGGTTAGAGCCTGGTGCAGGCGAGAGAAGGTAGGTGAAAGTAGGCCAGGCCCCCACCGGGAAGAAGAGCCTGGAAAGATACTGTGCACAACTTCCCATGTGAAGTCCCTAACACCTCAAACTCTAAGGGCAGGCCCTGTAGAGAAGAGGTGCCCAGTGTAACCCACTTACCTTGACTTTTTTTGTTTGAATGCTGCCACATTTAGATGTAAACAGTGTATTAGCTCTTTGGAGGGTCTAGAAGAAAAGAATGTGTGTGTTGAGCTTCTGGATCTGTTTGGTTTGTCAGTGTTTTTCTGGGGTTGCTTTTTTCAAATAGCTGATGCATTTGTCTGCAAGACAAAGAAATGCAAACAACGGGGAGTTTTGTCTGTGGGCCCAGAGCCCTGGCTTCATGGTCACAGCTTCCAGAGCAGTCTTCCATTAACCTTTCTGAAAGCAGCCAGGAGAACGGCAGAATTCCTTAGCCACACTGCCTGCCTTTCCATCTGCTTTCTCTATCTGACCTTTCTCCCTGCCACCCATTCCACGCAGCCATTACAAAGCACCTCTTAGGAATCAAGGGCCTCACTAAGGGCTCAGGACCTGATGAAATAGAACATGCATGATCCTACCCCATCTCTCCCCTGCCTTCTTCCCACATCCCCCAAAGTGAACTCTTGGAAACAGCCTGCTCCTCTGGGACTTCCTGTTCAAGCGAAAGGGAGACTATAGCAGACTTGCCTAGCTTGAAGAGGATGATCATGCTGAAGGCCCCCCAGTGAAAAAGCCCCCCAAATATATCAGAGCAGGAAGGAGGGAGGGAGGGAAGAGCCAGGTGGAAGCACACAAACATCTTTAGTGTTTCTCAGCTTCTGCTCTTGGGAGGGGAGAAAATAGAGACCTCATGCTGAATCGGAAAAGTCTAAGTGGAGAGGCCGGATTTGGAAATAATGAGGTTGATTCTAATAATGTGGACTAACATCCGTACAGTGATTAAAATTCACAGAGAGGGCTTTTATGTGCATAATCGCAGTGAATCCTCAAAGTACCCCGGGAGGGGCGTTAGGACAGCCTTTTCTGAGACAAGGAAGGGGGACTCAGGGAGACTTGGCCCCACTGCTAAAAAGTAACCAACTCTAGACCATCCATAATGCCATCCCTGCCACATTTGAGGTGAAGTAGCCACCTGCACACTTATGAATTATATCTTAACTCCGTCTGCTTTTTCCACCCATGAAGACATCATCATCTACCTATCATGATATGAGGGAGAGGGCAATCCTGGAAAGGGGAATTATGATTCTTACCAATAGAGGAGGGGAATGCAGGTTGGGAAAAGCTCAGCAAGTTCCTTCAGGTCACATCAAGTAGCTAGAAGGAATGGAGCTAGAATCTTATGCTTGATGGATCTGACACCAACCTGCAGAAGCAGGAACTTCCCCAAATGGCAGAGAGTAACATCAAATTGGGCCACTGTGGAACAAGGGACAGAAATACATTGCCCTGGAGAAACTCCTCTCTAGAGAGACTCCATCTTCTAGCTGTGTGACCTTGGTCAGGTCAGGCAATCTCTCTGGTTCATCATCTATAAAATGAGGGAAATAGATGGCAAGGTGGCTTAAGTAAAATAATATGTATACACATTGTATACATACTCAAAAACTCTACATAGGCATGGTGGTTTCCAGAGGACAGTGAGCACAGAGAAAGAATACAGGGGAGAAGGATAGAAACCTGCAGACTAGTGTCCTTTAGGAAAGGGGAACATTGACTGAAACTGGAATGAATTGGATGCTTCAATCCCAAGGTCTCTTCATTCCACCTCGGACCTTAAGGGTCAATGGGCACTTTCAGTGACCAAAAGTAGCTGCTGTGCCCCAGGCCGCGGGGATTCCTAGAAGAAGTGCTGAATGCCGGCTGAGGGAGAAGCCTTCCTTCTTCCCCTGAGAAGGCAAGATGGCTGCTCTGGCTGCACTCCCCCATAGCTGCTTAGACTTTCAATGGGCTGACCCTTCACCCAGTTCCTTTGAACTCACTTGTAGAACTGTGGGTCCCATATCCACTTATTCTCCCTATAAATCAACCCAAGCACCCTAATTCTTTTTAAATTAATCAAGGCATTAGGGTACCCGCATGACTCAGTCAGTTAAGTGTCCAACTCTTGATTTCACCTGGGGTCATGACCTCACGGTCATGGGATGGAGCCCCGTGTCTGCCTCTGCACTGGGCATGGAGTCTACTTGGGATTCTCTTTCTCCCTCCCGCTCTGCTCCTCTTCTTTCCACCACAAATTCCCAAGCACTAGAAATAAACCAATAAAAATTATTCAATGCATCAGGAATCAACTCAGCCCTTCAACCAAATATCTCTTGAGCACCACTTTGTGCCAGAGCAGTTTAGAAAAGAAGGAAGGGCACTTAGCACCCTTTAAAAACCACCAAAGACTTATATTTAATAAAGTGATAGAGCACAAATGTGTACTGCTCTGTCTCAGCTCTTCTGAGTCAACTCTTGCAGAAGCATCAACAGTTCTTCCTGTGGGCTTGCACATTTTGTATTTAGACTGCCTTGATTAATTTGGCTGGCCTTTCATCAGTCATCAACGTTCTCAATTTTCTTAAAATTAAACCCTGTCAAAGACAGCATCATTTTCCTACTTCATTTAAGGAACAAAACACTAGAGAGCTCTCAGATTACTGGATTTTATTTTCCTTCCAGAGTATAGTAAGAAGTAGTTACCTTCTTAGTGTTAATATAAATACATACAATTAAATCACAATCATCAAAACAATTTAATGAAGTACATTCCATCTGGCAGGTAACTTTATTCTTATATTCTTCCACTTCTTTGGATGAACTCAATAAAACAAACTCAAAATTCAATTAGGGGCTTTCATCACAGGAAGAAAGGCCTTCTACGTTTCATCACAGGAAGAAAGGCCTTCTACGTACTCACGAAGTTTCAGCTGTGCAGGACGCAGCTTTCAAGAGTGGTATCTTGTAGTTTTTTTTGTTTTGTTTTGTTTTTAAAGATTTTATTTATTTATTTGACAGAGAGAAATCACAAGTAGATGGAGAGGCAGGCAGAGAGAGAGAGAGAGGGAAGCAGGCTCCCTGCCGAGCAGAGAGCCCGATGCGGGACTTGATCCCAGGACCCTGAGATCATGACCCGAGCCGAAGGCAGCGGCTTAACCCACTGAGCCACCCAGGCGCCCTGGTATCTTGTAATTTTAAAAGCAGTGAGATTTGTCTCCTTGAGAACAAATCTTGTGCCAGATTCACTGACCCTTCTAAATAAACCAAGAAGGAGAAGAAAAAAAGAATTAACAAAATCATCCATTAACAAAACTAGGTAATCTCGAATATTCTAAACCAGCATTTCCCCAGGGGCTGCTGCCTGGGTTGGAGCTCCAACACTGAGTGTGAACAGATGCCTACTCACTGCTCCAGCTTAGATCATTCTCTGTGGCCACTCTTCCAGGCACCTCAGTGAACACACTAAGTCTCAGAGTCCCCATTCTAAGGGTCATTGAAGATGTCTGATCATCATTCTCAAGAGTTGTTCTAATCAAAGACCTTCAAAGTCCAACTCCTCCAATCTGATCCAACCAGCTCTCTCATCTTCCACTGTCTTCCATAGTAATCTGATATTTAGTCTAGCTAATCTATTCACTGTTTCATGACCATAGCCCTAAGTTTCCTGCTTCTGATCCTTGTTCTTGCTCCTCCCTCAGGACTACCTTTCCCTCACATTTCTGGGCACTGAGCCTGTCCATCCTCCAAAGGATATCTTAGTGCTAGTCTTCACAAAAATCATTCAGAATGCCCCAAACTATTGTGATTTATACCCCTTTGTCCCACCACATCCCCCTCATTGCATTCTGCTTTATTACATGAAATTTCTCATTCTATTTTCTTATAATCTGGGTAGAGCAGAATCCTTGTCTTATCCAAATATTTAGCCCCTTTACTCTATAGCCCAGGATAGAGGCTCAGTTCTGTGAACTAGAAGAACATGCTATAATACACCTTTCCTACTAGAATGCAAATTCTTTCTTTCTTTCCCAGGTCTCTGGTCCTGTAGGGCGAATGAAGACTTGAGTAGGAGCTACAGGAGCTGCTTAGCCAGCTTCAGATAACAGAGAACTGAGGATGTCTGGATCCTACTACAGCCTTAGGGTAAACTGTTGGCCCTGTAGATGAGCCTTCAGTTTTCTGGAGGGAAGGGTTGCTGAGGCATTGGCTCTGCTTCCATGTTTTCAATAGGGTATTTTCAAGTTGGTCACTTCAGTTCTCTTGGCCACACCAGGACTTGGTGGTCAGTGCCATTTCTAGGCATTCTGACCAGGAACAGAACTGTCCAGAGAGATTTTATGGCACACTTTGCCAAAAAATTCCATCAACAGTAGTGTCCAGGAAGATACACAGGTAAGACCATTGAAAACCATCATAATCTTAAAACCCAAGCTGGGAAAACTACCTAGACTAACAGAAGAGAGGAAAAAGTTGGCTTTGCCTCATTCTGCCTGGATACAGCATTTTTTTCTTTTCAATATCTCCAAATTTGCAAATATCCTTGGGTGCAGAAGGGTTATCTGAGCTGGGATATAGAAGACTTGGTTTCTAGCCTGGGGCTCTGCATTAAATAGCTAGGTAACCTCGGGCAAATCACTTATCCTCTCTGGGCTCTATTTTCTTCGTTCTAAATTCTATAAAACATAGGAAAAATTTGGACATGCTACAATGTATCTCCATTCTCTTATTAATTAACATGAGGCTTCTTGGCCACTCATTCCTAAAACATTCCCCACTTCGGCCTTGTCCTTTTATTTAATAATATTGTGTTCATTTTGTATAATGCCCTTTTTCCCAGCACACTAGGGCCCTCTGAGGTTGTGATTGCATACCCCCACCCAACCACTAAACTCTGTGCCCAGTTACAATTCCACGAAGCACTTTATCTTTTCCGTGACTCTTCAGATCAACATCTAATACAATGAAGTTGTTTCTGTGGTTCAAAGGAGGAAGAAGAGAAGAAGGGATTCCATACAGTGAGGAATCTCCTATATGCGGGAAGAAATAGCCCAGGTCACACGAGCCCTTTCTCTTAAAAACAAAATAAAGGGAAACCTAAATGTCGAATCTTCACAGGCATTTGACATAAGAGTAAAGAGATCCACAAGACTAAATGATTAGTCTCACGTATACCAAAAAGTGTCATTACAAAGTGAAATAGGTTTTCACAACCTAAGGACCTGGGAATGAAACTGTATTTTCAAAAGGTCCATTTTAATATATTGCATTAAGGTTGCCTGTAACTTTTAAATAAAACAAATATTTTTTAGGTAACAACAAATAACTAAAGGAATGGAGAAAACAAAGCCCATGAGTTTGGGTTTCATAAAAGTGAGATTCTGTTTTAAAAAACAAATACTTTATTATGGATTTCAAACAGTGTTTTTAAAAAAGGCTAAGAGCCAGCATTTTTTTGAATGTCTAGTTACATGCTTGATCTTGTGATAATTGCTTTCACTGTTATGCTACTTAATAGCCACAAGAACCATATTTTCAACCCCATTGTAAATTTGGGGAAGCTAAAACTAAAACAAACACTCAAATCCATTCTGACCTCAGAATCTCTGTTCCTTTCCCCACCCTATATTATAAATCCAGAATGTAGCCTCAAGCGGGCTTAGATTTCAACCAGCCCTTCTTCTTCCTTCATGCCCCCCACTCTGTTCCAGACGTAACTGTTGTTCAACCAGCATTGCGGTAGCTTGGCCTCGTTCTTGGCATCACCCATGGAAAACTTCCATTGCATTTGTCAATATCCCACTCCAATGAGTAAAAGCCTTTATGATGAACAGGCATTCCATAAGAACCTCGGCCACTTTTGGTGCTATTTTAACTCAGTTTTGTTTTACTCTCAGGTGTGATTCCTTTATCCATTCATTCATATCGGACCCAAACATACTTTTTCCAACCTTAAATCTACTGTTCCCTTTCACAAACGTTTTAATTAAGATTCTTTGCTTTAAAATAACACAGGAAACTCAAACTAACTTAAGTTAAAAAGGAAAATTTCTCTAGGTGCCCAAGTTGACAGAAGGGTCCAGGTCCAGGACTCAGAGCTACCCCTACTCTCTCTTTTTCTCCTCTCTCTCTCTCTTTTTCTTTTTCCCCTTGCATGTGTTTCATTTTTCCATATTTCTGTCAATCCCCAGATTACACACAAAATTCAGTGAAAATCCTTAATTGATGATGGAGAATAAATAAATAATTTCTCAGAGGGAAAGATGTTTTCTCCTCTGTTAAACACTTAAAGATAGTTCCTATTTTACTTGTCAACTTATTTGCTTCCTCTTTTCCAAGATAAACTTCTTCCTATTTTTTCAACTGTCTCTCTTGAGCTCAATTTAAACATATTGAGGTTATTTTCCATGAAATTGAAGATGCCCTATATCAACCAGAGTAGTGACTGGAGGGGGAAAAAGACACATTCAAACTGAGTAATTTGAGGAGACTTTAATAAAGGACTATTCATAAAACTGTAGGCAGAATTTAAGGAAACCACAAAGGAATAATGCAGTATCCCAAGGCCTGCCTTAGTGGGGACTCTATTACCCCACAGGGAAGGCATAAAGGAGGGAGCTGTTCCCAGAACCCAGGGAAGGGACCTGGAGTGAGGACACAGGGAAGGCAGCTGGGGAGTGAAAGCCACCTAAAAGGAGCTTTCAGAGGATAAGGCCAGCCCTCAGTGAACCAACAGGGAGGAAGCCAACCTTATTCTCCTCCTTCTGTCTGATCACCTGCCAAAGCATACCAGTGACCACACCAACCCGGAAGACAGAGGACACAGCATGTTGATGACGACCACACAGGTCAGTTTCCCAAGGCCAAATGGAGTTGGGTGGGGACTGGATCTGGAGGCACAAATTGGTCCTCTCCACATTTCTTGAATTATAGACTTTTCAACTAGGCACAGTCATGTAGCTGATCCAGCCATACTAGACCAGGCCACACAGGAGAAATCAGTACATTTCTCCTGTGGGCTTGGATTCATGTAAACTTTTAAGAACTTGGAGGTCCTTATGCCACCATCTTGTCTATTACTTGAACAAATGACCATTTTGTGTTAAGACTATAAGATCTAGGACAGCTGAAATGCCATCCTTCTGTAGCCACGTGTGCAGCCTCCATGTCAAATATGAGCCTTGGGGTAAGTTGAAGGTCAGGAAACCTGTTTTGAAGTCCCATACTTCCAGGTGGGGGATTCTAGATAGGTCCCTCCACCTGTAGTTCAATTTCCTTCCATCTATAAGACTACTATGCTTTTTCCAACTCCACTGTTCTGGATTTCTAATTTCTCATGCCCTTTGCAAAAAAAGAAAAAAAAAAAAAAAAGAGTAGACTTCCCTGTGTGGGTGGTGATGGTGGGAGCAGCAGAGCATGCTTCTGGATTCTTCGTTGGTATCCCAGAACACCAGCACATGAGGTTTATTATGGTCAAGGATGATGTTATCTCCCATCACTTCTCTACTCACTCCAATGCAGTGGTCTGTGTATTGCCAAGATTCAATTTCCTTATTTTATTCTGCATTTTGATTATTTCAAAAAAGTTTTTCACAATAAACTACCACGAGAGCAATGGACAAGGCAAAGAGAACAAAAAGTAAGTGATCTCCAACTACGTATCCATTGTTTTAAATGTGATAGCACTTTAGGATGGATTTTGCCTTCTCCCAGTTTCACCAACAAGGAAACTGAGACTCAGGTAAGGTAACCTGTCCAAAGCTAGTGTTTGAACAAGAACTTAAACCCCGCTTTTGCTGATTTGGGAGCCCACATTCTTTCTCTTTTGGAGTTCTGCACATGGTGCTTGATTTAGATGTTTGTGGAATAAACACCCAGTGGGTAGGCATGATCTACAATACCCCACATCTCAAAATGGTTTTACTGGCTTTTTAATGGCATTTCCTCATGAAACATCTGTGCAGTAATTCACCATTCAGATCCTCAGGGTATGGATTAGAACACGGAAGTAAGACTAGAAAGGTTACGACTTGCCTTTTTTTGTCAGAATGTGAGCTCGTGGCAAAGCCTCCTGACAGCTCCTTCTCCCTCCCCCACTTCCTGTCTCAACAGGTTGAAATATGTCCAACCCTGGGATGGAAATGTGGCCTGGATGGGAAAGGTGAACAAAGGAAAAGGGAGGAAACTTAAAGGAAAATTAAAGCTACTGAACGCAGAAGACATCCTACAAAAGACCAGGTGATTCATGAAAAGGAAATGTCTAACGGGGTTGGGGGGAGACCAAGGTGAATCTTTTCATGAAGATTGCTGGCAGAAGTAATTTGGAAGCATCATGGCAGAAGTAGCTAGGTTTTTTGGCTAACTACTCAGATGTCAGAGTGTAAAGTGAGGTCAACAGCAATGTTGGCCCCTCTATTGCAAGGGTTGGTATGGTTCATACCACAGGACTCTTAAACATTTCTGGATTGAAACCCTTGCCATTAAATATCACTCAGCATGACATATTCACACAACCAAAGTATCTGCTGCTTTGATAGTATCCACCTGCACGACAGTGATAACCCACCCCACTTACTCTCCTGATTTCTGAGTCTCTCCGCTAAGATGCCTCACATGCCCACAATCAGCCTGCCAGCCTCCATGTCCACAGAGCTCCTCCTTTCTTGCTGATGTCTCCTCTTGTCCATGTGATATGCACCAAGTCCCAGGGAAGCTTACCCCTCCTCCTGCCTATCTTGACTATGCCAGTGTCCATGCCAAGGCATTGTGTCTAGAGGTTCCTGCAGTCTCCAATGTGCCAGGACCCACACTGAGTTCCATTACCAGCATTAGGCCCTACTTTGTCACCCAAACCCCAGAGGAAGTCTTCTTGAATTGGAGTCTCATCAAGTCTATCTTCGATAACATCTGTTGGCTTTTATGTCTACCAGCCAAGCATAGTACCAAAACTCAATCCACAGGAACTTACTGGAGAATGCAATGAAATGCAGGAAACTGGCCAAAAAGAAAACATCTTTTGATCTCCACACATTTATTTAACAAATATTTATTTATTTATTTGTTTGCTTAAGTTTTTATGTACTTATTAAAGAGAGAAAGAAAGAAAGAGCAAGTGAGCACAAATGGGGTAAGGGGCAGAGGGAGAAGCAGACTCCCCACTGAGCAGGGAGCCCGATGAGGGGCTCAGTCCCAGCACCCCAGGATCACAACCAGGGCTGAAGGCAGATGCTTAACCAACTGAGCCACCCAGGTGCCCCTTAACAAATATTTATTTAATAACAACTTCATTGCAACCCTGGAGACCATGTTACCCCAAGGGTATCAAAACTTCGAAGAACATATTTCAATTTTTCTAATTTACATTCAATTAGCCAACATAGTACATCATTAGCTTCAGATGTACAATCCAGTAACTCATCAGTTGCATACAACACCCAGTGCTCACCACATCATGTGCCCTCCTTAATGCCCATCACCCACTTTCCCCATCTTCCCACCCACATCCCCTGTAGCAGCTCTCAGTTGGTTTCCTAGAGTTCAGAGTCTCTCACGGTTTGTGTCCTTCTCTGATTACTTCCCACTCAGTTTTCCCTCCCTTCCCTTGTATTTCAACTTCTTCTCCACCTCAGCTCATTGAGTGGCCATCCCCAACATTCTTACCTGTAGGACTGGTTTGTTTTGGATGCAGTGATTCTCTGCTGAATAGATGCTTCCCTTAAGAGAGAGGGAAGGTATACACCGATTTGAAGATGTCTCCTAGACAATTCTAACAAGAAAGGATGTCCCTTTTCCTGCCAAACAGTCCCTTTTCACCCTCAGAAGATCAAGAATCACGTTTCCCAAAGTCAAAAGACCGTTTTCAATAAAGCACAAAGCTCTCCACTAACAAATGTAAAACCAATGAGAATTGGGGCCTGGTGAACAGCACACTGTTCTTCCTTGCTGTCGCTCTCTTTCTGACAAACACTTAGGAACACTCAGCCTCTTTCTGATGAAGCAGGGATTCCAGAAGCATATATGAGCCTCCAAGCTCAGCCGTCTGCAGTACATGGAGCACACCAAGGTCCTCGCAGAAAGAAATGGCCCAAAGAGAGACAGAGGCACACAGGGTCTCAGCGATTGCCACTCCTGCCCACACACACTTTATATGGCTCTCAGTGTTAGACAGAGGCTGACTGTGATCATTAGAGCCCTGTACTCTCAGATCATCCAGTAGAGATCATCAGGGTTTAGTGAGGTTCACTGGGGATAGCATTTCACCTTGGGGCACCTGGGTAGATCAGTCGGGGAAGCATAAGATTCTTGATTTTAGCTCAGGTCATGATCTTGTGGTCTCAAGGCCAAGTCTCATGTCGGGCTCTGCATCCAGTGGGGAGTCTGCTGAAGATTCTCTCTCTCCCTCTGCCCCTCCCTCTGCTCTCATGTATGCTTTCTCTAAAACAACAACAACAAAAGAATTTCACCTTCCTATCCCACAATGTAAAGCTCGTGGAAAGCGATCAGAAAGGAGGGTGATGACATGGCATCAGATGAATAGTGGGCCTAACCGGAGTGATGACACAGAAAGCCAGACCTCGAGAAAAGAGAAAAAACACAATCTCTTTCTCTCACCTCTCATGGTGTCTTACCTTGTACACCACAACATGATAAAAACAACTCTCGCCTATGCCAGGTTCTTACACTCAAAGCTACACTACCGTAGGTCTTCATATTGTTTAAGAAGAAAAAAATTTTAATTTCCCTTAAATTCTTAAATACATCTCAGGTTGCCTTTTTTACTGTACTGACAATGTGCTGCCTGGAAGTCAGCTGTAGAGAAGAATGGGGTGGAAGCGATTCTATCAGCCCACCCCAAATTTAAAGTCTGTTGAGGAAGGAGAGCAGACTTTAGAAGTAGGCAGATGTGCACTTAACCCTAATTGGCCACTCTCTAGCTGATGACTTCCACGAGTTTGTTTCACTTCTGTATAACTCTGTTATCGACGTCTAATTCACAAGGTTGTCAAAGCAAAGTAGAAACAATATACATAACCTTATCTGGCCCAGGGACTGGGATACCACAAGAAGTCCTCAGATTTTAGTAGTTAGAGTAGGAGTAGAGACAATTATCATTACTGTGAGCCTTGCCAGGGAGACCAGGTCTAGGCAGAGGGAAAGACCAACCAAGTTCACCCTCAGATTTCCCATGCTACCTCCTGGGCCTGGAGGGAAATTATTCATCCAGGATTATAACAGCCAGAGTTCCACAGTGGGAATTTGAATTCAGGGCTGTCTGACTCCAGAGGAGGCTGCCAAAAAAAGAAGACGTCGAAGTAAAGGAATAGCCTAGAGAGACAGATTGAGATGATGACTAGACAAGCTCTGTAGTCAGACAGACCTGAGTTTAAATCCCCCCTCTGCCATTTACTGAGGCATTAAGTATAGCTTACTGCCTCAGTATTTTCACCCCTGAAATCAGCGTATTGACTGTCAGGGACTGAGTATATGTATCCCCTCTAAATCCTTCTGTCGCAGCCCAGACCACCAGTGGTTCTGTGTTCTGTGTTTGAAGTGAGGAAGTTAACTAGGCTAGGTGAGGTCATAAGGGTGGGGCCTGATCCGCTAGGATTAGTGTCCTCATAAGAAGAGACATCCGAGAGCTCAGGGTCTCGGTCTTGGTCTCAGTCTCTGTCTCTCTTTCTCTTTCTTAAACACACACACACACACACACACACACACACACGCACACACACACACACACACACACACACACTATCTCTGTCTCTGTCCCTCTCTTCTTCCACCATGTGAAAACAGTGAGACAGCATCCTCCTACAAGCCAAGCGAAGAAGGCTCAAAATGAAACCTATCTGGGGAGCACCTTGATCTTGGACTTTCCAGCCTCCATTGGTGTGAGAAATCAGTTTCTGTTGTCGAAGCCTTCCAGTGGGTGGTATTTTGTTAGGGCGGCCCAAGCAAACTAATACACCGGGTCCCGACTGGAAGGCCCAGGCCATTGAACTTGGGTCAGCAGGCCACCCCATGGCCAGAGGCAGGAGAGCCCTAAATGTGGTCCAGGAGAGAAGTGAGAGGTCAAAGCTGAAGGGCTCTGCAGGACCGGCATTGGGAAACCAGGAAGAGGAGACAGATGGCAGGATGAGGCGGCATGAGCCAGGGAGCAGCATCAGAGGCAGACAGGCAGGGAGATGGTTTGCAGAAAACTATTCAACCCAGAGGCTGCGGCTGTGTGGGGGCTCCATCTCCATGTGTGCCTGCGGTGCAGGATGGCCAGGGCTGACCGCTTAAGGGCAGCCGGCAGGACAGGGCAGGGAAGAATCAGCTCGCAGCCGTACTGGCGGGAGCAACAGCGTCCACATGTGAGAGGCACACAGCTTGCAGCCCACATCATCAGGAATGAGCCGTGGGCGCCAGAAAGCTCGGGCCTTGGAGATGCGTGCCAGCTGCTCAGACAGGGAAAGTGGACATTCGAGGATGGATGATGGCATGAGGCACCCAGGGCCCAGCCAGAGAAGCAGATGAAGGGAAAGGGGGAATTGGGGGGAAGCCGGGCTGTTCTGTTTCTGACCTGCTTCCCATTAATGGCTTCCTGGGGAGTTCTGTGACCACGCAAAGGAAGATTCATAACTTAGCCATTTATTGAATAACTGCATTGTGCTGGCCACTGATCTAAGTGCTGCGGACACCACAATAAAAAGACAGACATGAAATAGCATGTTTTTAAAGAGGAAACACAGACAATAAACAGACCAAAAGAGAAAAATATTTCAGAGAGGGTAAAGCAGTATAAAAACATCCAAGCAGGGTAAGGTGAGGGCAAAGGATCGAATGGTTCAAGGAAGGCTTCCTTAGACAAGGCAGTCATGAAGGCTGTCTCGGAAGGGGTCAGTTGAGCTTAACCCAAATGACCAGAAGGATGCAGCTCAATGCAGCCCTGGAGAGACAGCCGAGCATATGACACAGGTTCCCTTCCCCGAATTCCCCAAAGTCAAGGTCAGAAGGCCGAGCAGAAAGCGACATCTCTGTGGCTTTTCATCCCTTCTTTGATTTTCTCCCAGCCTGAATGTCACTCTGGAAACCACGTGCCATCTGTCTCCTCGTCCCCTCAGTGCGTCCTGCCTATCTACCTCATGCCGGCTACTGTGCTAGGCACTGGCCCGTGACCACAGTCCAAGGACAGGTCAGTGAGTGCATCCAAGTTTTGGACCAGAAACAGGACTTGATACCCAACGTGGACTCCACCGAGATCAAAATTAAACGAAGAAGAGGTATGTGTGTGTATGTGCGCACGTGTGCCGTATGTGTGTCCCCAGATACACGTGTAGCTGGCAGCACACGTGCCCGCAGACAAAAAGCAAAGTCTCCACGTATATTTGGCCCAAGCGCCCATCGAGTAAATCTCCTTTTAGCACAGTGAATGTTACTTCCACACGCTCAGCCAAAAGCAAGGCTTGCCGCACTCTCAGACCCCGTCTGAGATAGTCCTCTTGCTAGGAGGTTTGTTCTGGGCTAAAAATACAGGAGAGAAAAACAATGATCTCAGCAAGGTAATTGCCAATAGGTGAACAAACGAAGCGGACAGAATGTGAACCGCAGTTGGACTGTCTCCCCGGGGGAGGAGAGGAGCATGCCCGGCTAGTGCTGGTGTGGTCCCAGCAATCCTTACAGCCCAGCAAAATCGAGGAAAACTGGTGACCCAGCTCCTCCTGACACTGGGCACTGCTGGCTGTCCTGAGGCATTTGTGGGATGGGGGGGGGGGGATGAGAAGGGAGCAGGGTGACAGCTGACAAGAAGGAGAATAAGGATGTCTTTCCCCACACACACACACACCTTCAGGTATCCCAGCAGATCCTACTTCACATTCCCCCCCCTCCCGGTGTGGATTTTATGCATGGATGGCAAGCAATATCAAAGGATGCAGGAAATTTTGTTTTGGTTGGGGCTTGGCCAGGATCTCTGGGCAGCCAGCTTATTGTTTTATTTTAAGAAAACAGCTGTATTTTAGCTTGGGGGAGTATGTTTTGCCCAGAGATGTTGAAGAGGCATCTTCCAGAATGGTTCAGTCCAGAGTGGGAGCAGGAGGGAGCTGGAGCACAGAAAAGACCCAGCCATGTTTCCCGCACCATCGGAATCTGTGAAAATAATCTGGTGATTCCTAGGCCCTGGGGACATCTTTAGCCCCTCACTGCCCCACAAGGGAGCTAATATCTGGAACCCCCACATCTCGCTGGGATTCCGAACCCATCGGGTGACCAGGAAAAGCTGCACAGGTACCAGGCTGCCTGCCGCTTTGGGCTCTCAAGGATGCCTCCCCCAGAAAGCTCTCCGCTGGAGCCAGGAAAGAACACTACCACATTTTTCTTGGCTTTTTATAGGGTGTTGATCCAAGGATCTGTTTTTACATTTGAATGCAGCAGTCAACTGTAGCATAATAGATTACAGACCTTTGTGAGAAATCACTGTGAGGGCTTCAGCAGGGGACTGTGGGCTGCAGCTGAGAACTGCACAGTCAGCAGGTTAGAACTGGGCCCTTGTCCATGTTTGCCTGCTTTTTAAAGGAGTCATTGACCTTCCACAGGCCTGTATCAAAATGGGGCGAGCGAAATGCTGCCAGACACGGCGGGACTTGGGAGAGAGCTCTTTCAGGGGCTGCAAGGGGGTTCATTTGGTCTATTGACTGTCATGGAAATTCTGAGTGTGACTTAGAAGCCTCCCTGGCTCCAGGCCAGGTGGAAAGGTTTGGAAAAAAAGCAGAGCCTCCACCGGGGAGTGAGCAGGGTAGGAAAGCAGCTGCGTTGGCACAGCCCCCCGGAGGGAGGCGAGGAGCCCCAGTTTCCTATTGTGCCAAAGCACATTCAGAAGTGCCCCCGAGTTCAGACGAACGGGAAGGCCAGTGTCACTGCTCCAGGTGGCCAGGCTCGAGGAGCATGCTGGGAACGTACAGAAAGTTGTTCTTCCGAGGGGAGGTCCCACCCAGTGTGTCATTCACTCCTGTATGACTGCCTTCCTTCATTCTGCAAACCTTCAGTCTGTTCAGGGCCTCCTGGGCTTGAGACACGGAGGATGCAGGGATGACAATCTCTGCCCCTTCTTCTGTGAGACCTTCTAGAAAAAAACCACTATGCCAGGAAGCCAGACCAGAGTGGCCATGCAAGGATTAGCAGGAGACCTGCCTCGAATGTCCCCCACATCTGCCATCTCCAGGAGACCGCAATTCATTTCAGCAGTCACCATGGGAATTCCTAGTAACCCTGTACTGAGCAGAAAACTTCATCCCTCCACTTGAGGGGCTGCAGAATCCAAGCTAGGCTAAGTTCAGAGATTCACTCCTCCCCCACCCTTGCACCTCCGCAGGTGCAAAGGCTTTGTGAGTTGTACATTCTCCCTCTCCACCACCCCTACCTGTTGCAGGGGGTTGGGAGTGGGGGTTGCATTTTAAGAATTATCACTGCAGCTAAGGGCCCTGCTCCCAGCACCAGCTTTTAGGCCTGAGCCAGAAGGATAGGGCATGTCCGGGAGCTGAAGAGGGACTTCCTAGAAACACAGATGTCGCTCTGGGTAGGCAGGCTGCCTGCTCTGGGCTTTAGGCTGTTCTGGAACTAAAAGGGGGTTGGAAACCATCTGGCAGGGGAGAAAACAGAAAGCGTGGCGAGCAGCCACCCAAGGCTTATCTCCTGCCCTCCTCTTCCCTGGGCTGGCCTTCCTAAACTCCCTGCAAACATGGACCTGTTTTCTGCTAAGCTCTTGGATTTGGGTGAATGTGTGTGTGTGTGTGTGTGTGTGTGTGTGTGTGTTTACGGCCTACAGAGAAACAGCACATGGGGAAGCGTGTGAGAGATAAAGCAGTCAGAGAAAAGAATTCCAAGCAAGGAATAGAGAGCTGCCTCTGGAAGGCCTCCAGAGCTATGATTATTTTTGTGGTCGATAATCACAGTCCTGGGCTCGCATATGAAGAATATCTCCAGAGCTGCGGCCGGGGCGGAGCCTGACTCCCTGCAAAGCCATATCACCACCAGGCGAACGGGCTTGTAATTAATCATGGGAGTGAATGGGAGCCTCTGGGGATGTGCCTGCAACTAAATAATGGCATCTTTATTTCGGGAAACTCTGAAACTTAGATGCTTTTCCGAACATGATTCCCATCACCCTCTGCCTTCCCTAACGCAAATGAAACTTCTGGAGTGGAGCCTAGTGATTGTATTGTCATGTTTTAAACTTCAGAGATTTATTCTAGAGACTTCTAGATCTTGTTAGTGCGGATCTATCTATTCGGGTGGAGACACAGTGTAATATTTCAAAACTCAGACAACTTAAGTTACGAAGTTTTATGCACACCGGTATAAATATATATATATATTTTTCTTCCAGCTGCTATACCTTTCTTCTTATTAGGATCGAATTAACAAACAGTTCTCATGAAAAGGAAATCTATTCTTTTCTATGTATGCTAACTTAGACATTGGGATGAAGGTAAGCTTTATGCTATCTGTGAAGAAAAGGTTTGCTAAGTAACTGAGGACAATCAACCAAATCCCAGTCCAACTTTCTTTAGCCTACTTGAAGAAATGGGTATTTAAAGAACTGTTAGCAGTACCCATCTAAATGTAAACATTTTTTATGCTACTTACGAATTATTCCAATTTTTTCTTCAGAGCTGATCCTCCAAGAACCTTTGGTCGATAACACTTTGCTTAACCTCATGTTCATTACCCTATACCCAATCTGAAATTCACGAAAAGGTTTTGCTTTGCATTTATTTTCCCCAAAGTTAATTTGAATGAATAATGTCATTATATCATAGAGTTTGTTTATAATCTGATACTGCTGAATGAACAAGTGGATAGATGGATAGATAAATCTGGAATAAAATCTGATTCATGTCCCTATTTCCCTCAGGTAAAAGCCTCCAGATTTCAGGAGACTCCCTGTGACCTAGAAAGCATGTCTATTCCTCTCAAGAATTCTTTGCCATCCAAGAGACACTTCTACCTGTGACCGAATAGCACAACTCACCAATGCCAGGTTTGCACTGGGGTCCTCGGAGCAACAGCTTCCCCCTCTTGTGCCTACCTTACCTATATGGCCAGTTACCTTTTTGGATTTGGTTCTTCGGGATCTGAAATGAACAACTGGCCTGCAGACTGGTATGTGATTTAAACTTAGCTTTGAGTGACAACCAACCCCGCTTGGCTTTCAGAGCCTGACCTTTTCCTGCACCTTTTGGTAAATAGTGCTCCCACCTTGCTTCCCAAACCCAGCCTTCTCTTCCCTCCCTCCCCTTCCCAAGCTGGGACTTGGTGGTGGGGGGGGCGGGGGAGTGATCTGTACGGGAGTGGAGGGAAAGGTTAGACAGTCTTCTGACAAGGGCCCTCAGGAATGCCTCATCTCTGATGTAGGTAAACTCTTACTAGCTGCTAACTATCTGGTCTCAAATCTAGATAGCTTTGGATTCAGTATAGTTTCACTTCCTAAAGACGTAATTAATGCTATTTAAGGAAGCACGGTGCTCTGCCCCTTGGTTGTGAAACCTTCTACTCCAGGATGAATTGATTGATGACTTCCTACTAAAATCTTCCTCTGGTCCTCTTCACTTATTTGCCCTTTAAAATAGTAGCATTTCTTTTATTTAGCCAAGAGAGCTTCTTTATTTTTCCCCTCAACTTTTCAAAAGACCCAAACATTCTCCATGAATCTAGTTTTGCCTTTAATCTAACACTGTCCAAATTTTCCAAAGATTTCCCTCAAAAAAAATTTTTTTTACATTTTATTTACAAAATGCAGGACAAGTCAAAAATAAGCACCCCAGTGCTATCTACCATTTGTTACTATAAAATATGAAGTTAGTACAACATAGATCATGTTTTTATGTGTAAAATATGAGGCAAAGCCTCTGCTCCCTCCATAGGTCCAGGTGACCTCCCAGACATAAGTCCTGATAAAGGTTTGGCGTCTTTCCTTTTAGACTTTTCTTGGGCTTATACAAACACGCTTAAACGTTTTCAAGCCAAACGTCAAGCCTTCCTTGATTCTGCTTTGCTCCTTACCACATACAACTAGGAACCTCTGACAACTCTACCCTCAACACCATCCAAATCCATGGTACTCGCTCCTTCCCACCTGCCCCACCATGCAGACCACCATCATTTCTCGCCGGTGGACTGGGTAAGCCTCTAAACAGCCTCTTCATTCTCTCCCCTTCCTTCGAAACATGTCAGTGCTCTGGACACACCCAACTCTAGTTAAGCAGGAAGCAGATTATTGGCAGTCTTGGGAGGTTCACAGAATGGATGAGAAGGGAGTCGGAACTCAGAAATCGGCAGGAACCCAGAGACGCTGAGAAGCTGCTGCAACATCGTGGGACAGGATGAGACTGGTCGGGATGTTGTGCTGCCCCTGCTGGACCTCCACACTTCCTTAGCATGGGCCCCCTGGTGGCTCTAGGCACAGGATTCCCCTGCCTGGGCTGGCCACCCCTACCCAGATATGCTGGAACATATCTGCCTTGGCCCAGGTCTTCATCTCTCCGGAACTAGATTTAGAGACCCTGGTGGAGCACCTATGCCCATTCCTTAGCATTCAGAACTAGTGGATGGAGTCTCTGGCCTGTTCAGCTTCTGGAGGGGTGGGAGTAGGGAAAATCTCCCACCAAGACCCACATGGTAGGGTAATTCCCCGAACAAAATGGGGGCCCAGAGGCTTGTCAGATGAACAACAGCTGCACTACAAAGACTTACATTCCATTTCCCACAAAACAGCCTGAGGAAGGTTTTCATATTTAAATTCATCAGGCCACTCTTCTGTGTTAATCCTTCCAATGGCTTCCCAGTGCCCTTAGAAGACAGTCTCAACCTCTGGCCCCCCATTCTAGATGCCCTGGTGGAAGACCCCAGAACATTCACTAGGGAGTTAAACGGAATCCACTCCAAAGTCAGGCTCCTGAGCTTAGCTATCCTTGATGTCAGCAGGGCCACAGGCCCTTTCCACGTGCCTCTGCACGTGCATGGAGTTCAGGTGAGGACGTTTGGGCCCTGACGTTGTTCCGTGGCTCAGTCTGAAGCACGGTTAGACTCCAATGTCATGGGCTAGTTTCAATCCTCTAGCTCATTGCCTGTGTACAACGTGTCCCACGCGGGTCCAGGAACGAATGGGCAGCTTCAGAAAAATCACTAACATTTGCATAGCTGTTCGCCGTTGACAGCATGCTTTCATAACTTTTAAACCATCCAATTCTCAAAATGCTCCCGTGAAGCGGTAGGGGAGACATCGTCGCCTTGTTTGAGCAGGTTAGAAGACTCAGTCTCAGAGGGGGAGAACGCACTTCTCAAGCACGGCGGGTGTGAGGGAGGAGGGACATCTAGATGGAAACCTGTGTCTTCTTTACCCTATTAATGTGCCTCCCCACCAGTGGGTTCCCCAGGCATTCTACTTAGAAGGTTTTATTGCTGGGTGTGAGGAGGTGAATAAACAAAGGTCCTGGGATCCTAATTCAGAGGCAGGAGGGGGTAGAATGAAGAGAGCTGGGTTACAGGCGGGCTTGGGAATAGCCAGCTCCTAGAGACATGCCCAGGCAGGTTCCAGGGCCCAGAACAAACCACACACTGGGCCACACCCGCCTACCAGCCTCCCATACACACCACCACTTCCCAGTAGGTGGGATCAATGAAAGCGGCCTCTGGGGACAGCCTCAAAGAGGAAATTAAATATCAAAGAGACTGAGGGAAGGAGGTGGGGCAGGAGGCACCTGGTGATTGTTTCAGGGCCGCGGCCTCATGAAACTGGCTTGGCTGGACCCTGCGTCTCCGGGCCTCTGTCCCCGGACAGTCATCCCAGGTGGGGATGGGGAGAAAGTTGGTGTTGCTTGGCAGGACTGAGGCTCTCATCTCTAACCAGTCTCCAGGGAGAAGCTGCCCTAGGTCGAGTCTTGCTGCCCCAAGAACTTTTTTACTGAAACTAGACAAACCACTGCTCCCACACCCTTCAGTTTATCAGAGAGTGAATCTCCTCAGTGAGACACCGTCTCTTCAACGTTGGGTTTCCGCCACCGCGGCAGCCCACGGACCCTTGCTCCAGCGGCACGTGACATTCAGTGCCTCTGTCCCCTCCCCTGTAGTTGCCCTCTGATGGATCATGTCTGCCAGGCCCGGCCCTCCAGCAAGAGTCCAGGTATCTCGGGACCAAATGTAAATCACCAGCACCATGTGTCTTTGTAGTCCGTTCACACCTTTCATCCTGGTGTTTCAAAGTGCAGTGCAAATGTTAACTTGTCCTCATGCCTCCGGAGAGACAGGGAGGTGGCATATGCTATTGTCATCTCCTGCTTTCTAGAAGCCAGCCATGGCTCCGAGCCATGAACTGTCTTGCTGGAGGCCTCACGGTGAATAATCAGATGTCCTGGGGACCTACATCTAGTCATTAACTCTGTAATGTCACTGCCCACATGCCGCGAATATCAGCCCTCTAACTGGTAACTATGTTGTTCCCTCACTTTCTTTTTTCTCTCTTCCTTTGGAGGCTGAGCTCTCCTAGAGCTCTGGAGATAAGTCACACAAGCTGACACAGCCGCCATCTTCAGCTGCCCTTCCAGAGGAGGGATTAAATCAGCTCCTTTGCTATGTGCTCGGCATACATGAAACAGGGAAATGGTTTTGGTTACGTCACAGTGTTATTCAGAGCAGACAGTCAATCACAGCATCCGCAGTCAATCACAGTCCCTTCTAGGGACTAGAGTGTGGTTGACAAGAGTGGCTCAAATGGAAACTGAAATGGGGTGACCATCTTCTGCCACACGTCACAGTACTCCCAATGAAGCCACACCTGATGGAACCGCGGACCCAAGTATTCCAGGGGCTTGTCTGTGACTTAAACAGGGAGCTGGAAGCAAAGCTCTATTCAAACAGGGGATTTAGGGGTGCCTGTGTGGCTTAGTAGGTTAAGTGTCTGCCTTCAGCTCAGGTCATGATCTCAGGGTCCTGGGATCAAGCCCTGTGTCAGGCTCCCTGCTCAATAGAGAGTCTGCTTCTCCCTCTCCCTCTGTCCCCTCTTCATGCTCTTTCTCTTTCCCTTTCTTAAATAAATAAATAAAATATTTTTAAAAATTTTTTAAAAAACAGACAGGGAATTTAATAGTGGGGGGCGGGGAGGGGTTGGGGTTGGTGAACTTCCATTAGGGGCTCAAAGAGAAGTAGGCAGGCTTGGGGAGATAAGATACCAGATTCATACTGAATCAGATCAATGGCAGAGAACTGAAGAATCCAGTACTTCAGCCACTATGTAAGTTAGAGTTTCAAGGACTTTTTTGAACTGTTATAGCTTCTGAACAGCCTTGAAGTTGTGGTGTCTGTGAGTCTACGCCGTATCAGGGTCACATTCTTCTTTATACATTCCTAGCTCCTTTATCAGTTCTTCTTTATAATATGCACCCCCACTTCTTAGCCTGAGATCAGAAATACCCAACTAAGGATTTCATTTAAGTTCTGTGACTAATGTGTTTAAGTCAGTGTGAAGTCGAGCCAGCCATTTGTTTTTTATGCTTCAAAACTTTCATCAACAAAATACGGATAATTATTTCTTAGGCCATGACTACAGAGTTGATTGGACTTCGTAAATACCTAGTTGATTTGAAGTGAGGTTTTTTCTAGCCATTATAACATTCAATCACTAAGCAATCACTGAATGTCTACCTGATTTGATTATTTAGAAATCTGAAGTTATGACTGGCCTTTCCAAGCCTGTCACATAGTCCTCTTAAGAATAAGATAATGTTGGGGGGCACCTGGGTGGCTCAGTGAGTTAAGTGTCTGCCTTCGGCTCAGGTCATGATCCGGGGTCCTGGGATTGAGTCCCACATCAGGCTCCCTGGTTCTCTCTCTCTCCCTGGGCTTGTGCTCTCTCTCTCTTTCTGTGTGTCAAATAAATAAATAAAATCTTTAAAAAAGAAGAAGGAAAGAAAGAAAGAAAGAATGGGACAATATTGGCTCTGCCACACAGAAGTTCTGACTAATCCCTAAGTGGCAGACCAGTAAAGATACTAATGCTGATGGTCCCGTAATCCCAGTTTCTTCAAATACTGGGATTGCAACTGTGAGAGAGAGTAGATTGTAGAAGACATCAGTTACTGCCTGAATGGTACAAATAAATCTCATCTAAGAGAAAAGGAAATTCAAATAGACACTGTGGGCTCATGAGAGAAAAAATACAACACACCTAAAACATTTTTGAGAAATGAGATCATTGACATTTTGACCAGTCAACCTTAGCTATTAAGTACCAACGTCTCTGCCAAGTTAATTACCGGCACATGAAGAGCCAGCCCTGGCCAAGAGCAGTGTCACCGGCATCCAGCTCCGCAAGCACATTATGGAAAGGAAAAACCCAGAAACAAAAGGAGAACTGGGCAAAGCCTGAAGGAAGGAAAATTGCTAAGTGAGCAGGGCAGCACTGCCCAGAAGGAGGCCTTGCCCTCAGCACTTCCAGCACCCCTGCAGCCTGAGGAGAAGCTGCAGGTCAAGGGGGACCCGGCTGTCACATGAACTTGTCATCTGTTTTCTCAGCACCCAGCCCACCCCCCCCTGTTAACCCATCCCTCAGAGGGCTGGTGGGATGGCTCCTCCAGACCTTCCCTTGGCCACCCCTCACTCTGATAGGCATCTGTGCTAGGTTCTGTTCCCCATTTCAGGAGGTCCCTTCTGGGGACTCACAAGCTTTGCTAAGATTCTAAAGCCGCCACTCACTGGGAAGAGGAGTGAGGTGCATTTCATGTGGATGGGGCAGAAGGAGCAATGACTGGTTTTCTGGGGGCGTCCAGTGGCCAAGGCTTTTTACTTTGACAGGACTTTGGGGAAGCAAGCCCACATGAGTTTGTTTGTTTATTTTTCCCCCAAAGTATATGAAGGAGAAGGAAAATTCTGACATCCCATTCTGAAACACAAATAACATCCAGGTATTTTTGTTAGAGGCAGAGTAGATCTAGGTTTTGAGGAGCCTGAATTTTATGTCATTTGAGGGAGAGTTCTTCTTTTCAAAAAGAACACAAAATTAAATACAGGATTCTTCTATAAAAAGCCAGGAAGCTTAAGTTTCATTAGCATCATGGAAAATCTGCCTCTACATAGAAGTACATTTATTTTCTGTCATTCTGTCTCTCTCTCACTTTATTTCTCCCTGTCTGTCTCCACCACTGCAGGTGCATTTTTCCTGGCAGTAGCTGAAACAAGGCAGGTTACATGAATACTCATTCTTGTTTTCTGGAATGTTCTTAGCACCTCTCCCTCAGAGACTCTCCAGTAGCACAATGAAGCCTTACTGGCACTGAGAGATGGAGTCAAGGCGGAGAAACAAACTTCCCTCAAAATCTCCTCTACTTCAGTAATCCCTGCCTGCCTGGCTTTGGGACTCTGGGTTCTGAGCTCAGATCAGCTATCAATTCACAGAGTCACAGTTATGGGTTGAATTATGTCCCTCAAAAGTTCCCATGTTGACATCTTCATCCCCTGTACCTCAGAAAGTGATCTGATTTGAAGAGAGAGTATTGGCAGAGGCAATCAAGTTAAAATGAGGTCGTTAGCATAAGCCCCCATCTAATAATGAAAAGTGTCCATACAAAAGAAGGATATTGGAAGCCAACACACACAAGGGGAAAATGCCATGTGAACTTAAGCAGAGATTGGGGTGATGTTCCTACAAGCCAAGGAACACCAAAGATGATCAGCAAACCACCAGATGTTAGGAAGAGGCAGAGAACAGATTTCCCGTACAGCTCTCAAAAGAACCAACCCTGACTACACCTTGATCTTGAACTTCTAACCTCCAGGGCTGTGAGACTATAAATTTCTTTTGTTTAAGGCTCTTGGTCTGTGGTCCTCTGCTGTAGCAGCCCTATTAACCTAATACAGGCAAGCTCGGGTCCATCTCCTCTCTACACCATTTCCCACAAAATAAAGACCAAGAGCATGTTCTTCATCATGTGCACAGCAAGGCAGCAACCAGGACAGAAAGAGGAAAGGGGTTTTGTTGTTGTTGTTGTTGTTGTTGTTGTTGTTGTTGTTGTTGTTTTCTGTACTATTTATCAAAAATAACTTCTAATCAGAGGTCCTCTAAGCACTTTTGCTGAAAGGGCCTCTTTTATTAGCCCAATTGTGTTACGAATGATTTCATTCCAGTCATCAGTCATCATATGACAGAAAGTTTCAAGAAATTCTCCTGAATGTACTCAACCACTCTTACAGTCCCAGGCTTGCATTCCAGGAGAACACAGCCTTTGTTCATAAAATTTCAACAGACATTTATTGAGCACATACTAGGGTGCAGATGCTGGGCCAGGGTGGGGAGACAAAGCTTCCTTGCACTGAGACAGGCCTTCCAGGAAGTGAGGTCTGGTGTGCACACAAATATAGCAAAGAGCCACTATACAGCAGAGCCTAAGAAGTGCTACAGTGTGATGCTTATAAAATACTACGGAAGCTCAGAGTCAGGAGAATCCCTAAAAGACAGTTTCAATGGAGGTGACATCCTGGTGGGGCTTTGAAGGATGAGTAGGAGTTTGCAAGGCAGAGAAAGAGGGAGGCAGAGGGAAAAAAAAAAACCTGACAGTTTGGAGTACATTGCCGCGCAGTGGTCACCAGGAAGAATATCATGGGCCCGGACAAGTGTGTGTGGCAGGAGGACTGAGCCAGAGTGAGTAGGAGTTGGGGTCCGAAACTCAAATGTCAGAATCTGTCCTCTTGATCTTTTGTGTGTCTTGATGTTGCCGTACAGTTCTAGGAAGCCTGACTTAGGCGTCAGTCAGATCCAGGGAAAGGTCTTGACAAGGCTCTTGTCCTGCATTTGGGCCAATCCATAAGGAAAGGGGCACAAAGCTGGGAGGAAGGTGGAAAGGAGTAAAAGGAGGGACAGAGCCTGTGTTGTCCTGTTGGCATCCAGCCACTGCTAAGTGCTGTTTGATTTTCACTTGCTGACTTGCACCAACAGTTTCCCTTCTGCTCTGCTTCAGGTTCTCCAATAACCAGAGACCTCCCCACACGGCTCCAAGGCAGGTGTAGGAGTCTTCCTGCTTTTGGCCACTGAACCTAGTCAAATCCATCCAGTCATTTCCTCAGCAAACACTTCAGGCATTGTGCTAAACACCCACCAGGCCCCCAAAGCATCCAGGAGCAAATGTCACCCTTTCCTCCCAAAGCCAGTCATCGGGGCCCTGGCCAGGAGACAAAGAATGCTCAGCTGAGAGCCTGGGACTTAGTTGTGTAATTTTTTTTTTTTTTCTTAAAGAATTTATTTATTTGACAGAGAAAGATCACAAGTAGGTAGAGAAGCAGGCAGAGAGAGAGAGAGGAGGAAGCAGGCTCTCCGCCGAGCAGAGAGCCGGATGTGGGGCTCTATCCCAGGACCCCGAGATCATGACCTGAGCCGAAGGCAGTGGCTTAACCCACTGAGCCACCCAGGTGCCCTGGTTGTGCAAATTTTTACCCAGGTGACCTGAGATACATCCCTCGCTGCCTCTGATCTGTGGTTTCCACATGTTTAAAATTAGGTTTGTGATTTTTTTCTCCCCCTCTGTGACGAGGATAGAATAAAATAATGACTGTGAAAATACTCTCTCATCTGAGAACCCCTAGACAATTCTTATTTGTTACTGTGACCAAACCAGTTAGGTGAGTAAGGAGCCTCAGCCGATTCCTCAGACTCTCTATGACAAGTCACAGGAAGCCGAGCCAAGCTCGCCTCAGCAACAAAGGAGTTTATTGACTCATTTACCTGGGAAGATCCTGCTGAAGGCCAGAGTCAAAGTAGAGCCATGGGATCTAAGACCTCAGGGAACCAGAGATCTGGCATGCCCCTTGACGACCTCAGTGTCTACTTGCCTCTGCTTCTCCTCTGCGGCCCAACACCTGCTTTCTCTTCATGGCAGGAAACCTGGGCACTCACAGCTCCAGCCTGGAGAGAGTAGGAGAGGGGTAGAGGGGAGTGTGTTACCAGAGGGAAGTGAGAAAGCACATGGGCGGACAACAGAGCCCCCACTGCTCACTGCCTCCGGCAGCCTGACAAGCAGGTGCTCGGAGGACGTGGCTGGCAGTCCCATTCTGGGCCAGACACTATTTGAGACCCAGGGAAGGCAGGTCTGCTCCACGGTGCCCAGCTGTTCGGTGCGTTCACCCGTGTCCCAGGGACATCACACCAGGACGCGACCGCTGCTCCATGAACATGCTTGTGGCTTCCTAGCAGGGAATGACCCAGACGCGGGTCCTTCTCTCTGTTCACAGAAAGGGACAGAGAAACAGTGAGCACAACCTGGAAACAGCCCAGTGTCTGCCAACTGATGAAAAAGTAAATAAAACGTGGCGTATCGGTATGATGAAATAGAATTTGTCACCAAAAAGGAATGAAGTATTGATTCACAGTACAACAGGGATAAGCCCCAGAAACATTGGGAAAAAAGTGAAAGGAACCAGAAGACCACATAGTGTATGATTCTATGTCCATGGAAGACCCAGAACAGGCACATCTGCATAGACAGAGAACAGAGCAGTGGTTTCCACACGGAACAGTGAGGGAGTCAGGAGAGGGGTGGGACACTACTCCTCAGCTAATGGATACAAGATTTCTTTTGGGAGCGCCAAAATGTCCTGAAATTAGAGTCCTGTGCTCGTTCCACAATTCTGTAAATATACTAAAATTGGTTCAGTGATGTACTTCACACAAATGCCTCTTATGGTTTCTAAGGTGGATCTCAAGCTGTTTGAAGAAAAGCAAACAGAAGGGCCATGTAGAAAATGTAAATAGGGTGTGAAAGAAGGAGTACCGTCATGGTTACTCTGAGATGGACGTGTCACGACACCTCTCTCAAGAGGTGACATAAAAGCTGAGGTCTGAGGGACGGTAAAGGCAGTCCTATGCAGAGAGCCGATGGGGTATCATTCTGGGCAAAGGCCCTGAGGCAGAAACAAACTTAGCACATTCAAGGATCCTAGATGGCTGGATGAGGCAGGGGGGGACCAGGTCATGTGACTTCATATACACCTTGGGAGAGGTGGTTTGGCTTTGACTCCAAGTGTAGAAAAAAGCCACTGGAGGATTTAAGAAGAGAGCAGCATGATCTCTTATGTTTTTGAAAAATCATTCTGGCTGCTAGGGGGAGAATGGGTTATAGGAAGCTAGTATTAAGTTTTCTTTGATTAATTAAAAGCAAAGGTTTGAGAAAGAAAAACAAATAAACAGGATTAAGTCTCAGCCTTCAAGGAGGTAACGGTGTGATGAGAGGAATGATGCACAGAGATACCCGGAAACCTCAGAAGAAGCAGAATGGGAGAAGTGCCCAGAGTGAGGTATAGGAAGGGCTATAGGGACTCAGAGGCAGACAGGGTATTCACTGGTTGGGGAAGAAGCCTGGCAGTAAGGAAGATGTTTAGTTGGAGTGTGAAGGATGAGTAGGAAAGGAAGGGAAGGCAGTCTCCTGGCAGCCCCAGAAGGCATGGTGGTGAGAAAGCACAGGGGGTATTAAGAGAAAGCATGCCATCCAGGTAATCCGCAGAGCAATGGCCCTCTTAGTTGTCTGATGGAGAGGTAATGACCTAGATGTGAAGAGAGGAAGAAGAGGTTAGGTAATGGGAGATGCTGGGAGTTGGGATGAGGTAAGGAAAGTGCCAAAGAGAACCTGAGGGTTTTCAGCCTAAATACGGGAGGAAGAGGGTCCATACTATTAAGGGAAATCTTATCCAATAAAGGTCTGGGCTTGAGGGTGTTATAGTCAAAGCTCTTCAATTTGAAGCCCATGTATGCTGACTCAAGTAGAAAAGGGAGAATGGGTTATAAAAAATATAGGATTTGGGGCGTCTGGGTGGCTCAGTGGGTTAAAGCCTCTGCCTTTGGCTCAGGTCATGATCTCAGGGTCCTGGGACAGAGCCCTGCATCGGGCTCTCTGCTCAGCAGGGAGCCTGCTCCCTCCTCTCTCTCTGCCTGCCTCTCTGCCTGCTTGTTATCTCTGTCTGTCAAATAAATAAATAAAATCTTTAAAAAAAAAAAAAATATATATATATATATATGATTATATCCCAAAATGTAAGGGCAGGCAGTATAGCTGAACCTTACAAGGCCCTGGAATCAGGCATGGTCAATACTTCCGGAGCCATGCTGTTCTTTGGTGCTGCTGAGTCATCCCAAGTCTGCAGGGTCCCTCTTTGCTGCCTCCCTTCACTCCACTTGTTCTTCCTTTCACAAACCAGATTTCTTTGAATACACACACACACACACACACACACACACACACACACACACACGACTGAAGGCAACAGCTTCTTCTCTTTGTATCATGTCCCAGTTCAGCCACGACAGCAGGACGCCGGCCATCATTCCAACCAGCAATGGCCTTGGGTGCAGGATCGTGTCATTCAAGCCCAACCTGAAGTGGAGGAAGTTCTCAGAGGCGGTCCACGTGCTGGGGGGAAATGCCTAAGAGGTGAGGGAAGGATGAGCTCAGTTTTGGACATTTCGAGTGGGAGGTACATGCAAAACATCTCAGTTGGACTCTCTAGCAAGCTATAATGATTTCAATACAAAATGAGAGAGCAACAGCAGAGAGTCAGAGACAGCAAAATCGAGGTGATTACTGAGGGCAAAGGCTCAAAAGAGGGGATGGAAGGGAAAGGACCAACAACTTAACCTTAGGAATGCTTCCATTTCCAGGGCAGGGCGGGAAGGGTACCTGGGAAAGAATACAGAAAAGGATCCATTGGAAAGTATAAGGCGGGGGCTTTACCCACTGAGCCACGCAGGCACCCCTCTGTTTTATTTTTAGAATGAAATAGACTTTATAATTGGAAAAAAGTAGTCACAGTATATGTACTGAGTATATATTCAAGAGATGAGCAATGAATAGGACCGTCTTAAAGGAGGAGGAGATAGGTGAGAAAAACTTTAGAAATCTGACAGAATTCTTCTCAGAGACCTAGGAGAAGAAAAAGAGCCCAAAAATCCCGGGAAATTTTGAGATGGAGAAGAGTAACATTGAAGAAACTTTCCCACATGCCTTTCACTTCCCGGTGAAGGTGGAGTATTGTTGGTTTGCTTGGGGCAGGGGTGCGGGCAGAGGATAATGGAGATGTTTTTGAACAGCAACTGAGCTGCAGGCTGCGTGTTGTCTTCGAGAAAGAGTACATTAGTGGGCAGTGAGGGGTCAGGTGAAGTTAGTGTGAGTTTGTTATGGTCTCAGTTTGTACAACTACAATTTATGCTTCCGTGAAGTTCAATGATATGGATCCTGAAGCAGAATCCCATGGGGAACCCCAGGAGCAGAAGGGTGAAAAATCCCGAGGGGGTGAGACAATGCTGTGTTGAAAGAGCTTAGCCCAAATGAGACTGATGACTGTAGATCTAGGGGTACTGCTGACCAGAGCGAGGTAGAGGACCTACAGGGGGACAAGAAGAGAGACTGTCTCAAAGGAAGAGGTCTCTACTGTCCAGGTAAGAGTACAAAGTCATGGTGAAGGTCAAGAAGCCACTATGCCAAGGAATGGCGCCAGCTCTGAAAAACCAACAATTCAAAGTATGAAGGAATGAAAAAACATTTAGGGAACTCTCGCTTACCCCCCTGGAGAGGCCCACATTTCCCAAAGGGCTGTGGCCACGGAGGCTTCTAACCTCCAAGTCTGTTGGTTCCTGTAAAACCCACTGGAAGGAAGTAGACTTTAAAGTTTGTCCTGGCTTGTGATGAAAGGTGAAAAGGAAATAGTAAGCAAATCATATATATGTTGGGATGATAACTATGGGGAAATGCCTCATAGAAAGAAAAAAGAAAGAAATGGGGGAATGGGGAAAATCACCAAAAGCCAGTGGTTTTCGTCCTGGGGTGGTGGGAATGACTTGACGGTTTTCTTTTTCTTTTTCTTTGTCCCCCCCACACCCTTCCATTTTTTACATTTCTGTGAGAGAGGTATTGTGTTCCAAGAAAAGCTCAAAGATTTTGGAGTCAGGCAGCACAATTATAATTGTCAGCAGTTACGGACCACCCACCAAGAGCTAGGCATTGTGCTTGGCGCTTTACATATATTACTTCTAATCCCTGCAACAACCTTATACTGACTATTATCCCCCTTTCAGATGTGAAAAATGAAACTCAGCCATGATAAGGGACTTTGCTGAGTCCCAAACCCACCTGTATTGCAGGTACCTGAACTCACGACCACTTCGATTTTTATCTCTAGGATAAAAATCAGCCAGCCATACTGGATGGCTGACCTTAGGCAAACCATTGAATCTCTAAAGCTGTTGCTTCACCTGCAAACACACACACACACACACACACACACACACACACACACATTTACAGACACGAAAATGAATTTGCTATCAGCTCAAAATCTGTATTGGAGGCACCAAGATGAAGGGGATTAAATCAGCCCCTGGGAGTGGATGGAGGGAAAAGGGTTTTCCAGGGAAAAGGGGAAGCCTTGGTCTGTCACTCTGATTGCTCTGTTTGGCTCAAGAACCAAGAAAATCCCATGTTTGTTTCCCTTTACTAGAAATACAAAGGTTGTTAGTCTAGGTTTTTCTAGGAGGATGTTGTAAGCCCCAATATAAAAGGGCAGTGGTGGGGCAAGACTTTAGCTGCTTTCCTAACTCTGACGGGCCCTTGCTCATGCAGAGAGCATCCCTGGGAGATGCAGAGCCCATGGGAACTCCAGGGCAAAGAGGAAGCTCCCCAAGGTGGGCTGGACCTGCTCCCGAGGTTTGGATCTCTCTCACATCCAGGGTGAATAAATCAGGTCCTGGGGTGGAGGTGGCCATGATGGCGGCCGGGGAGATGGCCTCCCACGAGTCTGCAACTCACCTGAAGTATACGAATGCCTCCTTCAAAGAGTTGTGCAGATGAAAAAGAGTAACTTTAGAGCCCCTGGTTGAGAGCCTGCACAAAATATGACCTCATTAAATGGTAGCTTTTATTGCTTTTCTTCAAAAGTTTCATATTGAGCTTGTACTACCTTTTTATGGGTAGAAAATGAATTTTTAAGTGTGCTTACATTTCAGCCACAGTTATGCCTACAGAGTCAAACTGAGATGAGTCACTACACTGGATAAAAGATACTCATCTTTTCCTTGATACATTTTCTTTTGGCTATATACTAAGTACATGTGGGGTCTTTGGAGGTTTTTTTCCAAATACATAATTTTCTTGAAAAATTCATGAGCAAGATCATTCTTAGGAGACTAACATTATCTCTAGTCCCTTCCACCAGTCACACCAGAGAAACTGGGTTAAGATGAGCCATGGGCAACAGAACTAGAAACCCACACCTCAGTCACAACCGTAGGTAAAAGGGATGTCAGGGCACAACAGCCAAGAGGTGGGAGCAGCTCTGATGTCCATCAACAGAGGGATGGATAAACAAAATGTGATCTATACATGCAATGGACTATTATTCAGCTTTAGAAAGGAAGAAAATTCTTTCACCTGATGCAATGTGGATGAACCTTGAGGACGTCAGTTTAAGTGAAATAAGGAGGTGCAAAAAGACAAACACCACATGATTCCACTTATATCAGGAATCCAAAGTCATCAAATCTACAGAGAAGGGGAGTAGAATGGTGGTTACCAGAGGCTTGGGGGTGGGGGTAAAGGGCATTTATTCAGTGGGTATAGAATTTCAGTTTTGTAAGATGGATTAGTCAAGGCTCTCCAGAGGGAGGAGGGGAAGGGAGGGAGGAGAACGGAGAGATTTATTTAGGAGGAACTGGCTCACTTGGTTATGGAAGCTGAAAAACACAATGATCTGCCATCTGCAAACTGCAGACCCAGGAAAGTCAATGGTGTAAACCCAGTCCAAGGGTGGTGGAAGACCCATATTCCAGCTAAAGCAGGTGGGCAGGAATGGGACAAATCCTCCCTTCTCTGTTTTGTTGTGCTATTCAGGCCATCACCCGATTAGATGATGCCCACCCACATGGGGAGGGCAATCTACTTTACCGAGATTCCCAATCCGAAAGACTCTCCAGAAACACTCTCACAGTCACACCCGGAAATCATGTGGAACCTGAGCACCCCCCAGCCCAGTGAAGATGACACATCGAATTAGCCATCACACAAGACAAATAAAGAAGTTCCAGAGGTCCACTTCACAAAAACGGGAACACCACAGAACTCTGTACCTAAAAATGGGGATGATGGTAACAATTGCAATTGCCAATAAATCGTGTCAATAGACCTTTAAATGACAACTTCCTTGAATATGTCTAAAAATAAATCCTATGTTTGTAAAGGCTTGGTTTTATGAGCTGCTCATAAAACCAAAGGTGATGCCAAAGGAATGAGGCCACTAACGGAAAAGAGGTTACTGAAGTCAAAGCAGGAGAACTGGGGAGAGAGCGGTGGAAGGAGCCAAAGCCCTGGGTAAGGGTAGAAGGAGCAGGTGCAGGCACGGGCACCATGCCAAGCTGGGAGGAAGGTTCAGACCAGCCCGCAGAGCAGCCTCTTTCTCCTCTCCCTGCCCTAACTCCCTGAGCTTCAACTGCCTCTGGTCAGGAGTCTGCAGCCCTTCAAGCCCGTGCGTTTCATAGCCCCACTAGAATGCCAGCCCACCAGCATGCCCCATTTGCCTCCACCAGCTGAGGCTCTGGCGTGCTTTGGGGCATCACTAATATGTCACCTGCTGCCTCAGACCCTTGAGTCCAGGGCATGCTACCTACCTATACCCTGAGAATCCAAGTGATGAGCCTTGATCAAGAAAATATTCAATGTGCCAACAGAAAATTGTCATGAGAAAAATGGAAGTTCATCAGCCGGGAGCCAGGAACCACTGCCTTTGCCTTCGCCTTTGCCGCCTTCTTCTTCTTCTTCTTCTTCTTTTATTTATTTATTTATTTATTTATTTATTTATTTATTTATTTGAGAGAGAGCAAGTGAGAGAGCACAAGCAGGGGCAGAGGGAGAGGCAGACTCCCCAATGAGCAGGGAGCTTGATCCCCGGGACTCCCAGATCATGACCTGAGCCAAAGGCAGATGCTTAACTGACTGAGCCACCCAGGTGCCCTGAGCTGGGAGGCTTCTGACTACAAATAACAGGAAGGTCTGACTGCAGCCAGTTAAAAGATAAGGAAATATATTCTTATATAATAAGTCCAAGTTAAATCAATAGACAGAAGAGGTTCTAGCGGTGTTTAATCAGAAACTCAACATTGTCATCAAAGACCTGGCTTCTTCTGTTTCTACTCTGTCATCTAGGCACTGGCTTCATCCCCTGGCGGGTGGCACATTGTCCCTACAAGTCTAGCCATCATCTGCAGAGAGAACACGCCCAGAGGAAGAAAAGCAGCTGTCTCTTCCCATTTCCTCTTTCCCAAAATCTTCCCTGTCAACCCTTAGCACACTTCCCCTCTCATCCCACTGGCCAAAAGACGGCGCCACGTGCCCATTGCTGAATTACCCACAATCCACAGCAAGAGGAATATTTTCACTATAATCATCCTAATTCAGTTACAGTGCTGTGAGTTCTCAAATTCGGAAGCAGTCCTCTGTGAGAGATGGGGGGAAGGATTTTGTGGTCAAGTGTGATTGGGAAATGGACCCGCCGTGACCCTCTGAGAGATTCATGGTTCTCACTGGTACATTTACGAAAAGGCCTGTGAGGCCCTACAGATTGCTTACTCCATTGGTTCCCAAATTTATCTGACCAGATTATTTTCCCCCAGGTGAGTTTCCAACTAACATCCTAAGGTCTGAGTACTCCTCAAACTTTAAGAAACCTCAGTAGAGACATGGTCTTAGAGACAGGCAATATTTTGTTCCCCTTGTCCCTTCAGACTCAGCTTAAACAACACTTTTCCCTGGGAACCCTGCAACATCTAGCAATGGTGGGCAGGGTGGGGTTGTCCAACACACTTACCCTGCTACGTTGCAATTGCCTATTCCTCAAGTTTTCTCTCCCACAATCTGTGAGTTCTTCGAGGGCAGGAACTGTGTCTTGCTCAAGGCTCTATGTCCAACACCCAGCACACTGAGCAGCTAGAGAAGAGACTGAACATTTCTTGAGAGACTCCAACAGCTCACCAGGCCAATGGTGTTGCCCAAACATACAGGAACAAACTAGAATGGAGCCAAAATAGACAAATCCTGATTTCAGCCATTCTAATCTACTCCACCTCTAGGCAATCACTAAGTACCTCTCTAAGATTGCTGAGGAGCCAACTTTTTCCAGAACCTCCAGTCCACACAAAGGAAGCTTTTGTTAATAGACCACACCTGCATCCAGAGGCCTCCACGGAGAGTCTTGGCCTTTTAGGGCCTATCACTCCCATTGGAGAAATGAGGAGGAGGAAGGCCCAGACTGGACCTTTGGGGCTGCCTCATGACCTTCACACCATCTCCATAAATGGAATCTAGTAATCCTCTGGGCAGAGGTCATCGAGTCTGTAAAAGTGCCTGGAGTGTGTTGGAAGAAAGGCCGTTCCTAAGGACAGAGTAAGGTTATAACCAGCTTAAAAAGAAAAAGAAAATGAAAAAGAAAAAAGGCCTCTAGCTGGCACAGTCCAAGTGCATCAGATGTGGAGGCCTCAGGATAAGGCTGAGGAGGAGAAGATACAAGACTGATTGTTCCCCTTCTCTGAGGGCACAGAGAATACAGCACTTGTGGGAGCTAGATGGTGAGCTGTTGAGAATACTCTCGGTTGCTTGTCCTAGACTACAGCCCACCTCTCTTCTTCCTTTAGAAGAGAAATGAGTTTGGGTTTGGGCACCCACCCTTTTCACACAGCCATGTGCTTCAGGGGAAGCTGTTGGCCAAATCCATCTTCAGGTGCTGACTCTCATTTGTCTATAAGCCAACCACGATGGGCCCATTCTTCTTGGTGAGGTTTTGTTTGGGAAGGAGATTGTGACCCAGTTCTAGCCAATTAAATGTGAGGGTCAAATCTGCTACAAACTTCTCGGAGAATCTGCTCGTTTCTAAAACAAAGAAAGGTGAAAGAAGAGCAATCTTTCTTCTTTCTCTGGTCATTACGAGAATTGATGGCTGAAACTATGGCAGCCATCTTGCTCACCCATCTGAGGATGAAGGCAGCATCAAGCGGGCAGGATGGAAGGAATGAAGGGTCCTAGGTTTCTAATGACGTTGGCTTAGATCACAGTATAAAGGCAACCTACTCCAGACTTACTGCATGAGCACACATTTTATCGCTATTTCATTGTGTGTTGTTGGGGTTTTTTTTAGTTTTTTATTTAAATTGAATTAGCCAACATTGTGTAATATGTGTGCTGTGGCCAAAATGTTTCTGAGTAAATGTACAGGGCCCCAAGGCCCGGTCTTGTGCATTCTGTATCCAGTCATTTTGGCTTTTCTCCCCAGTGTTGGGCGGTGAACACTACCAACCACTGCAAACTGAGGGCGTGGCTCTAGAAAAAGCCAGCTGGGATATATCACAGATAAACCCTCAGACCACAGGTCCCTGAGGACTGCATGATACAAAGTGGTCATCCTGCCTGTCCTGTTCTGCTTGAGAGGGCAAAGCTTCCACCCAAACATCTATCTTTCTCAACTGACTTGGAGGAGGGGTGTGCTCAGAAAAACATAAGCAAATGAGGTAGACCAGGGCACAGAATCTGGTCTGGGCTCCAATACATGTAAGAATGAGGTGTCTGGACTTAGTGTACAGTTAGAATTACTTTGGTTAGCACCCAAGACAGCTAATAAGTAGTGTAAAGTTGTACAGTGCAAATACAAGGTAAAGTTTAAGGTGGATGGACGTGGCTCTCTCCTGACTCCCTTACTTGCTATGGGCTCTTGACTAAAATTTGGGGTCTCAGCAATTTAACAGGAAGGAGGCACCTGCTGCTCAGAGCTTCAGAGAGCTGGGAATGTGTGCTTCTGCAACATTCCAGACCTGGAAGCCTCCAGAAAGGACATGTACTCCAGATAATTCAACAATTCTGTCACTGTGGAAGCCATACACCCCATCCTCATATCTGGCTTCTGGACTTAAAAATTCTTAGGTGTTAGCACCAGGCAATCTTTCCTCTTCTGCTCCTGCCTTGCAAGGGAGTTTTCTGGTGATATCTCCTGGGGGAGAGGACGGTGGGTGGCACACTGCTTCTTACACAAGGTTCCACGATGGCATGGTGTTTTTCTGTTTTATTCACAGATATACCCTGGTTGCCTAAAACAGGGCATGGCACATAATAGTCACTAATAAATATGTGATGAATAAAATAACCTCTACAGTAGAAGTGGAAGTAGAATATACCTCATAGGATTGTTTGAATATTGAATGGGGCAGTGTGCAAAATCTTGGCTTGGTGCCCAGCACTTAGTAAAGACTTAGTAAAAGGTAGTTGTTGTGGTGGTGGTTGTGGTTGTTGTTATTCAAACCTTTGTCTTTGCTCTACTGACAGGCGTATTGTTCCACTTGCCCTGATAACTGGTGGTTGGAAATCCATAGAGGAAGAGTCTGAGTCACTCCCACAGGCCCACATGGAGGCACAGGCAGGAGTAGTGTTTAAAGATTCATTTTTAGGGACGCCGGGGGGGGGGGGTGGGGCTCAGTCGGTTAAGCATCTGTCTTCGGCCCAGGTCATGATCCCAGAGTCCTGGGATCAGATCAAGCTCCGTGTCGGGCTCCCATCTTAGTGGGGAGTCTGTTTCTCCCTCTCCCTCTGCTGCAACCCATGCTTGTGCTCTCTCTCTGTCAAGTAAATAATTAAAAATTTTTTTAAAAATTCATTTTTAAATGTCAGATCTGCTCCTCCTCTTCTTCCAAATCTCCTTATGTCAGTCAACGCTATGCTTTTTGCCCAGCAATCCCTTTCTCAACCCTCTGATTCCTCTCTCCTCCCTTCCACTTGCTAGTAGGCTCCAAGTTTCTGATCTCCCTGGGGGTGTCTCCCACACCAGCCTGTGCCAGCCACCCTCAGCGCACAGGGCTGGAGCAGCCCCCCACCCCATCTTCTGACTCACTCCCTGCTTCCATTTCCATGTCTGTGCTTCCAACCGATTCCCCTTCCAACCATTTCCCTCCCCCCAAACTTCCTGCTCTCCTGATCCTCGCAAGATCAAGTCCCATTTATTAGCAATATGATGAGTGAGGTTTTCAATTTGGCCCTGAAGTATTTTTCTAGGCTCATCTCTCACTGTATTCCTCTCTTTACCATACCCCGGGGCTACCAGGCTCCAACATACGTAGAATCACGCTTCTCTACATTCCTTCAAAGGGACCCTTTGGCCAGACGCACCCTTTCCCTTTACCTTCGACAACTGGCCAGTGAAACTCCCTGGGAAACAAGTTTGCCCCCAAGGGAAGAGTTGGCAGTGTCTGGAGACACTTTGGGTTGTCGTGCTGGGGTAGAGCATGTTCTGGTACCAAATGGGTAGAAACAGGGATACTGCTGAACATCCTGCAAGGCCCAAGACAGCCCCCACAACAAAGGAAGAATTGGTCCTAAAGTCAATAGTGTGGAAAGACCCTGAGCATGCAAATCATACCCATGCTTTAGGACTGACCGAAATGCCACGAAGCTTCCCTGCGAGAGTCTAAAATGAAAACCTATGGCCCACCCCCTAACTTCATTGCAGCTTTGGCAACTGCCCTCCAGGCTCTCTTGCCTTCCCAAAACCATGGGCCCATTCTCCAGATTTCAGAGTTTCTCTTCTGGCCCAGAGGACATGTCCCAAATGTACTAACATCAAATCACAGCCAGACAGACGTCACTATGTAAAATGGCACAGAGGTTCCCGGCAAAATTTAAAAAATAGAACTGCCATAAGATCCAGCAATTCAATTTCTGAGTATTTATCCAAAGAAAAGGAAAACACTAATGGGAAAATGGACCTGTGCCTCCCTGTTCACTGCAGGATTATTCACGATAGCTAAGGCCTGGGTACAACTTAACTGTCTGTCGATAGACACATGGAACTCAGACTTGTGAGATAGAGAGATGGGTATAATTCGGTCATAAAGAAGAAGGGAATCTTGCTATTTGCAATATGGATGGACCTTGTAGGCATCATGCTAAGTGAAATAAGTCAGACAGAGAAAGACAAGCCACTTACGTGTGAAATCTAAACAAAGCAACACAAACAAACAAAAAACAAGCTCCTGGATACAGAGAACAGACTGGTGGTTGCCCAAAGTGGGAGTGGGGAGTGCAATGGGAAGGGGATCAGGAGGTACGACCTTCCACTTATAAAATAAGCACGTACTGTTAATATAAATATATTAATATTAATATAATATTATTAATATTAATATAAATATAAAACAGCACGTACTGTTAATAATTCTGTGTTGCATACTTGAAAGTTGCTAAAGAATGGTTATGTTGTACTCTAGCAACTAATATCATCTTATATGTCAATTTTGCCTCTGTAAAAAAAAAAGAAGGGACCCCCAATATTTGTACCTATTAAAATATTTTGTGAGACCACGAGGATATAAGAGTAAAGCTCTATTACTTTTTTTTTTTTTTAATCACAGCCAGAAAAGACAGTCTTGGCCTGACAGGAATTAAAATTCACTGAAATTCTAGTTTTACTTCCCAAAGCCAGTATTTCCACTGACATTTTGCTTCTGCTTCATGTGAGTGGTTCACAAGTTTGTCCCTACACAAGGAAGCAACTGTCCATCCCTCAGCCCATGGGGCCAGTGGGACACTTGACCAAAGCGGGGCTTCGATGGGTGCTTCCTGAATGTTAGATGGCATTCGACATATCTTGGCCATATGGTCTGTTTCTAGCTCCTGCAAAGAAGGTTCTTCCTGAGTGGCTTTGTTTGTCTCTTTTCTTTGCCTAAATCAACCTGTCAGTAATATCTCCCAGGACATCGCATGGGGAAGAATGAGTCATTTCTCAGGGGCTCTTTTTTATTTTGAAGATGAGAATGTAGGCTATTTATTTTGAAGATGAGAACAGAGTTGCACTTCTGTTTCAGAGCTAAGTCCTGCCTCACCCTGAATACATCCACTTCCGGGACTCCCTACCTTTGCAGGGCCAGCTGGGCAGGATACCTTTGGGAGAAACACCCAAAATGTTAAAGAACAGAGTGTTTCTAAAAGAGGCTATTTATGTTTAAATTGCGCCAGTCATAACCCGTAAAGTCCCACTGAAAAAGATGAAGTTGAAATAAGGGACCCCAATAATTTCCTCTAGATGACAGTGCATTAGGACCGTCCTCAGTAAGGCACCTTTGCACTTTGGGGCTCCAATCTCCGAACACGCCTTCAGCCTCCTTCCTGATGGCAGGGACAATCTACTTCTCTCCGTGGACTTGTCATGTCGGTGTTGGCTGGACAGTCTGGCACGCTCCCGTTCCCTGTCCCTCCTTCTGCTGGGAAGCAGTGAACAGAATGCTCTCAGGAAGTCATTAAGAGGCATTTTACTTGACTACAAAATGGGCATTTCAGAGAACCTGATCTTTCCTGATAAGCAAATTACTGTTGACCCTTGGAGGAACGTGGATTTCAACTGCCTGGGTCCAATTATACATGGATTTTTCACAGTCCGGTACTATAATTGTATTTTCTCTTCCTGATGATTTTGTTAATAACATTCGCTTTTCTCCAGCTTAGTTTATTCTATGAATACAATACATAGGGGGACCTGGGTGGCTCAGTTGGTTAAGTGGCTGCTTTCAGCTCAGGTCATGAGCTTGGGATCCTGGGATCAAGCCCCCCCCCCACCCCCCATCCAGCTTCCCTGCTCAGCAGGGAGTCTGCTCCTCCGTCTCCCTCTGACCCTCCCCCCTTCTTGTGTTCTCTCTCTCAAATGAATAAATTTTAAAAATCTTAATTTTTAAATAAATAAGAATACAGTATATAATACATAAAACATACAAAATATGTGCTAGTCAACTGTTCCTGTTGTCAGTTAAGCTTCCCATCACTAGTAAGCTATTAGTAGTTAAGTTCTGGGGGAGTCAGAAGGTGTGTGCACAATTTTTTAAGGTGTATGCAGAATCTGACTGTGCAGGGATCAGCTCCCCTAATGCCCGCATTGTTCAAGGGTCAACAGTAGTGTCCTCAGGCCACTCACCCGTCCTCATCCTGCCTGGGGCCACCCAGCAGACTAGATCCTGCCCCAGGTTGCTTGCCCCTGGGCTGACTGGCTCTCAGCCTTGGCTTTTTTGGGCTTCTGTTTCTTTCTGCCTAGGTTTCAAACAAAATGCCCTTTCCAGACCCAAACTAGAGACCCCAAACCAACAATTCCTTGCTTGGCTGGATTCTATTCTCTCTGCTCCCAAACAAGCCTTAATTCTCAATGCCTCACTGCTGGGCTAAGCTTAATGAGTGATGCTCTTAAGTCCCCGTTTGCCTTCCCTCTTGGCCCAGGGTGCTGAAACCAGGTTTCAGATTCTGAGAATGATGGTGTGTTCCTATGAAGGTAGAGAGAGTCTCTTGCTTTTTGTTAGACCCTCAAAACTCCCCTCCACTCTGGGCCCTATTTCTTCCAGAATCTCTCAATTGCTATGCTTTTTATCATTCACTGTGTCTCCAGTCGTTGCTTTTAAGCACCATCTTCTCCCAAAACTTTTTTTTTCTGTATCGTACTTGTGAGTCTACCGTGCCCCTCTCCACCTTGCCCTGCCTTCTCCTAGTCCATTAATTGTCGGACCTCGGCAACCCCTTTCCAGTTTGTTACAAAGTCATCTCCCGAAACACGTTTCCATAGCACATCTACAAAGTAACCTTTGTCTTCAATGGGAAGGGAAACAATTATGCTGCACATTGTTGGGGCAAGGGTTTATTCATTATAATCTTCCATCTCTATAGGAAAGTCAACTCTTCACTTTACATCACTTTCCTATTGCAGACAATGAACCCAGATAATTCAGGATAGCAAAGGATGTTTTTTTCTTTATTTCCAGATTGATATTTCCAATACCCAGAAGGGTGGACTTAGGACCAAAAGGCTTGCATTCTGACACAGGCTCGCCCCTTCCCAGTTGTGTGACCTTGATAAAGAGATTCAAACTCTCTACAGCTCAGTTTATGTGAAAGGGGAAGATAACACCTACTTTGTTCAGTTACAGGGACTTGGGGGTGACCTGCACTACCTGTGGATACCCAGCCCTGTGCTTAATCGGTGACTAGCCTTGTGCATCTCCATGGGCGAACTTGAAAGAGGAAAACTCTGGATTTGGAGATCTCCCTTTGCCACAGAGTAGCTGAGTAGGCCAGGAATTACCTTCATCTCTCAGCATTTTATTTCTTCAACTATAAAATGAAGATAATGTCACCTACCCTGCTTACCTTATGTAGGACATATTGTTGGGGTAGGGCATCTCCTTCTCGGGGAAGACTGAACTAGGGGCATTTACAGATTTTCTCATCTCTGGCACCCCCTCACCTCCCTCCAACAGCACCTCCACCCCCACTCCCCCCACCCACTACTGATATTCTGTGGTTCCTGTATCCCCCCCACACACACCCAGAAGATCAAACAAGGAGATCTCTACTGGGAAAGTAGGACAGATTCTAGAAGCCTGGAGGGAGCTGGGCCTGAAATTAAACCCTGAGGCACTCTCCGGACTTGGAGATGCCAGTTCATCAGCCTTTCCTTGCTTGGGCCTAAGTGACAACTGAGCTCCTTAAAGTCGCCTAGAGAAATTTGGCCAGAGTAAGGATTATTCATACTATATATCATTTTTATCCAGCATTTGTAGCAAACTATTGTAAAAAGAAAAACAATGCAATGCAATGCAGTATAAAAGTAATGTAAAGTAATGCAAATATAAAGAGGAAATCTAATCAAGGATTTAAAACATTTTTAACTCAATGTTGTGTTTAACCCTTTGTGCACCCATGCACTAGTTTTCATTAATGCAAATGAATTGGTCTGTCACAACCCCATTGGACCCTGGAGTTGTTAAGATACAGTATTTCCCCCAAAAAGCTAAGGAGCCAAAAAGCTATTAGAGTCGGCCCTGTCCCCAGGAAACAAGCAACCAGGTTCCATAATAAGGTGTGACAACTGCCTTCAGGAATGTTTTCTTCCGAGGAGCAAGAAAACAACACAAAAAAACTGTAGCTCTCCGTGACTCCTCCCAGGCCCCAGACTCTGACCCGGCTCTGCAAATGTCCAAGTCCCAGGAAGTCCCGGAACCATCAGCATGTTCTCCGAGGAAAGGAGCCCAGCTTCCTCCCTCCCTTTATTTGGTCCAAATAGACAAAGCCTCAGATGTCACTGGAAAGCTCAGGAAGGGGTGGGCGGAGGAAAGGATCGCATTTTGTTTTCTGATCACCCTGACTTTTCCTTGTTTCATCTGGCTTTCAGCTTTCATCAAAACAAGTTGTTTACCAAGATTAATGTCAGGTATAATAAAGGCCCCAGATCGTTCTACCTGTGGGTCTGGAGACTCAACAATGCTGTGCTCAGATTACGCTCTCTGCTTCCGCAGGGCAGCTCCAATGTGTTTTCGTGAGCTGCTCTCTGTTGATTTCAAGCGAGATGACACAGAGACAGATTAGTGAAAACCACAGACATTATAAACTGCAATTTGGCCTCAAAAGATGAATGAAGAAGAAATGCTTTGATCTGTGATTCAGAGCTGAGCTGCAGTATTTACAGAAAAACAAGTCTTCGGGGAAATAGAGAGAGAGCAGGAAAGATAGACAGAGAGAGACAGAGAGCCAGAGAATGAAGCATAGAAAAGATCTTTCGGGTACTAAAAGAATATTTTCTCAAATTACAGGTGACTGAAATGAGTAGGAGGGCTCAGGCAGAGAGTGCAGCGCTTTTCTGGCAATTTTGTCAAGGCTGGATTGATCCCTACGGGATTTACGCAGAGGGCATTGGCTCTGATAAAACGTTACAGCACCTAATGCGAATTGTGGGGATGAGGTGGGGCTCCAGGCAGCCAAAAGTTTCCATGGTGCATGGAGGTCCTCCTGCAGTTCGTTTCCTTTGCCCTGTGGCCTATGGGATGGTCTGTGGCTGCTGTATCACCCAGAGCAATTCCCCTTTGCTCTGGGCCAACCATCTCCCTGCCCTTCTCCCAGTGCCAGGCACACAGCCATCAAGGGGATCCTTGGGAACTCTGAAAACTGTGGCCCCAGCCACCCCTCCACCTCACACAGATCCAGGATATCCTCAGTTCGCCGTGTCAGTCTTCACCTCACCCTCCAGTGCCCACTTCTTCCTCCACTCCCATCCGAGCCCTGGACTGATCTAGAATTAGGGGCATCATGGAATATGACAGGAGAAAGGGCTACCAGAAACCAGAGACCCAATCCTGCCAAACATACAGATGGGCAAACTGAGGCCTCGAGAGGGAATGTCATCTCCCCAAGCTCACACAGCTGGCCATTGTACTACCCCCTTGGGGACCAACAAATCTTTGTAACAGTTAGGACACAGGTCAGAATACCCCAATAGGAAGAATGCTTAAGAAATGTCTAGTTCTCTCCCCTCCAACTTCCTGCTTCTACCACTGGTAAAGCATGGAATGTTGAGGTCCTTTTAACATTTCCCACCCTGTGGGGGAAAGATGCAGAAAAACGTGGAATCAGGCAATAAAATTTCAAACTGCGTATTGTTGGAAATTACGACTGCTGAGACTCACTGAGTGCTTCCTGTGTGCCAGGCACGACTTCTGTCCACTTATCACCCCCACTTTTCATAGGAGGAAACTGAGATTTAAAACTACGTCAAGGTCACACACCCAGGCAGCGCGACGTGAATGCAGAGCCCCAGTGCTTGGACTTGAACAGTGACCAGCAGATTTCAAAACTCGGTGTGTCTCCGCACCATCTGCGGGGCTTGTGAGTCATGCCAACAGCTGGGCCTCACCCTTGGATTCCTCTGGCACCGCTTGGTCCAGTCCCCCAACCTCCCAGCGTTCTCCCCATCTCTCATCCTGAAAGCATTCCCTGACCCTGTTTGTAGCTTATCTAGCGGGTGATCATGTTTCTCCCAAGATGCGCCCTCTTGACTCTCCCTTGTCTTTTGTGACCTCCCTTGAAAGGCTGCTCTGGAGAGCTTTTCATTACAATCTGCTCCTCCCTCCCCTGAATTCCCACAGCAGAGCCTCCCAGACTCCCACATCCCTCTCTCCCATCTCTTTTACCCACCACTCCCCCAACAAACCCCGCTTTGATCTTAGTTCTCATGTGCATCGCCTGCCCTCCCCTACTTCTACTGAGACAGACAGCATTGTTTCATAAACACCAGTGTATACTACACTCATCCTAGCAGTATCCTTACCTTGTTTATTTATTTGGGGATGGGGAGCTCAGAGGAGGGAAACTTGTGCCAAACTATATCTCCTTTTGATGATCTCCTATCCACCTGGCAAAGACACCTGCAGCCAAAGAGGAGAATATTGCCTCCTCTTCTCCCCAAGGCTATCCTTCACTCATATACTCACTTGCAAATGTGTATTGAATACTTTCCATCCTGCCAGATAACTTTTAGGAGCTAAGAGTAGGGGCTTGGCTCTTCAGGAGAAAGAGAGATTCCATAGAGGTTTATCCTGCAATGTAACTGTGGAAACCAGGGGAAGACTTATGGTTTGCCTACAGGAGTCTGGTAGAGGCTCCATGAGACAACTTGGAGCTAGCTCCTGAAGGATTAAATGGCCAGGTTAGGAATGAAGAAGGGAAGGGCATGTGAGGAAGGACAAGGGCAAAGATAGAGAGACATAAAGAGTAGACTGTGTTAAAAGAATGTATATTGACTTCTGTGACTCTAGGTGGGGCATGTGTAGGAAAGGATAGGAAATGAAGGTGGAGGGTTTGCTGCGGCCAAAACATAGAGGCTCTCCCTGTCTGCCGGGCCTGAGAGCACCACTTTGAGGCCTTTCTTCGATAATGTGGGCTGCTATGGCTGACTGCCATATACCTGGGGGCTTTGAGGCTCTCTCCCGCTCAGTTCCTACCCTGTCCATCCCTCACCCAGTCCTTCAACCACATCCATGGCCATCCCTCAAGGGTTCTTCTGTTTACACAGCGACCTTGGCCCCTGCCTGCCCCAGGACCTCTGTATGAGTCATCAGCCCACCACACAGATCGCCAATCACTATTGCAGAAAGAACTCTCAAGGCCCAAATGTTATACAAGTATTTAATTATGGGCACACAGTTTAATCACTTAGTACAGCTTTATTTGACTTAATTTATAAATATAATTTACAGTTCCCTTGTTTCTTTCTCAGGCCATTTAGCTCATTAATAGTGCTGACTATAAGAGCTCTTCAGTCCTATCTTACTGGGCTCCCGGCCAGTGGTGTTCCAAGATGAGGAGGAGGGGACAGGGATGGTGGGAGAAGTCTGGCTGTTCTTCAACAGCGTTGTTAAGAATTTCCAGTGCACGGTGATTGGGGGAAACAAAAATGCAGATGAACTTGTAGTTGGTTTTATTATTGTTTTTAAATCCCATAAAGCCAATACCATCCTCCTCACTGCCTGCGCCCAGGACAGACTTTGTCCCCATGCTTCTCCTTCAGGCACAACCTTCAGTTCCACACTGAAACCAGTTCTCAGCAACAAGCTGCTGGGGTCGGGGGCAGGGGGGTTCCCTTAGACCTCCCCAAGGAGCATTTGCTCATTCAACCATCATTTTATTTAGTACCTATTATTGTTCACGATGTTGTTGGCAATGAAGTGAAAAGCTGAGATAAAGTATAATACAATAATTCATAGTTAGTCCACACTCACTATGCGCCAGGCTCCGGGCCAAGCTTTTGCAAACATGGCATTGAATTTTCAGAACCACCTTGGAAACAATGCTCAGGTTGTTTGGAACAGTGGCTCTCGACCCTGGCAGCATGCTGGAGTCACTGGGGGCACTTCTGATGCTGGATCTCACCCTCTACAGTTCTAGGTTTCACTGATTTGGGGGTATGGCCTGAGCATCAGAATACTGAGTAAAACAAAACAAAAACCGCTTCAGGCGATTATAATGTACAGCTATGTTTAAGAAGGATGGATTTAAGCAATTTTCCTGAGATTCCACAGATAGAGCCAGGAGAACAGGTAGGCTAGCTGGCTGGCCACCCACACCCTACTGTGGGGCAGGACTAACCCCAACTCCTCTTATAACTAAGGATATGACAGATGGCATGTGCCATAAAAAAGATAAAGCCCTATGACGGCTCAAAGAACAATGAATGCAGGGAATTCTTCATGAAAGAAGTAGTGATGCGTTACTCTTTTAAAGAATCTGCAGACTAGGCAGAAGTAGTCAAAAGGGTAGGGCAGGACTTCCAGGAAGAAAGAACTGTGTGAGCAAAAGTGCGTAGGTTGGAGAATACGATGAATGTACGAGGAACAGGGTACAGACACTGTGCATTGGCACAGGGTAGGGAAACTGGGCAGGAAAGGTAAAGCAGGGACAGGTCGTGAAGAACAATGCTTCCCACACCATTTCTGGGCGAGGCCTTTGTGGACTAACGATCATATTTGCAGCATATACCAGTCAATGGATGAGGCTGTCACCATCTGTCTTAGTGTAGCCTCTACAGTTTTAGCCTCTATAACGAAATGTCATGGACAGCTGGATAATAAGCAATAGAAACTGATTTCTCACAGTTCTGGAGACTGGGAAATCTAAGATCATGCTCTGGTGACATCCCACTTCCTCATAAATGGCTATCTTCCCACTGTATCTTCACATGGCGAATGGAGCCTGAGATCTCTCTAGTGCCTATCTTTGAAGGGCACTAATCCCATTCATGAGGGCTCCACCCACATGACCTGATCACTTCTTAAAGGGCCCACCTCCAAATGACATCACACTGGGAGACAGGTTTCAACACAGGAATGTTGGGGAACACAGTCATCTGTTTACAGCACCAACTCAATGTATCTGGCACACCCACTGGGAAACTTTGGGATAAAGCCTTCACTGTGATCCAAGAAATTTAAATTTTATTCTGTGGGTAATGGGAAGATGAGGAAGATTTTATACTGGAGTGAGGAGACTGCAATAGGGAGCAGAGTCTTAAAATCAAATCTAGGCATTATCACGCTGATTTCCCAAGAGGAAGCCCTGACTTAAGGAATTTTCTACAGAGCACACTAATAGAATACTTTCATAATGTATCATGATTAGCTACATAGATAGTGTTTTCCTGCTTTAGCTTAAGTTCTTCAGTAGCAGGGATTGTGTCATACCCTTTTTTTTTTTTTTTAAGTTTTGTAATTCCAGTGTTCAACCCAGAGCTCAGCACACAGGAGGTAGAAAGAGTAAGAGCCTTTGAATCACTCATTAAAAGCCATTCAGCATGCAGCCATCTATTCCAGAGTCAAGAAGCAAAAAATGGTGTGAATGTGTGCACATCAGAAAGAGAAAGAGGGGCGCCTGGGTGACTCAGTCAGTTAAGTGTCTGCCTTCAGCTCATGTCATGATCTCAGGGTTCCAGGACTGAGTCCTGTGTTGGGCTTCCTGCTCAAAGGGGAGTCTGCTTCTCCCTCTCCATCTGGCCTTCCCTCTGCTCATGTTCATGCTCTTTCTCTCTCAAATAAATAAATAAAATCTTTAAAAAAAAAAAAAAAAAGAAAGAAATAGAGAATGGATGTCAGAGCCAGGGGACCATGAATATGGCCATGATGGCTGCGTAGAATGGAGCCTAGAGCAGACAGACCTGCTTTCCAGGGGTAGTTGCCCTCCGCTGGCCTCCGCTTCTCTCCTGCAATGGGAACAATAAAGACCACCTAGCAGGAGTGCTGTGAAACAGCACATGAGCATCCCATGTGAGGACCTGGCATGCAGGTGGCGTTCAGCAACGTCCACTGGTCCCTATTCCCTTGACCACACCTAATTTTCCAATGTTTCAAATCAAATAATGAGGATCACATGGATGGTTCTAATTTGTCTTTCCAAATACCCATTCTATTGGGTATTTGGAAGCCAGGACAAGAAGCCTGAAGCCTCTGGTATTGTCTTTAGTTAACCATCATGTCTACCATTTATTGAGAATTGACTGTTTTAAGTCTAATGCAGAGCATTTGATATATGTTATTTCTAATTTAATTTAATTTAATTTAATCTTTATAATAAGCCTAAACAGGGGTTACCAAATCTGACCCTGGGTCTGTTTGGGTCTAGTCCTTAGGCTGAGAGTTATTTGTAAATTTTTATAAGCTTGTAAAGAAAACAAAACAAAAGAATAAGCAAAAAAAACTATATGGGCTGCAAAGCCTGAACTATTTATTATACAGCCCTACACAGAACAAGTTTGCCCATTCCTGGCCTATAAGATAGTTATTATCATGATCCCCACTTTAGATGAGAAAACTGGGTTTTAACCAGGTGCAGTAATTATCCAAGGTCACACAGATCGTAGTGACAAGTCTTGGCCCAGGTCTACTTCCATAGCAGGTCTTAAAACCAGCTTTATTGATTTAAATTGTATTAAAAATAGCCTTTCCGGGGCGCCTGGGTGGCTCAGTGGGTTAAAGCCTCTGCCTTCGGCTCAGGTCATGATCCCAGGGTCCTGGGATCGAGCCCCACGTCGGGCTCTCTGCTCAGCGGGGAGCCTGCTTCCCTTCCTCTCTCTCTGCCTGCCTCTCTGCCTACTTGTGTCTACTAATACTGTCTGTCCAATGGATAAATAAAGTCTTTGGGGAAAAAAAAAATAGCCTTTCCCTTTAACCTAAAACATGAACTTGACCCATGCATAGCATTTTCCTCAAGGATGTGTAACATGGCTTCTCAGTTGCCTACATCCCTCCATCTTGCCTCTTCTTGTACTTTTTGGTTTTTTGTTTTCTTTAAAGAGCCCAGACTCTGTACCAGTTTCCTCTCTCACAGCCCCCAACGAGTTTCCAAAGGGTCAAGGGCTGAGAGCAGAGTTACAGTCCACAGGGCAGGGCCTGGCAAGAAGGAAACACAATTCCTTGTCTTCAGCTAGTCTGGATTCCAGCTGTGGGGAAAAGGAGAGAGCTATGGTTTCCTTCCCAAAGAAAACCAGAGGTTTCCATGTAAGCACAAACCTGAGCAGCCTCATTGTTGCTCTGTCTGGGTTTTGGGGGAAAAGAAACCTGGAAACCATGCTGCTTCAAGCTCCAGGAGCTCACCAGCTGAGAAGAGCAGCTGCTCCTGTTTCATTTATTCCATATTCAGCAGGGGGATTAGCTTAAGGTTCTGACCCTGAGAGAATCATGCCTACAGTGAATGCTCTGTTTCCTGTCCAGCTGGGGAGCGAGGTGCCCTTCTTTGTCAAATGTGCTGGTTCATGGACAGTCAGCTGCCGCGTATGCCATCAGCAGACAACCAGTATTCAAAGACTCAGAATGCACAAAATACACTTTATACTGAAACTATCCAGAGCATCGTTCCATCTTTCTTGGACTTCCGGCAACCATGGTGCCTCAGGGACGTTGTCAAAGAAGGAAGAGTGGGGACGCCTGGGTGGCTCAGTTGGTTAAGCAGCTGCCTTCGGCTCAGGTCATGATCCCAGCATCCTGGGATCGAGTCCCACATCGGGCTCCTTGCTCCGCAGGGAGCCTGCTTCTCCCTCTGACTCTGTCTTCCACTCTGTCTGCCTGTGTTCGCTCTCGCTCTCTCTTTGACAAATAAATAAATAAAATCTTTAAAAAAATAAATAAAAATAAATAAAAAAAAAAGAAGGAAGAGTGTACAGGAAATGAAATCCACATCTATTCAGTTATATGCTACTAACAGTGAGCTTGAATGTCTTCAATAAATATGCCATTTAATGCTGATGGTTGTCCAATGTTTATCTCCACTTTACAGAAGAAAAAACTAAGGTTCAAGTAGGGTCATTCATTCATACAATATTACTGAGTGCCTTCTATTGACCTCAGCACTGAAACACTGTCCCTGTCCTCGCAAAACTTCTATTCCTATAAGGGAACCTCAACTGAACAACCACAAGGAATTAATCAATTATGGTAGGGACAAGAACCACCAAGGACAGGTGAAGGTGCCATAGGAACATATCACAAAGGGAGCTGACACAGTTTGAAGTCCAAGACTTCCCTAAGGAATTAAAATTGAAGCTGAGACCCAAGCATTGATTAGGAGATGGATACAGTGGAATATTACACAGCCATCAAAAATGGAGCCTTACCATTTACAATGATGTGAGTGGAACCAGAGGATCTTATGCTAACGAAATAAGTCAACCAGAGAAAGACAATTATCATACAATTTCACGCATATGAGGGATTTAAGAAATAAAACAGAGGATCATAGGGGAAGGGAGGGAAAAATAAAACAAGATTAAAGCAGAGAAGGAGACAAACCATAAGAGACTATTAACTACAGGAACAAACAGGGTTGCTGGAGGGGAGGTGAGTGGGGGGAGGGAGTAAGTGGGTGATGTGCATTAAGGAGGGCATGTGATGTAACCGATACTTGGTGTTATATACAACTGACAAATCACTGAACTCTACCTCTGAAACTAATGACACTATTGAAATAAAATACTGAATTTAAATAAAATAAAATTTTTAAAAAGGGAGAAGGGCAAGCAGGCACTCCCAGTACCATGGAGCTCCATGGCCATTCCAAGAACTGAATACAGACCAAGCAGCTGGGGCAAACAACGAGGAGGGGAGACTACCATGAGGTGAAGCTGGCAAGATTAGTACAGCCCGGAGTCACCAGGGCCTGCCTCAGAGACCAAGCAAGGATATTGGACTTTATTCTAGAAAGTTACAGACAAGGCAGGTGACGGAGAGACATGGTGTTCCTATAGAAGTTCAAACTCTTACAAGAAGTTAGTAGCTCACAAGAGTTCAAGTGCAGGTTCAACTCTCAAGTCCATGTTTTTTTCACTGTCCCCAGCACGTTCTATGCCTCCAGTATGATCAAGTGATAGGGTCTCTCAGCTGATGGAACGGAAGTCTAGTGTAGAAGGAAAGCCCTGGATTAGGAGTCAGAAGTCATGGGTTTATTTCTGTTCAGCCCATGCCTAGTCATATGGTGTGGCTCTCTTTTCAGCCACAAAGCTCACCTCTAAAAGGCAGGGTTAGACTAGGTGCTTCAAAGAGTTATCCCATATAGAACACTTAGAGCCATGCAGAACCCACAATAAATGCTCTGTAATTCTTGGCTGTTGCCTCTCTTGCCTCTTTGAGCTTTAATATTCTAAGATTCAGCATAAATTCTGGGACTCTGAACACGCTTTCTCAGAGCCCTCCTGGCCTGGGCATGATCATCCATCTTGGTCACTTCTAGAGGAAGGTGGTAAAATTATTCTTCTGACATGATCCTAGAATTCTCCAGTAACACTTAGGAACTCTTGTCTTCCTGGGTTTTATAGCTTGCTTAAATGTTTGCATAATTGATTCACCCCTCTTACAGGATTTACTCAAATAACCCACAGGCAGAAATTTAATTATGATTCTGACTTGCTGTTATAATATTGACAGAGCTTTCATGGGTTAAGTGATAATTAAAATTTGAATTCTCCTGGGGTCAGGCAACTTTTAAATGGACCCTCTCCCTCTCCCATCCCATACTGTAAAAAGGTAATTTGGCCGTTGAAATACCGGATGATTCTGAACAAGAAATTATTTTGCACACATTGTGTCTACATTTATTTATTTGGTTCCTTGATTTAGTAACAGTACATTTCACATGCATGTTGTGTCCCTACAGCTTACTTCCAAAAGTTGGGAGGGGCTCAGAGGGCCATTCTTGGTGATTATAGCAAATATTTAGTCCTTGGCCACTTCCTTTATGACTAGCCCTCCCCCAGCACTTAGCAAGTTTTGGGTCCTCTCCTTTCTTTGCCCAGCTGGTGTGTGCTTTCTTCGGGAATGCAAACTCATTTTAATATTAGTCTAAGCAAGGCATAATTAGGAACACAAATCTGCTGCAAGAAAACAATACAATTCATTCAAAAGCCAAGATTCGGTGACTTTTGGATTATCTGTTGTTGGGCTTCTTTTTATATCCTCATTGCTCCCCAATCCAGTAATTGAAAGCTATCTGTATATTTAAGTGGGCAGCTGAAATTGGCCTGCTAACATACTCTCCCAGGCAAGGGAGAGTTTCTTGTTTTGCAAGAACAGAAATAGGATAGTTCGTCTCTCTTTTGCAAACTTAATAGAGGAGGAGGATGAGGTCTGTCTAGATTCTTCCTGTGACAGATGCAAGAATAGAACTCACTATACACTGGAGCTGAGTCACACACCAAGGCTAAGGGTATTCTTTATACTGGGTACTACTCATTGTTTTCCATAATAATCTTTTCTTGAGCTTTGTCTTCATGCTTAATCATCTGCCCTCTCCTTCAGCAGATTCATTTTGTCTTGAAACCAATTTGCCTTACCCTTTTGCCTCCATCACAAAGCTAAAACAAAAGATAACCACCCACCCGTGAATTGTCAACTTTTTGCCATTTGAAGTCTTCATAATCTACACAAAAGTAATTATGTAAAGTGCTCGTTTCTATAGCCGTGTGTGTGTGTGTGCCAATGTGTATGTTACCAAAACCTAAAATCAAAAAAGAGTCTCTAACACACCACAGTCAGAGACTCACACCCTGACTGGGCATTATTTCAGAGAGAGGAACTTTGGCCCACTTCTCGTTATATAACACCCTCACCCTCGTTATGTTCCAGCTGCCAAATCTTCACACGTTTTTACTCTACCTGGTGTCTTCTACCTTGTCACTGAACTATTTATTCTTTATTCCTCTGGTCTCAAGTTAACTCTCACTTCCTGTGAAATGTGGCTGTGGACCTGGATCTACATACAGTTGTACAGATTTTCAACGACAGCAAATACTTGTTAACTCTTTCTTCAGGCAAGTCTGTATCTCGAGTCTATATGGAGGTACAGGGTAAAGAGGAAGAGGGCTTTAAGGGATCACCCAAAGATGGTCAATAACCCCATCTTTGGCACTCCCAAACAAACTGATCCCTAAAACGTTGAACTGCTGATATCGTTGTCTTAAGAATACAAAACCTTAATAATTGCAAACTCTACATTCCTCACGCATAAGGTCTATCTTACTTACACTGCCTACAAAACCTAGAACTGGAGTAAATACATAAGAAATACTATTAATTAATTACCTATTGACATACCCTTGCGATGGTTCCCACATGAATCACTTAGCAACATGAGGAAATGCCCAGGAAATTGTAAACTGCATAAGGACAGGGACCTTGTCTACCAAGCTCAGCATTTTGTTGGGTCCTAAAACAATGCCTGACACACCATAAGCACTCAGATATTTAGAGGGTAGCTGTGTGAATGAATGATGACACCAAGGCAGTAGTGAACACAAGTCTTGCCCAGAGAGAACTTCTAGACAGTAGAAAGAGACTTGTACTTAACATTTTCCTCTCTCTCTTGTCTCTGAAGACAAGCCCAGCCCTTGTCTTCATTGAACATTATTTACACTTCCTTCCTGATTTCTTCTTAAAGGTATCTTGAAATAGGAGTTTTTACTGTTTTCTGAGATGGCCTTTGTAAGGAAAAAGGATAATCTTAGCAAAAACATGTAAACAGGAAATGTTCATTTGAACAGCTTTAGAAAACACCAAGAATGATGACTGGGATGACGTATCTACTCCAGTGGGCTTCCTTGAAACATCCTTTCAGGGGTGCCTGGGTGGCTCAGTTGGTTGAGCGTCTGACTCCTGGTTCCAGCTCAAGTCATGATCTCAGGGTCCCGAGATCAAGCCCTGTGTCTCAGCAGGGAGTCTGCTTCTCTCCCTCTCCATCACCTTCTGCCCCCTCTCCCCCTGCACCTTCTCTCTCTCTTCCCTGACCCTAAAATTAATAAATATATCTTTTTAAAAAAATCTTATCAGTTTATGGCCTTCTTTCCATTACATACAACCAATAACAAGCATTACAAATCATAGGAGCAAAATCTGCAACCTAAACCAAGAGTAGTTCATTCTGTGTTGAATATTTGAGATTAAAAAAAAAAAAAATTCAAGATGAATAAAACTGGAAGGGAGTGAGAGAGAACATCTGCAACTATCATACACCACGTTAATGGCTGTGTTAGAGGGATGGATGGAGTATTCAGGGAATAACAAAGATGGATTAATTAATAAATTAACTAATTCTATAAGAATTAATTAAATAATTACTTATAATAAAATTATATAAAATAAGAATTAATTAAATAATTAATTCTGTCTCAGGGCATAAAGGAAAACTCCACAGAGAAATTGATCATGGAACTAGTCCTTCAGGATGGTGGGATTTTGCAGATAAAAGAAGTTCGATGAGCGTTCTGAGCACGGAGAGCAGCACAAAGGCATGGAGGAAGCATCAAGTTCATGATTAAGGCAGCTTGGCTGAGACAGCTTCCAACAGTTTGAACACCAAAGGGTTTCATTCACCCTTAATGAAAACAGTTGTAACTTTAGCATTCATCAATTAAGAAAGTGTATCATGGCAAAATCTACTACCCGTTTAGTAAAGCTCTTGAACAATGTGTTTTATCCATTGGGACAGCATCTATATACAGTTATAAAATAGTAGCATGTGATGTCAGACTTAGGACTCATTTCTACCTTCTCTTCCTCTAAGAGTCCCACTGAAACTAAGATGGAGGATTATATAAGCAAAATATGTGATCTTCCTAGAAAAACCTGCTGGTGAGATTTTCAGAGCTTAAGCGAGAAGACCAGAGTTTTAGGGAGCTCTTTAACTCCCCACCCCAAGCACACACACAGGTGCAGTAACGTGGGAGGGCCAAGCGGGCTTGGCAGAGGGCCAGGAGGAGGGGCAAAAATACAGAAGGAACAGCCACTCAGTCCAGGAGTGAAATACATACAGCCTTCTCAAGTTCTCTGCCTCCTTTGCAAGAGCAGGGGTCCCCCAGCTGCCCTAGAGAGGGAATCTGACTTACAAAGAGCCCACAGGCAGCCTTTTAATCCAGAGATCTCTACAGCTGCATAAAAAACATATCCAACAGCCTAACCCTACCCACAGAGATAACCTGGAAATTATCAACAGACTTCGGAAGAAAACCCACAGTGCTCACTTTGGCAGCACATATACTCAAATTGGAAGAAAATCCCCTGACTCCAGAGGAAACAGAGGTCATCCAGGAAATAGAAAAGAGTTAAAAAAAAAAATTTTTTTTAATGAGACTCCTCAAAGATTCAAGGTTTTGCATCAATTAAACAAGAGCAGGGTGCTATATAAAAAAGGAACAATCTACCAGAAAATAGTTCTTAGAAATTTAAAAATGACAAGAAATTCAATAGGCCACCTGGAATAACATGCTAAATACAGCAACGAGCACACTGGATACTCACTTGATCTTAGCCGAGAAGCGCTGCAAACCGGATACTCAGAAAAAGATGTCAAGGAGGGGTCCCAAAATTTCTAACAATAAAGTAAAAAATAGGCAAAATAAGGGAGAAAATCAGAGAGGAGGGGAAAGGGGAGTATCAGCAGACAGTGAGGTGGTGTTCATTTCCCGATCTTAACATAACAAAGAGTCGATAATTCCCTTCAGCTGATAATAGCATGAACGAGAGGCTTAAAAACATGAATTAAGGTCATATGGTTACAAGTGAAACTCAAGACATAGTCTTTCAACAGTGGTGGCCTCCAGCACATGAGACTGAGCTAAAGAAACTGTTTCTGGGACAGAAGAGTTCCTTTCGTGGACTCCTGAAAAAAAGAAAAACACTGGGGTTCCTGGGTGGCTCAGTCAGTTGGGCATCTGCCTTTGGCTCAGGTTATGTCCTAGGGTCCCGTAGTCAAGTCTTGCATTGGGTTCCTTCCTCTGTGGGGATCCTGTTCTCCCTCTCTCTGCTTCTCCCCTTGCCTGTGCTCTTTCTCTCTCTCCGACAAATAAATAAAATCTTTAAAAGAAAAAATCAAGAAAGAAAGAAAGAAGAAAAAAATTACTACATAAGGCTACATTACTTCTAATATTTTTCACAAAGTTATCCTTGAAAATGATAAGCCATTGGCTAAACTGGGATACCAAATTCTTTCTCTGCCAATGTGGAGGTCCTTCGAAACAAAAGGAAGCCCCAGAAAGAAGAGCATTTTCCATTTATCTGTTCATTCATCATTCAACAAACACGAATTGAATGCCTGCTACATGTGAGGGGTTGTTCTGGGGCTCCACATAAAGCAGGGAATAAACAACAGAAATCCTTGCCCTCACAGAGCTTACATTCCTCCCTTAGCCCTTAGCACAACAATGTCAGGGTTATTGTTTTGCAATAGCTTTTATGTCATTTTGACAGAAAAATGTGTTTCTCGGATGAGAACAGATGATGCTATCTTCAAAAAAAATGAATATTTCACAAGGATAGGGTGCACTTACCATTCGGTAAATTCAAGAGGAGCCCATTGCCCCCGCCCCACTCTCCCCTCAATTCTACCCCAAGAAGAGATCGTCCCAAGAGAGGGTGGGGTGGGCCACCAGGTGTGAAGAATTGGAAGAGAGGAGCTGCAGGAAAAGGACAAGTCTGAGAATGAAAGAGGGAGCGACCACAAGGAAGGAAAAAGTGAGGCACCTTGCTATGGTGCTTGAGAGCAAGTTAGCAGAAAACCCCCAGTATCCAGTCACCAGGCTCCATGCCACTCAGGGAGGCTCAACTGAATCTTGAGTAAAAGAAATGCTTGCCCCTCCCTCAGCATTTGCTGAGGCTTATTTCCAGAGAAGGTGGACATAGGGATACTCAACCAGAAGTGTGATCTCTGAACCAGAGGCGACTTTGCAGGTTAACAAAAAGAAGACCCATCCCCAAGATCCAGAGCAAGTCAGTGGGAGGACAGTTCCCTGCTCTTTCTCTCAGTGGGTCTCCTGGGACCGGCCCTTCCCCACCCACAACATGACCACCATGAAGGGCACTACTTCCTTGAGCAAATATTTATACCTGCTACCAGCTCGGGGGAAAAGAAGTAGAGGGGATGGTCATTCAAGAAACAAGATTCAATGCAGGCAAAAGTAAGGAACTCCATTTCCTCTGCAAACCCAGGGAGAAGAGTGAGTTAAGTTTCGTGAACTTACAACATATGCCGAAGGCACATTACTTATTCAGGCTACAGATTTCTTGATGTACATATGGTTTTTCTGATCTGAAATAATTCCAGAGGACCCCGGAGTACACAAGTTGGAAGCAACGGGACTAGCACGGAGGGTGCTTGTTGGGGGGAAGCGAGAAATGGGGCCAGGGAGGCAGATTTTCAAAAATGCTTTTTGTGCCATACCAAAACTTCAGAGGAGGGCCAAGAGGTGTAAAAGAAGGAAGAAGTAAGGGAAAAGAAGCTTTCTAAGGAAAGGAGTGATATAATCAGATCTGGGTCTTGGAAAGATGATTCTGGCAGTATCTGAATAATGAGTTGGAAGACGCATTTGCAGACTGGGAGTATAGTTAAGAGGCTACTGTGTTATTCAGGAAGAAGCGCCCTAGACTAAGGCTGGGACTGTGGGGGAAGGTCATTTCTCCTTCACATCTCTCCCACCCACCCTTTACTCTGACCACTGGTGCCGTCCCCATTTCTGCAGACATCAGCTAACTCTGGGCAGCTACCGACTGAGAACGTATCTTCCAGCCACAGACCATGTACCCCATGCTTCCCGACCAGAGTCGTCTTTGATGTTCTGGATCATGCACTGCTGCTGCCCCTCGGAACAATTTGTTACTTAAACTGTAACCCCTGGAGGATTTTACTAGTTGCCAAGCACATTTAGATATGGCCTTAAGAAATACATATACTGACAACAGGTCTTTGGGGAGAAGGACGATATACGACTGTGAAGCTGGGCAGCTGGGGATGTTTGGCCCGCCCAGGGCGGAACGCCGCCTGCTTCAGGGAAGCCGAGCACCGGGGAACGCCTGGTCAGCTCAGGGTGGAACGAAAACCGCCTGCTTCCCTTTTCCATTATCGCTCCTTTCTCTTCCCAGAAGTGCCCTTGTTACTTAGATGAGTCCTTTGAATGTGCTTGTTTAACTATAAACTTTATCCTCCTCCTTGCTCGTCTGCAAGATGGGATTAACGTTTGACCTTCATCAGTCCTTCTGTTGGCTATTGTTTCTGTCCAATAAAAGTGAGACGGTGGAGTTGCTCGTGGCAGCAGTCCTTTTCCACTGTCGTCCCCTGCTCCCAATCTCTTGCAGCTGACTTGTCTGTGCCTAATTCTTGTTCCGTCGCAGACTGGAAGCGGCAGTGCACCCCCGGAATGCTCTCTGGTTTCTGTGCACACCCCGAAAGTACGAAGGTATTCACGGCCACAAGGCCCTGCTGAAATGATGGTGGATGGGAGTCTCCTGCGAGGACGGTTCTGAGATTCGTTTCATGAGGCTCCTCAGAAGATCTTGCAGGATCAAGGATGCGAGGCAATGGCCAACCCAGTAAGACACCCTTCAGTTAGCTTCTGTTCTTCTCTATTCTGTCTGCTCTTCATCTCCCTGCTCCCCAGATCCCGCCCCCCAAACAAACCACTGCACACAGGCCTTATCTCAAGTTTTGTTTTTGGTGAGACCCAGGCTCAGGCAGGCAGTCACAGAACCTGGAAGCTCACACCATGTCGGGCTCCAGGAAAGAAGACGACTCTGAGATGGCTGGAGTCTCCCTCATGGGTGACAGAGCTGGCGGTCACATCTGATGTGACCGTGTCAGTTGCCAACATGTGTACATGAGCACACACACTCCTACACACAATTCTCACAATTCTCTGCTCGTTCTCACAACGAATCCGGCTCTGGTGTGTAGAGTAGCTCATTCCAAAGGAGCTCAGGCTTCGTTAAGACCGTTGGCTTGCTTTTTTCAGGTCTATGTTCTTCTGACCTCTTTCCTCCTCCTCTTCTTCACTCCATCCCCACATGCCTTTCTTTTTAACTCACATCACACAATCCATTTTCATTTTCCGAGGTAAAATTCTACGGAGCCCAATTTACATAAGAGAGGACAAAGAAGTAAATTTCTATTACAGACACGATGGCAAGAGTAAAAATAATTCATCATTTTGCAGGGGGATTTGCTAGCACCTTCTGATTATTCTGATTACTAAGGGCTACTGCCTAGGTTCTTGCGGAAGGTAACCATGACTTGGCTGGCTTCTGCACCCACTGGGTGGGAGGAGGTCTCTGCACGGAAGGCATGTGGAGGCAGCCTGGACCCTCCTGCTTCCTCAGAGGCTTGAGCTGTATTGCCTTGGCATTGGGAGGAGGGCTGCCACCGTGTGAGGTTCTGCCTGCTAGTGAGCCATATTGCACTGAGACACTATTGCACATTGTAAAGTCACAGTGACAAAAATATGAATATCTGGGGGCACCTGGGTGACTCAGTCGGTTAAGCATCTGCCTTCCACTCAGGTCAGGATCTCAGGGTCCTGGGATGGAGCCCCTCATCAGGCTCTCAGCTCAGCGGGGAGTCTGCTTCTCCCTCTCCATCTGTGATCTCTCTCACTTTTGCTCTCTCTCACATAAATAAATAAAATGTTTAAAAAATATATAGGACTATGGAAACATGACCAAAGAGCAAATACTTCTTGAGCAATACTTCCTTACTTTGTCTACTTAGACTCATTGGTGAACGATAGCAGACATACTTGGTTATGCAGAGAATCCAGGACCCAGAACTCAGAGTAAGACAAATGAAAGTAGAGGCCACTGTCCTCCATGGGTACACCTCCGTGCTCTCACACATGGTGACGAAGCCCTACCCCCACTCCAACCCAGCCCCCCACTGCAACCCACCCCCTACTCTCTCCTGTACAGCTCACAGACACCCTGTTCCTTTCTTATAATCTACAGAGCACACACCAAAAGAAATTATTATGTTAAGAGCCACACTTGAAAAAAAAAAAAAATCCCGTCTCTGTAACCACTTTTCCTTTTTTCCTTTCCTACTATGTCGAGTACCACCTCTGAGATCTGTCCCTTTTCACTGATGTCAGCAGGAACTGACTGCTTGTCAAGCTGTCCTGGATCCCTCCTGGCAGTTCGCCTTTGACCAGAAATATCTATAAAAACAGAAAGGGAATGAGAGCATTTTTCTCTTTAAAAAATTACATGTTCTGTGTTCAAGGTCAGTTTCCCAAAGATCTACTTGTGGACCAGGAGGCAGAATAGTGGGGCAACCTGCCAATGGAGCCCGGTAGAAAGTAGCCTGATGAGATGCCATTTGTTCACATGCGAATAGTGGCAAAGGGATTTGTTTATGCCTTGTCATGACTAGACACCCCAAATACCATCCAGCCTGCATCAGCAATTAGGTCTGGGTTTTGTCATTGTCCGTCCCTCTGGTATTCAGAAGAGATGCTGGCTCAGGAGGGCCAGCAGAGTTTAATTTCCAAATGCATCTGAAATCCTTTAAGCCTTTTGTTGGAGCCGTTGCAAAATCAGAGTGGCTATAAGCCTTTTTTTCCCTCCAGTGGTTACATCATAGTCACCAAGACGAGCACAACTGACTCTTTCTCCAGAGAAACGGTGGCATTCGTGGTCCAAAGGTTAAGCATGCTGGGGCTTGGCTGGTTGAATTGCCTTTCGTTTGAGAGCAGGCTGAGCTCAGCAGCCGCTGGGGAGGAGGAAGCAATTGCTGGTTGGTCTCTCTCCAGGGAATGCATGCAGCATATGGCGCACTGCCCGTGACACAAACAGTTAATTTCCACCAGCTTTTCTGTGGCTTCAGCAACTCTGGGATTAGAAGGAACAGGTTCTTTACAATTCCCTCCAATACCTCTCCAAGTTACTTTCCAAGTCTCTGCTTTTGTGTTGCTGATTCTCTTTTCAGTGGCTTTGTTTTGCTGGGGAGGTAAACACTTGGTTTGGGATTGAGGGGTAAAGATTGAGGGTCTGTGGTTTTCTTGCTGTCTTTACCCAGGGTCTCTGCAACAATGTTGCAAATCTTAAAATAGTCTTAAATGTTTCCACTCTGGAGCTGTATGCACATGCAAACGGTCTGGCTCCTGCCAACGCATGCATGTACACTCGCTCTCCCCTTCCATGTAATATTTATTAATGATTATAGAACTAGATTGGCCCATGTGGAACAAAGATCAGCTGGAGCAAGGACTAAATACTGGATAGATTTGGTAGTGGTGGTGGTGGTGTGAGCATGTTTGTATGTGTGTATGAGAGAGAGAGAGAGACTAATGATAGCATAGTTATAATAATAGCTATCATTTATTGAGAACTTTGTAAACATTGTGTGCACTGCTAAGTACTTCACATCAGTTCTTTCATTTACCTTCAAATCTTACAGACACAGAGGTTATTATTATCCCCGTTTTACAGATGAGAAAACTGAGGCCTAAGTTGCTCCAGACGTGAACCCAGATCCAAGCCAGATTAGAGAGAGCACGGGTGTGTGCAAGCAGGGAGGGGAGTGTTGAGAAGGAGGGGCAGAAGGAGAGGGAGAGAGAGAATCTTAAGCAGACCCTGTGCTGAGTGAGGAACCCAGCATGGGGCTTGATCTCAGGATCCTGAGATCATCACCTGAGCTGATATCAAGAGATGGACGCTTAACTAACTGAGTCACCCAGGCTTTGAGAATTCTGTTTTATAAGATAACTGTGTCATTGTTTTTCCATGGTAAACAAATAAATGCTTCAGAAAATGAGAAACAAGCATTTACTGAACTTGTGCTGTACATCAGGCAAAATGGTGGCTTGAGGAATATTAACCTTCAGAGAACCAGTCCAGAGAACCACAATGGCAATGATAATAGCTATGATGATGGGTACCTTGATGCATCAGACACAACCCTTGGCGTTCATACCCAGCATCTCACTTCATGCTCACACACATTTGCATGTATGTAAATAATAACACATGTTACTCCCCCTTTATTGATGAGAGAACAGAGGTAAGATTTCTTTAAGTAAGGAGCCTACTCCCGGTCACACAACCAGTTAAGTGGCAAATTGGAATTCAGGCCCAAATCAGCTGCTTCCAAGGTCCTACATCTTCCCAGAGCCTGCTCCGTGTTCTCTTGTTGTTTTCTTAGGAAAAGAGACCAAGAAGAGCTTAGATGCTTGACGACTTTCCAATTTATCACTGTGTGTGCCAGTACCTCATTTCTAATATATATACAGATTCATGCATCCAACACACAGTATCAGGAAATTTGGAAAAATAAATGCTTCAGAAAATGAGAAACAAGCATTTACTGAACTTGTGCTGTACATCAGGCAAAATGGTGGCTTGAGGAATATTAACCTTCAAAGGAACCCGCAGTATCACAGAGAGAGAGACTCCAAAACAAATGCTTCTGGGAGAACGTAGTGAGTTCAGTGCGGAACTATGGAACAGGTTCCCAGATGAGGGGCATGCAATGAGATTGAGACAAAACACTGATTGTTTTCAAATGCTAGAGTTTGCACAGTTGACACCACTGTAGAGGGTAACAGCCTTGTTAGCAGTTCATGAAACTGAGCAACAGAGCAACGATAGCACTTGAATGAATGAATAAATGAATGAGTGAGTGAATGAACAAACAAACTTGAACTTCCCACTCAGAAAGTTTCCGAGGCTCTCCCACTGCCTCCTGCAAAATGGAGCTAGCTGCTCAACCAGGCCATCTACACCCCAAGTCCCCAGCCTGGACTCCCCGGATTCCCTTCTAAGGACACCAGCACAGTTTGTTGAATAGGCAGGATCATTAGGATGCCTCGCTTCAGCCCCAGGTGGCTTAATTAGGGTGGAGAAAGAGCCTAAAGACAACCATCAACAATGTATCCCTCCAGACTCTGTACTGGGAGACCCAGGGACACTGTCTTTGCTCACCACCAATTTTGAGAGACAAGGGGCTATGTGAGGCGGGGCCATGAGAACAATAAGCAAACAGAGGAAACCAGGCAGGGAAAGAGAAGGTGAAACAGACCAGATAAGTAGAGCCAGGACCTCTCAGCCCCTGGGACATGGAATAAGAGCCCCTGAAACATCCTTATTTCCTACAAGTTTCAGTGGGACCTGACGAAACTTTCCTTCTTGAATCCTGCGCAGTTCCCCTTAGGCTAATAAATCCTTCCATATATTTTAGCTGGAGTGGGTTTCCATTTCTTCCTACCACAAAATCCTTGACAAGAATACCTTCAAGTCCTTCCAGAATGAGCCATAAACTTATCTTTTTAATTCTCTAGTTCGCCTCAGGAATCAGACCCCACCAGAGCTATTCATCTGTAGCCACAAATGCATTTAGCCTTTTGCTGCCTCTACCTCTTGATTGATTCTCTCCACTCAGAATTCTCAACACCTGCATGTCCAAGGGTCTACTTCCCAGCCAGCCTTGGAGCCCCAGCTCAAAATTTCCTCCGTGGGGCTTCTTGGAGCCTTCCTGGTTACAACTGATCTCTAACTTCTTCAGTGGACCTACATGTAAGTTTCCTGGCCCCAGGGCTTTCTTCTTAGTGTAGAGCTGTTAGTGCACCCAGCTTATCCTTCCTAGTAGGTTCTAAACTTCTCAGGGAGAGAATCTCACCTCCTCCTTCCCTCACTTCATCAGGGTTTAGCACACAGTAGATGCTCAAATGCTGGAGTGGGTTGAAGTGTGGATTAGTGAATAATAGAATAGAATTAACAAGTAAAGGAATGAACTCAAGTTACCAGAAAGCATAGTCAACTGAAAAGTGTCAATGTTCAGTTTTGGAGGAGGTGGGGAGACAAGTAGACGAGTTAGATTATAGCACACATACAGTCAAAATACAAGTTATAGTATGTCAGAAGTCAGTACAAATCCAATCAGATCTTGAATATATTCTCTAAATTGTCTTTCACTATGAAGAAATCTGTTCCTAAATGATTCTATACTATACACAACTGCAATACTCCACAGAGAGACTTGAGGTGAGGAATCAAGCCCTGAGATACCATATATTTTCAGTGACTAAAAGACAATCCACTTAAGAAATACCAGAATCAAAGAACTAAATTTTACTTGACCAAAAGCAAAACAAACAAACAAACAAAAAAGACAATCTTCTTATCCATTCAGCATAATACTTGTCACCCTATGGCATAGTATGTAATTCTTTTTTTATATTGATTTGCTTATTATCTCTCTCCCACTGCAATTGGGGCTCCATTAGGGAATGATCTTTCTTTCACACACTAGTGTCTCCCATGTGCCTGCCTGTGTTGGGTATAGAAGTGACACATGATTAATTCTTGATGATTGAATGATGAATGAATAAGATATATAAAAAAAGATAAATATAGCCTCTGCCCTCAATAAGCACCCCCACTGTCTTTAGTGTAGAAGACACTTTCATGCCTGCCCAGATCTCTTTCACCAAACAGTAGCCCCCTCCTCTCCAAGCTGTTGTAAGCGGCTGTGAACAGCTAGCAGCTACCTTCTTCTCCTGAGAATTGCCCTTAGTGGAGAGAACATCTCTCTAGAAAGCCCTAGAGGCGGCACACTAACTCCAAAGGTGGTCTGTAGCCCATGACTGACTGATAAAGGGATCCAAAAAGTATCTCCCCTTGCCTCAGCATGGGGAAAGTTCTGTGGTGTCATTCACGATCTAGACTTCCTCATGGGATCAAGGGAGTGCTAGCCTTCTGCTGAGTATGTATCTTATCTGCTCTTCCTCATCCTGCCTCTCTTTCTCATGCCTCACAGCCTTTACCTCAATAAATCACTGCCACAAAAATTCCTATCTTGGGCTCTGCATCTCAAGAACTAACGAAGAGCCTGAGGTAGAGATTATCTACTCTCTGCTATATGCCATTCATCGTTTTTGATATGTTATACCATCTTGAAATTAAATTTGATTTACCCTTATCTGACAACCAATTTTCATGATTACTACCATCTGTGAATAGCTCAAGCTGATAGAGGCTATATAATTTGCTTACATATATTCTGTGTGGTTAAGGTGGGATTTGAACCCTGATCTACCCAACTACAGAATCCCCATGCCTCATATTACACTACTGTATTGCAGGAATTCATCCTTATGTTTCAGGAACTTTTTGAATGACAAAAAGAAAATAAGGAGATTTTGTGGCTGACCCTCCGTTAGCCAGAATAGGCATTCATCACAACTGCTCAGTCTTTAGAATTCAAGGTAATCAGGTAGTCTTTCCTTTCCCAAACTGGTTCTCCCTTCACATTCTGTTGAGAGTCAGACTCAGGAGTTGACACACTAAAAAGTCCTTCTGTATATGATTGCAGCAGACGTTTCAGTAAATTCCCAACACCATGGGAAAGCAGGCATCCGTCTAAGGAGGCCACATCATACATCTTTATCAGAACAAAGCATTTCAAATTCCTTACCCATGCCTCAGGCTTTCAAACTGTTATCTTGCATGGCTCCACAACTTTCGTCATTACTGGGAGAGATGAATCCCTGATAGAAACCTGGTTTTGACTCTCGTCTTATTTGACTGGTCAAGAATGGGGCAGAAATATGTGTATGTGAAGAGTGACCATCTTTGTTTGCAACTTCATAGACCAGATTAAAAAGGGACGCCTTTTTGGGTTTGGGACGCCTGGGTGGCTCAGTCAGTCAAGTCTCAGACTCTTGGTTTCAGCTCTGGTCGTGATCTCATGGGTCGTGACATCGAGGCCCAAATGGGGCTCCCCACTTGGCAGAGTCTGCTCAAAGATTCTCTCCCTCTGTTCCTCCTCCAACTCTCTCTCTTTCTCTTGCTCACTCTCAAATAAACAAATCTTCTTAAAAATGGAATTTGGAAGGCACCTGGGTGGCTCAGTGGGCTAAAGCCTCTGCCTTCGGCTCAGGTCATGATCCCAGGGTCCTGGGATCGAGCCCTGCATTGGGCTCTCTGCTCAGCAGGGAGCCTGCTTCCTCCTCTCTCTGCCTGCCTCTCTGCCTACTTGTGATCTCTGTCTGTCAAATGAATAAGTAAAATATTTTTTTTAATTTTTAAAAAAATGGAATTTGGGGCAGATAATATATAGAATTAAAGTCCTTAAAGTAGTTAAAATTAGGAGAAATGGACCCAGTTGGACATTTATTTTCTATTTGAGATACTTGGACTACTTTGCTTCTGGAGTCCGTCTCTTCGGAGGTGTATTGTATTTTTATAAAGGAGATTTTAAACTTCTAAATACTTTAAAAATTTTTTGCTCGTCTAAGAAAGAATAAATAGTAAGTAGATATATTGCAGGCCAAATGTGGGTTAGAATGATAAAATATAAAGTTAATACCCAGAGAATAGGAAATTATATTGAAATTGTGGTTCATATATATTTCTGGAATTAAAAAATAGAATTAGGAAAAGAAGCTAAGTTAAATTATGGATTTCTGTATTCTTTCTATCACTGGTATTCTTTGTTTATCCCAAAACAATGCTCTACATTTTCATACCCTATCTTGACTTGATCTGCACTTGGCAACAACAGACTTCATATCAAAGAAGAAAATACAAAAAGGAGATTTCAAATAGATCTCTAGTATAAAAAAGGAAAATTGCAATGTGATCCTGGTATACGAAAAACAAAATTTGCAACCATGTCCTATTAGTAGGTATGGATGTTTTTTCCTTGTTTTGAACAATTCCATTCTCTAAAACTGAATCTCCCAAAACAAAGACTCTCAAACACATATTTTTGTTTTGATGAAGGGCACTTGGCTACCAACATCTCAAATAATGATTATAATGTGAAACTCAAAGATAGTGTTGTAGAGTGGAAGGCTCCATACCCCTGACTTGAAGGACGGTGCTTCCAGCCCAACACAAATTACTTTTGTGATATTTGGCATTTTACTTCTTCTTTCTTGGTTTCAGTTTCTTCAGTTGCATTCTGAGATGACTGAGCCAGATAATCCCTACGGCCTCTTCCAGCTCTACCTTTATATGAATTCACATGAATGAAATTAGTTTAAGTACACCAGAGAAAGATGTCACAACCTCTGTAATATTTTTTCCAAATTAAGTGGATTATATTTCTTTGGGAAAAAAAAAATATTTTATTTATTTATTTGACAGAGAGAGAGAGAGCAGGAACATTAAGCAAGGGAAGTGGTAGAGGGAAAACAGGCTTCCCGCTGAGCAGGGAGCCCAATGTGGGGCCCGATCCCAGGACCCCTATCACGACCTGAGCCAAAGGCAGACACATAATGACTGAGCCACCCAGGTGCCCAAAGTGGATTATATTTCTCAGAGCATTTCTTTTTAGGCTATGGCAATGTGGCAAAGCATAACTTTTTTCCCCCAGAAACATACATCATGCTGATGTCTGCTCACAAGAAATATATTGGTATTGTTAGTGAAAACATCTTGATATGTTTAGAAGGAAAATATAATGGACAAAGTGAAAGGAAATTATACAAGAGCAAAGATCTGGGTAATGACTCTGGAGGATTTCTCAGGACGAAAAAGGTTGCACAGACAACATAAATCTGGAGAAGTCGAAGTCAGGTCCAAACCAATCAGCCAAAGCGGGAAGGGTAGAGGAAGAGCTGTGGGTCAGAGTAGACAGAGTCCAGAGTCTGAGATCAGAGAATGGGTATTAATAGCACTGAAAAACAGAAATCATAAAGGAAAGATCAGATTTTAGGGCTTATTTATTTATAGTTTATTTCCTCTCTAGGCTGTTTATAATTACAGGTAGCTATGTCCCTGTGGTGCTCACTGTAGTCAGAATAATGTGAAAAGTATACTGATTAAGATACTGCCTCAAGTAAGATGCTGACAAAGATTTTGAAGGTTTGCTTTCCATCAAAGAGCATAAGAAGAGTAAGCTGATTTAGAGATACTGGAAGTAGGAGAGGAGACAAGATAAGAAAGGGAAAGCAATATGTTTTTCTAAAGCACTTATTTTGTCCTGGTTCCGTATGGAAGGAAAACAAGCCACTCACTACTGCCCTTTCACTCTCATAGAAAGCTGAACCAGTTGAGCTAGCACCAGGGACCATGATCCCGGTCATGAAGGTCAGGTCATGGTCCCTACCCTTGTGGAGAACTCCACATAGTGCCTGGCAGATTCCTCACCTCTTTCCACTCCCCAACAAGACCCTCCTGGTCTCTGCCAGAGCGGTGTGGAAGGCCATGCTACGTAAGGACTCTCTCTTATCATTTCCATCTGGCTCTGTGTGAAAATGGCCTCACCCATTCCTTACTCAAAAAGAAAGGCTTAAGAGAGAAGTTGTTACAAGAAGTACATGGCAACACAGAAGGCACTGTGGACACAACTGAAGTTCCTTTTCTAAAAAAGAATTGTTCTTCTTACCAATTGACTACTTGGAAAGGATGTTCTCATTTATATTTTAAATAAACCTTGCAGTTACCCTCTGGGGAGTGTACTTCAGGCAGCAAGAATGGAAGCAGAGAAACTAGTCAGTGTGCTTTTTTAGGAATCCAATCGAGGGACAGTTGATTCCTGGCTGAGACCTTTCTGTGCTCTCTTAGCCTCTGTAACTGTAGCTGGTAACATTTTAGATTGTGGATCCATTCACTCTGGAGTGAGGAAGAAGTAGAGCAGATCTCCCGCTGATATGCAATGGACGTATGCCCAAGTGAGAAGGAGACATTTGCTTTTCAAACCACAGAGATTTGGGGGTTATTTGTCATGCAGCATAACATAGCATATCCTAACCACTATTGATACTAACAGTAGAAATGGTGAAAAGTAATCAGATTTGGGATACCATCCAGAGTTTTGACTGGTAGGTCTTTCTGACAAAGTAAAGATAAGTGACAAAAGAAAGAAAAATTGAAGGTGAGCACAGCACAACCATGAGCCCGTAGCTGGCATTGTGACAGTTCTAGTTCTCTTTCCCACAGAGCTCAGCACAGTCTCACAATCCTCGTGAACACGGTGCCATAGAAATGTACTAGAGTAAGAAGAGATGGATGGCACAGCTTGCCACAGCTGAACTGTATGGTCTCTGGAACCTTCTAGTTCTAACAGTTTCTGACTCTATGAGGGACTTAGAAACAGATGATTAGAAATTTTTTATCATTGCATTGGGACAAAGCAAACACAACCAAATTCACTTCAACCTCCCCAAAAGTTAAAACCAAGGACATTTCTATATTATTACTATCTAAAAAGAAAATCAAGAAATCACTGAAGCATTGGAAGAAATCTATCTCGATAAATATTTTATCCTAACCAGAAATCAGAAAAGAGGAGCTAACTATTCGTGCATAGCAGCTGTTGGTAGATTTAAGTGCTCAAAATACTTTACCCTAAAACCAGGATTTGATTGGACTAGATTTACAAGGGAATTTCCCAAAGTCCTTTGCTGAAAACTCTTGCTTTCCAACAGGACTGGAGCTCTGACACCAATTGTGTGACTTTGGACAAGTCACTCTAACCCCTCTGAGGTTTAATTTAGTCATTTATAAACCGAGAGTAACGCTGAGGGTTGCTTTGAGAATTAAATTAAATAATGTGTATCAAACTCTTTGTAACCTATACAGTATGCGTCTAATATGCAAAATAATTAATATTTTTAAAGAGTGGAAGGCAGAGGGGTTTCCCTTCTCTTATTTCTGAGCCCATGTATAATCCTGATGAGGCCACAGAAGAAACATGAAAGATTTAAATCACCATAAATTCGAATCATGACACAACGGCATTCCCAATATATCACAGGCCCCCTGATCCCACATATCAACTCATGTGGGAGAAATTAAATCACTATTCACTGTGCACATTATTAGAACTAATGAAATCAGTAGAGCACGCACTCATGAATTCAAGTATTTGTTAAGCAGTTTATAGTAATAATCACATAGACTAATCTTATCTGCATTCCCCCCACCCCACAACAAACCCCACTTTTAAGAGGCTGAAAGAAGAAATATATCTGAAGCTGTTTCCCAAACTCACTCCAACACCAATTTCTCAGTTCTCTAGGTTTTAACAATGAATGACAGCTGAACACCAGAGATCAAAGGTATTAAAGGAAGACGAGGAGCTGACCAAATAGAATCTCTGAGTGACTTTTCAAGCTAACCCACGTACACAAAGCTCCTGAGTCATAAGGTTCAATTAGACATGCTACGGTTCTGTTCCAAGGCTGCCGTGAAAAATGGCATCAACTAATATCGGGAACAGTTTAGGAACATGTTTCAATCCAATAATGAGGTGATATGATTTTAAAAACCTTTTCTTTGGGATATTCAAGAACTTAGTTAGATAAGATGTGTAATGTCTAAGTCTATAAGTCATTTGTTTTAGTTAACAGCTAATTATGTCCTGGTTTTTTATATATCAAATTTCCTGCTTGTGTGTATCTCCAGGTTGACACAGCACAAAGCAATTTAAAAAGCAAAACAATTATCTAGCCAACATGGGAAAGTCATGGATAGGGCACATTAGACTCTGTATCTGCTTCACTGAAAATGACCAGAGTTTCTGTTTGTAGTATGAATTCACATGATAGTCTCTCATTCTCCATTATGACAATTTTAAGAAATAGTTACTGGGCATTTACAAGGTGCCAGACTCTTGTGTGTACCAGAAATGTGAAAATAATTTGAACTTCTCTGCCCTTAAAGTGCTGAGAGTCTAATGAGAAAGACAGAAACAAACACCATATTGACCCAATGTAGTAAATGTTCAGGGATCTGATGCAGCTGTTGCAGAACCTTCAACCACACCTCAGCTTCCTCAGAAATGTCACCTGAGCTGACTTTCCAAGACACATGAGAATTAGCCAGGTGAGACAGGGAAGAACATTTCAGATATGGGGAACAGCCTGATCAAAAAAAGTAGGAGCTGGCAGACTTAAAGGCAATAACAGGCTCAACTTGGGATGTGCTGTGGGAGAATAGAGTGATCCTAGAAGACATATTGATATAAAAAACAAAAATAAATTTCAGAGGAGGGTTATAGGCTAGGCATTCAGATTTGGAGATCATCAACGGATAGGGAGGACAGGAAGCCCAAAAAACACATGAAGGGAAAAGATTGGAAGGTGAATTGGCAAACTGAGGAGCACCCAAGCTTAAGGGGCAGAAAAAGGGGGAAGAATTCTCAAAGGGGCAGCAGAGGAATGATCAGAATGGCAGAAGAATGATGGGAAGAGGAATCTACCATGTTGAAAGTATCATTTAGAATCAGCCTAAAATAATATTCATTCCATTAGCAATATAAAGAGCATTTACAGTCTCTTATAAAGCAGTTTCAGTGGTGTGGGGTTTGGAAGAAAAGGAAAAGGAGTGAGTTTAGATTGTGTTTCTTGACTAAGAAGAGGAGCGAGATAAAAGGAACGTTAGGTCAAAGAATGATACAGTTTTAAGCTGGAGAAATAAGAGGGTGTTAAAGATAAAGGTTAAGAATCACTATAAAGTAAGAGGTTGACAATGTAGAGAAGATAGCAGATGGTGGACGGAATAAGAAGACTTGTGGAAATGTGAAAGGGTAGGGAGCATGGCCTTGACTAGGATGATCTTCTTAATCAGCATGGCGCACCATAAGAAATGCTTCTCACCCAAGACCCAGTGCACACACAAAAAATACATACAACCAGAGACATAAAACAAAGTTTAGGAGACCATATTTGTCCTTACCACATGTCACCTACCCTGAAATTGTCTTTTCTTCTCTAGTTTCCTCATTAACAATTGCTGTTCACAACCCCCCAAGTTGCTGTCATGCCTTACTGACTGATCAGGGCCCAACATTTGAAAAGACACTGGAATGAAAGAAATAGCTTTCAATCTCAAAAACATCAATGTCTAAATCTCTAAATCTTCCCAAATTAGAAGAAAATAACCTTGGGAAGAAAAGAAGATAAATCTATAGTCATACAGAGGATGCTGAGGCCTTTCAGGCCCAAGGCCTCACCTTTCTTAAAGTAGGAGAGAAGGTCATCTGTGGGGGCCTGTGAGAATGGAGTCAGAGAGCGGAGGGTTATACCCTTCAGTGGTAGAGAGTTTGAGGAGAAAGGAGAAGATCTGGAAAAGTCGCCGAGGAGAAGGAAAGGGGCTGCTCTGCCAAGAGAAGGGAAAGGCTGCCCCGCAGTCCTGGGGGCCCACAGCACAAGCTTTGGTGGTTTCACCCATCAGACTCTCAGAGCCACCAGACTTGCCTCGTTCATTCCTCTTTCACAGGACAATTTAGTAAACTCTCAACAAATTGTTACTGAATGAATGTTGGCTCAGAAATTCTCCATTTAGCTGAGCTAGTTCACTGGCTGAGTTAAAAATGTCACACTGACCATTTCAATTCCTGTCTCGTGGGCAGAAAAGATACAGGGCCCTTTCCTTAGAGCCTTCCCACCAGAACCCCCATTAAGGCCGCTCTCAGAAGCTTTTGCACACAGAGAATTGTTCAACTGTCAAGTTGACAGCACTAAACATGGCACTTGGCACCCTGTAGGTGCAAATTGTTGATTGATTGGCATCTAGTTTGCAAGATACTGTGGGAGTGTGCTATATAAGCAGTCTCTGTGTTTTCTACTGTTTGTCCAACAGAACAATACTTTGCAATGCAACTGTGACTGTCGGAGACAATCTGGCTCCATTCATTCGTTCAAATATTTATTGAGCACTGACTACATGCCAGGCACTATGCTAGGCATGGGATGGAGTGGGAGAGAAGAACGACATGGTCCCTGCACTCAAGGAGCTAGTGTTCTCTTCTGGCAAGGAGAGGAGATGTTTTTGATTTTGCTTTGCTCTGTGTGGTGTTGTTTTTGGGTGGGGTGGGGTCAGGATGGGGGTGGACAACAAACACGCAGGGAGAGAGAGCAGGGCGTGCTAGCTTAAGGCTGAGTATAACATGGAGCTCGGTGCTGGCATGTTCCCTGAACGGAGATAAAGCCAATGTGGCGACAGCCCAGTGAAGGATAGGACAGGCCCAGATTGCGGGCCTTGTAGGCACATCAAAGATATTCATCTCTCCCCTAAGAGCAAAGGGAAGCCATTTTAGACAGGAGGATGTGGAACAGATTGCCATTCCTGGATGCACCTCGGAGTCTGAGCCCTTATCCAATTGTTGATCCTAGTGAGGCATCTCTGCTGGCAGATGAGTCCAAGATCTGGTTTTCACTTGGCTTTGTTTTTGCTTTTGCCCCACATGCAAGTGTGGCTGAGCAAGGGCTGCATTTTGAGCCACTTCCATTCCACCCTCACGGTTCCCTTTAGCTGTGTGGGGTGCTTCTGCCTGTACCCACTCCAAACGGAGACAGACTCTCCGAGGTGGGAATTGACATCACCAAGAGCCTGGCGTTTGCAAAGCAGAGACCATGGAACCCTAGGGAAGAGTTCTAGAGGCCAGCTTCAATTTCCAGCGTCACAACCCAAAATGGGACGGATATATTTCCCTTTGTCAGAGTGGAGGCTTTTGCCTCCACACCGCAATATGGACTTCATTCCAGAGGGGAAATCTTGGAACTAACTCCATGTTGCCTTCCCAGTTTCCTTCTGGACTTCCTGTTGCCTGAGAGCCTCCAAATCCACAGGAGTGGTTCGCTTCCCTTCCTCAGCTCCAGGGGAGCCCACAGAGTGGAGCTGGGATGCAGGACCGCCACCAGGAAGCGTACCAGGCTGGGTGTGGCAAGGGAAATGTGAGCTCCTGGGTCCTCCCTGGGGCTTGGGTCTGGTAACTGCAAATCCCCAGGTTTAATGATTAATTGGAATGAAAACAAGTGTCCTGCTCAGTGGGATGCCCAGGATTCTAGCCCTGCTTGGACTCAGGAAGACCTCACAACCTTGCTCCTGTGGCCACGGACAAGGGATGGGATGCACTGCGGGGTTTTATTTAAAATATCTGCCCTTACCAGGGAGGCCTTGAAGCTAGTCTGGAGTGACCACTTGCATCTGATGAGGGTTGGGGGAGGAAGCTGTTCTCACCATAGGAGAAAAAGCAGGAGCTGGTACTTTTGCAATTACCTTCACTCCACTTGCTAACTTCCCCCCCCCCCAAGATTTATTTATTTTAGAGAAAGAAAGAGAGAGAGAGAGAGAGAACAAGAGCCCAAGTGGGAAGGGTCAGAGGAAGAAGGAAAGAGAGAATCCCAAGCTGACTCCTGAGCTGAGCACAGAGCCTGCCACGGGGCTTGATGTGGGACCTGATCCCTGGATCCTGAGATCATGACCTGAACCAAAACCAAGAGCCAGACACAACCGACTGTGCCACCCACCCGCCCTTCCACCGGCCAACTCTTGATCTCGGCCCCGTATGCATCCTGAGACTATCCCTAAATTCTAGGAATTTTTACATTTTCCTTCAATTCTTTCAAATCAAATTTCCTTTAATGTTTTAAAAAAAATGTTTTTTTTTTTTTCTGTGATGGTATCACAATGCAATTAACTTAGCAAACTGACCTGGCTTTGAGCCCAAGCTCTGTGTTTTACTATTCGCTCATCTAAACCTCACAGAACCTTATTTTCTCAATTATAAAGTGGTGGGGATGATAAAAGTCATCTCATTGGGTTGCTTTGAAGATTCAGTTAAGTGAGATAATGCAGGGTGCCCAGCTGGCTCAGTCCATAGAGCATGTGACTGTTGATCTCAGAGTTGTAAGTTTGAGCCCCACATTGGGTACAGAGATTACTTAAAAAAATAAAATCTTTAGAAAAGATGGCACATTGTGTGTGCTTAATAAAGATTAACTGTTATCACTGCCCTCCACTAATCTAGGCAAAAGGGAAGGATCTGGAAGATGATCTTCTATAGAAATCTCAGATTCTTTGGGTACGTGGGTGGCTCAGTCAGTTAAGTGTCCGGCTCTTGGTTTGGGTTCAGATCACGATGTCAGGGTCCAGGGATCGAGCCCTGCATCAGGCTCTGCAGTTGGCTGGGAGTCTGCTTAAGGATTCTCTCTCTTCTTTTCCCTCTGCCCCTCCCCCATGTGCTCACTCTCTCTTTCTCTCAAGTAAATAATAAATATTTAAAAAAAAAAAAGAAAGAAAAGAAAAAGAAATCTCAGATACTTGAAAAGGATCCAAAGTTTGTACACCACAGCTCAGCTCTGTGTATTCTTTGGTGGAGCAGAACTGAGACAGGATTTCCACTAGTTCTCACAGCCAAACCGAGGGGCTGAGTGGCACCTGCTAGATCCCACTCCGGGTTATGCAGTTGCTCCTCGGGACCGTGCACTCTTCCAAATAAAAGGATTCATGTCATGGAAACACTAACATCCTTTATTTAGAGTCAAAGTGCAGGGACAGGCTAGTCCCAAGCCAATAAACCCAGGGTTCCAAATTTCTAATTTCCTAGAATCTGGTGAAATCCTCCAGACACTGCTGGTGGGTAGGTTTGGAAACAACACTAATCAATCCCATGCTGCATCCATGTCTGTAGCTAATTCCACAGCCGAGTCCTCTCCTTCCTGTGGCTAAAAATCTTCTCACTGGGCCTTCTGGATGCTCATTTTCCACCCTCCATTGACGTGACTCACAACTTGTTTACTGAACCTTGGATGGGCTTCTGGGTTCTGTGCAAAGTGTTCCAGAAACATAACGCCTGTCCTTAAGTTCCCTTCAAATCTATTTGTTGGTAAAATTGTGCTTCCCTGTCCCCAAACATACCTGGTTCTGTCCTGCCTCTGGATCTTTGCTTGTGATGTTTCCCTCCCAGGAATACCATCTCCATTCCCTACTCTCCCCCCATTGCCCATTATCTCTCCTTGTCAAAATTCCCCCTATCGATTGGAGTTCAATTCAAATATCACTCCCTCTTGGCTGCATTCCTATTATCCTCCTGTATCTTTCTTCCTCCTCTGAGTTCTCAGCTTACAGTCCTCACCTTATTCAGAGAAGTACCTGCAGGACCATTTTCTGTGGATTCATTTCTCCCCCTTAATTCAGTACAATATACTCGGGAAAGAAACCCGTGCTATCCATCTTTGTGTCTCTCACAACACTTACAGGACTTGAGGAGCCTGAGTGGCTCAGTGGGTTAAGCCTCAGCCTTCAGCTCAAGCCATGCTCTCAAGGTTCTGGGATCGAACCCCGCATGGGGCTCCTTGCTCAGTGGGGAATCTCTTCTTCCTCTCTCTCTGCCTGCCTCTCTGCCTACTTGTGATCTCTCTCTCTTTGTCAAATAAATAAATAAAATCTTTAAAAAACAACAACACTTACAGGACTTAACAATAGGTGCTAAAGGGTTGAAAGAATTTATTCATTCAGCACATATTTATTGACTGCCCACTGTGGGCCAAATACTGTTCTAGGTCCAGGGGATATAGAGGTGATTAGAGAAATATGGAGCTCACATTCTATATGAATCATTTTCAGATTTGTTTAAAAGGAAGGACATGGGATATATACATATATTGTCATCCATTGTTAACACAAGGCAAGAAAGTATTGCACCTCTTCATTTTCACAAACCAACTTCCTCATTAGCTAATATTTATTTTAAATACTTATTTAAATATTTAATAATTATAATTTAATATATTAAAATCAATATATATTATATATTTATATACAGTTATATATAATGTATTATATATGAAGTATATAATAAAATATAATATAAAATTAAAATAAAATAATTTAAATATTTTTAAATATTTTAATATTTTAATAATATAAAATAATAAATACCATTTATTAATTACCATTTGTTGGAAACTCCACTAACTATTTAACAGAAAGCATTTTGTTTTATTCTCGCAACAATGCTAGACAGTAGGGACTATTATGTTTGCAGAAACCATGACTAGGTAAGTAACCTACATGAGCACAAGAGTGTAAGTTAATGAGAAAGCTTGAATTTGAACCCCACTCTACCTGTCTCTGAAGACATGCTATCTACCAACCGCTGTGTTACACCACCGTAAACTCTGGCGCAGGAGTCTCAATGCCAATAGAGTAAACCATGTAACGCAGAGATTGCATTTGTTGGTCTCCAACCAGGTATGGTATCCCTGCAAACAGACTTCATGGCTAAAACGTCACACACCTCTTTTGAAACACATTACCATGAAAAACAAGTTCTTCGTGAATTTCAACAAGTTCCATGGCTACATTTAGAAAAGTAGGTTTCCAGCAGTTCCCTTCTCCAAAGGTCATGTTATTAGGAGAACAGCTATCATTAACTTGTGGTTCATAATGTCACACGGAGGGACATCTTAACCTTGTGGCAAGATTGCCACACCCCACACGCCTAACAGTGCAAACTACTTACAATGTTTCCATTCTCCCCACACTGAGTCAATGATTAACATGTAAATTACATTCTAAAAATTCTTACTATTTCAACATAGATGTCACTACTGAGATTCAGTGTGATTTAGTCAATATCATCCCTTTGTTAACCAGATTGAAAGAGAATCAGTTGATTTTAGAGACAGATTCACACCATCCTCAAAAATAAGACACAGTCAAGTGAAACTCTTGAGAAAACAGACTGACTTTCAAATGTGCATCTTTACTGACTACTCTGGAACACACCCCTTTGTTCAACCAATGTCTGCTGAACAAACTTAATAAATAATTGTTTACTTTTTTAAATCACTCTGAAGATAGCCAAATATGAGATATATAATGTGCCCCAAAAAAACATTGACCCTATAGATTTAAAAAAAAAGTTTGATTCCTTCCTATTAAGAACTGTGTTGCATGGGACATACTGCCTATTAGCAAACCGCCTTTGAGTTGTACAGTAGGAATGGTGTTATTTGGTTTGACTGTGAAGGAAAACTAGCATAACCTGGCAGAGTACCCAACAGAGTGTCGATACATAGGTCCCCACTAATGTTTCTTCCTTCCAAAAAGGAAAATCCACTTGTTGGGTGGCACTTTTTTGTAAAATATAGATCAAAAGAGTTAGATTACATCTGGGATGGGCTCTTTTTATTCTTGCTTGGAAATTCTTGTCTTTTAGAGGCAGCGATTGTCTATAATCTTTTTTTTTTTTTTTAAGATTTTACTTATTTATTTGAGAGAGAGCACGAGAGGAGGGAGGGTCAGGAGAAGAAGCAGACATTTCCCCCTTCCACTGAGCAGGAAGCCCGATGATATGGGGCTCAATCCCAGGACCCCGAGATCATGACCTGAGCCAAAGGCAGACATTTAACCAACTGAGCTACCCAGGCACCCCAGTTGTCATCTATAATTTTTAAAAACCATTGATGGGCCAGTGGTGAGTGCTTGCCAGGTGATTGACTGTGGTACATTTTCTAGCACTATAAGTGATCATGCTGCTGGAAACATCGCAGGACTGTGAGTAACTGGGTTTAGCCTTTTAGCTCAGCAAACTTCGTAATAGATGGTGTTTCAAGTCACTGCAAGTCCCAATCCTCCCACATGGTGAATGTTCCTCTCACTTCCCAGAGCTTTCATCCAGTGATCGGATCTGCTAGCTCCAGATATCTCGGGGTTTGAATTAAGGGGACTTAAGTAAGCATGATTTCAAGAAAACACTCAAGAGTGACTGAAATGTAAGAAGATAAAGTCGGCTCATTTGACTTTTCCACCCATTTCCGTGGGCTCTGCCATCAAGAGTAGCTTGAAAGACTGTAGGTAAATCTCTGGGTGGATCTGAGCCGACTCTCAACAGATCTTACTTCCTCTCCTCACCCTTCTCTTCTGAGAGAACCTCATAGAAAGCCACAGTATTTGGGCAAACCCCAAAGGTGATCAAAGAAAGAGAAACAAAAGGGTACAGTGCAGTGGGTTTAGCAGCTATCAAGCTATGTGGCTTTGAGCAACGTTTTTCGCTTGTGTTATTGAGGGACAATCCCTTGCAAGTTAATTACCTGCCTATATCCAATTTTCAGCTCCATGAAATGGGACTTGTTATCCTCATGGTTACAAATAAGGACAATGATTATCAGAAAGGTTAGAAAGTTCCCAAGATTGTACAGTTTATGAGTGTTAAAGCTGGATTAAAACCCAAGGTCTCTTTGACTACAGATTATGGTTCTCTCCATTCTCCATATTTCCAGATCTTTGGCTCTAAAAGCGGCATCTTTCAGATCTTGTCCCAGCTCTAAGTATCTATGCGATTTGTTATTTAATCGATTCCCAAAAAATGAGGTTCTACTATGCCCTGTGTGGCTGAAGAATCAACATGAAATTTAAGATCAGTGTTGACACACACACGTGATAATCATAATGCAAGATAGAAGCAGGAACAGTCACCGTAGGGCTCTGGAAAAAGGGCTCAGGGACTTTAGGAGAGGGAGGACTTGGTCTTGCTGAGCAGACCAAGAGAGACATCCTCGTGGAGAAGGAACAGCAGAGTCCAGACCTCAAACGTCTGCTCAGTGCTCAAAACAAGAGGCCCTTCTAGGGCCGAAGTTCCCAAGCTTTCTCTGTTCCTCCATTAAGGTTGAGAGAACTCCTCTGGGGATGGAGAGCTTAAGATTATTTTCCACAATTCAAAGGCAAGAACTCCAAGCGCCCATTGTAAAGTACATTTCCAAGTGCTTGCTTCCAAAGGCCACAGCACTTAAGGTTCAGTTCATCTAAGTTCTTTCAATTCATCATCTGTGTCATTTCTTCTATAAATTGTGCATACATAGATATCCAAATAATACTGAACCTCACTGTCAGGATGCCCTCTAGTTTTGTGAAGAAAAGGGAAAGAGTTTAGATTCCAAATCTTTGACGGTGAATAGAACAATACTTGGTTAGAAATCACACGATAACAATAGCGAATACAAGTACCGCTCATCACGTGCCAGGCATGGTTCTAAGTGCTTTACATACTTTAATACATGCAATCATCCTATGGGATAGATACTATTAATATTTACATTTTACAGACGAAGAAACTGAGACTCCATGAGCTTAAATCAATTGCCAAAGTCACTCAGCCATCACATGTCAGAGCCTGGGTGTAAACCAGCAAAGCCTGGTTCTGGAGCATATGCTCAGCACCACTCTTCCACATGGTAGGCTTACCCAAATGCATTTACCTGGTTTCAAAGCAATAAAAGGAGAAAAACTAGCAAGATTCTAAATATTTGGGGAAGACCAAAAGTGCCATTAACTTGCTTGTTTACTGGAAACTTTTGGCTTGATACATAGTCATAGTTTAGAGGTCTAAGTTTTGTAGGCTTAGATTTGAAAAAATTTTTTTTAAGATTTTCTTTATTTGACAGAGAGAGTGTGAGTGCACAAGCAGGAGTAAACAGCAGAGGTAGAGGGAGAAGCAGGCTCCCCACTGAACAGACAGCCCAATTTGGGACTCGATTCCAGGACCCTGGGATCATGACCCAAGCCAAAGGCAGATGCTTAACCGACTGAGCCAACCAAGTGCCCAGATTTGAAAAATTATTATTAAAATATTTGTGTTGTTATTTTCATAACAAATCAAGTTCATTGTAGAAAAAAAAATTTAATATAGAATCAATAAAGAAGGAAACAAGTCACTTATGAGACAACCACTGTTCATATTTTGGAGTATTTCTTGTCAATGAGTTTTTCCTATGCATAGCTAGGTCTATGCCTTCTAAATAGGCAGATTGAGAATGACAGTATACCCACCCCAGTTTCTCAATCTTTGTCCCTGTTGTGCTTTATGACTAAAATTTCTTCTAAAGTCTTATCTTTTTTTTTTTTCTTAAAGACTGTATTTATTTATTTGGCACACACAAAGACTGAGAAAGATTGGGGGAGGCCGGTATAGGAGACGCTCCCAGGGAGATCAGAAACTTGGAGACTACTAGCAAATGGAGGCAAGGAGAGAGGAATCAGATGGATGAGAAAGGGATTACTGGGCAAAAAGCATAGCGTTGACTGGGATAAGGAGATTTGGAAGAAGAGGAGGAGCAGATCTGACATTTACAAATGAATTCTTTTTGTTTAAGATTTTATTGATTTGACAGAGAGAGTGAGAGCGGGGAGCCTGATTCAGGATTCAATACCAGGACCCTGAGATCATGACCTGAGCCAAAGGCAGAGGCGTCACCTACTGAGCCACCCAGGCGCCCCTAAAGTCCCATTTTAAGGGCAGAAAAATATTCCACCAAGTGGATATTCTATAATTTGTTTAATCAAACCTCTATTTTAGGCACTCAGGCTGTCTCCATTTCCCTTGTTAACATAAATGCTTCCATAAACATCTTTGTACATTTTTTTTTAACAGTATGACTTTTTAGGCTCTGTTAGCATTGTATCCGATTTAATTAATTAATTCATCCCACCAGTACTAAATTTCCAGGATGTGCCCACCAGCTGCAATTGAGGGACTACGGCCCTGTGGTGTTACTGGGTCAAGAAGCTTGACACCTGTGGGCAACCACCTCCTTGAAAGTTTGTTCCAGTAATTTCTCCTACGTAAGCTGCTTGAAGACTGCATTTTTGCTGTATCTTATATGGATGAAGGATCATATTTTCCAATTTGAAAGGTGAAAAATTCTATTTCATCGTCACCTTTGTATTTTTTTTTAAGTGAGGTTATACCTCTTTTCTGTATTTATTATTCATAAATGTTTAATTTTTAAACTCTTGTTCAGGCCTGGTCTAATTGAAGAAATTTCTCATCTCATATTTCTTTATAACTTGAGAAAATGCAAAAATACTCCCTGAAAGCCTTAATGTTGCCTTTTAGTACCCATAAAAGCCAAGGTCAGGCTTTTAATACATCTAGCTCTCAGAAGTCTGGGTCACTGGAGAACATCAGAATGAACCTACTATATGAACTAAGGACTCGGAATGACCTGGACAGGGACATTAAACAAAATTGTGCAGAAGGTATAAAAATCTGTTGGTCTCTCGGAAGTTAAACACATGCGGTATCAACAGTTGGAGTTCTTCTTTTTACAAAATATTTTTAAAAATCCCAGGTTTGTCTCTAGGACTAATTGCTGGTTAACATAACGGAATGTAAATTAATGTAGTAATGTTACATAAGTAACATGTGCATTTCACTGAATCCCATATGCATAACGTACTTCAAAAGACTTAAAAAAGCATTTTTGTAACCTAGTCTCAGAAATGACATCCCTTCCTCTCTGCCATGTTCTATTAGAAGTGAGTCGCTGGGTCCAGCTCTTACTCAAGTGATCACAGGTGGACCTGATCACCCAGAGGGGAAGGTCCTTAAGGGCCGTCTCAGAGGCTGCCAATTACACTCTTGCCTTCACTGTCTTGTAAGGGACTTTATCTGTCTTGTTTGCCACATCACCCCTAGAACCTCAACTGGAACTGGCATACAGTAGGAGTTAAATACAGACTGTTTACTTAATTAACTTATTAATCTAATAGCTTTTAATGGATTGGGAAGGAGCAAAGTCTATGAGATCAGACAACCTAAGTTAAATTTCCTGTCTTTGCCACTCACTAGCTATGTGACCTGAACATGCCACCTCAGGGTCCACATTTGGAAAATGGAGATAATACCTACCTGCAGAGTTGTTACAATTCACTTTAATCATATACACATATTGGTACATATCATACACATTCACTTCATATCATCTCTATCTACCTGCCTATCGATCTATCATCAAAATCCAAAAGATGGTTCTCCCAGCCTGTGGATATAACTAAGCCTCACAGTGATGCCTTGCACTGAGACCAGCCAGGAAAGGGAAGGAGTGTGTATGTCACCTCCCAGGAGGCTTGCTTCCTCCACACCCACCTAGGGCCTTGTTTGGCCAAACTTAGCCATGGAGAAGAAGGAAAGGGTACACACCAAACCAGAGACACATCCCAAAGGAGGGACCCACATTGCGTGGGGCCCATTTTGCATTACTCTCCAGCCCCAGCGACTGACCTCCTGGTGGGTCTATGCCGACCCCTCGACCCCTCACACTCGTTCACCCTATCACCGAGGAGGGGGGCCTGCCCTCCACTGCTGCCCAGGACCATCTGGGGTTTGGGAGCTGGCTGTGCTTAACCCCAAATAAGGGCAGGACTCTGTAGGAAACCAATCATTGGCACAGGTTTTGGCCCAACCGAACTAAACCGCTATGGTCACACGTGTTGAAATTTAAAAAAAGTTGATCAAGTTGGGGTTAAACTTTTCCACTTCCTGCATATGATTCAGAGAGTTTCACACTAATTAAACAAAAATGCACACAAACACTCAGAGTGATCATATGTCCATCATTTATCTGTCCATTTACCATGCAAGCATTTATTTGGTACCCGTGTGCGAAGTCATGTATAAAGCAAGAGGATGCATAGAGAATTGACATATAGTGTTCCCCCCCCTTAGCGGCAGGGGTTGCAACCTGATACCCCCCCAGCAGATCCCTGAAACCACAGAGACTAATGAAACCTACATACTCGGCACTCTCTCCTGTCCACACAGAACCTGCGAGAAAGTTGATGTTGCCAAGCGGTCTCAGTAAGACAGTAACAGCAAACACTCATAATAAAACAAGACAACTGTAACAACATACTATAATAAGTTATGGGAATGTGATGCTCCCCAAAGTGTCCTACTGTGCTGTACTCCCCCTTCTTCTGGAGATGATGCGAGATGCTAAGATGCCTGAGGAGAGGAAGAGAGTGACACGGCCATTGTGACAGAGCGATAGGCTACTGTTGGTGATCTGATGGAAGGATCATCAGCTTCCAGGGGGCTGTGTGACCGTGGGCCACTCTGGGTCACTCGGACCCTGAGAGAAACTGTGGAGAAGGGGGTACAAGTGTAACAAACTTGGGGCACACACTGGGGGCTCCGAGGGAGTTCCTAATTCAGGTATTCACATAGGTTAAAAAAAAAAAAAAAACCTTTGAAATGGGTCGCAAAGAAGAGAAGATTCCTTCCTTCGGTTCGTACTCACCAAGCTCTTACTCCATGCTAAGGAAAGTGCTAGGTGGGGTAGAAAAAAATTAGTGCAAAAAGTCACGTGGTCTTGTGGGAACTAAAAAACAGTAAGGGGAATCAATGGGTGAATGATTTTAGAAGAGGGAAGTTCGAGGCTTGGTTAGGAGATGGTAGTGTGGCTGGAATATGTAAGCCTGGGGATGTGGGGGAACTTGGCAGGGAGCTGGGGGGAGGCTGGCCTGAAGGGAGGGGCTTGGTCCTGACGTGAAGAGCCTCAGGCCAAGCTGAGAAGCTGCCCGTATTATTCTGTGGGCGGCCTTGGGCTGTAGAATTGGCATGTAGGGGTGGATGCTTTCAGACCTGTGTCTACAGAGATCCCTCAGGCACTCGTGCTATATACACAGCTTGGAGGGAAACCCAGTTTTGAAATTTTCCAGGCAAGAAATAACTGGGTCCTGAACCTCGAGGGCAAGTACAGCTGGAAAGATGGGAAGGATTCAAGAACTAGATGAGAGAGATGAGAGGAAGAAAAGCTATAAAATATCGGGAGGGCACTGCATAGTCTCGAAGGGTTTTTAGACTCTTTGCGGTCACCTGCTCTACCCCATTTCACGGATAAGAAAACTTTCTACCAGTGAGGTTGAGTCACCTGTCCAAGATCACATTACTGCCAGTTTATCTGTCTGTCAAGTGGGAAGAAGGCAGCTTCTTGAGTCTCTCTCCGTGGCGCAAAGGCTTGGGGGGACAATCTATGACATTCTATTTTCAGCAGCAAATGCATTTTTCAGGAGAAAGGCCCCATGGAAAGAATAGAATGTTAGCATTCTGTAGTCTTCTCCGTTGCTGACTAATGAGGAATGAGCTTCTAGAATAGCTGATCTGGTCTCGCCCAGGAAATGCACTCCCCGCACTTCCTCCTGCCTCCTCTGGGCACGACAGCTGCTCTGACCTCTAACCTGCCAGGACTTTCAGATCCCCACAGACTCTGTCTGCCCAGTCTGCAGAAAGGCTTTCTCAACCCCTGTGGGCATCAGCAGTACGGCCCCTTGAAGGACGAAGAAGGATGAAGAAAAGGAAGAATGAGAACAGGTTGAGGGCAGATCCTTCTGTGTTACATCCTTCTTGTAAAGCGTACCAGGGCTTTGTAGAAACATTCGAAGGCCCACTGCATTCCTCCCAAGGCTCCCAGAAAAGTGAAACTCCAATCACACTAAATCACCTTCATCTGGAGCTTGGGGTCATTCAAACAGAGCCTGGACAAAATTAAATTTTGTCCAGGCAGTAAGGATTTACTGAGCAAATTAATGCTAGAGTGTAAACAAGGCTTCTCAAGCCGGCCTAAGAGACTTTAAAGGACAACCTGCTTTCATGGCTCGGAAGCAATCCTTTTACATGCTAATTACAAACCCTTCGGTGCTGGTGAAAGCGGGTCCCTCCAGGATTTCTATTTGCCAACACGTTGTTTATTTCCAGTTTAAAAGGAGTGAAGGGTCTATGAATTATTGAGTGGCGATGCTGTGTTTTGCTGGTACTGGATGAGAGCTTGCTTCCCTTCGTCTTTGCTGGCCTCCTTGGAGCGAGCGTTACCCCGGTCTGCACCTGGGGAATGGAGACCTGGCTCAAGGAGCAGAGCAGGTAGGTCCTGATGCTGGGATTCAAACCCCTGGGAGCCTGCCCTTCTCGCCCTCCTCCAGGTCCTGATCAGCCTTTGAATGTATTAAGTCTGCTTCTTTCTAAAGCATATACCCAAATTCAGTCTTCTCAGTATTTCAGAATGGCCTGTCTCTAGCGCAGATTAGCTAGCTCTTGTAAACTCTGTTTTCATTTCAGTAACAAGAAGAAGGAGGCATTCAGCCAGGAGGCAAGCTGTCGGAGGAGAGGGAGGGTAGGGTGCAGGTCTGGGCTAATACCTCGTGGTCTCTGTTGCGTCCTGAGCTCTACCAACCACTCTGCAAGAAGACACGATGGAAAATCACTCCCTCTTTGTTATATCTTTTTTTTTCTTCTTTTGGGAAGATGTGTTTTCACACTGCCTGTGCCCAACATCCCCTTTCCTCCCCGCCCCCCACTGCAGGCCAGAAAGGCGAGGATCCTGACTGGGAAGTGTAACAGAGTGTGAGGGATGCCAACACTAAGGTAGGGAGGTTGAGCCCTTTGTACCTTTTCTGGGGACTGCTTACTCTGTCTACTAAGGTCAGAAACCCTGGCAACTTGTCAGAAGATTACAGCGTGCTTTTAGGATGACTACAGAGATCTACCCTCCCCCACCATGGGGCAACATCTACAAGTCACAGCATAACCTTCCCACTTAGACTTATTTTTAAAGCGTACGCAAAACACATTTTAGCGAAACTGGAGAACTGGAGCCTTCGACCCAGAAATGAAACAGCTGTTGGCTTCTATTCCTCTCGTCATGAGAGAGAAGCCCCAAAACATCAGAAACAGGTTCAAACCCTACAAGGTGCAGTATTCCTCTTTATATATGCACCAAGAGCTGCCCAGCAGCACAGAATGCACAAAACAGGTCTCAAACAATTATAAGACACCACATATAAATCAAGCATTTAAAATATTTATTGACACTGAAGTTTTTGAGGCCAAAAAAAAAACAAAAACAAAAACAAAAAAACCTCACTTGCTTTCATAGGACTCAGTACCCACAGGACCGACCGACTGTTTGGTTGCAAATAATCTTAACTGCTTGCATACCCATTGGTACCCTTTCAGCTAAGCAGCCATTCAGCCTCAGCTTCAAGTGCAGAGGAAGTGCAAATAGCCTCTGCACTTGAGAGCTGAGTTTGCTTTGCTAGGAAACGGTTGAGCAAAATCCCAGCACGCTCTGATTCATTCTGCCTGCTGATTGGCTGCTCTCCTGGCCGCTGACATCATCCTGTTGCTGGGTGGAAAACTGCCTCGCTGCCGTCCATCCTGACTTCAGATTCTGGTGAAGGGGACATTGTACTCAACAGGGAAACCAGACTGTAGCTCGAACGGAACGCTCTCCTTCTTGTGGGATCCTTCCATCACCCTCCACCTCTTAAATGAGAGTGTGCCTGCGCCCCCTTCCCCATAATGGAGCAAAAGCTTTTGTGTGGCGCTCTCTCCTTCAAGTTACCCAATCCCAGCCCCCTCTCGAATATCTGTCTTCTTGGAGTGTGGACGGTCCATGTTGCCTACATCTCCCGGATGAGGCTGGCTTTCTGATTAGTTTAAGTTTGCCTTTATTAACAGAACTAGAGTACGTTCTTACTTGCTACTGTGACTTAGCAGTAGTGAAATAGTACTTCGGACTTACTGTGATAAATATCTTCCCAGCCCTAATTATTCTCCCAGTGTTCTGTGAGGTAGTGATACAGGGGGGAAGGGACAGCAAAGGCCAACTGGGCTAGTGCCCTTTGCGATTTGCAGAGTGCTTTTTATGTTTGTTCTATCGGTCTCTTACAACACTCCTATGAACTAAGTATATTGCTTCCTCCATTCTATAACTAAGGAAACAAGCCCCCCCAATATTAAACACTCTGCCAGCCACATAGTCAAAAATAACAAAGCTGGGACTCAAATCCAGTCTTTCTGACTCTGCCCACTGGGACGTAGCATCTTTCAGCCTCAGGAGGCTTCTTGATTTGCAAGGGTCAATCCAAAGTGGCTAAATCAGTACCAGGACTGACCCAGCAACCCTCCTTCTTTGTATAAGACCTTTTATTCTAAACCTCTTGGGAGTTCTTAAGACACCTATTCTAAAGGTTTTCTTTAAGGATGTTCTTAGATACACATTTATTTTAAAAATCCCCAGGCTTTCACAAGCTTTTACTTATTAAGCGAAGCTCTAAGGGAAAAAAAAAAAAATAGAAGGCTAATAATTCAGATGCATATTTGCATACATTACATAAGGCTTCTATAAGGGGTAAGGTTCTCTAGTTGCAGGCTTATTTTAAGTTTTAATGGGATGACTTTGACAGAGCAGAAATAGCAGGCTTCGTACCAGCTCAGTGACTTAGGTGGCAAAGGCATTTCTGTGGTGGAAAGTGGGACTCCTCATCTCATCTCATCTCTGGAGGCAACACTGGATTTCTCTTGTTGATCTCCGGCTGGGATGATTAACAACCATTTGCTTGGCTTTCATCTCCCCTGGCTGGGGCTTTGCTTTCATCTCATTCATTGCTCCAAACCCTCCCTCTCTTCAACTTTTTTTTTTTTTTAAGATTTTATTTATTTATCTGAAAGAGAGAGAGTGTGTGTATGCAAGCAGGAGGAGGGTAGTGAGCAGAGGGAAAGGGAGACAGAGACTGCCCACTAAGCTTGGATCCTGATTCCAGTGGGCTGGATCCAGGGGACCCTGGGATCATGACCTGAGCAGAAGTCAGATGCTTAGGAGACTGGGCCACCCAGGCACCCCTCGCTTCAGCTTTTAATGCACATTTGAGATATGTCAGCCTCCCTAAGTTATTTTTATACAAGCAGAGCAAGAAACCACGGAGTCACTCCTTGGAGCCTACCACATCTGGTTTGCTTAGGCAAAAACAATACTCCCTCAGCCATCCTTATTTTTAAAGGAGACAGACTCCTTCCACAAGGACTTGGGAGACTTAAAATGTTGGAGGAGGGGATGAGGGAGTGAGTGGCCCAGATGACTCAGATGTGGAACTGTAGGTGTTTATTTTCTATCTTGATCTTTGTGACTGCAGCCCTAAAACATAGTACAGTGACTTACGCTTTGCAGTTGACATAGCTGATCTCAGATACTTTGCATGCTTCCACCATTCTCTCAATAGTAACCTTTTCCCTCTTGGGGGACATTGTGGGGCTCCGTGTCCCTCTCAATCTTCATGCTTCTTGATTCCTGTGTGCAACTTATATTTACGTGGGTCACTCTTAATTTCAGCAAAATCTCTCTCTGAAAGGCTTCATTTTATATTACTTCATTTTATATTACTCTCTGAAAGGCTCATGTTTTCACTGCCTCTGGAAGTACAAGCTTACCAATGCTTGTCTTTCGGTGTTATTCTAAAGTAACAAATCATTTTTCATATTGAAAACTAGATTCTTGATCTCACAAACTCTCCAGAGTGAACCTAGGCAGTCTCCACATCCAATTCTCCCCCCTCTCTTGAGCAAATGAACCCCATCTTTGCTCCTACTGTCCCTTTGCAAGAAATGTTGGTCTTCCAAAAGCATAGAGTTAGCTTTCAGTAAATGTTCAAGAAAAAAAAAAAAAAAATCCTACGGCTGTAATGCTAGTTCATGGTGGTTAAAACTAAAATTAGATCCCAATCTCACTTAAACAAGTATTTTTTGATGAAGAAATACGTTAACATAGGTTAGGACATTTGGACAACATCCAGCCCCTTTCCAAGCTCCAGGCATGAAATGTCTCTCCTGGGATCCCAGGAGCTGGATCACCCCTTTCTCTTAATCCACCCAACCTCCCCTCCCTGCCTTCTGATCTCCATTGGGAGATTCCTTTTGCTTAGAAAGTGACAGATAAACTCAGGCAAGGAGCATCCATCATGTTCTGGGCTAGATGATCTCAAAGGGCACTCCCAGCTTGGTTTCCCAGGTCCTCAGGCCCTTTGCAAATTCATGCCTACTGGGTTAAGAGTCAGGCTCTGGAACGAGGCCTCATTCAAACCTCAGTTCTGCAACACACCAGCAGACTGAGAGGAGGGACGGAAACCAATATAGACATGCAGATAATTTAACCTCCACCCATCTCTTTCTTTCTTTTTCTTTTTAAATAAATCAAGGGTTGTCATGGATGTACTTCTTACAGGCGAGGATTAAAGAGGAGGAGGCCCATGAAATCCATATCACAGAACCAGGATGTGAGATATGGAAGAATCCCAGTAAAGGTTACTGCGTATTTTTGCCAAACAGACAAAAATTCAGAGGCCATAAGGGGAAAAAAAAAAATCAAGATAATGAGGAATGAATGAAAGCAAATTTTAAGAATGAATATCAGTGGCACTCATAGTTCTGTTAAAGGGGGAAAAAAGTGAAATATGCAGGCATAGTATGAAAGACTATAAATATATCTAGATGATTAACATCAAAAAGAGGGGGTTTTGTTGCTGTTATTGTTCACGAGCTTTGCCAAATAAAACTGTGGCTTTTATTACATTTCTTAAGCCTGTTAATTAGAGTCCTATTGGCAAATTCTACCCCTTTTGATATCCTCAGTAAATGAAATTGGGGATCAGCGATGCATAGAAGGAGTTACACATCCCTTTCCTCCTGATTTCACTGCATCACTTGCAGAATCTCTAGGATAAACTACAGAGACTAAAAACTTTTACAAAATAGCAGAAAATGTTTCTAGAGAGCAAAGCCTATGGTGGGGTGGCTCTGACTCTATGAAACATACAGGAGCCTACATTACTAACTCGAGTAGACCTGGGCGGTGGCAGAAAGGCTCAACTTTGTATTTCAGTCCTGGAAATGTATCAGATAACCTGGCTGGTTTGTACAATCTCTGCAAGTCCATAAAAAATGATGCAGGTTACTTTCCCAAGCAAATGTGTCATTTGTGTCCACTATATACAGCATACACAGCATGGTGTGGGGAATCCAGGGATGAGTAAAACAGCCATTCCCTACGGACTGAAGTAAGACACAATGTTGCAAACACCGTGATCCACAGGGACCGTGGGTCCCATCAGTAGTGCGCTTCTCTTTGGCTACAAGATAGGGAGACGCTTCCCAAGATAAAAATACCGTCTGGCATCCAACACGTGCTGATTGATCAATCAATAATCCCCCCAGAAGGGAATCTCTCATACTGCCATGCTAGGGGACTTAAAGTCCCTCTAAGACCTGTCACCAATTTTAAAAGTAGGGTCTTAAATTAGCAAAAAGAAGACATGTTTATCCGATCAGCATATGGCAGAAAGTTGGGAGAGAGTTAGCGAATTGACGATGAAAGTAAGATTCGGAAAGATCGAGCAGGCTGGAAGGATGGCCTGAAACCAAGAAAAATGTAAAAATTTGTATTAAAAAACCAAATATATAAAAACGGGAGGAGAGAGAGAACTGGCTGGGAAGCAGCCTATGTGAGAAGACATAGGGAATGATTAACTAGAAGTTCTTCTTGGTTTGACTACAGGCTTCTTTAACGAAACCAAATGTCATCATTAAACCTTAGTTACAGGGCAGGGACCGCATCTTAAGTATTTTAATAGCCCTTCTTTGCCCATCATAGGACAAATACAGAGTATGAGCTCTATAGAACTTACTTAAACAGGGTCAAAAGTGAAAAAGCTTAAAGCAATAGGGCTCCACTAAGGAAGGGGCTGTGGTCCAAAGCCCCAGGAAAGGCTGTCCATGCTCCTCACCTGGACGACTTTCCTGAGGCTGCTCTGGGCTTTCTCCTCCTGTCCCCTTAAGCTGATAACCAAAATTAGAATCCTCTGCGTGACTTAGAAGGCTGACCTGATGCCTCCTGACTTGAGGGGACGCTGCTTCCTCACCCAGCTCTAGTGTTTCTGTTCCTCCAAGACCCCTGAAGGAGGGCTGGGCTCTGCAGGAAAGACTCCTCCCACCAGCCCACCTCACACACGTATTCTACCTGCTTCTCCTGCCTCCCTCTGGCATGTTACTTTAACTAACTCAGGGAACCACTCCCTGAACGGCAGCTTAGAGCCCAGCCCTCTACTGTACACTCTCCTGGTTCCCAACCATGTGTCCCCTTTCTAGCCCTTTCTGCAGTCCTCATTCAATGTCAGGCTCAGCCACGACACTCGCTGCTACACCATGAACTCCATGAGGGCAGAGACATTGGCCGTCCTGCATCTCCACCACTGTATACCGAGTCCCTAGGCCAGTGTTTCGCAAACTTGAGTGCCCATGAGTGACCTGGAGGACACTGGTAAGCAGCGGATTCTGATTCAGCAGGTCTGGGGTAACACTTGACACTGCATTTGTTCCAGCTCAGATCAGGATCCCAGGGTGCAGAGATTGAGTCCCATATTGTGCTCGTGGCTCAGCAGGGAGTCTGCTTCTCTCTCTGCCTGCCACTCCCCCTGCTTGTGCTCTCTCTCTCTCTCTCTGACAAATAAATAAATAAGTAATCTTTAAATAAATAAATAAAAACTTTATTTTTTTATATGACTTTTTTTTTTTTTTTTTTTTTTAATTAAAGACTGTCTGTCACCTTGTAGGAAGAAGAAACAAACAAATGAAAACCGAGTTTCTCAGTCTGGCCTTCAAGGCTTAACCTGCCTACTTTTCTGGTCCTACCTCTTCTGCATCACCAATCCTGCACCCACTCTCTTGGCCTCTCAAAGCTTTTGTGGATCCTTGAACTCACGAGGCTGTGCTATCCCTCCCTACCTTAGCTGGGGCGGTTGACTTTCCTTGGATTACCCTCTCCAGCTCCATCTGCCTGTCAGAAATCCACGCTCCTGATCTTCTATGAGAAGCATTTCTAGGATTCCTCATTCAATGTCAGGAATTGAATTGGCCACTCCCCAATTTGGGTTCTGCAGCAGCTCCTTGTGCTAAACCAGTTCATTTATAGGGCAGCCTTCTCCTTCCTGCCATGAGTCCTCCGAGTACAAAATGGTGTCTCATTCATCCCTGTAGCCTTCATGCCTGGCACGTGGCTGGTACATCAGGCATGTGTAATGTTACCATGCTCTGCTCCAAATGCAATATTTTAAGGGGGATTCTTGGACACAGTGGAGTCCTTCTAAGGAAGGATATTGGTATTGGTCCAAAATCCCCATGAGAAACAGTTCAAACAATGATCTAACATGAAGCCTAGAGAAGACGTGCTGGCACGTAGTAGGTGCTCAATAAATATTTATGGACTGAATGAACAAATGAGTCATAAGAGCTCTCTTCATTATGGAATGCTGAAGTAAAGGAAAGATTGCATGCATTCTGAATTATCTGTAGGTCAGTAGCTCAAACATTATATCAAAGGCAGAGATATCAGTCCAATAATAAGAATGAATTTTTTTTAAGATTTTATTTATTTATTTGACAGACAGACATCACAAGTAGGCAGAGAGGCAGGCAGAGATAGAGAGGGGGAAGCAGGCTCCCCGCTGAGCAGAGAGCCCAATGTGGGGCTCAATCCCAGGATCCTGGGATCATGACCTGAGCCGAAGGTGGAGGCTTTAACCCACTGAGCCACCCAGGTGCCCCAAAAGAATGAATTTTTTATCAAGACCAAGATGTACCAAATTTCACTTTCTCTAGGAGCCACCCAAATGATCTCGTTCCTTTTCAAATATAAAAACTAAGTGACACGACTTAAGTCTCTGGACCAGTGAGGGTTATTTTTGTGGCAAATGACAGGGAAAAAAATTAAGTTGTGTGTGATTTATTGCCTCAGATGGAGTCATTAGATGTCCCTCTTTCTCCTCCCAGCCCCGGCCTTCCCCTGTGCTGACTTCAGTGTGAAGATCCTCTGGCCCCATAACTCCAGCTCACTTCTCCCAGAACAAGGGAAGGACATTCCCCCACCCTACAGCTCCTCTGAAAGAACCTTCTGGAACTGTGGCCAAGAGAAGCCCATGGCCCCAGGAAAGCGGTTCTCTGATAGAACAGAGAATCACATAGCGATGTTGGATCCAGTGCACCTGAGGGAGGGGGACAGACACAGGGCTGAGAATGGAAGAGAGGGCAATTTCCCAGACTAAAATGGGCTAAGAATTTACCCAAAGGAAAAATAAAAGCAGGAGGACAAAACCACAGTTTGCCCCCACGGCCTAGATACTTGCTTCAACAATAAAGCATGTAACTGCATTCAATATTCCATTTCTTGCACATAATATAAATTTGGTTGACAACCACTGGTTATTAAATACACCCAAGCAATTCAACCTACATTTTACTAACCTGGTAAGAATTCACTAACCAGAGGACTTTTGTGCATTGACCTTCTTTATTCATTTCTTCAAAAAAATTTATTGTATTGAGGATATAATGATGAGAAAAACTGTCCTCATGAAGCTTACAATCTCATAGAGCAGGCAAAGGAGGACAAAAAAAATCACAGAGCAGGTGGCAAGTAGCGTGAGGAAATAACCTATCTCCATATGATCGTATCAGGATACAAAAAGATAAAGCCAAAGTTTAATCAAGCTTCTTCGTGACTAAATATCCATTTTCTCTGCTAACCTGACCAGCTGCCTCTCTGAGTGATGATACAGATTGGAAGGAAAGTTATTTTTTGCTGAAGTAATCTCAGTGTTTCGATGGCCCAACAGAAGAAGAAATGCTATCCGCTGGCTTGGAGCACGCAGTTTCAAACCCAACAAACACTCACGGACGTCCCATCGTGGACGCTGAAGTCACCACCTCCAGAGTACAGAAAACAACAGATTACTTTGATGAAATGAGCAGCTCCTATCCGTGGCTGGGTCTCTGAAGAATAAAAAAAGGAGAAAGTGAGGAGAAAAGCAATGTCTCGATTCCCACACCGTTTAATTCCTTAGGTCATCTGTTCTTCCGACTCTGGTCCTGTTTCCCTTATTTCTCTCAAGCGGATGCTTTGAACACCTACCATGATCTCACAAGGGGTAGGACCTGTCAGATGCGCCCTTTGCTGTGGACATTCTTTGCTCCATCTGTAGTGACATGGCTTCCTTCCTTCATACCTTCCGTCAGAATCTGCAGTGAGGTCTGAATGATACTCTTCCCTCAGGTGGAGAACACCGATGCTCTATTTTACTTGTCTCTCCAGCCTCGATCGTGTGTTTCAAGTTAGTTAGGTCCCAGATGATGGCAGGGGTTGTTGGGTTACAAAGTTTCCCAGGATTCTGCTCTCTGCCTTTTGCCTGATTTTTAAAAATTTTTCCTGTTGCTTATCGAAATCTGAGCAGTTATTAAGAAGCACACCGTACTTAAACTGAGTCGGGGAACATCTAGGAAATCACTCCGGATTATTTTGTTATCCCTCTTATAGGAAGCCCAGATGTGCTACACTCAGGTGATCTAAGAGGCAAGGGGTTCCATGGTAATTGCTGGCCCACAATGTGGGCCCAGCTGGGCTGACATTTTAATTTGTCTCTTTTGTGGCTTCCATTATCCTGGGGACCAAGGTATAAACGTGTCCGGAATCACAATATGTGGAAAGTTAGTAAAATTTTGGAACAGTGCCAGGACCATTCAGAGCTTGGGATGGATTTCTTGGAGTCTCTCCAAATGTATGGGCCGTCCATTGTGCCATGTGGCCAGACTTGAGTCTAGAGGAGACAATTAAGATGAAATTATGTTTACTGCAACCTAGTTGCACAATGGAAAAAAAAACTGAGGTGAGCGGTCTGGAGGGGGTTGCTTCTGTGTTTTAGAAGACTTTCAAAGGTTCCACAGAGGAATGCTGCTTGCGTGTGGTGAAGTTTGGGGATGCTTAGAAAGCAGTTACTGTATAAATATAAAAGGTGATTTAAAGGGGAAATGATGGCTGAGGCTGGAAAGGCTCTGGGTTTTTGGCAACTGTGCCGTCTCCTGAAAACGAAGGTGACTTGATATGATAAACAAAAGCATGGGATTCTGGTTTGGCCTGGGTTGGTAACCTAGCTTCCCCACTTGTTGGCTGTAAGCCTCTGAAAAAGTTCGTTGCTTCTTAGAAAAGCTACAGTATCATGAAGTTAGGGTTAAGTTAGTTAATACATACAAAACTTTTAGTATAATGACTGGCACTACGAAGTGTTCTGCCAAGCCTTATAAGGAGACAGTCTAAAACGTTCTATAAATCCAGGGGCTTATAAGGCTTTTGGGGTCTCAAAATTTCCTAGAAACTTGATGAAAACTATGGGTCCTTGTCCCGCAAGGGAAAATGTACATATACAAAATTTTTGTGCACGATTTTAGGGAATTCAAAGACACAAGGCTGTATAACCATAGACTTTAGGTTAAGATCCTTTGTTCTAGGGCTAGGTCCATTCCAAAAAGAGAGAGAAAGTCCTCAGTTTTATTCATTTTGTATAATTTTTGATCATTTATAATCACAGGTACATAGCTTTTAAGATGGGGAGGGATTTTTTTAAAATATTTTATTTATTTATTTGACAGAGAGCCAGACATAGCACCAGCAGAGGGAGGGGCAGAGGAAGAGGGAGAAGCAGGCTCTCTGCTGGGCAGGGAGCCAGAGGCAGGGCTCCATCCCAGTGCTCTGGGATCATGACCTGAGCCAAAGGCAGATGTTTAACCTACTGAGCCACCCAGGCGCCTCTGAGGAAAGGATTTTAGCTAGGCTAGATCCCTTCCCCTTTTTTCGAAGAACAACATTAGAGACAAAGGACAAAGACAACAGAGTTGAGGTGGTGCTGGCAGGTTGGGGCTAGCCTCAAGTCACCTCAGCTTCTCGTCCTGTTTAGGGGGACAGACCCTAGGGCTCCATTCTGAAGCTACTTTGGATGGCCAACATTACAGGAACTATGGCTCCAACACACCCACACATTTGCCTTCCCTACTTTGCTTTTTCTACCTAGAAAAAAGTCTTACCCCTTTTTGCTAACCTCCACATCTAGAACCCTATCCCTATCTGGCTAAGTATGCTCCCTAGTTCTTGGGGAAAGGGGAGACAGTCTTCTCTGTATTATCAGAAGAATCCAACTCAGACTTGCTTCAGCCCTTTCTTATCTGAGATGTCCTGTGCACTGGGCTAAGAACCATGTGGAAAAGCAAAAGTTATGTTCATGACATCCGAGGAAGGTGAAATCAACCTAATGAGTTGCTTCATTTGCTCAAGAGAACACAAGCATTTACTTAGGACTTGGTAATGCAGCGACCTTTCTTACATGCACCCATAATTTGCAAGCCACAATATTTTTGGCAGATGACTTGCTTATCTCCTCTCCCAGGGAACGCTTTGACAGACAACAGTATAAATATCCTGTAGCCTGGGCCCTTGGTTTCATAAACAACCAGGAAAGAAGCAAGGCATTTTGCCTGATGACCAAGGAAGACTCACAAATAGGCTTCTATAAACAGAGGGCAATTGTAAAAGGGAAAGATGACAGAAGTGATGGCTTGGTCCATCCTTTAAATATCTTGCCCACGACACCACCCAAAGGACCTTCTCAGCCCAGACCCATATTTCTAAAAACCAGACCTATTAATATAGTTGGGCTCTTGCTCGAGCCATACAGAATACATCAGGCAAATTTCTTTCATGATTTTGTTCATGACACAAGAGGTAGTTGCCTCCCACAGACTAAAACTGGAGATCCTTAGCTATGGGCTAGTAGGCAAAACACTTCGAATATTTCGAGGCACGCTATCTCAGAATTCCAGCTTTTCGGTGGAAATCATATGAGCTGGCCAACTGCAATTCTTCAGTTAAAACCCTAAGTAATAATGGTGACTGGCTATCTCTAGCTTAGAAAAAAAGAATTTATCCAGCACAAGACCAATAAAGGTATATACACATCTATGCACATGTGCACACATTCACCTGTACACACGTACAAGCCGAAGGTCCAGAAAAGATCTTTCTTCACCTAGAGGAGGTTAGAATGAGGAATACATTGCTGTCATCTCATTTCTGCAAGCACTTAGGTTCTTTAATAGCCGATGTTATCTCTGACAGGGAGTTCTCTATCTTGGAATGTGATTGGATAGGTTAATGGAAAACAAAAACGTTCTTTGCAAACACAAGGGCAATAAAAATGCTTAATGATAAACCTTGCATGTTATCAAGTACTCAAGGCCCCTTTTAAATCAAAGCAAGCAATGGTAAATGGTATCAGGGAACCCAAAACATTAAAATTCAAGTAAATTTCAATTCCTCTTGGAAAACAGAGTAATTGTTGTATGAAACCTTTTAAAAATAGTGATAGCTAGGTGAACCATGAGAGACTATGGACTCTGAAAAACAATCTGAGGGTTTTGAAGGGGCGGGGGGTGGGAGGTCGGAGTATCAGGTGGTGGGTATTATAGAGGACACGGATTGCATGGAGCACTGGGTGTGGTGCAAAAATAATACTGTTACGCTGAAAATAAAAAATAAATTTTTAAAAAAGTGATAGCTCAGTACTCATAATCGCATATATTTTTTCACTTACTCCTCAAAAAAACCCTCTAAAGTACTAAAAAATGAAATTTGAAGACTTTCGACCAGTGACTAGATGATGCAATCTTGTGACGGAAAAAAAAGTTTTCAGTTTCACCCTTACAGAGCTCTTAGACAATATATTCCAAGTCACAGCTAAAGTTATCCTTGTATCGTAGGTGAATGTTTCCCTGTGCTTCCATTCCTCAGCACTCTAGTTGCCGCTAGACATAGGCATCTCTGAATGTTCATGCTTTCTCAGAGAAGTAGAAAATGCAAAGTGACCCATCTTGTCTCTACAGAAGTAGTTATCTCATCCACAGCAAGTGCAATGCAACCAAAGACTTCCAGGATTGCTCAGGGAGAAGCACCATTTCCTTTGGTTCTGCATCCACATTTCCAAAGGTGTGGCAAGGCACACCTGTAAAGACGATCCTCATTAATAAGGTGAAATATTGCCTTCATTTTCTAAGGGCTTAACATAAACTCAGAACTATTTACCTAGAAGATAAAAGGTCAAGGGTTGCTGAGCTGCAGATGAGCATAATATAAAGGAGAGAAAGAGAGAAGGGGAAGGAGAAAGGAGAGAGAGAGAATGAGAGAGACTGATCTCAGCAAGGGGAGGAAGCAGGGGCTCCCACACAGACAAGGCATATGAGGCACGGCAATGAAAACCAAGAAAAGCCCAGATCTATTAAGGCTAGTGATAGGCTCTACACAAACAGCTGTCATTTGGGCACTTACCACATCTGGTAAATTGAAGCAAATTAAAACACTTATATATGGGGGTTGCCTGGGTAACTCAGTTGGGGTTAAGCGTCTGCCTTTGGCTTGGGTCATGCTCCTGGGGTCCTGGGATTGAGCCCCGCATTGGGCTCCCTGCTCATATGTGTTTATATTTTCAAAACAAAGTGGCCTCCTAGAACATGTCTGATCCCCTTTATGCCTCATGAAGACCACCACAGTGATCTTTAACCTGCAATTTGACACAAAGTCACCCTCGTTCACTTTATCTTTTTCCTCAGCTACTTTGTTCTTGGAAACTTGGAACCTTTGTTCGAGGAAATTAAACTTTGATTTGTTTCTTTTTACTTTTTAAAAATCTTTTGGTTCAAAAAACCCTAGACCATCATTAAACTGGGCCAGGATGCATTAGGTCTGAATAAAGGATAAAGACCTTGGGAAGGGAGAATGCTTTTTGCCTCTCTTCATATAAACACATTAGAATCACTTTGGCATTAAACACGAAAGGGAGAAGCTTGGGTGATGGATGACTGATCCCTACTCTCCAACTAAGAAGGCAAAAAGTTTCTAAAAACTTTGAGGTTTATGCAGAGCAGACTTTCTTAATGAAATGTGGTCTGTAAGAATTTTTTATGTGCAAAAACCAAAATGGGGTTTTCTGGCACAGTGAGTTCTAGTTCTTGCTTTGGGGATGTCTGACTTTCACATCCATTTACTAATGAGAACTGAAAGCAATATTTCATATTTGTAAGTGCTTGACATGAAGGAAGACTGTTTCAGTCAATCTTGTTTGGTTGAAAGAAAGAGAGGTGCACTCAATTTACTTCACAGAGTTGGCACTGGGAGAAGATGAGGGGGGGGTAGGGAATTGTTTCAAGAACTACCCAGCAAGGACCGGACAAGAAACACACCTGGACTGGAGGCATCCCTAAGTAATCCTGTCTTACCGCCTTCACTTTCTTTCTGTGTGTTACTCTGGCTTCCTCAACCTTCACTCTCTATCTGTTCCGATCCTTCAAAGTTTGAGCCTGCATATGGTTCACGGCATCCTCCCACAATCTGACTTGGATGCCAACTGGCTGAGTGTCTTAGCTTCCCATTGCCAAATCTCCAAGACAGGCATCTGATTGGCCCCACTTATCATTTTAAGCTATCTATACAGATGGCTGGCCGGGTTACAGAAAGGGCTGCCTTCAAATCAAGTGTCTACCCCGTTGGTCCACTCATTTGAGACAAGGGACAAACACGTAGCCTGGAGCATAACTATTTAGAAGGATTCCACCAGCAGAAGGATTTCTTTAGAGGAGCATTTGGATGGGACAGGTTGAGATAAAAATCTCTACTTTGCCAACCGATTATGTGGAAACCAGTGCACTCATCTTCCTTCTGAGAGGAGCTTGTCACAGCTAATCACCTTCATCACCTGAACTGCAAGTCCATCTACCACGGTCTCCACAACTGACCAAGCGCCTAGGAATCTGCATACTTCGATATCAAAGTATGAGGAATTCCAACAGAGTGCCAACAACAGTATTTTTCATGTTCCAGGACCACTCAATGGTTTTATTTTAAAGTAACACGCCAGCGGGCAATAAAATATTCAAATAGGGATAATAGATATTACTCGCCTATTCCCATGGCATGTATATTAATAGGAATCCAATTAAGGCAGGTGCCCAAACTGTATTTGGTGAGTGTTGGGAGATCTAATTCAGCTGACCCCACCATTTGGTAACCTAATACAGAGAAATAGTTCAAAGAATATTTATAATAGGGACGCTTGGGTGCTTCAGTTGGTTAAGTTTCTGCCTTCAGCTCAGATCAGGACCCCAGGGTGCAGGGATTGAGTCCCACATTGGGCTCGTGGCTCAGTGGGGAGCCTGCTTCTCCCTCTGCCTGCTGCTCCCCCTGCTTGTGCTCCCTGACAAATAAATAAATAAAATCTTAAAAAAAAAAAAAAGAGTATTTACAATAATGACTAATTGTAAATGCCAAGGCAGGGTTGCAAAAGACTATAAACCCTGGCATCAAGCAAATATGGCTTCAAATCACAGCTGTCTTATAATAACTGTGAGACTTTGGCAAAACTGTTACTCCCCATAAATAATTTGTAAAGTGGATATAATAATGAGCCCTTCATAGGGGTTTTGTATAGTTAGGCAAGACAATCTTTATAATATTATTTTTAAAAATAAATATTTAGACAAGAAAATTTAAATGTAATTTATTGCAAAATGACACGTAGTAAGCTCTCAATAAGTAGCAGTAATGGTTTCTATTACTATCACTATTTTGAGTATAATAGTTACCATGGGTGTTATGGGGATTGAGGAATAGAGATGAGAGTTGTGAGGATTATCTTCAAACACTATACAGTCTTAAGAATGATGATATAGACTTGTGTATTAGAAGTGGGGCATACCTAGAATTTGCACATGCACAAGTGGAATTCAGCACAATGGTGGAGTAAGTGGGAAATGTTATGTGTGAACTAATGTTCATTGATAGTCTCTAATCAGGAAAAGGTGGTTTAAATTCTGGTGAATTTTTTTTTTCTTCTCAAAGATTTTATTTATTCATTTGACACAGAGAGAGAGATCACAAGTAGGCAGAGCAGCAGGCAGAGAGAGGAGGAAGCAGGCTCCCTGCTGAGCAGAGTGCTCTATGTGGGGCTCCATCCCAGGACCCTGAGATCATGACCAGAACCAAACGCAGAGGCTTAACCCACTAAGCCACCCAGGTGCCCCAATTCTGGTGAATTCTTAATAGGGATCATGCCTCTTCGAAAAGAAAGGATTGCTCCTAGTGTAAAAATTTATCTGTGGTAATGTAAAAAGCCAGAATGCCTTATATTTTCATAACTGGAACGTGAACTCCATGGGAAGCATCGAAAACTGCAAATGGAAAGGACCCACTGGATGGAATACCTGGAAGTCACGGTCAGAAACCAGGGGATGGCCCACTGCTTGGGTATACATTTCACTTCCCCGGGGAAGCCTAAACCAAGCTAGACTCCCCAGCTATATGTTCTATTCCTGTGTTTTCCCTACTAAAATACTCACTACATAAAGGCATGACTTGTTTAAAGTCCATCTTCTGTGCTAGGTTGGAAGATCTGTAAGACCCTGACTCGCTATTCATCACTTTATATCCACAACTAGCACCTATTGGTACACGGTAGGTATGCCACAAACATACACCAAGTGAATGAGTACAGGAATGCAAGAATGAATTAAGTAATGTACATGGAATTCAGAGGTGATTTCATCATATATTGTTCTGCATTGTTCTCTAATATTTATAAGGGTTAGTCCTGACTTCCTGTTGACATTATAAATTGCATTGAGACACAGCAAGAATTCTGCATCCTATGTCTCTACCATTACAAGACATCCAATTACAGGCATAAATCCTCAAAGGGTCTTTCTAAGCTCTTTACTAATAATCTTTCTTACCCTCTACTCTCCATATCCTATCTTCTATTTTCTATATCAATGCAGAGATTACACCTCAGTCTCACTATTAGATTATAAACAGGGCTTTTGTTATTTTTATCACCAGGACTTACTGCTTAGTAAAGGTCCCATACATAAATGAGTGAGTAAGGGAATATTTGGACAGCATATACTTCAAAGCATACTATCAAAATGTGCAGACCTCTAGAACTTCACAAATTGCTGTTGTGATTCCAAGCTTTTTGGTAGAAATATAACATCTCAAGCCAACATTTTATATTTGAAATTGCTCTTTGTTGTTACCATTCTCACAAATGTTGAAAATTTCTTCTTGATAACAAGGCAAATTTTACCTTTGCATGAAAATATTTTTTAAAGATTTATTCATTTGAGAGAGAAAGAGAGTGTGTGTGTGTGTGTGTGTACATGTATATGAGCATAATGAGGGGGAAGGAAGAGAGGGAGAGAGGGAATCTCCAGCAGACTCCCTGGCTGAGTGCAGAGCCCAACGTGGGGCTCGATCGCAGGGCCCTGAGATCATGACCTGAGGTGAAACTAAAAGTTAGACACTTAACTGGCTGAGCCACCCAGACATCCCTGCATGAAATACTTTTTATAATTTTAGGATAACTAGAAAACTTCTGTTGGTAAAAATAACATACCCACTTGCTTTCTAGTTAACAAACTCTGATATAGCCAATCGTTTCATTCAGTAAGCTTTTTTGAGCACCTCTTAAGTTTCAAGCACTTGAATTAATCAGATGTTCCTGGAGAAGGTCAAAGTCTTCATGTACCATAGTCACCATCAGAGGGTCTGAAGGTTGAAGTGTAGACTGTTCTTTTTCAAGGATCCCTTCAGTCTCACCTCAGTCCTGCACGTTGACTCCTGCAAAGCCCTCACAATAGACCACTAGCTGTATTGAAGACTTCTGAGTCTGCAATGGTAACTCCTCTGTACTCCCACTAATTAGACCCTGGTCCCAAACTTCCATACTATCATGTGGATTTTTTTCTACTTTATTCATCCACCTTCCTTTTTAACACCTAGACAGCATATTTCACAAAAATCTTTCCTTAAAATATATAAAATATCTCTCTGACAGTGTTTCTTCATCTCTAAAAGAAGGGTATAGAGAATTTGGGACAATGGATTCAAAATACCAAGGAGACAAACTGGCTAACAAGGAGAAATAATCCCTGAGTGACAAAGGAAAACCAAACAACTCTAGCAATTTTGAGGACAGAACAAGTTTTACTTTCTTCCTGTCCACTTGAAGAAATGCTCCTACTTCCGTATCCTGCTTACACTAGATTCTCATGGACATACTGAGACAAAACAGATCCACAGAATTTTAGGATTTGAAGGGGTCTTTGCAATTCTCTACTCCAACATGAATTAGCCACAAATATAATGAACTTTAAGCCTTAGGGTCCATCGCTAGCATTGGCCCCTCCCAAGGCCTTGGGAGAGGTCCAAGCAATGTGTTCACATGGTCAAATTTTTAATTAAACATACCCATTATTGGTAAAGACCACAGTCTCTGCAGCCCAGTCTACCTCCTTCAAACTCACTCTCATGCTGGAGGAACTGGGAAAGCTGTGGGCATTTGTGTTGCTCTGGCTAGGGATCTGCTGAGGTGGAGATACCATTGGCCTGGGTTTACTGGGTTATATACACATATACGTGGATCTCAGCCACTTCAACATGTGGCTGTTCCTTTGAGCTGTTCCAGTGTAAGGATGAATTCTAAATAGTTCCATTGTCCATTGGGCCAATTTACTGGCACCAGGTCCCAAAGATATAGGATTAGGGGCTATCTCATGATATATATATCTCTCTTAAGGCACCCAACACTGGAAAGGAATGGTAGGGAAAAGATAAAATTACCTTTCTATTCTCTCTGGAGAGAAGAATATTGCAAAAATTATTGCCATATGAAGAGGAAATCAGCCCTCCAAATGTGGGAAATATGTAATAAAGCGTTGTCTCAAATAGCTAATTAATAAACATTTATTTGAATTTTGTGATGTTTATGGTATTTTTACCCTTTGAAAATTCATTGTGATTTTGTTACTGATGTTAAGTATTCACTTTCATAGCTAATTTTGCATCTAAAATTTTTATTTTATTTTTCTGGAAAAAAAGGATTATATAAGCATTAGTCTTCCTAAAACCTGGATTTTGCCCTTGGCTTATTTAATCTCCTCTTCACATTTAATAGGTGAAGCCAGACTATATCACATAGTTCACAGCAGCCCCTGAACCAACCTAGGTCTTCCGGCTTTCTGTTCATTGCTATTTTAACCCACATTATCTTACCTTTTTTTTTTTTTTTAGATTTTATTTATTTATTTGACAGACAGAGATCACAAGTAGACAGAGAGACAGGCAGAGAGAGATGGGGAAGCAGGCTCGCCACGGAGCAGAGAGCCCGATGCGGGGCTTTATCCCAGGACCCCGGGATCATGACCGGAACCAAAGGCAGAGTTAAACCACTGAGCCACCCAGGTACCCCCACATTATCTTACTTTTGAGAAGTACCCCAATTCTTTTTAACTCTTTTAAAGAACTTTTTAAGATCTCCACTTAAAAAAAAAACAAAGGCAAATAAAAGAAAAATCCCCTGACCACAGTATGTAATAATAGTAAACACTTATATAGCATTTCTTATACGTTAGGCATTGTTCGAAAGTTTTACATATAGATCATTTAGTCCTCAAAACAACTCTGTGACTAAGCTAATATAATATCCTCATTTTCAGAACAGAAGTTTGTCCATAGATTGGCTAAGTAAGTACAGCAAAGTCACAGTGTGCAGAGACCAGAACATCCTCTATATTGTGGAGCTAGCAGCAAACATTTTCTGAGACCTTACGAATGTTCTAAGCATTTTGTTGAGAGCTATAGTGCATTATCTCATTCAATCTATGTAGCATTATGACCTTGTCTCAGAGACGAGAAACGGAAATGTAGAGAAATTAAAGGACTTGCCCAAGGTCACGTGTCTCACAAGGGGCAAAGTCAGTACTCAACGTCCCAAGCATGACTCTAGGGCCAGGGCTTTTAGTCTCCACATGATAATGTCCATCAAAGAAAACACTTTCAATGTCCTTCTACTATTGCCATATTCCCTGTGGTCCCTCTCTCCTGAAGTTACAATTAGAATGGGTACATGGGCAGAATTAAAGATTGGGGTTAGCAGCATAAAGGACATAGTAACCTGCTTAGACATCTGTCCTCCAACTTGTGGGACACACACACACATACATATAATCCCAGTGTACACACATACCCATTTGGATCTTAGTGGAGTATGTGTTCTTTGGAAAATGAGCTCTGGTAAGAATTTTCTTGGTGGAGATGTGGAGGGGGTTGGTGAGGGCATGTACCTGTGTATGATTTTCCTTGCATCTGATCCCTGTCCTCAACATCGGTTGTACCTTAGAGATGGCAAATTTATTTTTGATTCATATTCTGTGATAAAGGTAAGAATGGCAATCAGCAGATTAGTGATTGAGATGTGGAGGAAACTTTATAGAGGCTGCAAAACCCTACATATGGCAAAAAAGATAACATAAATACAGTGGCAAAATGTAACCCCCAGGGAGTAAGAGTGACCTTGGCAAAGTAGAGAGTACTCCAAACCCTAATAGCAGGTACTGGGCTCCAGCAAAAGGAGCTTAGTGTGACCAGATCACACAATTTTTCAAGAGAAACTGGAAATTTAGATTTGGGGTGTAAAATCTCCTCACTTGTAAAAATTTTAAAGTAATTTTCTTTTTCTCAAAAAAACAAAAAAACAAAAAAAACCCTGTGCTGGCTCACATTGTGGAGGCAAACACCAACAAACCCTACTATCCGTAGGCCTCTCTCCAGACGTCTGCTTTGAATGGAATTAAATTCAGGGAACTCTGAAATGGGAAATTACGAGAAACAACGGACAGAAATTTGGATCTTGGTAGAATAGTGGTTCTTTGAAAAATGAGCTTCAGTAAGAATTTTCTTGGTGGGGGTGGGTGATTCTGGGCGTGGGATGGAAATGGGCACAAAAGCCGTAGCCCGTTTGGATCAGATCCTCTTAATTTCTCCTTTGGAGTAGTAATGGTCTTGGGCCTTGGGAAAAAAAAAAAAAATAGCAGGAATCTAATTAACAGCTCAAAGGGAGCAATCAATTTACAATTGTGTGAAGTGCAAATTCCTTTGTGCACAAAACAAATTACAGTATTTGCAAATTTGTAAATAATGCAGTACTTTCTGCTATCCAAATGCTTTGGGTGCCCCAGGGAGAAGGAAAAAGAAGTCTGAGAAGGCAAAATGTTAGAAAATGACCTATTGTCTCAAGAAATGGAATTTTAAAAATATCTTTAGCAATTGATTTTTTTCAATTGAATCCTTATTTAGGAACTATAATGGGGCCCAGTTCTTGGGTCAGTAGGAGAATATCTAGAGAAGTAAACAATTTCAAGTCCAAAAGTCACAGCATGTTATTAACAGGGTACCTTCTTTCAAAATTACTGAACAGGAAAAATGGCTCCCAACCCTCCCTACACATTGAGTTTCTGGCATTTTATAAAGGCAATAGCAAGGCCCAGTCATAGTAATCATTATGTTCAATGTCAGACAAGGAATTGGTGACAGATAACGACATGAATCCAGCCAATCTGCTCTGAAGCAATGGTTTTGTGAAATGCTCAATTCACAAATCTTTACTGGGGCCCTTTTATAAGATGCTATCACTGTTGTTCGAGATTCAAAAGATACCCTGAAGAATGAATGGTAACACATTATTGAAATGAAATGAAATGAAATGAAATGAAAGTAACACATTATTTTTTTCCAATATTTTTAAATCTTGGAAATAAAATAAATCATTATTCTTTTCCAAGATTTTTAAAGCACTTCTGTACCTGTTGAGCTAGGAATTGAGAATACAAAGTAGAGGCACCTGGGTGGCTCAGTCAGTTAAGCGTCTGTCTTCAGCTCATGTCATGATCCCAGAGTCCTGGGATCAGCCCTGTCCGCTTCTCCCTCTTTTTCTGCTGCTCCCCGCCCCAAATAAATAAATAAAATCTTGAGAGAAGAAGAAGATGAAGATGAAGAGAAAAAGAGAATACAAAGTAAATGTAACTACATCCCTGCCCTCAAGGTGTTCAATCTAATGAGAAAACAGAATTTAAGCCAATCATTTCAATACTGAGATTGTGCTAAAGAAGAGATAAGAGGGTGACACCATAGACACTTGGACAAGTGCTTGACTCCACTGGAAGATCTTTTTTTTTTTTTTTTAATTTATTTATTTGACAGAGAGGGAGATCACAAGCAGGCAGAAAGGCAGGCGGGTGGGGGGGGGACATGGGGGGGGGGGACAGGCTTCCCGCCAAGCAGAGAGCCCGATGTAGGGCTCAATCCCAGGACCCTGAGATCATGACCTGAGCCGAAGGCAGAGGCCCAACCTACTGAGCTCCCAGGTGCCCCCACCAGAAGATCTTTCAACAGGAGATGAAAATCACTAGGCAGAAGGGCGAGGAAAGCATTAGAAGTGGAGGTAAGTGGACTATTTATGGGCCTGAAGCTGGCAAATGACAGTTCAGATGTGTGCTTTCCAAATGATTCTCTCCCCTGTGTTCTCATTCACTGTGGGATGAGTGCAAATTGGTTAAACCTATTCACAAAATATTTTAGCAAATTGTAACAAGAGCCTTAAAACATATTCACATCCTTTCAGTTAGAAATTCCATATCTAGGAATCAGAGGGGCTGCCAGAAACTTATGTATGAGTAGGCTTATCATAGCATTATTTATAACCACGAAGAACTGGAAACAGCTTCTATGTTCAATAATGGGGTAATGGCTAAAGAAGTTATGGAACGTCCTATGTGTGCGGGGTGGGTGTATCACCTTTTAAGAAATATTTCAAAACAAGCAAAAATTATTTCTAAAAACAATGTCAGTTAATAAAGTATCATCCTAATTTTGTAATAAGAAAGTAAAAAGTAGTTCTCAATGTTGGTTGTAATTTTCACCCATATCTTACTTTTCTGAAGGTCTTTCTTATTTTATACATACCAGACAACAAAAGGGAGGAAGTTTCTCCTTATCCTGTGTGAAATCTAAAGAACTGCTTTTTGTTTTCTTCCCTCTTAAGAGTGTGATCCAGGATTCACAAGTCACTCTCTTAAGTCATATTCTCTTTTTGCTATCTGAGCTGGTTAGAAAAGAAAAGGAGACCAGGTGAAAAGTGGAAGAGAAAGGAATGATCCAGAAGTTCAACACTGACAAGAGCACAGAGAAGGACGGTGGGAGAGTGGGGCTTATGAGGACCAAAAGAAAGGGTGAAGGTTGTGTGCTGAGTTACTGCATTGAAGATGTTAGGGGTGAAACATAGACACATATAAAAGGGTTCAATATAAGAAATGTCACAATGCAGCACACCCTTAAATGTCAAATAAATGTCCCTCTGGATAATCAATGTTACAAAAGTTTGGAGGAATTTGGTGGAGAGAGCCATTTTTTGGTCACCTACATGTATCAATGAAGCTATTCCCCTAAAACCTCCCTTTAGCCATCTTTGTCAGAGCAAACAAAGCTGTAGATTACACTTTCCTGGCCATCCTTTCTGGGGAACTTAGTTATGGAGAGCTCAAAGAACATCATTGTGAAGGGATTTTAACTACTAAGAGGAAAAGTTATACGAAAAATATGATTGAAACCAATTTGAATCTAAAATACTGAGAAAATTCAATCTCTGCACAAAAAATTCACTTCACCCTTCAATATCTCCTATCCTTTAAAATGTATTCACATAAAATCTGCTTTACAAGAGAGAACCAGCCAGGAACATAGCCCAAGAAATTTACCACTAAATAGGGACACATATGTGTTTCAGTTCTTAGGAAAACTGTGCCTTGCTAACTTTCTGTCTGGATTTCTCCATTCTCTGCATTGAAGAGCAAGTGGTGATTTCTCTCCTTACCTAATCTTCTTGCTGTTACAGTTTCTGATTGTTAAGCACCTTCCCCACACCATTGCTATTCTAGGTTATATATGTCTACAACAGCATCAAGGGATCTTTGGCTATTACTAGTTAAATGGATCAACACATTTACCCAACCACAAAACTCAGACCCTTCAGGGGTTTTCCAGTCGATTTTAATTTAATCAAACCTGGCACTGGCAGATTTCCACTTCCTTTGTTCCTTGTGTAGACTTTGGTGTATGTGTGTTGGTCTCTAAAAGGGACAGAGGAGGCAGCTGTTGAAAAATGAGATTGACAGTTTTAACCACACAATTTGGTCTAATAGCTTTGATATGCTAAACTTGCTAGCTCCTCCAAGTGTACCTTTCTGATTTTGCATTACAACACCACACTGAATCCCTAAGGAAACCAGGGTGGTTTTGTTTGTTTGTTTGTTTGTTTGTTCGTGTGTGTGTGTGTGTGTGTGTGTGTGTGTTTTAATTAAAAAGAAAAGAAAGAAATGCAAACCAGTGAAACCGTTCTTTTACATCATCTCCAGATTCATTCTGCGGGCCGCAGGCCTTCACAAATCCCTGCCCACTAGAGACCTTTAAAAAAGGAGAAGCTGAGAATACAGATCATGTTCTGAAGAGCGAAAACAGGTGATGTCATAACGCACAGTCCTGTGTGGTCACAGCCAAAGGCGGGTGGGGAGCTCGGGCTCCAGTGAGCACGGAGCTCCGCGCCAGTGGGTGAAGCAAGTTGTCTCCGGGGCCAGGAGGACACCGGTGGGGACCCGGCACCAATCAGGTTCTCGCTCGGCGCCTGCCTTTGTTCTCACTGGGGAGCAGGTTTCCGGGCGTCTCGCGTCGGGAACCCGCATTGGACCCGCACGCGCGTTGCTGGCCTCCTCGAGAGACTTGGCTACCCCTTCGCCTGTCCACCCCCCCCAAACTCTGCCAGCCAGAGCTTTCCCCAATTACATGTGCCCTCTCTCCCTAGAGCGTGGACGCCAAAATCCTGACTCACCATTTTTAGCTTTGGAAGAGGCAAGTCCAGCCCAATAGTTTACATACGATTTGTTCTCTGAACCTTTCTTCCCGGGCAAGGCTCTGTGTTCTCCATGTTTCTGATCAACTGTCTCAGAAAGGACCGTTGGGTGAGAGGATAAACCTGTGTTTTTGGCCCTTTCGTGCTGGACAATAAAGGAACTTTCACTGCTGAAAGGACTGCGAGAAGGTACTTCAGATGGAGGAGGAAACCGCTAAACCCGAGGTTTTGTGTCCACACCACCCCCACAACTCAATTAGTGGCGTAAATATATCTCAGACGTCTACCCCTATCCCTTCCCCACCCAAGACTCAGGTAATTGGTCTTTTGCAAAACGAGGCTCAAGCAAGATACATGATGCAGAAAGTTCTCTGGGATCTCTGGATGGCAAGCATTACGTGACTGCAGTCTTCTTTACAGCTAAGCTAAGATTCTGGCTAAGAGAAAGCCTAATCACTGCCCTGATAGTGTGAACGTTTTAGCTACCGCCTCTCTCCCGTCCCCAGCCTTTCTTAAGAAACCAGGAAATATTTAGCTCAGTCTGAGACCCTCTAGCTAGGCTCTAGCTCCCAGTTTTTTATCTCACTCTCCTTACCATTTTTGCAGGGACCTAGAGAAGGGGGCGTGGCTTGTCTTCGGGGAGGGGCTGGGCTTCCAGGGATGTTTTGCATACGACACACCCTCTTCCTCCTATTGGCGGAGCAGCACAAACTGTATTCCCTTCCACCCCACTACCTAACTAACCCGCCATCTCTCTCCAGTTCCGAGCCTCGGAGATAAACTTAACTTGCCCGGAGATTCAAGGCTTCCTCGGCCTCTGTGATTGGCCGGCGCGGCTCCCAACCGGGCTCTGGTTGCTCATTGGCTGCGGGCTAGAGGCCCAGGGGCGTGGCCGGGGCTGTCCGAATGGCGGGAGGGGGCGGTACCGGAGCGTGGAGGTGGTGAAGGTGGTGGGGAGGCGGGGGCGGGGCCGCACTGAGGCGCTGCGGCGGCGGCGGAGGCGGCGGCAGCGGTGGCGGCTGCTCGTCCTAGCCTGGCGGGGGCGGGGGTCTGGAGGATGGGGGCGGGAGGAACAACGGGCCGGTGAGGAGCCGCCGCCGCCGTCTCCGCCGGCGCTTCGGCAGCCGCCGCGGTGGTCGCCTCGGGCAGCGCCGCTCGTTCTCGGGCCGTCGCCTGCCATCCCGACATTCTGCCCGGCGGAGGCTGAGGCTGAAGCGCAGCCGGCGGCAGGCGGACGGTCCGACCCCGCAGCGGCGCGGGCGGCCGCAGTGATAACCCGGCCCCGGCCCCGCCGTCCGTCTTCGCCTTCGGCGCCCACAGCCACGATGAACCGGGGCGGCAGCAGCCCGTCGGCCGCCGCCAACTACCTGCTCTGTACCAACTGCCGGAAAGTGCTGCGGAAGGTACGGGCTCGGCCTGGGGTCCAGCCCGAGAGGGGCGCTTCCCGCCGCCAGGCTCGGGCTGCTCGGCCCCGGGGCGCACTGTTGGGGCGAGGCTCAGAGGGATCCCCGGGCACCTTCCCCACGCCGGGACCGAAGAAGGGGGCGTGGGTTGAGGGTGGAGGTTTGCACTGCTGCGTTTTATCTCCGCCGGGACAGATGCTAGTCCCGAGGGGTTGGGGATTTTTTCCCCCCCCCCGATTTTCTTTTTGCTGCCAGTATTCTGTTTCTCGGCTCACCTCCCTGCCTGGCCACCTCCGGCCTGCTGCTCGGGCGGAGAGAGGGAGCGATCCTCCTCCGGGTGCTGTGGATGGAGGTCGGTGCGGAGTCTGAACAGCCTGGTCTGGTCTTGAGGAACCTGGCTCCCTCTTTGCTGTGTGGCCAACTCTTGGCGGGGGTGGTTTTTGTTTATTCGGTCGTTTCTGCCTGCCTTGTGCGCTCTCCCTTAACACGCCTTTTTGCATTCTCCTGACGGCAGTCCTGTGTCTGTAGTTCAGTCTTAAAAGGAACTGGTAAAGCAGCTTGAACTTTATGCCCATGGGAAATGCTATTCGACCTTACAGTTCGTCTGGGTTTGGGGGAGGAGGAGACCGAGGTGGACGCGGGTTATCACTCCTCAGCAGTCGTCCCCCCCCGCCCCCGCCCCGTGTAGGTCCAGAAAAATCAGACGTACAAATCAGCTCATTGCTTCCCTGAGTGACTGATAGAAAGTTTACTCCAGAATTGTTTAGCTTACTTGGCTTAATCACTCCGTTAAGGGGTGGGGGAGGGGAATGAGAAGATGTCGCTTTAGACCGAGAAAAGCTTTTAATCAGACTTTAACGGCCTCCACAGGGTAATATAATAATCACTTTCTTTTTCTCCAAACTGTATTTTTACATTTCATTAAGCGGAAACAGTAGTTGAGGTGCTTCTGTTTGTCCAGTACAAATGAATTAAAATTGCTGAGCTGTGCAAATGCATCGGGACTGAAAGACTAAGACGAATACGGCACCGTTTTTAGTCAGTTTCTCCAAATACAGTGCAATTGGGACTGTTATTTATATATTAAAAATAGAAAGAAAGCATGTAAGTAAGCAAGCTCAAATATTTGCGCTCTTTGTCCAAAAACTGTTTTTCTTCCTCTGTGGGTCAGGCCAAGTGCCAATCAAAGTTGTTTTTCAAGCTTCTTTTCCCTGCAGTAGGGCTGCTGCTTTTTTCCCCCCACTATTTTGAGAGCATGAAGAAAGCAAAAGGATTGCAGATTTGAAGTTAATCGAACGGTTAAATATGCCTTAAATTGTGTTTATTGGATATGTTTCTCTTGAAACAGATTTTTATTAAATGTGCATGTTGCGTATGTGCAGTTATTTTTTTCCATAAACTCTGGGATCAAATTACAGTTGATACTTACTCAGCTCATTGTAGGGCAGCTTGTGAGAAATGTAATGGATCAGAAGTGCAGATCAGCTTAGTTGAATGTTAACTCTTTCACTTCAGGGTCAGATGTCATATGAAACTAGCTTTTAAAAAAAAAAAAATTATTATTATTTCCTGACTTCAAAAGTGGTAAGTTATGTTTTTAACATGAAAAAATTGTTGGTTGAGACACATCTGATTAAACTCAGGCCTGGTTAAAATAACAGCTAGTTGTTTTGTTTTGTTTTAACTGAATAAGGAACAAAAGGACTATATTGACTTTGACTTTTTTTTTTAAATGGCTCTGGCAATTTGGTAGGCTAATAAAATGTTTGGAGGTGATATTACGCTTCAAAATCTAGTTTATCTTTAAAGAGAACCATGGCTTTGGATCCATCACTCTTTGCTGGCATTCTTTATATCTTTCTCTTAGCTTTTAAGAAACTTATTTCTATTTGCCTAGAAAGAACATCCTCATTTCTAGTCATTCTTAAAAGAAAGAGGTATATGGAAAATGGATATTCACCATTTCCATATTTTGTAATTGCTATGTACCTCTGCCAATATTCCAGCTTTTAGTAACTCCAAGGTATTTAATATTGATTCATGCAGTAGCATGAAATAACTTTAGATGGAAATGGGATTGTTTGAGCCAGTTATGACATGACTTGGCAATATTTGCAGCTTTTAAAGGGTGCTATTCTTAAGTGCTCTTAAAAGATATCAAGTGTTTAGCATTTTAAATTCTTCATCATTCTAAAAATAGCATGTAAGAGTTTATTTCTAATAAAGATGATTTTCTTTTTGATAGAAACTATATAACTTTAAAATTCATCTGTAACTCTAAAAGTGTGATTCTTTGAATTTATCTTGTTTTCCACTTAATAAAGTGTTCAGTAATAACCAAGTGAGTCATAGCATTTTGAATTTTAGTTCAGTTCATAATGAAGAATGAAACTCATGCACACCCAGTGTGAATTACTCTTTGCTGTTATAATCCTCATTAATGATGGGGAAAGAGTCACCTTTTATGTGGCATGAAGCTTTTTTCTTTAAGTAGCTTAATTTGTTGCAATGTGTTGAATTTGGAGGGAGGGGACTTCAAAAGGAACTGGATTCACCTTCAGTGAAATAACTTGGTTTAAACAATGTCCGAAAATTGAGTTATATATTGTATGAGAGTCACATTCATTATTAGAAGTGCTTTTACAGTTTGGATTCAGTGTCTTCCAAAGTAGAAAGACTTCTTAAAATATTGAATATGCCTAATTTGGTAGCCTAGGTTAGTAAAAAGAATATATTTCCCATACAGGGAAACAAATGAAGGAACAACAAACTATCCTCACATCTATAACTCTTTCTAAGTTCTGTTATCAATGAAATAATTCAATAAAGTTTTTAATAAAAAAGGAAATGCTTCCACTTACTTGGAAAAGTTAATGAATTCTGAAGTAAAATACATGTTTCTTGAAGAAATTCTGGTGACAACTGGATAAATTTCAAAGTGGAGTACCAAACTGCATTAAGGTAGGTAACTGTCAGTCCACTAATCTTCTGATGAATGAAAGGGGGCATATTACAATGTTTTTGAGTATGGAGCTGCCAGTACCAGTAAAGTGAATAAAACTTCACTTTAACATTTAAAAATTCTTCATGTGTTTAGGTAGTTCTAGAGATAGATTTTTGTTGGGTATTGCATTTTTCCACTTTGTTTCTATAAGCAATTATTTTGGCAACTTTTTGGTGGTTTTTAAGCAAAAGGACTCCAAAAATAAAATGGGAAATACTAAATTGAACCATATGAACCTCACTTTTATAATTAAAATTGTCAGTTAATAGCAATTTTATAAGGTTCATTCAGTAGAATGTAGAATGTAATTGCTTTGGCTGATTTTTGTAGCTGTACTCTTGGTTAATTAGGTTTCTTAAATATATATATTTTGATTGTCAAAATCAGTTTTTTACTAATTTATCTTTTTACTTATTTTATCTTAGTTATCTTAACTAGGTAGAGATGAAGCAGTGAATATATGATAGCAAACCATTATACAATGGTTTTCAAGCTGCTTTTTAGGAAGCCCTAAAATGCCTTTTTAAATACAATTACACTTATTCTTAAGTCGTAACTTAAAAATACAGCTACACCAAAATATGTTTTACCAAATTTTAACAAATTGTTTTAAAAGTTATCTTTTGTTACAAGATTATTATGTGCAGGCTGTGAATTAAAGCTTGTTCTGCTATGCTTATACATGTATTTGAATCTTTTTGTTAATATGCTATTGGTAAGAAAGATGGTTAAAAAAATCCTTCCTACGTGTATCTACTCATGTTATATTTCTACTGTTAGAGTTTTATTTGTTAACAAACTTCTTGTTAACAGTAATTGTTACTTCATAACTAAAACACATTAAAATCATTGTTTTGTATATTTATATGTTGCATAGTTCAGATCCAATTGAAATTTCATTTGTAAAAGGGGTTCTGTTACTTCTCCCACCTTCCCACCCCCTGGGAACTGCCAAAACATACCTTCTAATGTAGTGATGGGGGAAGCCACTAGATGTGCTCATGGTCTCTCATAGATCTTGTAGTTTGGTACATCTCTGGCAGGTCTTTTAATTTGGGGCAAATTAGTTAATTTCCTTGAAGACAAATTTTTTTCTGTAAAATGTAGATAATTTCTGTTTGACTTAAAGGCTGCTGCATAGCTCGAGAGAGAGAATGTGTTAAAGTGCTTTGTAAACCATGAAGTGTAACTTATAAATATAAGAAACATATGAGCCGATTTATTTTTCCAGGTCACTGTAGTTCTTTGTGAGTTACAGCAATATATTTCAGTACATAGTGAGTAATTTGGTTAGTCTTCACTTTTCTGTCCTTTTTAACTATAATGTCTGTAAATGAGAGGTAAAGATACTATGCTTTGGTTAGAATGATCAACATACTGGCTTTTGATTTGCATATTTCTATTTATACCTACTCCTCCCCCTCTTATGTACTAATCCAGTGCATTGCTTTTATTTTTTTCAATAATTAGATAAAATGAAATCGCCTTTTCAACACTTCGGCAGATGAGGAAAATTAGTAGTTTGAAAGGACTAAAAAGTCAAAGATGACTATATTTAATAAAATATGAAGATATTTAGGGTAAAGCAAAGAATAGTTCTAATTTAGGAAAAGAGTTACGGGAGGAAAGGTGTCAGTCTCTTCTCCCCATCTCTGCCCCATTTTTCCTTTTTGAAAGTATTGGGTAATAACTCAAGTTTTGTCTAGACTTTCATTCACTATTTTTAGAGGGCTTTCACATTATCTCAGTTGCTTCTCACAGAAAATTTAAGTGCTGTGACCTCTATCCTACAACTAGTAAAAGAGTCCATTTAATTCTTAGAACCACTTCTGTAATAAAACAATATTCTTATGGTCCCCTGAAGTATTGAAGCTACCAGGGAATATCTTCAGCATCTGTGAATGGCTCTAGATCCCCCACACACTCCACCTGGCCATTCTTTCTCTTTATGGCAGTGAATGTCGTTAGTGGTTCTTCAATGAGTAAAAATGCTCATTTTTGAGCATATGTTTATCAAAAGCCTACATGGATAAAAGATCCATTGGAAGTGCAAGCTAGGCAAATAGATTTTAATAGGATAGAGAAGGTTCAGTTTCCTGATAGGGTTTCAGATTCCACATTGTAAGGGACTATTAGGAAACTCAGCTTGTGGAGTTTTGGTGTGCTATCAAAGAAGCATATTCACAGTTAACTCCTTCATTTCCCGACTTCTTAATGTGTGTTTGAGGCCAGATTTTCCTCTCATACTTCAATCAAAACATTGCAACAGATTGAATACAGAATCAGATATAAAATTCAGCTGTCTTCTATTAAACAGATACTAAAGAGATCTGCAAGCCATAAATGTCACTCTGCTCACTATTTTTTTGTTTTGGAAAATAAAGTTATTTTGCTAAAAATATGTGCCTTATGTTAACATGTAATGGATTTATTATTTTAAGTGAATTAACATTTAACATTTTCTCAGTTTTAATTCCTAATACAGTAAATATTGACAGTTATAACCCATACACAAACAAAATCTCTTTGGTTCCCTCTGAAATTTTTAAGAGTGTGAAGGAGTTCCAAGACCAGAACATTTGAGAACTGTTGAGCCAGAGTTCATATACATGTATGGTGCATATAAATGTAATTCTCAGGAATCTATGGGGAAAACAAAAGGCAGGTACCGCTCACAGAAAATGTAGATGAGGCCAACCCAGTCACCTCTATTCTGTGTGAGGATCACTTGCAGAGGCTACTTAGTACCTTTTCAGTGACATCTTAGAAGCTTCTCCACTCTCACAGTAAGGGTAAGGCTAACTAGAAATGATCTTTACTTTGCGTGAGCATCCCCCTACCTGGTAAAAACCAGGGAGGGGGACTAACACGTCTCTGGCTCTGAGAGAATATTCTAAGTACTCCGCAATGAAGAATGGTCAGATCCAAAGATTATGTCCATTGTGTTCTAATCAGTTGACTCTTGGCTGAAAAGGAAAGGTTCAGAGTAGCCAGGTTAGCCTTTTTTCTTGAAAGTTGAGACATGTGGGAGAAGCAGCAGAAGAAGAGACAAGAAAGAATCAGAGAGAGAAGTATTACTGTAGACTGCTGATAACAAGCATTGCTAGAATAAAGGAAAAGAAAACCACCACTGTAGATAGGAATTAGGACAGCTCTGAATGTGGGAGTCCCTAAATACTGCAATCCTCAAAGATAGGGCGTTTTCTATTTTGTGTGTAGGGGGTGCAGGTTACTCTGTCCACACAAGCTACAACAGACAGCCACCTGCAGTTCAGTGTGGTCTTGAAGGCATGGGCATAAGGCTCTATTTATTCGATTAGATCTAGTGAGACCTGTAAATGACTACCAGTATCTAGACTATCCCTATGATACAGTAAATACATGGCAAAACCAAAATGATTGGTGATGTTCCCACACAGTTACCTTAAGTGCATAAGTAGATGAGGTATAAACTACTTAAAAATATATATCCTATACCATCTAAGTCTACAGTTAACATGTAGAATTCCAATTTGTCTTTCAAAAATCTTCAGAGCTTGTGACATCTCCAAAGTGTTTCCTGATCTTCAAACCACTTTCCTTCTAGCTCCTCAGGACTGCTGTTCTGCCCAAATATACTGCATTTATCATACTTACCACATTAAACTGTAATTAACAATTATTTGCATATATCTTTCCCCTATTAGGTTTCTTCATATTTGGGATCTAGTTAACAAAGTTTATTTTTAGCAAAATTAGAATTCTCATTTAAAGATCTGTTGCTCTTATAAACGTTGGCAGTATACTTATATTGAACATAATATAATCTGATAAAATGAGAACTTTTCTCATTTTCCAGAATAGGTTTGATATTTGTCTGATATGTCTGGTCTTTACAGTCATATTTTGTTCTCTACAAAGAAAGAACACTTTGAGTTCAGTGGCAAAGATGACTTTACCATCTTCATGACCATGGGAATGTTTCAGTGAAATAAGCTATGTTTTGGAGGGAGTTCAGATAGGGGGCTGGAATGTCAGTTCACTAAGAGGGTCAGGACAATGGCCTTAGCTATTGGTCTTTTTCAGAAATGTAAAATAGCCATTGCTTTGTTATGGACATATACTCTACTTCCTGGAATGTGCTAGGTTCGTAAGGGATGGCAGTTTTGGGGTACTAAGGACCTACCTTCAAACTCCCAAGATTCGCTGTAGGCCCCTTTCTAAGGTTCTTTTCACATATTATTCCAGGGAAGCCTTTCCCTCTTCCACTTCCCCCACTTTATTTTGGAAATCTCCCAAGCCAGCTGTGATCCCCTTGGCCAGCAAGCACTCCCTTGGTAACTGAACCAGACAACTCTTCCTGGGCCTGGACTGCCCCTTAGTTAGCCTTTACTTTTTTAGATCCACCCAGAAGTGAGTCACTTTTTGGTCTATGGGCCAGGATATTGACTGCGCCCGGAGGGACACATGAATATTATGGGATGTTTCATGGTGGTTTGGAATAACCTTGCATTTTGTTGCTCAAAGCTTCCAATAAGGAGTAATGGGCATTTAACCTTAGATTTCATGAAGAATGTATTAAATGTATCATACATGAATAAGGGTGAACAAGTATAAAAATGGCTGATTTAGGGCCATGTTACTTCTTGCACCAGAGATTTCTTAAAGTGTAAAATATACATTTGAGTGAGACTTATTTTTTCTACTAATTAACAACTACTTGTAGTGGAGGTAGGTATATGTTCTCATTCCTAGGTACATATTTTATTTTTACATCTCCCTCTCTTGCAAAGATGAAACTAGTCGCTTGAAGAAATGGAATTTCTCTTTCCAATTATAGATATAGGCTGAATATTGAGAAGGCTGAAATTAACCTCCTGGCTAACTAAAGCTGGATTCTGTGAAAGATTATTGTAATTACCTGCGATCATAACCCTTAGTCTTGAAGTGCATTTTATAATTACAGTAATGATACTAGCTTTTTTTTTTTTTTAAGGTTTTATTTGACAGAGAGAGGGAGCACAAGCAGGGGGAGCAGCAGGCAAAGGGAGAAGGAGAAGCATACTCCCTGCTCAACAGGGAGCCAGATACAGGGCTCCACCCCACATGCCCAACTGACTGAGCCACCCAGGCGACCCACTGGCTTCTTTTGAATATCTCCTGTGTGCCATAAACTTAACTATATAAGCCCTGCATATGTATCACATTTAATCATCATGATGATCCGATAAAGAATTATTACATTTTATGGTTGAAGAGTTAGGGCTCAGAGAGCTTTAATTACTTGTTTAAGGTCATAGTACCAATAGGAGGTTGACTCAGGATTTGAAACCAGGTCTATCTCCTTATACAGATACAAACACTGAATTTCCTTAATTCACACGTTTTCTTTATGGAACAAGTTTTACAAAATGTGAAATTAACAAAACTTACTAGGACTTGATTCATCAAGAGATTAATAGGGATTTCAAATTCAGATATTTTCTACTTTATTTTTATATTAGAAATGCAAATTTCTTTAAAAGACTAAATAGATTGACAAACAAATTGAGATTCTCATAGAAAGTTTTGGCCTGTCTAATTAGCTCTGTTACCTAGGTCTGTTAATTATTTGATCATTCTTCCTAATCCCAGGATGGATTTTTCCTAACTTTCCAGCAAACATTGACATTTCTTTTGCCAATCAGTCATTCATTAGTTCAGCAACACTGATGCATTCAATACTGCTGACATAGATCTGACAAAAGACATTGTCTAGAAACATTTTGAGTGTTTTGTTTCTGGAGTAGGACCTCTAAAGAAATGTTCTCAATTTTTAGTGACATTTTGCAGTAAAAAAGAGTTATTTAGGAAGATGTAACATAAATGCTCATTTCCACCATATTCCATATTGGCTTTCTGTGGTAAGGAAAAAATGATGCTAGAAGGAATCCCAGATCATGGGACTGGTGTCCAGCCACTGGCCTCCCCTTACCTACCTTTTGTATGTGACATCTACAGAAGACTTACAGAGGAGTTACCATTGTTACAAAGGGTTTATGTTGGGGGGAGGAGTTTGTGGGAAGATGTGGTCCTGCTATTTGTAAATTAGAACTCTTGAGAGTCTCTCCATAGAAACACAGTAAGATATCTAGTTAGTTACTATTAATATTATAGTTCTATCAACACGCCTTTACTCATTAGCTTGGAAACCTAACCACTAGATATAACATTGTCTCCAGGGGAAATTGCATTCCAAAATCTAAGTAACTGCTTCACTGGAGGGCTTTCCTAACTTAAATGCTTAACAGTAAAAAGGGTAAATGATTTTGACCAAAAATATTTTGTCATATGTTCCCTCTGAGACTATGTTTGGTTATTGTGTCTAACAGGAAAATTCCATGGATGCAGTTCTACCCAGTATTCAAGTAACAGTTGAAACGAAGAAGGGGATAAATATTGGGTAATGGTGAGGTGTTGGGATAACCAAGGGCCCAACATCAAGCTGACTTATCCTTGCATGCTTTATACTTTCTTCCTATGGCTCTAGCCCAAGCACAGTTCATTTTAAGCTGGGTGGGATATTTTTTTACTTTACATTTTGTCTTTAAGGTAATACAAATGGAAAAAAAAAATTTAACCCCTCAGGAAGTTTCCTTCTTTATATGAGATTAGGGATTTAGCTTGTATATCTTAATTTTTTTGGTATAAATTAATAAAGGAAAACACACCAAGCAAATTTACTCCACCAAAAGGGGATTAAAACAAAAATCACCTAAGCTAAAGGTATCTCAGCACTAAATCCCAAATAATATTCAAATTCTTTTCTATAAACCTTTTTGTATAATATATTAGCTGAAATTAGTGAATTCTTGGGGGGGTGCAGAATATCTATTTGTGTTGTACTTTTATTTTTTAATAGAGTATGACCTATATAATTAATAATCTTGTAAGCTATTGTTTTATATTGGGTAGCTATTAAGGTAACCACAAGGTCTAAGTTTTAATATTCTTTAGGCAAAGTGTATTGTTGAATACCCAAGACTAGTATGAATTCATAAGTGTTCTTTTATGCAAGAGACCTACTTAGTATTTAGTGCCCTTAAAAATGTTTAGGCAAATATGAATGTGAAAACAATTCTCTTTTTATGTAAAAATACATACATTGCCATTTTACGCTTATTCTGTATCTCGATGTTACTACTCCTTCATATCCTTCATACTTTTAAACAGGCAAGAAATGTAAAGGCTGTTGACATTTATAAACCACTCACATATTATATGAATATCTGTCATTCTTTTATATATTCATTCAGCAAACCTCAGATGCTCCTACCTGTTAAGTGCTGAAAACACAGACAGTGAGGACATCAGCGTTCTTGGTAGAAGCTGGGTGACGATACAGCCTACATCTGGATCTCCGAAAGAGAGCTTCACAATTACGCCCCTCATTTGATAGATGGTATAAATAGTGTTTGGCAAATTTCTTCTGCAGAGGACTAGATAGTGAATATTTTAGGTGAAGCCTAAAGTGAAGCCTAGGTGGTTTCTGTGCAACAACAACTCTGTCCTTGGATGGCAAAACCAGCCATAGACAACTCATAGAGAATAAGCATAAAATGGGAATGTATATATTTTTATCAAAAAAGAATTGTTTTTACATTTTTATTTGCCTAAACACATATTTCCCCTCATTCTTAAGGGCACTAAATACTTTATCTCTTTCATAAAGGAATACTTAGGAATGGATGTGGCTTTTATTCTGATAAAACTTTGTTTATGGACACTGCAGTTGTAATTTTATATTATTTTCCCATATCATGAATATGCTTTTGGGTTTTTTTTTCAATAATTTAAAAATATAAAACCCAGGCAGTAAAAAAAGACATGGCAGGCTGTATGTAGCCAGCAGTCTAGCCAGCTGACCTCTTGGTGTATGGGATGTGCAAGGAAGTGGGCATCAGAGGCCTAGATTAGCTGACTTTTCTGGATTGTGCCTGCTCATTACTAACATATAGACAGTATATTACCTCCCTAAAAAAAGAAAAATTCCTATATCATTCGAACTGTGTTTTCATTAGTGTGCAAAATGAATCCAAAGCTGACTATGAATAAACAGCAAATCTGCAAAAACATCTAATTAGAATGACTTGTCTTTAGTACCTGGTTAGATAACATAATTTGAATCTATCCAAAGTAAAATTTCAAAAAATCTGTAAATACTAAATATCCTTGAAAGCACATTTGTCACATTTGTCAGTCCCCTCCTCTTTTTTTTTTAAGCTCTTTTGCAGTAACTCCGTATCACACCTTGTTGTGGTTTTAGTAGGAGTACCATTATATATTGCACAGTCTTACATTTTAATTACAGTTACATTTCAAGAATTTTGCAAAACCTAACTAACGAATGCTTTGATTTGAGAGACCATAGTGCAAAACTGGCTGCTTAAGATTCTAAATGTGTTCTTTGTGCTGGTCAGAATCCCCATGTTAAGATTTCAGAGCTCTGTCATCCATAGTGTCTTTGAGGCCTTGAGTGAGTAAAATATAGGATAGTTCCCTAGACGCTTCTTATGACTACAGATGGGCAACGCGACATGCATCATACTTTTTCTATAGTGAATTTTAAAGTGTTGAATTCATTGTCTTAATTTCTCCACCAACATTAACATAGTGGCATTCAAGAACTGTGTCATATGGTAAGTGAGACAAACACATATTCCAGAGCTGACAAGGGTAGTACCCGAGTGCTGGGATGGGCAGTATGTCCGAGGAGAGGGTAATTCAGTGGAAAAAAAACCCTCCTCTGGTGAGCAGAAGTGATGGCTGTCAATAATTCAAAAATGGAAAATCGTTAATTATTCAGGATACTTTTTAAGACGAAGAGTTTTAAAATTTCACACCAAGTATTTAGTCAGTGAATATAAAATGGCACCATTTACCAGAGTTGCACCTTTGTAAAAGTATCAGTATATGATGTCTTCCGTGGTCTTCAAATGGCAAAGCCAGTACCGAGTGCAAGATTCAGACCCTGAATCAGAATTTTCACTGAAGTGAAGATTGACAGACAAGCTATGCATTTTAATATTGTGTGCTTCATACTATATCTGGTAGGGAGTTCTTTTGACCAACTCTTGTTATGATTCTATATGGGAGAATTAAATTTATATAACCCAAGTACTGATATGTATGATTATGCTTATCTAGTTCTCTCTTATGTTATGAAGTAATCACTAATCTGGTGTTCTTAGTTTTATTTTTAAAGCATAATTGATATACATTATATTAGTTTCAGGTGTACAGCATAATGCTTAGACATTTGTATACCTTGCCAAATGATCACCACAGTAAGTCTAGTTACCGCCTGACACCACACAAAGTTATGACCTTGTTTTTTCCTTGTGATGAGCACTTTGAAGATTTACTTTCTTAGCAACTTTCCATTGTGCTGCCAGTAGTACAGTCACCATGCTTTATAGTCCATCCCCACTACTTATTTATTTTATAGATGGCAATTTGTGCTGCTTGATCCCCATCACCAACTTTGCCCACCCCTCCACTGTCTTCTCCCCTGTATCTCTCCTCTCCACCCATCTAGTCTCTGTATGAGTTTGATTTTTTGTGTGTTCATTTATTTTTTTAGATTTCCAAGAGGTAACTGAAACCATACAGTATTTGTCTTCCTCTGTCTGACTAATTTCACATGGCATAATACCCTCAAGGTCTCTCCTTGTTGCAAAGGACAAGCTTTCCGTCTTTTTCGTGGCTGAGTGGTATTCCATTGTGTGTGTGTGTGTGTGTGTGTGTGTGTGTGTGTGTGTGTGTATGACATCATCTTTGTCCATTCATTCACCAATGGGCATTTAGGTTATGTCCTTGTCTTGGCTATTGTAAATAATGCTTTCATGAACTATAAATGCAGATACCTTTTTGGGTGTTAGGCTTATTGTTCTCTTAAGATAAACGCCCAGATGTGGAATTGCTGGGTCATATGACAGTTCTACTTTCAATTTTTTTGAGGAGCCTCCATACTGTCCTCTATAGTAGCTGTATCAATCTACATTCCCACCACCAATATACAAGGGCTCCCTTCTCTTGTCCTTTTGATGATAGCTATTCTGACAGGTGCGAGGTGATATCTCATTGTGGTTTTGATTTATTTGCATTTCCCTGGTGATGCGTGGCATTGAGCATCTCTTCATGTACCTATGGACCATCTGGATGTCTTTGGGAAAATGTCTATTTAGATCCCTGCTCATTTTTTAAATTGGGTTGTTTGGAGGTTTTTGTTACTGTATCAGTTTTTTATATACTTTGAGTATTAACCTCTCTTCAGATACATGATTTGCAAATATTTTCTCCCATTCAGTGGGTTGCCTGTTTATTTTGGTTTCCTTTGCTGTGCAGAAGCTTTTTAGTTTGATGTAGTCCCACTTGTTTATTTTTGCTCTTGTTGTCTTTGCCTTTGGAGTCAGAGTAAAAAAAAAAAAAAAACAAGAATGATGTCAAAGAGCTTAACACCATTGTTTTCTTCTAGGAGTTTCATGGCTTCTCGTTTTATATTCAAGCCTTTCATCCATTTTGAGTCAGTTTTTGTGTATGGATTAGGATAGTGGCCCAATTTCCTTCTTTTTTGTGTGGCTGTCCAGTTTTCCCAGCACCAATTTTAGAAGAGATTGTCCTTCCCCACTGTATGTTCTTGCCTCCTCTGTTGTAAAGTAATTGACAGTATATGCTTGGGTTTATTTCTGGGCTCTCTATTCTGTTCCATCGATCTACATATCTGTTTTATGCCAATACTATACTATCTTGATTACCAGAGCTTTTTAATAGATAAAATCAGGGAGTGTGATCTTTACTCTTTTCCTCAAGATTGCTTTGGCTGTTCTAGATCTTTTGTGGTTCCACATAAATTTTAGGATTGATGCACTTTGGTTTCTAAAACAAATCCTATGATGTAAAAGCAGCTATTCATGGAAAATAATTTACTTTTAATTGTTGGTAAGCTTTTAAAGGTAAGTACATCTATGTGTTTTTTTCTTTTGTTTCCTTTACTAATGGTCTTTATTAAAGTGATTGCAGAGACAATGTTTGTCACAGTGGCAAATGGAAAGAATTGATCATTAATGAGTGCCTTGATGATAACTCCATCTAACTTCAGATATTTATAGAAACAGTTGAATTTTTTAAAAAACTGAGTAAGAAACTCACTCAGAATCCTACTATCAGTATGCTATCAGGTGTTACAGCTTTTGCTTTAGAATGCCACTAAAGTCTGAACTTAGCTTTTAATAAACCACAGTGTTACCATTTATCAAAGGTACTCTGATGTCATGAGAATGAAGTAGTTTGTCTACCGGTACTTCTAGCTAGCTCATTACTTTGTCAGTGACAGGTATACATTTCATACCCATAAAATAGTAGAGGAGTATATTGTAATTATAAAAGGATACTTTTTTTTATTCTATCTTTATAGTCATTTTAATGTTAGTGCTTATGGATAATCAACTATTTGACAGAGCTATAGAGCACTTGAAAACCAAAATGCAATGTGCTGTCAGTTGTAGATCAATTCTAGATTGATTGATAAGGGGTGTCTAAAATGAAAATGTAAGTCAGTGGGAAAGCTAGATTGAACTCCCAGAAATGTTGATACATACGTTTTCTGGATCATATGTAAATGCATAATTGGTTTACAGTTATTTCTAAGAAAAAATTTGCATTCAATTACTAAGTTTCTCCACACAAGTCTATAGTAGATAGTTGCTTTTCAAGGCCAGTTGAATCCACAGGAGATGCAACCTTCTTTTGTTGGTCAAGGGTTTGTTTTCCTGAATGTCATTGTAACCCCAGCAGCTGCCTAACCACTGGATAACAAGTGTTAGGAATTAACTTGGTTTTGATTGAATGGGTATCCTTTCCAAATTGCTAAGATTGACTGTCCTCCCCCAGACACACCCCTGAGACCAAAGCTGTTGTTTTATTTAAAATGGTTCCTTTGGGGAAATATGGAAGTGATATATTAACAGAATAATAATAATAATAATAATTCTGTAAGCTAATAAGCCTATTTAATGTCCAGGACAATGGTTCTTGAAGTGTGGTCCTGGAACCAGGAGCATCAGCATCACCTGGGAGTTTGTTAGAAATGCACTATTTGGGGCCCTGACCCAGCTCTGCTGAATTAGAAATTTTGGAGGTGAGGCCTGCCCATTTGTATTGTAAAAACCCCTCCAGGTGATCCTGATGGGTTCTTAAGGGTCGAGAACCACTGGTCTACAGTTATTAACCAAATGCTTCTACAAATCAAAATTGTATGGGTTCATTTTATTTCCAATATGCTTTATCGATTGTTTGAGAAATAGGGTAAGAAGAGGAAATTGTTTCAAATTAAGTCAGTATGAAATCCCTACTTTTTATGGATAATAAAGAGTATCAGCTCTAGAATCAGAAAGATTTCTTTGCCTGTTTAAAAAAATACAGATTTGAGACCATCTGGTACAACATGCTCACCCTAAGAAATATAATGTCTTATTTTATTGTTGCTGGATTCTGAACTTTAGCTTAAGGGAAAAAAAGAGTTGGGTTTTAGAAGCTGTTTTATGACTGAACTCAAATGAAATATCTTTGGAAATTGCTTATTTATATAAATATAGTGTTTTAGTACCAACATTGATAGACTTGGATGGGTCTCACCATCTTAAATTATTTTTATTTCACAGAAGATTATAATTTTGGACCTTTTTTTTTTCTGAAACAGAAAGAGAAGTGATAGTATTTGTCCTAAAGACAGGTTTAGTATTGAAAGATTGGAAGTTTTTGATTGTTTTGTTTGTTTGTTTGTTTTGTTTTGAGTCCCTTAGACAAATTTAAACATACCTGTAAATTATGGATATTCCTCTTTACCTATAAACTGGTTGCTTACTCTTCAATTACAGATGGGATGTCAGAAAGCCAAATCAGGAAGTCTGAAAATTAACACAAAGGAAACTTATGGAATATTTCTTATACGTGGGCTTTCTATAAATCCAAAGGGTAAAAGGTTGCTCTTTGAAGGGAAAAATTGCTTCGGCCAGTTGTAGTTCTCGCTAGGATAGTAAATAGAAATAATTTTATCTTCTTATTTGGTTGCATATAATTTTGAGGTAATGGGAGTTTTTCTCTTATCGTCTCCAGCTTAGTGGTAAAATCTAACCTGTGTTGACCTTTCTCAAGAAAAATAACAAACTGTATTAAATTGCCCCCTACTCCTAAATTTCTATTTATGTGTTTGCTGCCCCCAGAACCATATGTAATTACTTAATTCTAACCCATGGAGAGTGATGCTTTTCTATTGACCACTTTTCTATCCTTCTGCGAGGAAAGGACTAATATAGTACCTTAAATAGAACTGTCTCCATGGCAATGGGCAGTCAGCTTTTGACTTTGAGACTCATAAAAAAGGAAATTTAGAAAGGCATTTTCATGGTCTAAAATAGCAGTGCAGCAAAAGGAAGGTATGAGAATATTTCCTGTCAGTTATTGCCTGTCTGATGAAGCTAGCATAACATGATTTTTTTTTTTTTACATAGCACTTTTCATCTGAGCATTTCAAAATGCTATACAACAATCCTTCCTTTAATTAAGGAGCAATAATTATTATCTTCAGATTAATGGAAAATTTGAGCAACTCAGATATAAGTTTAGGATGGGAGCCCCTGCCTGAGGAAAATAAGGGTTGCTTAGCTCTAGTTGTAATTTTATTCTCATAAAGAATAAAAATACTAAATTATGGGTCATTCTTGATTATATTTAAATAGAATTCTCCGGGGAACACTGGAAGCAGTGACAAGATTAAAAATAAAAGCAACACTTCGTGCCTATTTTTTCCCCCAACTGCTTCCTATAATTTTGTGTCTACAGATCACTTAGGAGACTCCACTGGCAACCTGCCCGCCTTCCTTGTTCCCTCTTGCATCCATACCTACTTAAGAGGCAAAACTTTGGTTCTCACTGTCGGGCCACCTTGCCTTCCATAAAGGTCTGTGAGAGTGCTGTTTAGTAGGAGCTAAAGAATAAAACCACATTATCATCTGTAATCTTTTGTCTTTTCTGTATGTATTTCCTTCTCAACTAAGCCTTATCTCAGTAAGGCTTCATTTCCAGATGAATGATCTCTTACTTTTTAAAGTAGCATCAGTAAATGCTTCCTGATCTGAGGTTACTCTTAATAAGGGAATCAACTGAACAGATATGTGACCTAAATGCAGTAGTATACTGGACTGCTCTTGGGATTATATTTGTGCTTTGAAGTGAATAGTGAATGTATTGTCCGTAATAGGTTATTGAGTAGAAAAGGCTGGATTTATTTTTTTAAAGGATATCTTTTGACATCATATGACTTCGTACCATTTTCGTTCTTAAAAAGGTAAAGAAACTAGAAGGTGGACTCCAGGGGTGCCTGGGTGGCTTAGTCAGTTGGGCATCTGACTCTTGATTTCAGTTCAGGTCATGATCTTGGAGTCCTGAGATCAAATCCCACACTGGGCTCCATGCTCAGCAGGGAATTGGCTTGAGATTCTCTCCCTCTCCGACCCCACTCACACCCGCTCTCTTTCTCTCTCTCTCTCTAAAATAATTACTTAAAAAAGAAGTGTGGGCTCAAATTAGTAATGTCAATTCCTGGGCGATGGGATTGATTACTGGAAATTATTTTTATCATTTACTTCCTGTTATTGTCTTTTGTTTCCACAATAAATGTATATTTCATAAAAATTTTAAGAACTATCACTATTTTGAAATAAGTAGAACAAATAATTTCAGTGCAGAGAGCAAATCCAAGTGAGATGATAAATTAAAGGCCCATTGAGACAAAAACAAAAGCTCATAGATATAATAAATATCCATAGTAGCTGTGGTAAATTGCCCAGGGAATAATACTGTGTGTGCAGATGGTTCATAAGGACTGACACGTATAGACATCGATGTATACAATCTGGAAATGAATGAAGGTATTGTAGCTATCTGAATAGCAGTTTCTGTTCTGTTATCATATGCATCATTCCAAGATTTCTCTATAGGAGCCTGTTGTACTTACTAGTATTTAAACAGAAATTTATTTTTTTTCTTTTAAATTTGAATTCAAAAGATAGCTGCTATTGTATTGTTCTACTTTTAGATTACATGGTAAATAAGACTTCTTGTACAAATTCCAAAAATTTCTCAAATATTTAATTTGACTATTATATGTTAATCTGGAGGTGTAACTCATTAAGACCTAAGGATAAGGAAAGATGGTTGCCGTATGAAATAATTTATTTTTTATGATTTATTTGTTTGAGAGCAAGAGCGAGATGGCTTGTGACAGCAGGGGGAGGGCAAGGGGGAGAGAGAGAGAGAATCTTGAGCAAACTCCCCACTGAGCAAGAGCCAGACTCGGGGCTCCATCTGGGGACCCTGAGATCATGAGAACCGAAGTCAAAGCCAGAGGCTTAGCTGACTGAGCCACCCAGGTGCCCCTGAAACAATTTAATTTACAGTTATTTAATTTATATTTGTATTCCTGCATTTTTGAAGAATAAAAGGGCATACAGACAATGACCTAGGTTTCAGTTACTATGTGGTTGGAGAGAAATACATTTTCTAAATAGCTTTGAAAGAAGGTGAAAATGGAAAACATATTATTTTGGCTTTTTACAGATATTCATCAATTGTTACTTTAATAACAGTTATGAAGGCATGAATAAAATGTCAATTGTAAATACAGTGTGTGGAAAAGACTAGTTAAGTATTAAATACCTTTTTAATTTTCAAAGAGTGATGTGGTCTTGGTGACTGTATTTTTAAGAATTTTTTCAGTCTAAATTTGAATTCTTGAAAATGATCATCTACTCATTAAAGAGTATAACTAGTTACTGTGTTAGTGAGTGTTCCTCACTTAAGTGGCTATATTTTCCAATTCTGTTTTCCATTTTTAATTGTCTGAGACATTTGATGAGCAGAATTTTGAATTAAGGGACTACTGTGAGCCAGTGAATAGTTTTATAAATTCAGTCTATCCTACAAATCTTTCCTTTAACTTCTTAGGTGACGTTTAAACATTTTGACTAATTACATTGTGCTTTGTGAACTCAATATTGACTAATTCTAATAATAGCAGATATGTAGCTGATAATGTGACACTGTTCTAAGAAGTCTGTGGATATTCACTCATATAATTATTGTCACGACTTGTTTTAATGGCTTCTTACTTACCCCATTGGTGAGGGAGAGATCCCCAACTTTGGGTCATAGGACGTCCAGACACACAACACCCAGCACTGGACAGATGAGATCAGCAGTTTGTTCTAGCGACTCACAACCCAGGGAAAGAAAACACTGCACACCCCACAGGGCTGCATGGAGGTTGCACTCAGGAATGAAAAACTAAGGACTGTGGGTGGGAGGCTTTGTCATATCAAGAGGTTGCGATACCCCCTTGGTTCCTGTGGGACTCTGTGATTGGCTTGTTTGAATAATTCCATGGACTTGTGGGGAATTGAAACTTGCTGGTTGGGGAAAAGCCATAATTGTACCTGGTCCATGTGGTAAGGAGGGTTGTTTGGTCTGGGAATTTATAGTTAGGTTATTTGAGATCTTACTTATTTTATCAGATGTCAAGGCAGCTTATAATGTTGAGCCTTAATTTCAGGCTTTGCACCTACCCTTTGAGGTAGGTGTTATTATTATCCTCATTTCATGGAGGAGGATATCAGGTACACAAAGTAACTTGCTTAAAACTATGACCACTGTACGTTCAAGGATTTTCTTATATGTTTTCTTTCCCTCAAACTAGATAGAAATTCTCAGTACCCAAAAAGAACGGAAAAGTACATAGAAATGAACTGACCCAGTGTTTTTATTACTAATTGATGAGTTTTCATTGAAGTGCCCTGATGATTTTATTTCTTTTCCTTTTATAAGTCTGTAAACTCTAATATACTGAGATACATTTGCATTTCTTGAGTAAGAGTTGTGAGACATAGTTCTCAACCAAGAGAGGTGATAGTTTTTGGTTTTCCTCTTCTAAGAGTGTTTGAAACAGAATAATTGATAATTTGGACTTTATTCCACCTAGTATAGAAGGAATGGTCTACTGGTCTCCATTTCTAAAGGCTAGTGTTTCTGTAAGTTATATATTTAATAAATATATAAAATGTCTTTTGGTTGATAGGAATTTTGCTGGTTTGCTTGATTACAACTTTAGAACTTGCAGACTTGATTTATCACTACTGTTTAACTAACGGACTTTGTGTACACACCAGGAAGTAATTGATTATTATCTGAGATATATATCCTATTTTTTTACTCTAATGATATCAGCGCATCTCAATTTTCTTGATAAAATTGGTTATCTTTTTCGTGAATCTGGCTTTCAAATAATGCAAATCTAAGTATAAATTGCCTAAATTAATTCTATTGTTTTTTTTAAATAGGGCCAGATCTTTGATATAAGGAAGACAAGTATTTATTTATAGAGTATTATTTATAATAAACTATATGAAATGATTGAAAGCAGATTTTCCATACTTGAGTTTCTCTCCCTTCATCTTGCCTAAGTTAACTTTTTGCCCATGAAAAAATTTAATTTGCATGTATTCCAAGTCTTGAGTCTGGCATAGTGGGATAATAATAAAAAATGTCTTTAGTCTTCCTGTCTTAAAAAGAGCTGTGTTTAAGTGATATAGTGTTAGAATGCAAAATTCTATCCATTCTGGTGTAGCTCTTAGGCAAAGTTGTTCCAGTTGATATGGAAGGGAATGATTTGGGCATAATGGTGAATTCTGCATTTACTTTGTACAATTTCATCTGTGAGAAACATGAGGTAAATTCATTAAAGTGCACCCATCTGACCCGAGCTACCTAGGAATAACCCCCCCCTACACACAGGTACCTCAAACATCTGCCCTCTACCTCAGCGCACCATGTTAGGAGCTCCGCCCATCCTCCTCTGGTGTGAGGCCTTCCATTGGTTTTCACATCATCCTCTTTCCCCGGCTTTGTAACTCAAAAGTGGGTGTAGAGGGGGTTATAGTACTAACAATAAGTTACTTTGGTTTTTAATGAAGGTCTCAGGGAAACATTATCCAGAATGTAGGAAAATTAGTAAATCTTGTCAGAAATTCTACCTGAAATCTGAATATAAGGCTGCTTTTCTTTTGGGGCCTACTATATTCCTGAAGGCTTATTCTTCGTACCTTATTTTATTCGATCCTTGTAACAATCTCGTAAGGTTGAGATCCCCACTATATGATCCTGTTGTATTACTTCTCTTTTCTCAAGGGAAATGTGTATTTTGAAACATGTGTCTATCTTCTTGTAATAGGGAAAACATGATCATCTTGTTTTCTAAATTACAAAAACACATTTTCTGGGGGAAAAAGTTTGTTAGCTTTTGTGGAGAAGGACACTATAGCCTTATAACATTGTAGAATATTGCCATACAGAACTTACAAATCTGTATTTTGTGTTTTGCCACTACAGAAATAAATGTTATTTCAGTGCTTAGCAGTTAAATTAAGGTTTCATGTAGCATCCTTATTTGAAAATTTAATTAGTTTCACTAAGAAATCAAATAATAGCATTTATAAAATACAAAAGAAACTATTGACTCCTGAAATGCAGAAGTCTGTTTTGGTATGTTAAAAGTATTTACAAATTTGCCAACTAAATTCTGCTTAAGTAATCACATATCTATTCAGACTTACTAACAATAACTTTATTTACATGATGGGTAAGAGTGACTTAACATCGCTAAGGTCACTTCTACTCTTGATCATAATATAAAATCACCATTTGATTAGTCTCTGAATCAAGTTCTTTTGGTTTGGAAAGGTACTTTGTGTTTGTGAACTTAGTTTGTAGGTCTTGGTTCCACTTGTAATTGTGCCTAAAGAACTGGTTGTTCCCACTCTAATACACTCATCTTGGAACAAAGGTAGGCTGGGGTGCAACTAAGAAAACTAAAAAGTTTTTGCTTTTGAAAGTAAGGTTAGGCTTAAAGAATTATCAATAAAAACTCATGGGGAAGACCTGCAGTTTCAGCCTTTGCCAGTTGGTTGTGGGGTTTTCTGGAACCTAGCTGCCATATTGGAGGAAGCAAAAGCAGCCCACGTGGAAGAGAAGCATGGCACTCCAGCCGAAAGGCAGCACCAACCAGCCAGATGAGGGAGGCATCCTGTCTTAGTGGCCATCCCATCAATTCTGATCACTGTATACATGTTAGGCATACTGATGGTCACGTGACTCTTCTTTTAGAAGAGAAAAATGTGGGTTTTTTTGAAGATTGCATTCTAGTGAAGAAATAGCTGTATTTGAAGATCTGTTAAGATTATATGAACTCCCTAAAAAATAAATTATGGACAATAAAGACTCACTAATATATAGAGGCCTAATAATCCTTAATGGTGAAGATAAAATTCTACAATACATTTCTTAATAGAAATATCTGAAAAGAACAAGTCCATACATTATTTTGTGAGGACTTGGAAAAATTGTGTAAAATAATAGAGATTTTTAATCTTATAAAGCAACATGAATCCTTACAGGATGTGAATTTTTTAATTTAATTTAAAAATTTTGTTAGAGTATGGTATTTCTTCTCAACTGGATCATTTATACAGAACAGAAAATGTAGAACATTGAAAAAGTTTTTAAATAAATTTAAAGTGAAAGTCATTGTTATAAAAATATGTCAGTTATATCTGTAATAAGGTTTATTTTCTAATCTTGGTTTTATGACATTTTACCAAAAATTCAAAATCTGAGTTTATCAGCTTTTTAAGAGATTAAGTAAAATGGTTATTTAAAAAAAATTTTGTTTTAAACTAGTAAGAATAATGAGAAGGTAATTTTAAGGTATTTTGGTTATTTGTTTCTGAAGACTGTTTTTTTAGAGTTGCTTACAGCATTTTGTATGACCAGAGAATGGGAATACAAAAAGGCCCTTAGAGATGATCTGTTTCATTTTTCAAGTGAGAAAATTGATGCCCTGGAAATTGAACAGGTTCTCTCAGTGCTGAAGAAGAATGCAGGTTTTTGGTACCTTTTCATCATATCACCTTGCCGGTAGCATTTAGTTACACACTGTTCTGTTTATCATTGTTTGAGGTGCTTATGTCTAATTTCACCAGCTAGTTTGTAAAATCCTTTAGGCAGCTTTTCTACTTTTTATAGTCTTAAAAGTGCTATTACACAAGTTGTTTAACAATGAAGAATTCAGGGGCACCTGGGTGGCTCAGTCAGTTGAGTGTCTACCTTCAGCTCAGGTCATGATCCCAGGGTCCTGGGATTGAGCCCCACATCAGGCTCCTTGTGCATCAGGGAGCCTGCTTCTCCCTCTCCCTCTGCCCCTCCCTCCCCCTCTTTCTCAAATAAGTAAATATATATATATATATATATATATATATATATATATATTTTTTTTTTTTTTTTTTAATGAAGAATCCAGTTTGTGCAAACTGATTTGTTGGTTGGTTGGTTGATCTGAATGTGTGTTTTTAACTTAGAATTGCTCTGGTTCCCATTTGATGTCTTTTTAATGCTAAAAAAAATTAGTAAAGCTTATATCATATGAATGCGCATCTTTTTTTTTCCCCCCTGAGGTCTTGTTTCTGTTTATTTGAGAGAGAGAGAGAGCCCAAGCTGGGGGAGAGGCAGAGGGAGAGAGAAGCAGGGGCTCCATCCCAGGATCCTGGGATCATGACCTGAGCTTCGCAAAGGCAGACACTTAACCAATTGACCCACCCAAGAGCCCCTCTCATCTCTGAGTTGATTAAAAAACTAGGGATTAGTATACTCACACTGAGGCCTGAAAAAGAGGCTGTCCTTAGTTAACATAAGTTAAATTAGTTACACAGAATGATAAAGAAGAGAAAGGTGTGTGAATGGCATCTATATAGAAGTTAATCTGGAAAATGGGAGGAGATATCAAGACAATAACAAATTAAAGACAGTCTTTTTGATAATTAGAAGATACCTTCCATGGATTTTAATTGTAACATAATTATAGCTCTTTCAACCAGAACTACACTCTGAGAATTTTGTTGCCCAAACAAATTCCAAACGTTTGGATGTGGGATGATTCTATTCAGTGTGATTGTCTGTGTGTGTGTGTTAGTGTGTGTCTTAGGACTAGCCTGAGTCCAGGATGACAATAATTGTTTAAGGCAGGGGGTGCCTGGATGGCTTAGTCGGTTGGGTGTCTGCCTTTGTTTCGGGCCATGATCCTGGGGTCCTGGGATTGAGCCCCAGTTAGAGCCCCATGCCTGGCTCCCTGCTCGCTAGGGAATCTGCTTCTCCATTTGCCTCTCTTTCTGTGTGTACTCATTCTTCCTCTCTGAGGGAAATGAATAAAATCTTTTAAAAAATTGTTTAAGGTGGTCACTGCCCCGAAAGATGCTACTTAATATCATCATTAAATGTGTAATCGTCTCAGTAATATATCGAGATGTTATGGGGTCAGTCAACATTTGCTGAGCACCGGATCTGAATTTATGATCAAGTAAGGTGGAATTACTTCTAGAATTAAATTAGTGAAGTAGAAGACAAAGCTATGTAAAGGTAGATCAGGTGTCATTTAAGTGAGAAACCAGAAGAAGGTACAAACTTGCTGTTGAATGATTCAGTATAGAGAATGTAGGAACTGAGTTGGGTCTGTGGAGAGAAGTTAGTAACACCGTGATAAATACGGTGAAGAAGGGACGTGGCATTCCCCAGGTGGGGGTTCAAGGACAAAGGAACAAAGGTACAGAAATATGCAAAGGAGTGTTTGGGAGTCAGCAGATCAGGGTAGTTGAAGCCAGGTGTTCATGGTAGGACCACTTGGAAAACAAGCACTGGAAAGCTAGATAAGGGCCAGAATATTAAAAACTTCACCCTCTTTCTACCGTCTTCCCTCCCCTTCCCACCGCATAGCTGGAGATACAATGTGTATAATAATGGGATGGTGGTGGAGGTGGGACACATATTAGTCACTGACAGAGACTTTGTGAACAGGTGGTGAGAAGTTGCCATTAAATGTTAGAGTGTTCAGTCTAACAGGAAGTTTGAGTCCTTAAATGCAGATGAAAATAATCAAACACTTGACTCTTGCCAGTCTCCTCTCCCTGAAACTTATATCCATCCTTCTATATTCCCGCCTTATACAATTATATCAATAGATTATTAGAGTCATCCTAAATCTGAGCTGCCCCTTCTCTTGATTTCTTTTCTGTCACTTGGTACCACCATTATTCATCCATCCAGGCACTTGACAGGAAACCTAGACTTCTCTCACTCCTTCCCCCTCCTATCCAGTTAGCCCCTCCGTACTGTTTATTCTGTCTCCTAAATAGCTCTCAACAGAATGCCTTTTAATCCACACTGTTTAGTGAACCCATATCTTCTCTCTCCTAGAAATTATAGGAGCCGTCTAACAGGTGTTAACATTCTCCAGACAACCCCACATCTCTTTGATGTCAGAAATATTTTCTTAAAAGATAAATATAATCTGTTTAATATTGTCTGTTCATATGAAGTCCAGTCTCTTTGGTCTGGCATTCATGATACAACTCTTGCCTATCTCTCTAGGCTTATTCCCTGAGAGAGGTTCAGGGATCAGGTAGAACAGTATATAATTCCCTAAACATGTCATGACTTTGCATATTCTGTTCTTTTTACCTGGAATGTTGTACGCATATACACCCATCTGTTTTCTAGATGGCGTGACACATTTCCATGCCTTTCTAGAGATCTGTCCCATCGGGAAGGCTCTTTTGATCCATCCCCTTGCAGGCAGAGTTAGGTATTTCTGTTTTGGTCATCTCCCTTATAGCTCCTAATGTCTATTGTAATTGTACATCCATATTTTTTTACATGATGTTTGCTTGAGGTCAGCACTTACACTTTATCTTCGTACTCCCAGTACTTAGCCCAAGACCTTTCAAATAAATTTTTAGAAAGAAAACTTCTGGGGGCCACCTGGGGGGGTCAGTTGATTGAGCAGCTGCCTTCTGCTCAGGTCATGATCCCGGAATCCTGGGATGGAGTCCCACATCGGGCTCCCTGCTTGGCAGGGAGTCTGCTTCTCCCTCTGCCACTCCCCCTGTCTTATGCTCTCTCGCTCACTCTCTCTCTCTCCAATAAATAAATAAAATTTTTGAAAAGATCATAAAAAACATCAAGCTATACAAAAGCAGAAAATACCATACACCAAGCCTCCAAAAGCTGTCACCAAATTCAATATTGCAAGATATTGCCACTTCATCAATCCAGTGCTGTTATTGTTGCTGAGGTAATTTAAATTAATTAAATCTCAAAGGCATTTTCTTTTACCCCTGCTACATTTTCATCTAAAGTATATGAATGCATTCTTGTATAACTACAATGGGAATTATCACACCTAACAAAATTGACAATAATTGTGTGATATCATGTAATATTTCATGTTATTCAGTTTCCTCTCATTGTTCCATGTCTTTTTAGAGTTGACTTTTTCTGACTTAAGTTCTCTGAAGCTGTGTCTTTGAAGTCTGTCTTCAGAATAGGCTTTCCTCTTTCGTTGCTCCTGCTTTTTTTTTTTTTCCTCCCCTATGCCTTTAACCAGTTGGGGCAGTTGTCCTATAGGATCTTTCATAATCGGGATATTTTTCTCTGTTTTCTCATGTTGTCTTTTAACTTTGCCTTTCACCCTCTGTGTCCTGTTAATTTGAAATCTGGACTAAAAGCTTGATTAGATTCAGTTTCAAGTTATTTTTAGTACATAGACATTTTCCTCGTCCTTTTTTATGGCTGTATTGATGGATTAGATTCTCAGAATTGAGATTGCTGGGTCAAAGGATAAATGCATGTGTAATATTTCCAGACATTGTTAAATTCCTGTCCCTGAGAGTTGTTGGATTCTTGCATTCCCACAATTTTTGAGAGTGTCCGTTCCCTCATAGTCTTGTCAATAAATACTGTTGCCTAACTTGGTTATTTGCCAATCTGATAAATGAAATATAATGTTTGCTTTTCTCTTTTTATGAGTAATTTCTTCTGTTAATGCCTATTCCTTGTCCAGTTTTTTTTTTTTTCCTTTGGTTTTGCTTTTTTCCTGTTGATTTTTGGGAGCTCCTTAAACAATTAGAGAAGTAACTATTGTTTGGGGTTAAATTTCAGGTGTTTATCATGTGATTTTGCCTATGGTGTTTTTGTAACATGTAAAAGGTGTGTGTGTGTGTGTGTGTGTGTGTGTGCGTGTGTGTGTGTGTGTTTGAATTACCAATTCCAGATACTGAGTCATAATTACAAATGTTCCATTGGTTTGTGAATCTGTTCATATGCCAACACAACTCCTAATTATAGAAATATATTTTACTATACGGTAGTAAATTGTGCTTTTCCTACAGGGTTTTCTTGATCATTTGTATGTACTTCATCTGTTGAAAGTTTATTTTACAAATGAGCACTTCCATAGAAGTTCTGTGACCTATAATAGACCTAAGTTCTATAATGAGAAAACCAAAACATCGTAATTGTTCTAAGAGCTTCTTGATACTCTGTCTTACTGTGAAGGTGAAATGTGGCAATCTTTTGCAAATGACTGAAACCATTTATAAGGATACCTAACCTCTTTTAATTAGGTAACCTTATAAGCGGTTTCAGTCATTTGCAAAAAGACTTATCTTTTAAGTCTCTTTCAAAATAGAGACTATGCACAGAGCGCTGCAGCAGGCCAAAGTGAGGCGGTTCTCCAGGCAAAGCAGATGTGACACTGAGTTGTGAGCCACACTAGTCATTTTATTGAACACCATTTGCACGTGAAAGAATGACAGATGGTTACTCACACTTGGGTATCTGGCAGTTTCAATAACTAAGTCACAAAAACTAACCAAGTGAGCCTGCCACTTTGAGGAAAACAACTGACAGAACTTACTGCTCATGATAAAATGTGAGCGCTCATGAGAAAAGAATTTTTGAAAACTGCTATCCTCTACCATGAGCTTGACCACTTCTCCGTACTTACAGATGCCTCTGATGTGATGAGGTGGTATTAACAAATTTTATTTTTAATATTATATTATATGTATCACTATTTTAAAAACTTGCAAAGCTCAAGGAACCAATACTTTCTAAATGACCAGTGGTTAACATTACAAAATCATATGTGGGTAAATGATCCATTTATTACAAGATAAGCCAATGAATTTTAATGCAGCACAGTAAGAAACTTATTAATAAGGCTTCAGATTCTACATTGCAACAAACTTATAAAAGCTACCATTTGTCCAGTTTTAGTGTAGTATCAAAGAATGTGCAAAATGGTGTGCAAAGACTATTAAAATAGACCTCCCTTTTCCAATTACATCTTTGTGAAGGCCAGACTTCATTCATGTTGTACAATCACTACAACAGATAACAACATTTTGAATGCAGAAGCAAATATAAGACTCCAGTTCTTTTTAATGAAGCCAGATATTTGCTCAAATGTAAAATAATGCTCCTTTTCTCAAAGATTTTTTGCTGCTGTCTACAGTTTCCAAAAAATTCACTTGTGTTAACATGTAATGGGTTTATTACTTCTGTTTTTAGTTTTAAATGAATAAATACTTCAAAATGTTCTTTGGTTTAATTTCTTACATGGTAGCTATTGATAGATATTACTTACATAAAAGCTTTTGGAGTCAATAATTTTTAGTATAAAGAGGTCCTGATATCAAAATGTTTATGAACCATCCACTGAAATGAGCATAATGGGTGCCTTGGTGGCTCAGTCAGTTGAGCGTTGGGACCCTTGATTTCAGCTCAGTCATGCTCTCAGGGTTGGGGAGTCTGCTTGAGATTCTCCCTCTTCCTCCCTCCCCCCATTCATCTTGTGCTCTTGTCTCTCTAAATAAATCTTTAATAAAAAAATAAATGAGCATAACAACTCATGGTTTTAATTGTAATTTCAATAGGCTTTAAATTTACCTATGCTCATTAAAGCACAGTTTTGTAGTTCTCTGTTTGTAGACTTAGGGGTTGACACCATAGATCAGAAATGAAGTTAATGAGAATTAACTATTAGATTATGATTATTATTTTATTATTCAGATCAGATTTTCTATTCCAGGCAAGAATTAAAAGACGACTGTTCTTTCCAAAACGAAACAAAAAATTCTGTTTTTCTTTTAAATTTCATTACTACTAAAGTTGAATGTAATTCAGTGTAAAATCAAACACACTTTAATTTGCTCAGTTGTTGTGTTCCTGGGAGGCTGTGAAAGGTACTTTCTCAATTTAAATTAGACCGTAAGTTTCTTGTTATTTTTTACTACTCAGTGTGTAAAGAAGTATTGGTTTTCAGGTGGTTAAAATGCTGATGTTTTGTAAATCTACAAATCAATTGTATTTGATGTTTTTCTCCTGATTCCTCTAAGGTAAGCAAGTGATCTGTATTTTGTTAATCATCCCGTTTTGAAAGATCTGGAAACTGTGCCGGCCTCCTGTGTTGCATTAGAATAACCTAAAGGCCTTTTGATTTTGTTATAACCTAGGTGGTAGATGCTGAGTTTAGAAGATTGATTTAAAACTGTGTTTCCTTGGGATACGCAGGTGGCACAGTCGGTTAAGCATCTGATTCTTGGTTTGGGGTCAGGTCATGACCCCAGGGCTTGGGGCTCAGACTCTCTCTTCCCCTCCCCCCTCTCCCTCTGCCCCTTCCCCTTGCATGCTCTGTCTCTCAAATAAATAAGTAAATCTTTAAAAAACGAAACTATGTTTCCTTCATATACCAAGGAAATTACATTCATAGCATTTTTGTTTGTTTGTTTCTTCAAAAGTCTTACTTTCTCAAACTCCCAATTTTAATTTCCTTTAATCTAGTTAGGACCTAATTTTAATAGTAAAACTTTCTAAAATCAAAGAGAGTTTTTATTATTACACAATACAAAACTTGAAACATTGTTTGTAGAGAAGTAAAGCCCTTTTTAGTACTTTTGTGGAACTTGAGGAGAGATCCTATAATTGGTAGTAGGAAAGTATATTGTCTATATGTTAATAGAGAAGTACTGACTTAGGTAGTTATTATGGACTCCCATTATCTCAGATACAAAGAGTAATAGTCCTCTCCTCGTTGTCTTGGGCTTGAGCCCAAAATTTTAATAACATGTTTAGCAAGTGTATTTCTTAGTTCCACATCTCTTAAAAAAAAAATTTTAAAAAGTGCTCAACACTGAAAAGCTTATATAGGAGCGTTTATTGTTCCGGATTATTAGTGTCACAGCATGTAATAATATTATTACTGATTTCTAAAAAATATTACAAATTATGAGAAATTGCAGATATTATTTGTTTTATCAATATAAGAAAATAAGCAAGAAAAAGTGTCACATAGGGAACCCAGGGGGTGCAGGAAAAGTAATGGATTGATGTCCAGGACTGTTTATGAGTTTGACTTACTGTTGTTTCTCACTGAGAAGACAGACAATGGCCTCAAGTGCACAGGATACTTTTGCCCTGAAGCAAAAGTCTGTACCAGACTCCTGTCCCCCATTGTTTTCATGCTGCTGTGCTGTCACACTACAGATACTGTATCAGAAATTGATCTTGCTCTTTAAGGAGCTTATTTATTATTTGAAAGGAGTGAAAAGATAACAGTATATGTCAATAGTTATAAAAGAGAGGAACACAATTGTGAATCTTAAGAAGAATAGGTTTAAATTCAAAGCAGGTCTTGGGAATTGGTAGGAGTGGAGGGGAGACCAAAGAAGATGATACTTGAGCCAGGTCTTAAAGGGGGAATGGGTAGAATTTCAATAGACATCAAAAAGGCAAGGCAGAGTCTCAGGAAGCTCTGGTTAAATATATCTAAGTTCCACAGAATACAGAAAAGACCTGTTGTATTAGAACTACTGATTTTTAGGGGCACCTGCGTGGCTCAGTCAGCTAAGGGTCTGCCTCTGGCTCAGGTCATGATCTCAGGCTCTGGGATCGAGTCCCGGGGTGGACTCCCGCAGCTAGCAGTTGGAGGAATGCCCTCTCTTTCTGCCCCTCCTGACCCCCCCAGCTCTCTTTCTCTCTCTCTGTCTCAAATAAAGAAATAAAATCTTTTAGAAGAACTACCAACTTTTAATTTATAGGTGAAACTAACTTGATAGATTTATGCTACTTTGTGGCATTACATGGAAAGTGGAACAGGATATGTGTTCTTTACTGCTTGCCTCTGGATGGCCTTGGACATGAACATGATTTTAGATTTACTTCCAATTTATAGGATTAGCTTGTAATATGATACTACTCAAGTAATTTAAGACTGTCCCAGCTCCATATTTTATTTTGTTTTGTTTTATTTTAAGAGAGAGAGATTGAGAATCCTAAGTAGGCTTCACACCCAACGTGGAGCCCGATGACGTGGCGCTCAATCTTAAAACCCTGAGATCATGACCCGAGCAGAAATCAAGAGTTGGGTGCTTAGCTGGCTGAGCCACCCAGACGCCTCTCCCATATTTGCTTTTAATATTCCTACCTTTATAAGTTGGTATCAGTCTGTGGTTGTACAGGGTGCTAGTGGTCCTTTTGTTTTTACAAGTTGGCTATTTCATAGTCTGTATAAAAACAGAAAAACTTGCCTGCACTTTGCACGGAGTTCACCATGTGTTCTAATGAATAAAATTTAAGAGATTTTTGTTACTAGCCAGGGGAAAGCTCATTTAGAAATTCAGCTATACTGCAGTGCAAGTTTAACTCATTAGCTCCCCTTTGCTATATGGATATACGTGTTTAATTATTTTATTGATGGGATGAGGCCCATTCATCTTTGTGTACTTGACTGCAGCTGCTATAGCAACTATTATTACTGATTTCTGCTCGATAATAGTCCTACTTAGTAGGCGAATTTATGTATCTTTAGGCCGACTGTTGGTAAAACACATTTACCAAATGGTTCCTACAAAACGGCCCACCAAGGTTTTTTGTTTTTTTAATGAGAGTTGCTTAATCTTGATGCCTCATTTCTTGGAACTAATTTTTTGAAAAATGAAATAGAAAAAAAAATCCTGTTATTCAAATGATCATTACGTAAAACTTTAAAAAATGGACCAGATGTTTATCTCACACTGTAGTCTGTATTAAGTTGAAATGCTCAAAGATGGACAAGGCACTATGCAGAACCACCAGGAGCTGACGGCTTAGCAGGGGAGTGAGAAGGTAAAGAAATCGCTAAAATACACTGGATGGCGGCGCCTGAGTGGTTCAGTTAGCTAGTTAAGCATCTGGCTTTGTCTCAGGTCATGGTCTCAGGGTCCTGGGATCAAGCCCCATGTTGGGCTCCCTGCCCAGAGAGTAGCCTGTGTCTCCCTTTCCCTCCACCCCTCCCCGCCAATAAATATATAAAGTCTTTACAAAAAAATACCTTGGATAAGTGCATTGCTTTTAGTGGAAGTGTTTTGAGGTTTCAAGGTAAAATTTTAGCCAGTATGTGTTCGTAAGGAATCGCTGAAATTCAAAGTTAACAAGGTCTTTGCATGTTCTTCCAGTGACTCTGGCCGGGTTCAAGTTGTTGTTGATAGAGGGACTTGGTAGGCTTCATTTTACTAGGTGTGTAAAAAGGAGTCCACTCCTGGTCTCAGGCCCTGGAAATGAGGCAGGGTCTCCCACCTGTGAAGGGGAATTTTGAGCGCTCTTTGGAGTGTCAGTGCATCTCTGCCACGGGCTATGATGCCTGGCGGGGCTCCTGACGTCAGTGGTTCTTTCCACACCCTAGCTCCAAGTCATAGGAGAGATTTTGGCAGGATTTGAAAGGTTCCCATCCTTGGTGCTCTTGCCATTTTCCGCTACCAGATCTTTTCTCACAAAATGACCTTGGATCTCAGTTATTATATCATGCAGGTCAACACATATTTTAATCTAGTGTGGGAGAAGTCACAACTTTGTTAAATTGTCTTTTAGGCCATTTAGGTGGTGGGAACACAACGTATATTCCAGATCATTACAGAAATTTAAATTTGAGTTTACTGTAAAATTACCAGTCTGTTACAATTAATCTTAGAGCCTTTAGGTAGTGATAAGAGTTTTTAATCTCCTAGTTCCTTTCCATTTGCCCTTTTCCTCTGAAATATGCAATGTCATCAATTTCTCTAAACCCAGGCCTTATCCCTGAAATCGTCTGCCAAGGAACAAAAAGATGGCATCAGCATTACCTAATAGCCTGTCCATCTCTGCCCTTCCTGCAGTAGTTTGTGCCAAACACCTGTAAAGAGTAGAACTGAAACGTACTGTTCGTATTGATCATTGCAGTTGGCTTTCTTGTAGTCACAAATTAAAATTTTTGCTTGGGCCATGTGTTACATAGGCAGGATGCTTTGTCATTGTTGTATGTTAAAAAAAAAAAAGAGTTAAAAAATGAAGGTATTAAATTGCTTTCTTGGGATTTACTTACTTACTTATTTATTATTTTGTTTTAAATAAGTTCCATACCCAATGTGGGGCTTGAACTTGCGACCCTGAGATTAAGAGTCACAGGGTCTCTACCAACTGAACCAGCCAAGCGCCCCCTCAGGCTATCTTTAAAAGCTATGGGATCAGTGTGCATTCTGGAGTCAGATTTCTGTTTTGCCATGATTTTTATATGTTAAGATTTTAAAAACCTCTCTTAAAGTGTCTCTGTGTCAAGTTAATGATACATATTACTCAATATATTCTCTCCTAAAGAGATAAATTCATACATAGTTTTTACATTTTAATAAATGGGATGTGCATATGTTTTGCTTTCCTGTGATAAACTGGTGAGATAAGTGAAAATGAAATTTAATAATTTTAAAGTATTTAGGAGCAAGAAGTTATAGCACTTAATTCTGCAGGGTAATCAGCTTTTTAGGGCTACATATTTTATTGATTACCTCTAAAAACTCATAATTTTAAGAATTCCTGACTTCCAAGTGTCTGAAATTGATTTATATAAAGTTATCTGGAAAATTGCTTAGCTGTTACATGTCAAAAGAAGCCGTTTTCTAAATGTAATTAATCTTCATCCTTACAGTGTTTTGTTTTCTAGCAGATAATGACTTAATAGGCATAATCTCCACTGATGAATTTCACACATAACTTCTTTCAGCTATAATAACATCCCTGAAAAATGAAACTTTCCTCATGGTAGCATTCTTGACCTTACAACCCTTGTAAGACCATCTTAGAACACATAGAACTGACAGAGTCTCGGTTCCTATTTTATACCTAGTTTTCTTTTCTTGATTGAAATTACGGAATTTTATGGAAAAAATTTAAACAAATCCTGTGACTACTGTCTAAGACATTTGAAAACAAAGTCTACTTACATTTACTATTGTTTAAAGTTTCTTAAAATTCTCTGTGCCCTTTTATTTTTTAACACAAAAGTCAGCATTTTAGAGATGTTCTTTTTACATAGTGATTTGAACATTGTCATCAAATTGAGATTCCGAAGAATGGTATCTTCCAACTTTATTGCCATTGTAGTTGTTGGTTTTCCAGTTTTAATATGCAAATCAATTCTTATTTTATTTCTATAGTTACTTTTTAAAAAAAGAGTTATTTAGTTATTAGAGAGAGAAAGCATGAGTGGTGGGCCCCAGGGAGGGGCAGAGAGAGGGGGAGAGAGAATCTCAAGCAGGCTCCCTGCTGAGCATAGAGCCCAACATAGGCCTTAATCCCCGGACCCTGAGATCATGACCTGAGCCAAAATCAAGAGTTGACTGCTTAACTGACTGAGCCACCTGTGCCCCTACAGTTACTTTAATATATGTTTATTATGTTTTTGTTCATTCCTGAAATTTTAACCATTTTGTATCTTTGCATCATCCCAGCTGCCAAAATCAGGACTAAGTGATGCTATGGAGCAATGCTGTACCACAAACACTTGGGCGATGATTAGAAAAATCCTAGATTTGCATTGTGCAAATCTCAGTAGCCACCTGTGACTGTTGTACACCCCCAAAGGTCAGGAATGCAATTTGGGCGCTGCATTTTTTAACTTTATTTAAAGTTAACTTAAATGGAAATAGCCACATGTGACTATTGTAATAGATAATGCAGCTAAAAAAAACTCGAGAGCTAGCCTTGGGAATTTAGATTTTCTTTAACTTTTTTTTTCTTTTCTTTTTTTTTTTTTTTCTTAAGTAATCTCTGCACCGTACGTGGGGCTTTTTCTCACAACCCCGAGATCAAGAGTCACATGCTCCACCAACTGAGCCGGCCAGGCGCCCTGGGATTTTAGACTTTCACAGAAACAAAACAAGGCCATTGTACAAGAATCGCTGGTATGATCAAAGCCATTTGCTTCTGCAGAATAAGATATCAGCTTTATACTTAAAAAGAGGAAAATAGGGTGGGGTTATTCCTCAAGATTAGTGCGGCTGCAGGTGACTTTCACTTCTAGAACAACCCTTGAGTTCTATTAGAGCAGCGTCTGTTGAGAAAATAGAGCTATACTTATTTGGGGTGTTTGGTCTTGTTTTACATCAGGGGAAATTGTCAGAAAGAAAACTAAAACTAAGACCTCATTTTGAATTATGCATTGCATTTTTTATGTGTTATCTTCTCAAAGCCTCCCCACAAGAGGGAAAGCTAAGACGCTGAATTGACATTATTCTCAGTTGTGAAGGGAAAGTATTTCTCAATTCTTATGGCTGAGGAGGGTCTGTGGAGAGGATGACTTAAAGATTGAGTGGGGAAAAGGCAGTTAACAGTGTTTGGCAAATGTTTGAACACAGGCTCCTACGATGAGGAGTCAAAGCTAACTATCCATTGGAACCAAGGCTACTGCTATGTGTGGTGACTTTACAACTCAATCAGGAAAGTGAGAAGGGACAGTGGGTTTGATGTAGAAGATTTTTTTTTAAGATTTCATTTATTTATTTGAGAGAGTGTACAAGTGGGGTGAGGGGCAGAGGGAGAAGGAGAAGCAGGACCCTCCCGTTCCCTCCCCCCATGCTCAGCAGGGAGCCCCACTTGTGACTTGATCCCAGGACCCTGAGATGATGACTTGAAGTCAGACACCCCAGAAGAATGGTTCAAACGTGTTGATTTTAAGGTGCAAAAATTACAAACAGATGAAGTCAACAGCAGCTCAGAATGCCCCACAGCCAGACTGCAGGGCCAGGAAGAGCTAGCTCTGAGCTAGAGAAAAGGATTCAGGAGTCAGTTGCCTGGCTTGCTCATTTTCAGTTCACATGCCCTTTTTTCCCTGCTTTCCACCCCCTACCGCCCACCTCCCGGTACAGGGACTGTCACAAAACCCAGTAAATTTGGTTTTATGGAAAGAAGATGTAAACCCTAGAAAAGAATGCTGACTTGAGAGAATGAATAGTAATGAAAGAAATGCCAGGGATGTCCAGGGAAAGTGCACGAGTGGTCAAGGACTCCGTAGGATGGGAGCTCCAGTGTGAGAGAGGCAACCAAGAGTGGAGTTGCGCAGGAGACAGATCTGAATGGTGCGAGGAAGCAAGAAGGCTGGTGATTAGATAAGGAGCATCTCAGCTGGGATCTAAAGAGAGTGCTGACATAAAAAGCACAAAGTAGTGGTTGCCAAGGGTTGGGGGGTGAGGAAAATGTGGAGTTGTCGTTCAATGGGTATAAGGTTTCAGTTACACAAGATAAGAAAGTCCTAGACATCTGTTGTACAACACTGTCCTTACAGTGAGCAATTCTGTACTATACATTTGACTTGTCAACGTGGCAGATCTCATGGTGTGTTTTTTTACCATAGTTTTCTAAAAGGGAGAGAAAGGTTTTATTTTTCTGGAGACTGTTCTAAGAGCAGAAATTGAGACAAGGATTCTTGGAACTGGCTGATTGTTTGTTCGTTTTTCCTGAATTACCCTTATCTGGATTCACTCTTAATTTGGTTGAGAGCATTTCTGCAATGACATTAAAATGCTTGGTTATAGGATTGAGTAGTTGTGATCATCAAATCAATCAAATCAATAAATGAAATCATTTATCATTTCAAAAAACCATTAAAATGCCAAAGATGTGTTTTTGGTTTGTTTGTTTGTTTGTTTTAATTTAGATGAAGACTCGAGAGCAGTGCTATTTGGTAGAACTTTATGCGTCGCTGCAGGGGAATGTCGGCATTGTCCTTCATGTTATGTTAGCCATGGATGTATGAGGTGGTTGAGCACATGAAATGTGACTAGCATGGTTGAAGAACTGTACTTTTAGCTTTAATTTTAATTAATATAAATGTCATCACATGTGATGACATGTGATGGCCACTGTACAAAGCAACATAGGCCGAGAGACTTCAGAAAAGTTAATCAGGGTGTGAATGAGGTAGCAACTTGGTCCTGGGCATTTTGGATTTGAAATAAAAGCTGAGGAAAAAAAAATAAATACAATTTTAAAAAGAATAAAAATTTAAAAAGCTGAGGAAAGGTGTCACAGGGTATTACAGGAGACCAGAGCTTCAGCTTAGGGTTTGAAGATGAATCTTTGGGATATGGTGCCATCCTCTTTCTTTTGGGTTTGACTTTATCAACTTTCAAAACAGACAGAAAGTAGGTGGGCTGAGGGGTATGGTACTTAGAAAAATGAGTTCACAGTAGAATTTATGAGCTGCCATGATCATTTTTTCAATTTTGTTTTTCACCTTCTTATAAATATACAAAGCAGCTAACTGAGCCAGTTAAAATATTAGTTAGCCAGCTAACTAAAATCCTCACCAGAAAAGGTGCTCCTTTTATAGAAGCAGGAACTAGCTGATCATTTCAGTAGTGGTGCCATTTAAAAAACGTAACCAAAGAAGGATACATGATGGCAAAACTTACAAATGATGTTAGTTTTCAAGGGCACCAGGGTGGTTCCGTTGGTTAAGCATCTGGTTCTTGGTTTCCACTCAGGTCATGATCTCAGGGTCATGAGATCGAGCCCCACCCCAGGCTCCATGCTCACTGCAGATTTTGCTTGTCCCTCTCTCTCTGCCCCTCCCCATGCTCGCACGCGCTCTCTCTCTCTCTCAAATAAATAAAAATCTTTTTTTTTTTTAAATGACGTTAGTTTTCCCTTCCCTTCAGTGTTTAAGCAGCTCTCTTAGTCAGCCCACATCATCTCTCCCCGGGGCTATTGCAGTAACTGCCCAACTGGGGAGTTTCTGTTAGTTGGTTTCTGTTAGTTTGTGTTAGTCCCTGGTTCAGGGGCTGCATCACCCCCAGATTGTATTATTTAAAAAAAAAAAAAACAACTATTATTTAAAATATTGTATTGTTATTAATTATATTACACATCTCAATGTAAGAAATTTTACCTCAGATATCATGAAAAGTTTCAATCACATTTTTGGATGCTGTTTTTCACTTTTGAAGTGAATGAGTTAAGTGGGCGTTCTCTCAGCTGATGAACCGTAACCATTTTATTACCATAAAATTGGTAAAAGATTTTTGCTAGCACCTTTGCGGTTTCCAACAAGAACTTTAAGGCTATTTGACCTAAAGCTCAGGAAATCCACATCGGGGAATTCTTCTAAAGAACCTATCCTGAATACCACAGTCTGCCCTCAAATCTCTTTATACAAAGATCCTCATCATAGCATTATTTATAATAGTGAAAACTGGACATAACTTTAATGTTCAGCCAAAGGGGGATGACTGGGCAAGTGGTAATTGTTAAAATGATCTCTTCCTTCATCACCGTGGGTATGCATCTGCTCTGGGCTCTGTCATATGCCGCGTGGTTGGCTGTAGGCATTTCTGTCAGGTTAATCCTTATTTGTGTCTGGCGCGTTGTAGATTCTCAATGTTTGCTGACTAAATGAGCAAACGAATGTTTACACAAATGAAATTGAGTCTCTGTTGCTTCTTATCAGTTGGTCAAACGAAGAGATGTTATGTTCTTTGAAGTGCAACAGTGGGAAGTTCCATTTGTAATGAAGACTTATTTCAGATTTAAACATCTTCTGTTCCAGAAAATACTACGGTAGACAGAATAACAATTTCAAGCATGTAATGGTAAATTCAGTTGATAAATGTCTCAAAGCTGATTTTTACAAACAAATCATATTAGTAATAAATCATTCTTTGTCTCCCAAAGTCCCTTCATAGACTTTGGGTTTTTCTCTCCCTGTCTTTTCTCTGAATTTTATGTATTTTTTATAAATATAAACAAAAAAGCCCACTTACCTTTCCATTGGCATTTTTTCTCCTCAAACCTGTGGTAGGTCCTCACAATCAGTTTCTCTTAACTGCTCTATTCATTTGAAATGATTCATCATCAAGGAAATTGCTTTTCACATAGGACTGCATTAGGCTGTATTACAGAGAGAGTATTTGAAATGTTTCCTATAACTCACAGCAGCTAGCAGAGAGAAGAAATCTGTTATTTTCTTTTAAATTATTTTTCTGGGTAAACCTAGATTTGGGTTGTTTTAGACAGGAAATGCCGATATTAGAATTTCTAAATCACTCCTTTTTACATGGAGTCTTCTAGTATTTTTGACCAGTAGGTTAAGATATATTTGTCATCATTTTATAAATACAACCTAAATGCCTGGTCCTTTCTGAAACCTGAGCCAGTTTAGGTTATCATTACTCAATATATTTATTCTGATAGAATTCTGAAAATTGATGGAGGTTGTATGCCATGCTTATGGGGGCAGGGACCCTCCCTCTTTTGCTTGCTCTCTATCCTCTGAGTCTGTCACAGTACCTGATCAGATTCTCAAAAAAAAATCACTGAACGCTTGGGCTGTCTCCTTTTGTCCATTGGTTTTGTAACTGCTGTTCATTGAAGTAAGGGGTTGGGGGTTACCTGGGTGGCTCAGTCATTAAGCGGCTGCCTTTGGCTTAGGTCATGATCCCAGGGTCCTGGGAACTAAAAGCCCCACATGAGGCTCCCTGCTCAGCGGGAAGCCTGCTTCTCCCTCTCCTACTCCCCCAGCTTGTGTTCCCTCTCTGGCTGTGTCTCTGTCAAATAAATAAATAAAAATCTTTGAAAAATAAAAGCAGTGGATTAGAATAACTATTTTGTGTTTGGTAGGCTCTTTGATTTTAAGGAACAAAAAAGACTCCAATTACCTTATGGGGAGAGAAAGAGGGGAGGATGGAAGGGAGGAAAAGACTCGGGAGAGCCCGTGATTAGACTTGACTTCGTTGGTGACCCTATAGAAACGCTAGTGCTTTTCCCCTTAGCAGCAGACATGTGTTAATGCATCTTTATTGTGTTCTCTGCCTCTGTTTCTGAGTGCTATGTTGTTGCTCTTCTTGTTGTCAGGGTCCATTACTTGCATATACCTCCAGTAACTCTAGAATCTTAACCCGTCCAACAAATTGCCCTCAGTTGTGTTTGGGCAGAACTTCTACATCAAAGCACCCATAGGCGGCAGATCTCTTTCTATGCTGATTTGTCTGATCTGCTCTGGACAAGAGACAAGGTCACATGAAATAGATATTGCCAACATTGGATAAGGAACCATTTACAGTCACTTCCTCCGTGTGGAAGTTGCCTGAGGAGGGCTTGGTAGCACCTAAAGCTTAATGCACTCTTTTCCAGGAGACTCTGTTCTCATGTTCTTCAATTTCCCACACAGTCTTTATAATCTTTGCAAACCATGGCCGAGTCCCTATTTTGTTTTTATTGAAGTTTAATTGGCATACATTATACTAGTTTAAGGTGTACCACATAATGATTCGACATTTGTATACACTCCAAAATGATCACCCCTTTAAGCCGAGTTATCATCTGTCACCCCACACAGTGACACATTTTTTGGTCTTGTGTTGAGAACCTTTAAGATTTATTTTCTTAGTAACTTTCAGATTTGCTATGTAATATTACTGACTGTAGTTACCACGCTGTATATCACATCCCTGTGACTTGCTGATTTTATAACTGGAAGTTAGTACCTCTTTACCCCCTTCACCAGTCTGCCCACCTCTCCACCCTTCTCCCCTCTGGCAACCACCAACCTACTTTCCCTATCTGGAGGTTTGGTTTGGTTTTGTGTGTTCATTTGTTTCATCATTTGGTTCCGTATGTAAGTGAAATCACTCCATATTTATCTTTCTCTAATTACGTCACTTAGACTAATACCCTCAAGGTCTGTCTGTGTTGTCGCAAATGGAAGGATTTCTTTGTCTTTCATGTCTGAGGAGTAATCCATTGTGTGTGTACAGTATACCGCATCTTCTTTATCCATTCATCCATACCTTGATTATTGTAAATAATGCTGCAATAAACATAGAGGTGTATATATTTTTTTCTAATTAGTGTTTTCATTTTCTTCAGATAAACACCCAGAAGTAGAGTGGTTGGATCATAGGGTAGTTCTGTTTTTAATTTTTTGAGGACCTTGCATCCTGTCTTCCACAGTGGCTGCCCCAGTTTGTATTCCCTCCATCAGGGCACTGGGGTTCTTTTTTCTCCACATCATCATCAACACTTGTTGTTTCTCGCATTTTTGAGTTTAGCCATTCTGATAGGTGTGAGATGATATTTCATTGTTGTTTTGATTTGCATTTCCCTGATGATGAGTGGTGTTGAGCATCTTGTCATGTATCCACTGGTCATCTGAATGTCTTCTCTGGAAAAATGTCTATTCAGGTCCTCTGCGCAATTTTAAATTGAACTTTTGTTTTTGCTTTTGAATTATATGAGTCTGTTATGTATTTTGGATATTAACCTTTTATCAGGTATATGATCTACAAATATCTTTTCCCATTCAGTAGGTTGCCTTATTATTTCGTTGATGGTTTCCTCCACTGTGCAGAAGCTTTTTAGTCTGATGTAGTCCCACCTGTTTATTTTTGCTTTTGTTGCCTTTGGCTTTGGAGTCGGATCCAAAAAAAATACCACTGAGAGCAATGTCAAGGAGCTTACCGCCAATGTTTTCTTTTAGGAGTTATATGGTTTTTGGTCTTACATCCAAGTCTCAAATCCATTTTGAGCCAATTTTTGTGTATGGTGTAAGCATAGTCCCTGTTTTTATGTTACAGTTTTAGAGGGCTTCTTTTTTAGAACTTCAGAATATTACTTACAGTATAGAAAATTAAGTAGCCATGACTCCTCTCTCTCTCCTCCTGGCTAAGAAGGACTTCAGAGCCCTGAGAGCCTCTCTCTGACTATTCCAGCTTTCCAACATGCCTGCAGAGAAGGAAGTTATTACCTGATTGGAATGTTTGCAGCTTTATAGATATCACACTTAAATGGGGTTATCAATATATTTTTTAATTAAAAAAATTAACAAAAAAATAAAAACTTCAAATAAATCAAAACTTAGAATACCACTGGCAATCTCCCAGTTAGTCCTCAATAGAATAGCAAGTGGGCCAATATGGATTGCTAAGTTCTCCATTTCTTACTTTAAGTTAACCCCTACTTCTCCAAGTTTTACATTTTTCTTACTTAAAGCTTCAAAACTTTTCTATTTTATTGTGGAAAAAAACCCCACAGGTCAGGTCATTGCTTTGGGGAATTGCATGGAATCCTCTGATTTCAACCTTTCCTGGAGCTTCCAGATTGAGGTCTAACAGTGCAGTAGTATACTGTTAGATATTATTTTATTATGGAGATCGACACTTTCAGTCACGCCAACTATGGGCTAAAAATCTCCGGGGCTGTAGAAGATGACTGAGGGAAATGAAATTTTGGACTGAGGTAGGCACTTGCCCCATTATCCTTTTTTTTTTTTCTCGTTTTTATTTTAATTCCAGTTAGTTAATATGCAGTGTTTAAATTAATTTCAGGTGTACAATATGGTGATTCACCAATTCTGTCCACTTGCTCATCCAAGTGCTCTCCTTCATCCCCATCCCCTACCTCACCCATCCCCCCACCCGCCTCTCCCTGGTGACCATCAGTTTGCTCCCTACAGCTGAGAGTCTGGTTCTTGATTCATCTCTCGCTCTCTCGTTTTTTTCCCTTTGCATGTTTGTTTTGTTTCTTAAATTTCACATAGGAGTGAAATCATATGGTGTTTGTCTTCCTCTGAGTGACTTATTTAGCTTAGCGTTATACTCTCTGACTCCATCCATGTTGTTGCAAATGGCAAGATTTCATTCTTTTTGTGGCGGAATAATATCCTGTTGTATATATATACTATACCCTCTTTATCCATTTATGAATCAGTGGATACTTGGGCGGCTTCCGTATGTTGGCTATTGTGAATAATGCTGCTTTAAACATAGGGAATCGTATATCCTTTTGCATTAGTGTTCTTGTGTTCTTTGGGTAAATAGCTAATCATGTGATTGCTGGATCATAAGTTCAGTTTTTAACTTTTGAGGAACTTGCCCCATTATCTTATTCACACATTAGCCCTGTGGATTTTCTGTGATCTGAGACCTGTCCCTTATTTTGATTTTATGTTCTATTTATTCAGTTTGTTTCAGTACCGCAGCAATTTATTTGCACCAATTTAACTTTAATTAGAATGTCATCATTAACACATAAAACTTTTCTTTTGAAAACAGGATAAAAGAATCAGAGTATCTCAGCCCTTGACAAGAGGACCAAGTGCCTTTATTCCAGAGAAGGAAGTAAGTTTATCTGTCCTAAAATACATTAAGTGTGATACGAAAAAAATAACTGGATTATATCAAAGAATATCTCCATTTTTAATATGGGAGTAGACCTGTGTTTTGCTTTTTGTTCCTTATTTCTGTTTCAGAGAACCACAGAGATACTTTCTTTTGAACTTCACTTAAAAGTTTATGTGTTTAGTAATCTGCCATCTTATTTTAGAGTTAGAGTTAGAGTTCTGCAAGGTTAGAAAAAAGTGAATTTTACCATATTTGATTTCAAATATAACTTTTCTGAACAAAGCTACTAATAGTAATAAAGTTTCTTTTAAATAAAGTTTAATATTAATCCAAAGGTTTTAGGTTTTTAAATATCCACTGTTTCATGGTGATTATAGGTTTCATAAATGTTAAGAAAATATATTCTGAGTTGAAAAAAATGAGTTTCCCAACTAAACCTATTAAGCAGAATATCATTAGTCGTTACTAATTTAATGACATTAGTCGTTACATTGTATGTAATGTAATGGCATTACATCATTAGTCCTTACTCTTTTATTTGTTTATTTTGGTTCTAAGAAGTCTCTTGGAGAGAATGTCAATTCAGTCTGTACAGTATGTACCTTTAGTTGGGGGGGCGGGAGGCAAGATGGTAATTTCAAGAAGGAGAGGTCGTAAAATGAACAATCAAGAGAAGATTTGTGCCTTTTTGTGGGTATACGTCCTTATAAAAGATCACAGCAAAGTGCCCGACATCCTAGATTCCTAGATGCCTCTCAGATAGATACTTGAGCTAAGAAAAGTTTAAGAACCACTAAACTGGGGAGTTTTTCTCTGCTAGAAGGAGTTATTGCCTTATTGAATACAATTGTATATCCTGATTCACTACTTCAAAGACATTTATCTTAAAGCACCAGCATTATTCCTATATTGTTCTGAAAGCAGTCAACAAAGATACACAGAGCACCTGTTATGTGCTAGGCATTGTCTTAAAAGAAGGGATGAATAAAATTTGAAAAATACATGCCAGGCCGTTGCCAGAGTCAGTAGTCCTACATCTTCATTTTGCTTTTTGAGTGACCTTTCCATCTGAATGGAAAGGTTAAAGGGATGTTAACAATCATGTCATGAGAAACATGTTAACAAGTTAACATTGGGAACTCCGTCTCTAGCTGATGTAGATGGGACCAGTCGTTACAGAAAGGGCTGTGTTTGTGCCCATCCAGCACAGGGATCTTGGTGGAGTGATTACCTCATTTACATAAAGACTTCCTGAAACAGTCTTTTTCACACTATATATTGAAGGTAAGGTGGTTTGCAGAAGCCACCGATGTTCTTAGGACCTCCTGCATTTGTTTACGCCTTTGGCATTGCTTAAACAAAAGAAACTCTGCTGGAGAAGACAAAACAAAATTAACAAATATTCTATGTTTAATTACATGTGGTTAATCCAGAGCTTATTGTTTTTAACATCACTTGGTCCCTGTAGTTGACAAAATGGGGGGAAATGAGTAAATGAAAGTGTACTTGGCTTTATAACTAGCTGAACTGAAATTGCTTTTTTACGCCATTGTAATTAACATTTCCTCACAGTTCACACTTTCCAAACATTCTATTTCCTTTGGGATTACGTCTTCCTCAGTCAATAGTGCCTTTGTATAATTTGTACTTATTTTTCAGAAGAGACTGTGAAGCCAGCCTTAAAGAGTAAACAGAGTTTCTAATAACAGTATGGATCTCTGGGAAGACCAGTAGTCTGGACTTTAGAAAATCTGGATTCTAGACCAGGCTCTGTGGTTAACTAGGTGCATGAGCTCGAATTTAATTTTGAATCTGAAATAAGAAATGTATTCTTAAATCTAGAATTCTAATTCTAAAATATCATTAAATAATGAACCAATCCTAGAAATATTCATCTCATGTCCATTAATTCCCACAGAGCTGGGTCCTTCTACAAGGTGCTAATAAGCTCTTAACACCTTCAGACCCAATTCTTGGTGTGATGCCCAAGCTGTCACTGTGTATAAAGCTACATATAATAATCTATTTTTGAGAAGGCTCTTTTGAGTCCCTGGGATAGAGGATGTCCACTTTAATAACCAACCTTGTTTTTAACAATTAATACAATAGGCTGAAAATAGGAATCACAGTATTCTAGTGTCCTTATTAATTTTTCAATTAACACTTTCCTACAAATTATCGTGTTTTCCTTTGTCCCTAAAAAGATTTCAGAAAGCTTTTTATTTTATGTTGAACAAAAACAAGTGCAAGATCAGACTGAAACTCTTGTCTTAAGACAATGTGATTAAATATCTTCGTAGGCCGTTGGGATAAAATTGTAACTGTGGGAATCGAATACCACCGCTTCCCGCTCCACCAGTTGGCGTGATAACGGCCAGGCAAGTGGGCCCTAGAAATTGTGCCTTCCGCGCCTGGCAGAGCAGATGGAAGCTGCTTTTCTCCAAGTTCAGAGCTGTGTGTTTGATGATTTGACATTTGTTGTTTAATAAATTGCGGTCCCAGAGCCAAAAACGAGCGGTGCTTTTTCCTTTCCTTTCTTTTTTTTTTTTTAATTTATTTTTTATTTTTTTTTTTTATTTCCAGCACCGGTATGAGCAACTGTGTAATTTCGGGGCCTGTTCCTACCCAGAGAACATTCGCTTGCTTCCAGAGTGGCACCATGTGTGTAAACAAAAGATCCATTGTTTCTCAGTACTCATTGTGTGCTTCTCCATCACCAGGTTGTCCAAGCGAACACGGTGGATGAGCGCACGAACTTTCTTGTGGAAGAGTACTCGACTTCCGGCCGCCTGGACAACATCACGCAGGTCATGAGTTTGCACACTCAGTACCTGGAGTCTTTCCTGCGGAGCCAGTTCTACATGCTGCGCATGGATGGCCCCCTTCCTCTACCACACAGGCACTACATCGCGATAATGGTGCGCCCGCTTCCCGGCTGCCTGCGCTCCCTCCACACCGCCCTGCTCGTCCCTTCTCCCCGCTCCTAGTGTGTGTATGTTTGTGTGTGTAGAGCTCAGTACCCTTTTCTAGAAATAAAACTTGAAGAAGCCTGTGGTCTTTAGGATACCGTGTGTCTGGGATGCATTTGGAATGCTTGACATGCCTTAAAGGTTCAGTTTCTCCTTGAATTTTCAGTTTATTCACCTATGGTTGATGATGCTAGTAGGGTCCAAGGGACTATCCCTAAGATCCCACAGGTCGTGTTTTGCCTCTTGATGCCTTGTTTTTTATTATTAATATAAAACAGGTTGGTTGTGACATCTGATTTAGTCATTTTCTATTTGAAGAATGTTACTGATTTGGCCAGAGGAGAGGAGAGTATCCATTAGCACCAATGGGGGAAAAATTCTTAAATGAGTCATAACCCCACTAAATATAGTACTTGGTACAAACTAGTGAACTAGTTAATGTTTTAGTGGGGGTGAGGAGAGAACTATAAATCGGGATGAGAAAGGTAGAAAGGAACAGTGTCATAGGTGGACTATTCCTGGAGAAGAAGACAGAGGACCTGGGCCCAGTGCCCTGTGTTGGGGTGGTTTAGGAGAACAGCTGGCTGGCAGGGGTAGCTGGCAGTCCGCAGGTTCATTTTTCCCAACTTTGATTAGATTATCTTGTTTATGCTCTCATCAAAGTTTTAAACAAGAAAAGGGCAGCACTCTGTGTTTCTTCACAGATGAACACGGCTGAGACTGTAATTCCAGCTTACAGATTTGACCACAGCGAGTTCCCAGGCAGCCTTAGAATGATCATAAACTAAGAGATAAGCAAGATATGGAAAATAGAATGAAGAAACAATACAGTTTTCCTGAGAAGCAGGCCTAGGGAAAGGAGCAGTGAAAAGTATGCTTTGCAAGGATTTCCCAGACTCCCAGTGTCAAGACTGGTTTGACTGCACGGGCAGGAAGGTGTCAGTGAACTTGTCTTATCTCAGTGGGTGAAGTGCCCAGATAAGACTGAAATCGCAGTTATCTTCAAGGGGGTAAGAGGAGCACCCAAATTAGCGTGTGTTCTGAATGGGTAGAATACAAGTTAGTGAGATTTTATTGTTTTAAATAGAACGTAGTTTATGTCATTTACCATCATGAAATGGACGTGTATGTTCTTGAGATAACCAGGAAGTGCATTTGAGGTTAATCCTCACCCACCTCTGGCTGAGGAGGTAATTGCCTACCTGGGACAGTTATTTGCTTGTACAAATATTGACTATGTGTACTGGTTCAAGAATCTATGGTGTATTGTGATAGAAGTTGGAGGAGGAGGAGGAATCTGTAAGAAAAGAATTATTGGTTATTAAAATTATTAAACTCCAAATCAATTATCATTATTATGATTGGTTTAGAACTAGTAGAATGCGACATGTACCACGATTGCTGTATCGACAGAGTCTTCTTGTGTTTTAGGCTGCAGCTAGACATCAGTGTTCCTACCTAATAAACATGCACGTGGATGAATTTTTAAAGACAGGAGGTATTGCTGAGTGGTTGAATGGTTTGGAATATGTGCCGCAAAGACTGAAAAATCTTAATGAAATTAACAAGCTGCTCGCACACCGACCCTGGCTGATCACAAAAGAGCACATTCAGGTACTGAGTGCTGTTTGGAAATGAAAAAGAGGTTTGCTCATGATTCTGGCTGAGAGTTCATTTTTCTTTTCTTTCTTTTCCTTTTTTTTCCCCCCTTTTTCCTTTCTTTCTTTTTTTTTTTTATTAAAACTTAATTTTAAAATACTTGCATATTAGAAACTTACAACATAGGCTCTCAGTGTATAGAAAAGATAAATGTAGAAAGTCTGTGGGTTAAATTTAAGTACCAATGGATATTCCTCTTAAGGTAATCAATAATGAGCTACCCAGGTGCCTTAGTGAGTGGCCATGAGAAAAGTTGATTTCTGTTTTCAAGCAGGAGGTAGACGAAATAAACCACACAATGGACTCCCTGGGTTCTCACACCCCTGACCTTGAGTAAATTAACTTCTGTGGACCTCAGTAGCTCCCCCCTTTATAACATGAGGGGCCTAGATTAAATGAGTTCCAGGCTCTTTTCTAGTTACAACATTTCATAATTTTAAGATCTGCAAATTACAGTTTTGCAAATAAAAAGCGATGTGCCAACTGGTGTGAACACTTCAGTGCCTTTAGAAGCTAGCGCTTAGATGAGAAACAGAGTTGCAACTGACTAGAATACTTGCAGATGGAAAGGGGCTTCCGTCAAAGGCACACAGAGTGAGGCCTTGGCACTGTGCTTGGCACTGGGTCACTATTCAATACATAGGTATTTAAATTCCCTGCTTCTAATGAGTAGACATGTCTTTGGTTTTGTTGATCCTCTCAGTTAGACTACATTTTTGTTAGTTATTTGCCGAGTTAAACCAAACTGAGCTTTTGTCAGTCTCTCTACTCTTAGAAATTGAGTTACCTGTCTAGGAATATATGAAACCTAACATTTCCCTCAGCTTTATGTTCTGACTTGACAAGATGTTACTTAGATAGAAGAATTGATCCTTATTTTTATGTCCTGTGTTCATTACTTTGTGCCATGTTCTTTGGTGGGTCCAAAAAGGTAGGCCCTGCCCTTCAGCATGCTTGGAATCTAGGGGAAAAAAGAGGGAGAGAGAATGACAATAAACACAGCATAGTGATATATGAAGGTATGAACAGAAAGAATCAGGAAGTTGCATGAAAGAGGTAACATTTGAGATAGGTCTTGAAGAGTAAGTGGGAATTTTCAAGGAGAGGTGGGTGAGGGGGTTGGGGGGGGACTTCTGAAACATTGTGTGTTGGAAAAGTAACTAATGGCTTCAGGTTACAGTAGGGAAGGTTATGTGAGGTGTGGGGGTAGGAGATGGGAAGAATGGGGAGCATGTCCTTATGACACAGTGAGTACTGTATTAAAGAATTTATGTTTTATTCTCAGAAACCTATGTTCTTCAGAGTTATATTACCTTACTTCAGGGGACGCAGAAGGCAATCCTTCAAAATGTTGGAAAATTATTTGTGTGTGTGCACCCACGTGTATTCTTACCTTAATAAATTTCTCTGTATATTTTACAATATTAGTATTACAGTACATGTGTATGACTCATCTATATAAAATGTTGTATTTTATAAGTGTTTATTTATAAATAAACGTACATACTTTCAGAGGTTGGAGCCCCCAGCTGTTACTGTTAGAAGTATACATGATCAAGGGGCAGTGGGTGGCTTAGTCAGTTAAGTGTCCAACTCTCGATTTGGTCTTAGGTCATGACCTCAGGGTCCTGGGATCACGCCCCATGTAGGACTCCACACTCAGCACAGAGTCTGCTTGGGATTCTCTCTCTCCCTCTCCCTTTGCCCCTCCCCCTGCTTGTGCCCCACCCCCCTCTCTCTCTAAAATAAAATAAAATCTTAAAAAAAAAAGTAGTAGTATATGTGATCAAAAGATTTCGGAGATGAGTATGATGAAGAATTAGGAGTCATCAGAGGTTTTTGAGCTGAGTTGTAATATGGGTCAATCATAAAGCAATTGCAGTAGTCCACGTGAGAGATTTTTTTTTTTTTTTTTTTTTAAAGCCAAAGGAGAGACCAGACTGTATGTAAGCATTCTGCATGAAAAGAAACAGGACATGTTAACTAGCAGAATGTGAAGATGGAGGAGAGGGGAAGGACAGGAGAATAAGTAAGGTTTCTACCTTCCTGACTGGGAGAAGGCATGAGCAGGACAGCACACTCTGGGCTGAAAGCAGAATACTGTTAACTCTGGATAGTGACGTCCAGTTACTGAAGGAAATACAGGTCTGTACCTCAAGATAAAGGATAGATTAGAAATAGGATCAGATAGCTATTGGCAGTAGGCAAAGGTCAAGTTGAAGGAATGAATGATCCATCCGGGGTCAAATAGAGCAAGCCAACATTTGGAGACAAGCAGAAGAAGTGGACTGAGAGGAAGACAGGGAAATGTGCATCTCAGGGGAGAACGGGTGCAAAAAAAATTTAGTGGAACTGCTGAAGTCAAGGGAGATTAATTTCAAGAAAGGAGGAAGTAAGGAAAACATAAATCCTACAGAGATCCAATAGGATAACTACTAAAAAGAAATACTTAGATTTGGCCATTGGGAGTCATACCTGACCTTTGCAAAAGTTGTTTTCAGGAGGCTGCTTAAAAAAGAGAAGAAATTATAATGAATTAAAGAAACAGAAATGAATGTGAGATGAGAAATTCGAGGTGATGAGTTCTGGCTGTCTATCTTTTTGGTTTCATACTCTTCGAAAGACTGACAGAGGCATTGTAAATTCTACCTGTTTTTTGGAAAAGGCTCTTTGGCAGTATTATGAAAAGTCCATAAAATATGATTGCCCTCCAAATCCCATTAGGAATTAAAGATGTTATTTATAGCATAGATATAGCAAGGAATGAAGGTGCTATTTATAATAGCAAATACAGAAAAAAAAAACTTAGAAGCAGTTTGAATATCTAACAGTAAAAAAATGGAGAAACAGCTCTCTACATCCTTTTCTATGCAGTATAAAGGCCATGCTCAGTCTAAGACATTGTAGCCTTATGAGAAAAGAACATGTCAAAATATCAGGTTTGCAAAGCAGAGAAAATTAGAAGTGTTACTCTGATTATATAATTATGCTTATAAAAATAAAATATGGGAAAGCTATCTTAGGGTGGTAGAATCTGATTAATTTTTCCTTTTCCTTTAACTGAGCTTTTGGTAATATATTAAATTTCCTGTGTGTTGGAGGGGAGGGCAGTTAATGGAGAGTAAAGCCAAAGAGGTTTCTGGTGGGGGCTTGGCTGTAAAGTGAGCAGAATTTAAAGTGTAGAAATGTAGCGAGCAGCAGAACACGCACGCCCGTGTTACCAAGCTAGACAGAGAGGACACCGATGGGAAAGACTCTCTGATGTGCTGACAGATGGGATTGGCTCTTGGAGAAAGTGGGGTTGGAGACATCATTGTTTTTAATGCCTTCACTTGTGATTCCATCCTTCAGTTGGAGGATCAAGTGAAATAGCATATGAAAAAGTGCTTTGAAACTTTTAAAGTTCTTACTCAAAGGTGAGGTAGTAATTCTACTGTTCCTATCCTCTGCCATTAACTCTTTCTCCATCAGGAAATTCACCTAAAAGTTGTCTTAATGAATTAGGGTTTTGGGTTTTTTTTTAAATTTTTATGTGACTTTTAAGGTCAAGTCTTTACCTAAAAACCTTAAAGTGGATGGCTTTGCTAGATAATCTTTAAAGGCCCTTTTAGTTTCAGTGTTCTTTGATTCTCTGAACTATCTTACTGAAACAACACAATATGTAAGCGTGCTGTGGAAACAGGATCCATGGTACCTATAAGGAATTCAGAATAATCTACAACATAATTATATTGTTAGTTTTGCCGGTTGAATATAATGTTGTTTGACCAAAGCCGTATCTTTATTACATGAAACATTTTTAAAAGGAAGTTTTAAAAAGGAGTTTTAAAAGTTTAAGTTTGATTGCTTTAAATGGACCTAAAAATTTGGTGGATTTTCCATGCTTTCTAAAATTGCTTTGCAGCATTCTGTGGTTTTCATTCTTACTTTGATTCACTTTCTCATTACAGAAACTTGTCAAAACTGGAGAAAATAACTGGTCTCTGCCCGAGCTGGTACACGCTGTGGTCCTACTGGCACATTATCATGCTTTGGCAAGCTTTGTTTTTGGTAGTGGCATCAATCCGGAGAGAGATCCAGAAATCTCCAATGGATTCAGGCTAATATCAGTCAACAATTTCTGTGTTTGTGATCTCGCCAACGATAACAACATAGAGAATGCATCCCTTACAGGCAACAACTTCGGGGTTAGTGTTCTGAACTTTGTTTTTCTTCACTATTTTGCCTGAAAAATACCTAGAAAGAGTTTGTCTGACTCAACAGGATATTGTATAATTGAACTACTTCTGCCCAACTTTTACTACTGTAAAAACTTAACTTGTACATGAAGTTCTGAATTGTCTTAAAGATAAGGCTTTTAAAGCAAATAGATAGGGGTGCCTGGGTGGCTCAGTCAGTTAGGCATCTGCCTTTGGCTCAGGTCATGATCCTGGGGCCCTAAGACTGAGCTCTCTGCTCAGCAGGGAGTCTGCTTCTCCTTCTGCCCCTGCTCATGCAATCTCTCTCTCTCTCTTTTTCAAATAAATAAGTAAATAAAATCTTTGGAAAAAATAATAAAGCAAATAGATATTATGACAAATCATAAGGCCACCTTATTTTTAAAAATAAACTATAACTGAATATATACCACATGCTCAAATTCTAGATTAAATATATCTATACTTCTAAGTTTTCTAGATTTATAACTGCAGCAAAAACATCATACTCTGGAAAACGTTTGAATCTGTCATTTGATTTTCTTTGGCATTAATGGAAAACCCACTTAGGAACTTAAGGGTCCACACCTCTGTACATAGTCAGGTGGCATTTACTAGACAGGAACCTTTACCGGAATAATTCTTGGTATTACTAACACCCAACACCATCTTACCTGGCTCCAGATTGTCGATTCCCTAAGTGAGCTAGAGGCCTTGATGGACAGAATGAAGAGACTTCGAGAAGAGAGGGAAGATGAAGAGGCATCTCAGGAAGAAATGACCACTCGTTTTGAGAAGGAGAAGAAGGAAAGTCTTTTTGTGGTCTCTGGAGACACTTTTCACTCCTTTCCACATTCAGGTGAGCTCCCCCAGCCTGCCCTGTACTGTCTTTGCCTTTGAGTTGTTGCATCCCTGACAGACCACGTTCCATGTTTTCCATACGGATCTGTAAGAGTGCCTCTACTACCATGTCTCTTTTATTTCCTCCTCCTACAGCCCCCCTGATGCTGTTCCCCACCCCTTCTTTTGGTGCATCTTTGAATACACTCCAGGTCAAGTTGAGAGGGACTCCCAACCTTGTAGTCCACACTCATCCTGGATAAAACACGATTTGAAGCCAGAGCAGTTGCCTGTAAAGCTAGATAGAGATACCTAATTTGTTCTACTTTTCTGATGTTTTTAAGTGATAAGTGAAATCCTCTTTCAATAGATAAAATTTAAAAAAAAAACAACACATGCATCTCTGCCTTTTTTGCGTGTGGGGAGTATGTGGGAGGATTGTTCTTGCGCTGCTACTTTTCCAGATCAGTTCTAAAATTACATTGTACTCGCATTTGCATTTCTTTGGAGACATCTTTGGGATTTTATAAAAATGCATTATTTAGGTCATTTTCTTATACTGAATTTGAAGGAATTCATTCTGTATTAAAAGCTAGACGTCTTTGCTCTAGTCTTAAAAAGATACTTTTTACCCCCTAATGCTCTAAGAGACTTTGAATTAGACAGTTTTTCAGTCTTGACTAAAAAGATATTGAACATCACATAGTAAATGTTATTAAAATAGCCTTGGGGTGCCTGAGTGGTTCAGTCAGTTGAGTATCTGACTCTTGGTTTCAGCTCAAGTCATGATCCCAGAGCCATGAGATCGAGCCCCGAGGAGTCTGCTTGAGATTCTCTCTCTCCGTCTCCCTGTGTCCCTCCCTCTACTCTCTCTCTTTCTCTCTCTCTCTAAAATAAATAAAATAAGTCTTTTAAAAAATAGCATTGACAGTAGAAAACTGAAGCCCTCCAAAGTCATCAATCTACATAACATTTTAAAAATAGAGTTCCATTGGTTTAAGAAATGTTCAGTCTTAAGGACAGTTAGTCTTAAAATTCCGAGGGTAACTGATTGGGCCATATCTTGTTTGTTAATGTTAAACATAGCATTGACCAGTAGTTCTCAGAAGTTTCGCCAGAAAGAACAAAAACCCTTTATATCATCTCCCCTGTGGTCTTTTTTATGAAAGATTTTATCAACCACATTGACTATATTAAGTTCTAGTTTCTCAGAGCTTCTAAGCAGCAGGAAATCCCAAATAAAGAAACGTGGTGTTTTAGTTATTGCCTTAATATCCATTCTGCAGCTACTGAGTACCCTTAATGTTCTCAGCCCTGTAGTGGGTACTAAAGTTTTCAGGATAAATAAGAGACGATTCCTGCCTTCCGGGCACACTCCTTGCTGATGGGAGAGAAACAGTTTCAATCCATAGCAGAGTGTGAGCAGTATATGAACCCAGCCTCAGTGGGGAAAGAGTGTGCATAGAAGGGGTCCTTGAGGAAGACTTCCTCCAGTCTTAGGGACTCAAATGCAAGGGAGTCAGGCAGTGGCTGGCGTTGGTGGTAAATAATCGATGGAGCCAAGGCCCCCTCCTAAGGAAACAGGATGCTGGGCACAGGAGCGATTGGGCATAAATCATGAAGCAGGTAATGTCATCACATAGGTCGGTTAGGTAAACAGAGGCTTTATCATGATAACATTTCTAGCCTTAAGAAGCATGCAGCCTGTCGTATTTTGGACATTTTGAGCTAAGAGGCCTGTAAAACCTGAAGTCTGGAGATGTCTAGTATACTGCTTCTTAACCTTCCATTGCATTGTGTCACTTGGGAATCTCACCGATAGGCGGATTCTGATTCAGTCTGGTCTAGGAACTGAGAGGAAACGTGGCTCTCATTCCTCCTCGTGGTGGCCAGGCTGCCAGTCTACAAACCACCCACAGTACTGAGGGCCTGGCAGATGGTCTGAAGGTCAGGACAGGCTTTTAAACTCCAGACAAAATTTTGGAAATTATCAGCATATTATTGGGCGTTAAAACCAGGAGAGTTGTTTATAAAAAACCATCCAGAGGGAACACATGGGACAGAGGAAAATCATAAGCCTAGGGTGAACCTTCAAGGGAAACCAAGATTATAAAATGTAAAGATTTTTATTAAGGCTAGTAATCTCTATTTGCTTTTAACCCACTGAGCCACCCAGGTGCCCCTTTATTTGCTTTTAGACATTAATTTTTAAGAGCTTCTCGAACATCACTAGAGCTTGAGGGATATAAATGTTTTATTTCCCTTAGTCGTTTTTTAATGTTGAAAATAGATTTTGTTTCCTGCTATGGTGAGTGCTGTGAAGTGTGTAAACCTGGCAATTCAGAGACCTGTACCCCTGGGGCTAATAATACATTATATGTTTATAAAAAAATAAAAAATTATTTTAAAAAATAGATTTTGTTTCTTTAATCAAAGCTCTTCTGAGAGCTTCTTTTGTTTTGTTTTGTTTTGTTTTGTTTTGTTTTGTTTTCTTATTGAGTAGACTCCACACCCAGCATGGAGCCTAACGTGGATCTTGAACTCATGACCCCAAGATGAAGCCCCGAGCTGAGATCAAGAGTTGGACACTTAACTGATTGAGCTACTTAGGCACCCCTTGAAAATATATTTTGAACCCCCGCCTCTACCTTCTTGAATCCTTGAGTAGGGACTCCTGCTGCGTACGGTGGTGAATTTTGACTAGCAAGTCTTAGGTTGTCGCCAAAAATTATGTTCTAGTTTTGACAGAAGAGGCTGTATCATTTGTAAATCAGACAAGGAAATAAGTCATTTCGTTGTTTACCCTTCAGCATTCCCAGTACTACATTTGCTGGTCACACAAAGGTAACAGAAAAATGACTCTGTGGAGTAGCTACATGAGTCCTTTTTATAACCTTACCATGTTTTAAAATGGAAATAGAAATGTATTTTTTTCTATAATGAATTTCTTGGTTTGACCTGTGTGATAAAGCATTCCAGATTCCATGTGGAGATTCTAAGAATAGCTGTTCAAGCCTTTGGAAGAAAATAAATGTTTAAAATGTTCTACAGAGGTAGTATTCCATAGCTTGGTAAGAGTTAACCAGCTCTTACTCTTTTTTTGTTTTTCAAGTTAGAAGGCTGTTCCGTTACTATAATAGAGCGTTTTCTGCATTATGTTTGGGACAGCAGAATTGAGCCAATGTGCAAAATGCTATTTCCTTTGAGTCCAGACTTGGAAATATTTGTTTAGTTAGAATTAAATTGGAGGGGTGCGTGGGTGGCTCAGTGGGTTAAGCCTCTGCCTTCGGCTCAGGTCTAGCCCCGCATCGGGCTCTCTGCTCAGCAGGGAGCCTGTTTCCCCCTCTCTCTCTGCCTGCCTCTCTGCCTGCTTGTGATCTCTTTCTGTCAAATAAATAAATAAAATCTTAAAAAAAAAAAAAGAATTGAAATTAGAGTTTTAGATTTGTTGATCAGAGTACTGATCTTCTTAAATTTGAAAAAAACGATCTGTAGTATGAGAGACCTGTGTACATTTCTTTCTATGAACAAAATGGTCTAGAAGACAGGTCTTGATTGACTCCTAATTTTAAAATGAATAAATGGATATTATTCATAGGATAAATTCTATCTTGTTGGAGTCCAGGTGCTCATTATTGTTTATTTTAAAATGTTTCAAAGTCGTATGACAAGTTGAAAATGTTTATGGGCAAATCAGAAACTAACATCAACATCAAATGAACCAGCTGTGTGATCGTCAACTCCAGAATCGGTATTTGCCCAGTGAAATCAACTGCTTGTGCAGTGTGGGTGGAGAGATCACATCAGGGGAGAAACTTGTTTTGCAGACTTTAGTTCTCACTCACCTTCCTGGGTTTGATTTTACTTCACAGCCCACAAAACTCCTAGTGTTCTTAGCAGGGTCGGTGATCACTAACCACATTTTCGATTTTTTTTTCTTTGTTTCTGTTGATTAGTATGTGATGGACTGAATTAAGGAAACATAACCTCGTTCGTAAATATGGAGAGACAGAACATTGAAAACGCCATTTTTCGCGTGTTTCCATTTACCCGAACAGAGTTCTGCAGACCAAGGAGACAAAGCAGCTGTCGTGGGTTGGGCTAGGGATAAGCCCAAGATTTCACTTTAGAAAACTGAAAGTCACTTAAAAGCTTCCGATCAGATTAAGTAGTTCAGAGTTCACAAATTTGCCACACCATCCTAAACTAATTTGCATTGTAGTTCGTTCTTACGGTACAGACAGTGCTACTAGAAGCTTACAGTTAGTTTACTAATTTCTTAAGAAGGTATTTCTTTTTGCGTTAATAAAACGAAAAATTGATATTAAGCATATAGCATAGTACCTGGTGTATATTAAGTACTCAGCAGGGACGCCTTGGTGGCTCAGTCAGTTAAATGTCTGCCTTTGGCTCAGGTGATGTCCCAGAGTCCTGGGATCAAGTCCCACATCAGGCTCCCTGCTCAGCGCTGAGCAGGGAGCCTGCTTCTCCCTCTGCCCTGCCACTCTCTCTGCTTGGGCTCTCGTGATAAACAAATTTAAAAAGTGCTCAACAAATGTCAGTCTCTTTGCATCATGGGTAATAAAGAAGTTAGGTAAGAACTTTAATATTTCCAGAGTTGGATAGCCTGGGTAGTTGATCTTTCCTGCCATTATCGAGCACCCTATTAGTCCATGGCAGTGACCTAAGGATTCAACCTTGTGAGGAAAGAGTAATTATTGCTAGGATTTTCATGAAATAGCAAAGAGTAAGATAATGAAGACACTACTAATTTACTAGATCTTTTGGATGAATTACTGTAATTGTAACTGTTCTTTTAAACCTCTCAAGACTGTCCAGTTCTTATGCCATCAAATTGTTTAGGTGGGGCGCCTGAATGACTCAGTGGGTTAAACATCTGCCTTTAGCTCAGGTCATGATCTCAGGGTCCTGGGATGGAGCCCCAAGTAGGGCTTTCTGCTCAGCAAGGAGTCTGCTTCTCTCTGTCCCTATGCCCCTCTCACCACCTCATGTTTCTGCTATCTTTCTCTTTCTCAAGTAAGTAAATAAAATGCTAAAAAATTGTTTTAGAAACTGTTTACTAGTTGTTTATTAATTATTAAGTATTACATTTATTTGATATTGATTAAAATTCTTAATAAGAAAATATTGTTCTTTGCATTGAAGGAGCCTTTTTTTAAATTTTGAAAACATTATGTTCATTTTCTAGAATAGGAGTTGGTAAATAAAAGCTGTTCATTCCCTTTCGGTGATTGAAATAAAAAAAAGTAATTATAAAGACAGACTAACTACCCTAAAAAAAAGTGAGTGAGAATTTTCTTGAAGCAAAATTAACATGCATTTGGCTCTTAAATTTTTCACTGGTAGATTTTTAATATTATCAAGTATGCAGAAATCAGCCATCTTAAAAGATTGTTGTAGTCTTCCAATCTTCCTGAATGCCACTTATAATATTCTGATCACAATCTTATCAACACATTGTTTTACTTCATACTTTATATGCTTTTTTATTTCCATGTACATAGAAAAGCGCACGTGGGTTAGGTGTCAAACTCAATGGATTTTCTCAAACTGACCCTTCCTATTCTAGTGCCCAAGCCAGCTCTGAATAATGGTGGCACCCAGAAGGTCACTTTCCTCCTTGTTCCAATTCCCTTCCCAGACCTTCTCCCCAAATGCCTCTTTGTGAGCCAAAAATGGATGAGATTGCACTGATTTTCAGCATGAACACATCTATATGACGTACTATTAAATTTTCACAAATTCTATCTTAACATTAAAGTCCACTCAAGTTACCTTTCACCTTCCTGTCTTCTCTTTCCCCATAACCCACTTCATCAAATAAGAGTTCAAAAAATGTTTAAGCTCTGTACTCAAAGCACTGTGCCATCTTCCTCTTCTGAATAAGGAAAGCTAGGATGTTGATTCTTCACGGCTACTGCTTAGCTGTTTCAGTGGAGGCATGTTTTTGCCCAGACAAGTACAGTTAAATGTTAAGATCACCAGTATTCTGTAACACAGTTGAACTGAAATTGAATTCAGACATAAGCCAAGAAGTCAATATTGTCACTTTGAAAATCCATGGGAAAGCTAAAAAGTGGAGGGAAATGGCGCATTTCATTGTTCTATGCACAGTTTCCTTTATTCTAGATTGTTCATTATTGTCCTCAGATTTTGAAGATGACATGATTATAACATCTGATGTCTCCCGATATATTGAAGACCCTGGTTTTGGGTATGAGGACTTTGCCAGACGAGGAGAAGAACATTTGCCAACATTCCGAGCTCAGGTATAAGATGCCTTTAACTCAGAGAAACTAGAGAAGAAATATTGTCGTTTTAACTGTGAAATGTTGAGATGTAAGTCCATTGCCTTCTAAATTGATAGAGTCTGTAGATCTTTTTATGTAATCTCGTTTTTGGCCCAGTCTAATTTGATCTCCCAGTAGATAAATTATTTCAATGTTTCCGCCTCTAAGAAGGCAAAAGGAAATGGTTTCATTCGGTTACTTGCAACATTACATGGTAATTGTATAATGTTCATAGCCTTTTTTTTTCTTAAGGAGCAGGGAGAAAATCAAGCGACAAAGTTACATTTATAATAAAATGGCATTTTGTAGTAAGATCATATACCAGTAGTTCTGGGATTAAGGGCTACCCCACCAAAACCCCTAGAGGCCAGAGTCACAGTAGCGATGTGGCTTCCAAGAGAGTGGAAGTTTGAATTAAGACAGACTCCTTTGCACTTGTTTCACTAATCTGCTAATTGTCCGTATCACTGAGTAGGTTTGGTCACATGGGAATTTTCTCAGATTTCCTGGGGCTCTTCCAGATAAGGATGTAGTTTGCATAGTACCCGACTTCAGGGGGAGGCCAGAGTTCATCACCAATATGTCCAACCAGGAACCCCACTGAGGAAACTGCATGGCGCTCCGATCCAAGAACCGATGTGAAGGATTCTTAGTAAGCCTGTCAACTTAGAATACATTTGAAATATCTTCACTTCCTTGCTTCAGTAGTTGTTTCCCACAAACATGGAATTTAAATGGAGAATGCCCATTTGGTAACTGGATACAATTTCTTCTTTCAGGACTATACCTGGGAAAATCATGGGTTCTCCCTGGTGAACAGACTTTATTCTGACATTGGACATCTTCTTGATGAGAAGTTCCGCATGGTCTACAATCTCACCTATAACACTATGGCCTCCCATGAGGATGTTGACACAACCACGCTGCGCAGAGCTTTATTTAACTACGTTCACTGTATGTTTGGAATCAGGTACGTTTGTGGTCAAGACCATTTTAAACATTTCTAAGTGACAGTTCTGACCCAAGTTCTGCTCCCGTTCTTTTTAGTGCTATAAAGCCCTGGGGAGAAAAATACTACAAGTGGACTTCTGATTTTGAAAAATGACTTCCAGTTTATAGAAGAACATTTTTTCTTGTTTGACTGTTCAGAATCTTAGCATGCACCTGTAAATACAGTAATGAGAATTTACTAAGGAGGGAAAAAAAAAGTATCAGTAATCATTGGGGGATACAAGAGAATCGGACTCAATTTAAGTATCCTTCCTGGAAGAATTAGGCAGTTAAAGAACGTTTATTGTGCCTCTTCGGCCCACTGTAATAAATGCTGGTTTGTTTGTTTATTTTAAAGGAATGGTAATTAGGGTATAAATAAAACTGGGATAGATTGTGTCTTCATAAAGCTCACATAAGAACACTGAAATGAAACTATCAGTCAATATAAATTAATGGCCTCTAAATTTAGAAATTTGGCATGGAGAGGACAGTGAGTAAATGAGTGAGTGAGATTGAATGGTCTAATCAGGAAAGCTTTTTTGGGAGAATGTGCCTTTTTGAGCTGGGTTTTGAAGGCATTTATGGAGATAGATTTGCAGAAAGAAAAAATGCCCAGTTACGAATACATTCAATTTGACTCTACTTTCTCCTTTCTAATATAGTCACAGAAAGCCTTTATGGCATGGAGTTAGAATTCAATTTGCTAAGCAAAGTATTTTCTATCATTTTAATGTAAAAAAAATTTCCTGAAACATCAGCTAATAGTCAAGCATTCTACCTAGAAGACACGGGCATGATGGTAGTTAACTATGCTGTTTGCTCATATATCATTCCAGACAATAACTTAACACTGAATCATCACATTTTAAAACACATACGTCATAACTACCTACTTGAAGAAAAATAAATACTAACAATTCAATTCAATTGTGATAAATTATGTTCAAGACGATACATGACAGATGTTATGGTGATTATATTAACATGTTGGATGCTACCAAATAAAGCTCATATAAGATTTTTGAATTCTTATTTTTTAACTAAGCATATGTTTGGGTTAAAAATTAACTGAAGGGGGGCTCCTGGGTGGCTCAGTCGGTTAAGCCTCTGCCGTTGGCTCAGGTCATGATCCCAAGGTCCTGGGATCAAGCCCCGGGCTCTCTGCTCAGCGGGGAGCCTGCTTCCCTCCCTCTCTCTCTGCCTGCCTCTCTGCCTGCTTGAGATCTCTGTGACCTGAGGGTAAATCTAAAAAGCAAACAGCAATAGCAACAGAAACAGAAACAGACTGATACAGAGAACAAACTGATGGCTACTGGGGGAGAGGAAGGAGAGGGCTAAGTGGGTAAAGGGGATCGAGAGGTCAAAGTTCCAGTTACAAAGTAAGTCATGGAGATGCAGTGTCTCAGCCCAGGGACTTCAGTTAGTAAGATTATAATGACTTTGTATGGTGACAGATGGTAACTACATTGGTGGGGAGCATTTTGTGGAGCATATTAATGCTGAATCACTGTGTCCTACACCTATCACTAATATCATACGATATGTCAACTATAAATAAAAATAAAAGTTCCTTGTTCCTGGGGACCCTGGGTGTCTCAGTCAGTTAAGCATCCAACTCTTGATCTCAGCTCTGGTCTTGATCTCACGGTCTTAAGTTCAAGCCCCTACTTTAAAAAAAAAAAAAAATTCTTCCCTCTCTCTCTTGCAAAACCAACTTTACCCTCTTCACTGGATCTTTCCCATCAGTATATACACACTGCTGTGACTTCTCTCATCTTTAGAAAAAATTCCTTTCTTCCTCCTTCTTTGCCCTCTAGCCTTTGCCTTGTCTTCCTGCTCCCACACACAGCCCATCTCTTTGACAAAGTGTTGTTTACTTGCTCACTATTTTATCCCCCATTCCCTCTTGAATGCACTACAGCACCACACCAACAAAACCCCTCTTGGGCGAGGTTGCCTGTGACCCTCCTCACGCCTGCTCCCAGGGCTCAGGGCTCAGTTCCTGTCGCATTTGATTCATCAGCAGCGTGGGACACAGTGGGTCACTCCCTCTGCCCCCCATGATGACTCCCACCTCAGGGCTCTCCGCTGACACCTTCTCCTCAGAGAACAGTCTTACCCCCTGCCTAAAAAGCGCAGCTTTTCTTCTCACAAACCCCTTTCCCTTTCCCTCCACAGCAGTGAACAGCCCCCAACAGATCACATGCTTGTCTATGTTTTAACTTTCTTCTCCAGTAGGATTTAAACTCCATGGGACTGGAGATCTTCGTTTATTCTGTTCATCTCTGTATCACCAGTGCCTAGAAAGCTCCATGGAAAGGACACAGCACCTAACAAACACCCAGAAATATTTGTGACAACAATTAGTTAATGAGTTTTTGGTATTGAATTGCTAGACTGTAAACATCTCTTGATACCGACTTAGAAATCAGAAATTTTGATTTTTTTATTTGTCTTTGGCCCGTAGGTATGATGACTATGATTATGGAGAAGTTAATCAATTACTTGAACGAAGCCTGAAGGTTTACATTAAGACAGTGACCTGCTATCCAGAGAGAACCACCAAGCGCATGTATGATAGTTACTGGCGTCAGTTCAAGCACTCAGAAAAGGTGTGTTTCATGACTCGACGTTATAGACACCTTAGGCCTGTGTCTGGTATAATTAGTAACGATCAGCAAACATTATACAGGAAAATATTGATAAGTTAGTGCCATGAAAAGAAGTGACATCATTCGGCTGTCTTTTCAAAATGTGTTTAAATTCCAGTTTACTGAATATTAACTAAATTTTGGTTCTGTGTTTCAGCCAGTGTTGTGGGTACAGCACACTTGTAGCATCAGCCTTTGAAAGGCTGGGTCCAGATATTGGTATTTTTAAAGTACCTTTAGGCAAATGTCTACCATTCTCATGATTTATAAAAATCAAACCTAATGATCGGGCCAGGCCCAGAAGGTATGTTGGATTAGGGATTAACTCTAGCCACTAGAGTTGACTTATTAGAACAACAGTTTCTCATTCCAACTTGGTAATTTAGTATTTTGATAATCTAATGCATGACCTTTGAGCCAAATGTATGTACCATTATATAAGAATATTTCTTTGGATGAAATGTATAGAAATCATTGTTTAAGACCTAATAAATGTTAAGGATCTCTACCAACATTATATCCTAGGTCTTTTCAACCTGTAAGTCGAAGAATCTTCCATGTATACCAGTTTCCAAGATTTTGAGAGTAAAAAAAAATCTCTTTAGGGTCCCAATAATCACTAGTTAATTCTATGACCTTGGCAGAGGCTGTTATGACCTCCAAACCTAAGCGATTTTTTTGAAGCCTTAGAGACAATCCCACATCAGATAAACACCCATGTTACCGCCAGCATACTTCTTGATGGATCTTTATGCTCTGTTTATATGTTTGTAATAGATTTTCTGCCTTTACCAGGTTGTATCTAGAAATTCTCTTTACTCATCAAGAGAATATACCTAACAGCATGTCTAACCTGTAGAACATTATAAAAATAAATATAATATCAAAAACATTGTAGTAAATTTCAAAAAAAAAAAGTGGATATTCATTTTAATCTATCAGCTAGGGTGTATCTCCCCCAAAACTTAGAGGCTTGTTCACAGTTGTATCTGAAAGACTACAGGGAGCTACCCAAATCTAACAAGGACCAGACGCTAATTACAAACTGCTTTAGGCTTCAGGTTTTTACCTAAGGATCTTTCAAGGATCCAGTAAGAAATATTGTTTAAAAATGTTGTTTAAAAGCTTTCCAAGTAATGAACATAGGCTCTAGTGAGTGTAGAGCTGATTTTTAGACCTCTAAGATTTAGACCTATAAGATTTGATGAGTGAAAGATAGTAGCACTTGCAGGAAATAAATATAAATTATTTATTTATAAATAAATATATATATACATATACATATGTATATATATATTATTAATATATAATGTATTATTTGTTTCAGGGGTACAGGTCTGTTATTCATCAGTCTTACACAATTCACAGCGCTCACCATAGCACATACCCTCCTCATTGTCCATCAGCCAGCCACCCTGTCCCTCCCACCCACTCCCCTCCAGCAATCCTCAGTTTGTTTCCTGAGACCAACAGTCTCTTATGGTTTGTCTCCCTCCAATCTTGTTTCGTTTTTCCCTCCCTTCCCCCATGACCGCCCCGCCCTGCCTCTCAAATTCCTCATATCAGTGAGATCATATGATAATTGTCTTTCTCTGATTTACTTATTTCTACTTAGCGTAATAGCCTCTAGGTGCATCCACACCATTGCAAATGGCAAGATTTGGGGGGTTTTGATGGCTGCATAGTATTCTTGTGTGTATATGTGTGTGTGTGTGTGTGTGTGTGTGTGTGTGTGTGTATGTGTTTAAAAGTTATTGCATAATCCAGGAGATTGGTTGGCTTTTCCTAATATATATCTTGACATAATGATTGGTATTTTCCAGGCTTTTAACAGTCATTTTCACTGCTCACAAGACCCATTGCTTTTTTTTTGAACAGCTTTCGTCAATGAGCGTTACATCATTTATGTGTGTAGATAACACCCATTTGCATGGTAAACGTTCATGAATGTCTGATATGTTTAAAGAAAAAAAGTAAGTTTTTTCAGTTGTTTATACCGGTCACTAAGGAGATAACATTTTCATTTCTAGGTTCATGTGAATCTACTTCTAATGGAAGCGCGGATGCAGGCTGAACTCCTTTATGCGCTTCGTGCCATAACTCGGCATTTGACCTGATAGCATCATCACCCAGCGAAAATGTCCTACGTGTGGAAAGACCTTTTCACACAAGACACACATCAGAAGCTGTTTGTGATGTAGCATCAAAAATTTTCAATTCTCTAGTGGCAAAGTTTAGCCGTTCTTTCTGGCGGCTGTAATGTGCAATGACGTGTTTTCTTTTTCTTGATGCTTAACATTACTAACAATTGCAAAAATAATACTGAGGAGCACTACTTTGCATTGTTTTATAGCTGGATTTTTTGGATACTGATCATAAATCATGAACCTGGTTTATTAATGCTTAACTTCAGCGCTTTGGGGTTTGTACGTATGTGTATTCTTTTCTTTCCTTTTTTTTTTTTTTTTTTTTTTTTTTAAGTAAGGAAAAGCGCTTACAATCTGCTCAAGCAATTGTTTTTCAGCTAGTGGAATTCAGCATAGAATGACCTCCTCTGGCCATTCTAAACTTTAATGTTGTGTCCTAAATCTGGTGGAGGAGAAGCATGCGCTGTTGAATTAAGCTGCTCACAGGACACGTGTCTGTGTCCCCAGGAGATTATTTGTCAGGCACTGTTTGTGGGGGTTTTTTTTGTTTGTTTTTGGGTTTTTTTGTTTGTTTTTTGTTTTGTTTTGGTTTTGGTTTTTTTACTGCTATTGGCGATAACGTGAAATGTGATACAGCCATTGTCCATAATTTAATGTGAAATTAATCATGATGAATTCTATAGCATGCTACTGAAATGCCAAATTCAGCTGTTTTCTTTCTCTTCGGAAACAGAAGTTTCCGTTTTCCATATCAGATGTATATATTAAAAGTGAAATTATGTACAATCCTTTCTATCACGGACAGCCATCCTCGGTCACCGGGATAATCAGTGCTCTCAGAGCTGCTCACAGTTCATTCGGTCGGCACGTCCAAGCCTGTACCCACACAAGATTGACCAAAAAGTTTCTTTGCACATTTTTCTTTTCTCATAGTGTTTTCTGTATTGCAGTTAAGCAGAGGAAGGTTAATATACTTGTATTTTTTTCCTAGTAGGCCTTTAGAACTTCTTTCCTGTTATTTTCCTTCTAATAGGTTGAACAGTTGAATATTCAGAGGTAAAAGTTGTGTTTCTATGCATTAATGTGATTGAACAGCAACAACAAAAAAAAGTGCAATATGTTGGGAAAAAGTACTCCGCGGAACCCCCCACCCCATTACGTCATTGCGGAAGTGTCCTTTTGAACAGAGCCATAAAGAAATTTGTTCCAGTTTCTTTATCGCGCAAGGCTTTTGCCTTACTGGGGTTGAACGATATTCTTTTCCTAATGCCAAAGCACCCCCTTCCCCAGGGGGGAAAAAGTCTCTTTGGACAACTGGTTTTAAAAAAATATCAAGTCTTAGGGGAGGAATAAGCATCCAAAAAGTCACATTTTTGCATTGGTTTATGTTGCTTGATTAGACTATCTTCACAGAGCACAACCTAATGTGTTTATAGCTTTAATTTGTCTTGTGTTAATGAACCAGTGAAGTGCCTAAAGAGATGCTTACAGCTATCCAATAGGACACAACTGCACTGCTTAAACACTTTTTGGTTAATTAAGGGTGACTTGAATTTTAAACATGCTGATTTAAAAAAAAAAAACAAAACAAAAAACAAAACTGCTCCATTTGTTCATAGTAAATAATATTGTCAAAATTCTCCGTTAGGGTTCCCACAAAGATTTCGTCTTAGACTTACTTCCTTACTTGTTTTGTAGGAGTTTTTGTCATGAAAGAATCGTGGATGAGTGTTTTTGTTCGGCCTATCCATTCGTCATCTGTTTCTGGTACAACACGTTAGGTTGCTTTCTTTTAGATTTTGTTCCAGACAAGAAAATACAAAGGTGACTGTAAGCCTACAAACATGAGGCCGTTCTGCATTTTTTGATCCCAGGATCTTGTGTGAGATCTTGCGTGTGAGGAAAAAATCACTAATATTTTTTAAGACAGGGTGGTTTATTTAAAGATACTATTCAGAGAATTCATGCCAGATCTCTTCTGTTTAAATGCATATACCGTATGTTGATTTTATTCAGCATCACGTTATACAGAGATGTATTAACTGCACGGAAAGTAGGAAAATGACAAAACATAGATGATAGCATAAATGTTCATTTGATGTCCCCAACCTTAGAACTTTTCAAGTTGGGGATGTCTTTTATTCTTGACATCTGGGTTTGGTTCTTTTTATTTTGTTTTGTTTCCTTTTCCTACAGTCCTTTCATTTAATAGCCCTCTATGTTGTGCAGCTGACCTGTGTTACAGGATTAGAAACGATCTTTATAAAAGGAAAAAGAGAAATTCTCACAGAACACCATATGAGCTTTAGACCAAAAGGGGAAACAAGGTGTAAGTAACAAAAATGGCCACTTAGTTTTTGTCTTTTATTTTTTTACCCCCAGAATTTTTTACATTAAGTAATTGGAGTTTGGGTTTTGGAAATATTTAGTGCCTTTACTAGATCTCTTTTCTAGCAAAGTTTCTTTTTAGCTCTGCATTGATCTATCTCCTCAGTAATCAGGAACCTAAGTCCACTTGGACCTATAAACAAAAACAAAACAATATATTTATGAACCTCAGTGAACCAGCCTAGAAAAATCGACTTCTGGGGGTGCTAGGGCACCCCCAGTAATCTACAGCATGTGCAGCATTCCGGGGCATGAATACCATTTTAAACAAGTTTGCTAGGAACCTTCTCTAACGCAAACTTGAAATTCTGATGTGGTTTTCCAGGGTGGTATTTTTTCAGAGTATTGAATTTACTATGTAGTAATTTATAGTATAGCTTTTTATATTAAAATGTGATATTTTTAAAAGAGATATCTGGTTCAATTGGTGTAACGACGTGATTCTACGGTATGCTAACCTACACCTGGGGGCTCACATTGTGCCAAACTTTAAACGTGCAAGTGTACTTGGGGGGAAAAAAAAGCACATGCGAATGTGAAATCTCTGACTTCCTTGCTTATCATGTTAAAATTAGTCTAACAACCCACCTATGTATATGCTTGATCAATGTCTATTCACTTCCCAGCTTCAGTAGTAATTCGTGATTTCTCAGATCACCATAGGAAATACCTGAGTACTCTCCCGTCAGAAGGCAACTCTGTTCTGGAAGCGGATCGCTTGGCGGTGGCAGCCGCCCCACTTGATCCTTCAGTTTAGACCCCCTCAGATGGACTCACAATAATCAGCGCCAAAGAGGCTTTCTGAGATGAGACCACCTGTTACCTTCTTTACCTTCTTGAACCACATGTGTTATCTTAGTCCCAGGAAGAGTCTTCGTCCCATCTGGGGTATTTTTACCATAAAAGATGACTAATGTGGAATCCAGGCCATGGCCTTGGCCTTTAATTATGACTTTAAACCCAAATAATGGCAGAGCAATGCAGGGCTCTTTTAGAACAGAAAACTCAGTGGAAACTTTATATTAAAACCATATATGAACCAGAGCCCCTATTTTAATTGTGTTATAAAGTCTCCTAAAGTTCTTAAATTCTCTGAAGACTAAACATTATCCAGAGCAGTTTTTTTTTTTTTCCTCCTCTTCCACCTTATAGAGTTTTTTAATCCAAAAATCCTGGGTTTTTATGCCATGGCAAAATAAAATGATTGGCAAAAAATTAAAGATCTATACTTAAAAATAGTTCACCATGCAAATATGACCGTAAGATTCTTTTAAACTCTTAAAGACAACTAGCTCGTCAAGGGAAAAAAAATAATAAATTTCAGTGCATGTGATAGAAATGATTTGCACTGTGGTAGTAAAATGAGGTTTTTGTTTTGTGTTGTGTTGTGTTTTGAAGACAATTCAAAATCATTCCTCTGAAAAGCAAGACCTTAAACTCTTTATCTAACAGACTTTTTCTTCTTTTCTGCAAATAGGCGGTCTTGCACGAAGTAAAAAGTATACAACAATAATGATATATGAACAGTACCCGGAATTTTCTTGGTGGTGTAATTCCACAGCACCCTAAGAGACATGCGGCCCCTCAGTTCAGATCGAGTGCAAAGTTACTTAATTTGTCTCATCAGAACCCACTCCCGGTGGCCGTCGTCTTTATCTGTGTTTCCCTACTGTATCCCTCTGGAGACTGAGAATCAAATTATGGAGTCTTTCCTCAGAACAGTACTGTAACATGAATGTATTCCTCTCAGTCACCAGAATTTAAATGCCTCCGTGTGTGGAGCTGATTTCCATGCTAATTTGGCTTTGTGAGCAATGTCCACTCAGGTGAGACCTAGAACAAAAGCAGCTGTGGCGAAATGGACCCTAGAGGCAGAGGCAGAGAGAGCCCTGTGAGGAAGGAAGAGGTTGTCAAAGAACACATGGAACATCACTCTGAGTGTGGCCATCCTCAGCATCCTACACCTAGTATCAAGGAATCTTCCCTTTGGGAGTTCCGACCCGCATTCGGTCCACCCTTCCCTGCCTGCTTTCTTTCCCCCAAGTGCCTCAACCTTCTCCACGCTTGCTTCCCCCCCACCCCTGCCCTCAGCCCACCTTGGCCACCATCCAAGCCAAACATCACCAGCCACCTGCTGATAATCACCAGCATTTACTTTTCTGAGTTACTTTTTCCCCAGTCATTAAGAACAGGACTTTGTCCCAGCTCCCCTACATGCCTCAACCATCCAGCTACATTTTGGCTAACCTTCGCCCTGGACACCCTACCAGATACCATGCTGCACCAAGTGGAGTCCTGTCCATCCCATGCTCTTTTTCCCCTTTCCCGACTGCCAAAATATCTTGCTGTCCTCTACCTCATCCCCAAAGAGCCTATAAATTCAGAGTATCCAACCTTTTCATGGATTCACTCTCTGTTGTTCAGTAATGCTACTTCCATATTTTAATAAATCGTAGAAGATTTTTGCCTTCTATCAAAGTAGAAGTCTTTATATTTATACATGATACAGAAATGGAACTATTTCTATCATGCAGAACTTAGCATTTAGTGGGACTTTAACGTGACTGAGTTACCATCCTAAACTGGATCTATATTAGGGAATAAAGACTGGTGTCAGTCCAAGTTATTTGAATGTACATTTAAAATTCTCTAGCAATCCAGATCGATCTATCACCCTTCGGTGGAACAGGAACCTTCTGGCATAGAAACGGCTGGTGTTTCAGAGACTTGTTTGATTGCTGTCGCTTGAGCTGTGAAACACAGTTCTTAATAGAAGGACATGGGACAAAGGGTGTTCAGACGATCCTATTGGATCACACAAGCCCATTTGATATATAACATGGAAAATATACCACAAAATTGGGTACATCAGAGTTTGGACAAACTTTCCTGGGTCAGACTAAGCTTCTCATCTCCTTTCTTACCCTGCTGTCATGGGGGTGAGGGAGGGGATGGGACAGAAAGGGAATGCATTGACTTCGTAGTCGGTCTTCCCCTGGCTGCATTTCAGGTCTATCCAGACTTTGTCACTCTGAACATGTGCACAGAGGAGGAAGAAGCAAGTTCTTCCTCTCCAGCCAGTGCCCGAGCTGTGTCCTTCATGGATGGAAACCCTGTCAGGTTTCTAACAGGGGGCGTGTAGCTCTACCAATGGTTGTCTGACCTGAGGATGAACCACCCTGTTTGGAAGTAGAAAGTATTCCAATCTGAGGTGGTATTCGAATGCTGTACACTCTGTTCCTGAGCAACACAGCCGGACAGCAGAGTCTAGTGAAATGCCTTCAGGGGCCCAGGAGTGAATCAATGTGTCGTTAAGAAATGAGACTTAATAATAGACGCTGAAGGGATGGTTTTTACTAAATCATATGTCATGAGGTGTTCGTTCTAGCTTTAAATTCATTATGACTGCACCACCATGAAGTAGAGAATTGAAAAAGGAAAAATCTGGGAGTGGGGGGAGTAGAAGGAATATCTGATATTTTCCCAGTGCTTGTGGAAATCTTTGAGATAATGAAACGTATCTTATAGCCTTTAGAACAAACACCCCATTCTACTTATAGCTGATAGTACAACATCAAACATTAGTAAATCTAAGTATGGTAAATAGAATTTTTGGTATATGAATTTTGCTAAAACAGTCTATTTTTCTTGTACCCCTCGGTTGAACCTCTTAAAAAAAATGAATGTATAATTTCCACAGAAAGATTATCAAAGGGAGAGAGAACCTCTGGTCTTAAATGCTGAAGTATTGTTCATGACTTCTGAGTGGCTGAGTGTGTGCCTTTCGACACTTAGCAAATGATAGTGGCTCTACATCTCTTTCTTAAATTAATAGGTCTTTACAGATTTCCACAGACTTCCAGATCTCATCAGGAAAGATCAAAAGGAAGGATAAAGGAAACCCATCAGCTGGGTAGGAAGACATTTCCTTTGTGATGTTGAGAGACTGTTTTCTCTTTTCTGAATTCTCTTCTGAGTTCTCTAAAAGGAAAGGCAAGAGTTCAGTGGTACCCTTATTCGTCAAGGACAGTGAGGCAAACTCTGTCTAGGGCATGTTTTCTTTGCATCCATAGATCTTCTCCGGAAAGAAAATACGGTTTTTCCCCTTCCTCTTTCTCTTCATATCTACTCTTTTCAGCCCAAATTAAGAGACACAGGAAGCCAACCAAGCCAGTCCGGCATCTTCTCCATGCTAATAGAATAGTCCCATCCACGTGCACCGTCTGAGCGAGGTGACAGAGAACCCCGTCAGGTCAACTCAGAACATGGCCTTGCTCCTCAGATTAGCTCCTTTGAACCCGAAAATAACTTTCCTGGTCATGGAAGAACTGGATGTATCCTTTAGCTTATGAAATAGGATTTGAACTTGAAATCTCTTTTTAAAAAAAAAAAATTCCTGATTGTTGCAGGGCGGCTACATGATGAATGTATATATTAAGACTTTGTAGCTGAATTGCACATGAAATCCGATTGCCAACTTCTTGACTTTCAATTTTAGACATCCTTTTATCCTTCAGTTGTGAGCGATATATGTAGCATGCTGTGAAATGTCTATTATAGTTCTTTAATTCATCAGTATTAATACAGATTTATCTTTTGTGTTCCTTGGTACTTTTTATTCAATGTAATCAGAAGCTGTGATGTTTTGCCTTTGTAGTCCTGTGCTTTGTTACTGTAATTTTTTTTTTTTTTACGAAGCACGTGACTTTGGACTAATGTGAGGCAGATGACATGATCTTTGAGACTGCTATATAGGTCAGTCTTACTATATAAGGTTTTCAATTAGAATAAGCTTTTATCAAATAGATCATTGATGCAACTTAGGATTCACACAGGTTTCAGCATCAAACGGCGGTCCTGTATTTATAGTTTCAATTCTGGAAATAGCAGACTTGATAAACAGCCACTTTAAACTCATTCTGGCAAACCAGACCCTGCTCTAGATGTAGTCGTCTAAGGTAGTTAACCATATAAGCCTTTTCAACTATATTATGCCCTCCACGGGAGTCAGCCGTAAAGGAGTTTATAGAACCCATGAAAGCTTTTTGTATGTATAAGTAGGTTTTATTTTTCTTATGTTGCCGATTTTACAATTCTGACTAAAGCTGACCTGAATGGATCAGTTTATGTGTAATATTGGAGTGCTTTAATGGCTTTGTGTTTTTTTTTTTTTTTGGAGGGATGGGTAATATTATTTGAACAGATGCAGAAGGAACTGTTAGTGGGTCAAGACAAACACATTTGAAATAAAGGAACTGTGTATTAAACATGTTAACAACAATTCATAACTGCACTTTTTATGACATTTTGAAAATCTATTTATAGGTACAGAACAATGGGTTTTGTTAAACTGTATCACATTTATACTTGCAGAAATTTATTTCATTGTTATTAGTAGGAATTTTATTGGTTCAATAAAATTGGCAAAACTGAACTCTGATTATTTGCTTTATATATATCTATCTTTACACTGAAGTAACGTTCTTGCCTAGGTTCATTTCTGCATGATATCAAGACGTGCTTTTGGAAACACATCAGAATCGTCTTTTTTTTCCCCTTTATTCCCGACCCATGGTTTTTTGGGTGACATTTCTTATAATCACTCGATATTGCATTAATGGAATATTATGATAGCATAAGTGGTGCAAAATATATAATTACTGCTGCCTTTTAAAATGTCTGTTGTGGTCACAGAAAGAGGCACATTAATTTCACTATTGTCTCTTGTTAGCTAAAATGGTAATGCAGAATGGGAAAGGGGCATTGAACCTGGGGTCAGAGCCTGGCTTTAAAAACTTTTTCTTCTCATTCTACTACTAGCTTTGTGACCTTAGAAGTAATTTAATCTCTGGGAACCTTGATTTCCACACCACAATCTGAAGGGAACAGTACCTTCTTGATGTAGTTGTTGGAGAACGAGGTGAAATGTAATCACGTATTTGAAATATACAGAACGGTAGCAGGTTTCAAAGGGTAGATGAGAAAGCTTGACAACAGTGTTGTTTCTAATTGAAATAAAGAGATGAGAAGGACAGCAGATGGGGAAGGGGAGGTTTTTCACCTATAATGGGCGGGGAGGGTAAGGTCTCAAGGAGGTATGGAAGACAGGCTTTTGGAAAGCTACAGAGGATGTGTAAAGCCTTTCATGCAAGTCCTAATTCTGATTTATGCTGATTACATAAAAATTTGTATGATAGGTGAGATCTCTCCCCTTGTGCCCTGTGTCCAGCTGTCCACTGACAATTGGCAGAACCCAGGTCCTTGCTGATGAGAGCCTGTCTCTTTCAATAATAGACAACATCTAGGGGAGAGGAAGGGGACACATCCAGCCAACTCAGCAACTCAGCCCTTCCTGAAGACACCCGCCCCCCACCCCCAAGAATCTGCCTTTTTGAAACTTGTTCCCTGGGAATCTAACCATTCTTCAAGGTGAAATAAAATCCAGGTTTCTGTGTGTGCTTTGTCCTTTCACATACACGATCTCATTTACTCCTCAGGTTAACTTTGGGAAGAATTGTTACCTCCATTTTACAGGTGGGGAAACTTGAGTATCAGAGAGCCTTGCTCAGTGAGGGTTTGACCTTCTGTCCTCCTAATACCACTTCCTGTAAGGAACTTCCTTCCTTAGTTCAGTCTAAGTTTCTTGCATGATGGTGTAAAGACTACCAACATGACATTTTACTTGAAAACTTAAAGGATAAGACGTCTATGCTCCAAACAAGAGGTTAGATAACTTTCCTATCCAGCTAACTTGCAACTTTTTTTTTTTAAAGATTTTATTTATTTATTTGACAGAGAGAAATCACAAGTAGATGGAGAGGCAGGCAGAGAGAGAGAGAGGGGGAAGCAGGCTCCCTGCTGAGCAGAGAGCCCGATGCGGGACTTGATCTCAGGACCCCGAGATCATGACCTGAGCCGAAGGCAGCGGCTTAACCCACTGAGCCACCCAGGCGCCCCGCAACTTTTTTTTAATTAAAAAAAAATCAGGTTTCTTTCCTCTAGTCATGTAGGGGCATTTTGATTTAAAAGATGGTCCCTAAGGGGGAAGGTTCCCAAACCAATTATATCAAATCTGTACTTGTAAATTCAAAGGCTAAGAATTTCCCCCACGAGCACAACAAGCTTGATCCTAGAGAAGACTCAGGAAAGCTTAAAACTATATCACATTTCTGTTTTTAGCACCATTCCACCAAATGGTGGAAATCAGCAGTTCAAAGTCATAGTTGCTAACGCACCTCACTTTCTCCCACAAAAGATGTCTCTTGTCCCTCATCTCACATCTTTGACATGTTTCAAAACACAGGTGAGCAAATCTTTCCCAGAACTCTTTTGAAAGCAGCTGAGGCAAGAGTTCATACTCCCTCTGGCCCAAGCCTGCTCTTAAAATGAACGTGAATAAACCCTTACTCTTCATATCAAGGTGAAATTTAGGAAAAAGGGCCAAGTTACAGAACTCTCCACCACCCGTTGGCTCTCTCCTTCACTTGCCCAGAGGCATTAGAGTACGTCCCTTCAGCACCATTGCACAATCACGGTAGCCCCTTGCTGACCCAGGTTCAGCGGGAGAGCATGTCTAGTGGCCTTGGGACTGCTGACGTCTGGCTTCTGCTCACCACCCTCCTCAGGGGGGCTGCCCTGAGCAGGAGTGTAGGATGCCAGAGGGAACTGCCTTTGCGCGAGGTATGTGAAATGCTGGGAGTGAACAGTTAATCCCTGGCCATAAGGACAGGATGGGCGCTTCCTTCTTTTAATCTCCCAGGCAATGGTCTAGAGACTCCGAGGGCCTGGAGAGTCAAGGACTGGCTCAACTCTATTGCCTTTTCCCCTTTCCCTCCTCGCTCCCCTGCCCTCTCCACTTTCTCCAGTCTCCTGAACAGTGGTTTCTGGCTTGGCTTCCAGGATAGCCTAGACCAAGATAAGGCAGTACAGGATAGGAATTTAGAAAACACATCCCAGAATAAATTCAAATCTCAACGCCAGCATTGCTAGCTGTCTGGCCTGGAACAAGTTACCTAATCCTGTGGTTTCTTAAGTTCCTCTTCTGTAAAATGCAGATAACAGTATGAAGGACTGGCCCCTGTCCTTAAGAAAGGGGAAGTGTGGGTAGGAAGAAGCTAGCTTAGGGACATCAGACAACAGAGGAAAGAATAAGGGAGTAGTTCGTATAGCAGGGAGTCATAAAACTATCATTTATCAAGAACCTTCTAAACGTTAGGAACTTTAAATCCATTAGTCACCCTTCAAGTAGGTATCTCCCCTCCTTGAAAGCATTAAAAAAAAAAAATAGGTGAAAAGAATAAGTGACTTGTTTAAGGTCGAATAGGTGAATGGTAGAACATTCTCAGGTCTGTTTCATTTTAATTGCTGCTCTGTTTCTTTTTCGCCAAATAAAGAGGAATGTTTCTTTTTGTTTGGTGTCTTCAGTAAAGGTTTAACTGGTAGAACTGGTAAGATTTGGGTTCGCAGAGATTAAGGAATAGCACAATTAGGCAGAGCCGACCTAGGGAGCAAAAACCTGAAGTACAATATTCAGGCCGGATGTGTAAGGCTTTGCATTAGATGAATTTAGAAAGTGTCATTTGCTCAGACCATGCAGGGTTGTCACGGTCAGGCTAAAGCACTGTATTTATTCATTCGGAAAAGGAGATGAAAGCCATTTTCAGTAGGTCTTGAGCACAGGAATGGATGCGTCCCACTTTGAAACCACAGCATCTCCTTGACAACCAGAGCCTGCCTAGCATTTCAGGGGCTCATGGAAATAAGATGTGCAAAGTCAGTGCAATGCCATCTTTAGGAAGTTTTCTGCCTGAATACTTTTGCCCCTCCCCTCTGACGATGTATGCCAGGCTCCCAACGGCAAAGTATAAGATCCCTGCAAGCACACTATGGCCATGCAAGGCTATCCCTTCCCACACAAGAGCCTTCCGATGCCCAGGACCAATGTGGAGCCATTAGAATTCCATGCCTTCGAGCTAGGCATTACCCAAACAGGCAAAGTTTAAGTAATAGATGTGGGAGATTGCTTAAGTGCAACAGTTAATGTCCTTCTAGCAGCCACCATCTTTGGACTAGAACTCAACAACTTCTCTCATCAAGAGGTGGAATCTACTTCTCTTGAATCTGTGTTCATCAGGTGGCCTGACTTTTCCAACAGTGAGGCGGCAGCGACATGGTACGAGTTGCAGACCTAGGTTCTGAGAGACCTTGCATGCTTCTGCTGTCTCTCGGAATCCTGCCATGTCTGGGACCAGCCTGCTGGAGGATGAGACGTTGGCAGCCCGCTGAATTGTTCCAGATGCTCTGGCCAAGGCCTGGGTTGGAGAAACCCACCCAAGATCAGTAAGGACATTAGCCTACCTACAACTGATTGCTCACTCGCCAAGCCCAGTCCAGATCAGAGGAATCTCCCAGGCACCCCAGACGCATGAGCAAAACTCATTCTTTTTTTTTTTTTTTTCTTGAGAGAGAAAGAGTTTGAGAGAGATTTTGTGTGTGCAAGTGCCTGTGCGTGAGCATGAGCTGGGGGAGAGGCAGAGGGAGAAGCAGGCTCCCCGCTAATGGTGGATCCTCACATGGGGCTCAGTCCCAGGACCCCAAGATCATGCCCCGAGCCAAAGTCAGATGCTTAACCGACCGAGTCACGCAGGCGCCCCAAAGCTCACTATTTCTGATTGTGCTATTGAGGTCCTGTGGTTGTATATTCTGCAGCATGGTTGTGAGAATAAGTAGCCAATACAATGGAAATGCTGGAGGCAGTCAGTACCGCATCCCAAACAGAATCTGGATTGGGAAATTTCTCCTAGTTCAGTTTACTAAGGATAGCCTTGGGGAAGAGTCTTAAGGATTTTCATTTATATATCTAGAGTTCATGTAGGTAGTAACTTAAAAATCAGTCCTCTGCTCATCCCTGTTCTCAGAATGTTCATCTGCCTGGGGTTAAAATAGATCACATTCCTATTAAGCTTGTTCTTGGGTCCTCACCCCAATATTTTGGACTCTAAACATGACTGCACCTGTAACTGGACCACTGAGTTCAGGGCAGAAATACCCAAACTTATAAGCATCACTGAGGAACTTGTTAAAAATCCAGATTCATGGAACCACCCCTAGCAATTGTGATTCAACGAGTATCGGCCAGAGACTAGGAGCATCCTTTTTTAAAAAGCATCCAGATAACTGGCAGTCATGTGGTCAGACTTTGAAGCAAAACAGCTGGGTCATAAGATCTTTCCAGTTCTGAATGGACCAAAACTACAATACAGGTGCATACCACAGGATAGTCTTTGAAGTCTGCAAAAAGAAAAAGGAAAAAAGCAAATCAAACCACAGGAGGACAAGTGGTTACAGAAAATAATCATGAAATCATGAGTGCAGGAAGGGCACAAGGGAAAGGAATATTTTTCTCCTGGCTTTTCAGTGAGCGTTCCTGCTATACTTTTATTTCTTCCTTGGGTGGAATGTAGGTCAAATTAATAGTTCTTGACCATGATGCTCTCAGAATCCCCTGGGGACTTTAAAAATACTAATATCTGAGAACTGATAACTCACCCTGAGATTCTGTTGGAATTAGAATTACACCCAGAACATTCGGTTTTTTTTTTTTTTTTCAAGATTTTATTTATTTGTCGGGGAGAGAGAGAGAGAAGAGAAAGCCCAAGCAGGGGGAGCATCAGGCAGAGGGAGAAACAGGCTCCCCACTGAGCAAGAAGCCCAATGCAGGACTCGATCCCAGGACCCTGGGATCATGACCTGAGCCGAAGGCAGAGGCTTAACCCACTGAGCCACCCAGGTGCCCCAGGACATTTGGTTTTGAAATCTCTCCTGGTGATTCCAATGTCCAGCACATTTTGAGAACTCAGTGGGATGAATTAAAAACACATTCCACTGAATGGAAAAAACTGCACCCCTGATTTACCGCTCTGACCTGCAGACAACGGGGAAGACACAGTCAGATTAGGCACAAAGGAAAAGGAATTCCCTGTTGCTTTGAAGACCACATTCTTAGGAGGACTCTCAGCAGTCGCTGGGAAGGTGAACATGGAAACCCACACCCATTTCCCAGGACCCCGAGGAAAAGACAGCAAGTGCCCATTCCTGACCTGTGAGCAGAATGCTTTTGCCGACTGAAGTCATTCTAGATTTTTCTACATTTTTATACCCATGTGTTTAAATGTCTATGTATCTCTATGTGCACAAGCCACATGGTGTCTTCTGTCACTGCTCTTCTCCCTGTCACTTTGTGGTTAGAATGAAATATTCCATGAAAACAAGACATGGAGTCCTTAAAAGCTAAAAGGACTGTGCTCCACTGCAATCTAAATTGTAGTTCTCAGACCTTCTCTGAGCATCAGAATCTATAGGGAAGAGGGTTTAAAATGAACATTCCCAGAAATACCCAGGCTTACCGGATTAGACTGGAAGGTGAGGACTCCTATGATTTCCCTACTGCTAAGCTCCACACACCCATTTTTTGGTGTGCTCTAGGCACCATCCTTCAGAAATCTCCTTTGGAGAAGCATGTATGTTTGGGAAGCAAGTGCCCTTGGACAATGTTATCCACAGTCACATGGCCTGAGGTCTGCTTTGACTATTCATACACTCTCTGTGCTCAGTGTATGACTGGAACACCAGATGGCACCTAGACCTGACCAAGAGCGGGGGAGGGGGAGGTTGAGGGTTGCAGAAGAAAGACCCCGCACCCTGACTTTGGGCCCTGGGCATGGTGGTGATGCACGCAGTCAGCTGGGTACAGCCCCTCCATGTCCTGGGCCTTATGGGGCTCTTAACTGCTTGGAGCTCTCCAGAAGGAACATGCCCCTTCTTGCCTCATAATAGTCGATTCTAACCAAATCCTACCACTGAGACCTTTCTGCGTAAAACAGGATTCTGTAACTAGACTTCTTTCGACTCAGTTCTGCCTGTAGCCCCCAGAAGGATTCAGGAGAAGGTAAAGCGCCCCCAGATTCCAATGTGAAATGATGTCCCGTGTACTAAGGACCGGCAGCAGAGGTGACCCCACTCCTCTTGTGACCCTTCCTCCAGCCCCACTCCTGGCTATGGAAGAGCTGAGAGAGAAAGGCAGGAAGAGAACCTTTCTTCAGCGAGAACTGGGTTTGAATCCCCGCTCCCTTCACGGAGACCACTCTAAGGAATTTCCACAGTCGTGTGGAGTTTAGGGGAACTTAACAGACTGCTCTACAAGGAAAGCCCATAGCTAAACTGCACTCCCGAGTGTCCCTCACTGGCAGGACCCATACAGGACGGACACCAAGGGGCGCACGCAAGGGCCCTCCAGCACCTGGCACGCCAGGAGGCCGGATCTCCTTGCAGACCAAGAGCAGACCGTGGGGGGTAACCAGTCTGGGGCATCTTGAAGGGACACGGTCTAAGAGGGGGCCCTGCCAGAGGGAGATGCGTCACCCCACACGAAGGCCAGGTTGGGGTGTCTGCAGAGACCACCCCAGAATACATCTCCCGAGTCCCCCTACTGCAGTCGAGGCTGTTGGCTGTTAGTGTAAGAGCAACGAAATCTACGGCAGAGTTTTGAAGGGCGCGTGTAGAGGAGGGAGGAATGACAGCCACATGATTGCATATGAATTTCAAGAACATTCTGGCAGGAGCATGGAGAACGGAGGGACCAGAATAGAAGTGTGAAGCCTGGTGAAGGAGGCAGGCAGGGGGCATGACGGGTGGATGCAGCGGAGAGCGGGAGAAGGAGAGGGATCTGGGCACAGGTAAGAAGCCACTGGGATTAGATGGGGTGGGGGGCAGGGTTAGACAATAAGGAGGAGTCAGGACGACTCCCAGCGTCCGGCTTGGCTCAAACAGCTGCCCAATGGAGTCACTTACTCAGAGAACTCCAGGAAGGGGCCAAGCCATAGGGAAGAGGTCATGTGTCTTTGCCTTGGTCACGGGAATTTGGGGTGCCTTTAAGACATACAACAATGTCATGTAGGGGACCTGACGCTTAGGATGGCTTAGGACCTGATGGCTTAGGAGGGAGAGTGAGAATGAACATGACCTGAGAGCCGGCCTCCAGGGACTCAACAGTGAAGGCCAGGCAGCGGAGAAGGCACTTAAGTAGGAAAAGGGGGTAATGCAGGGACGCCCAGAGATGCAGGCTGAAAGTCCATGCACCCCGCATGCGCTCATGGCTGGCTACCCAACAGGGGATAAGGAGACACGCAGCCTGCCAACGTGGGGTTTCCCATGCATAAAATGAACTACAAACCAGAGGAAGTGTTGTAAAGGAAAAGGCAGGGAATTAGGGTGATTTGGGGGAGGGCAGAGAACGGTTGTCAGAGAAGGCCACGTGTCTGTCTGCAGATCAGCCCCTCGGCATGGGTTGCTAAGGAGAGACAGCTATTCCAATGCCACAGGATCCACACTGATTTCTTCAACATCTGGACTGAAGATACCAGGGCCCAGTGAACAGGAAGGGTTTGACGGGGTGGGGTGGGGGGGAGATGTGTCCCTGGGGCCCACTGTCTGCTTCCTCATTGGGGTGGTTCTCCCCTCCCCAGCAACTTGCCAGGAGGGGTTAAGGATCCACAGGTACCTAATGACCAAGTGTTTTTGACCAGTGAATGTCTCCCAAAAGAAGGGGAGAACCAGGTGAAATGACCCAGGACCCAAATACCTGGGCCAAAGGTGAATGGGGGGAAGAGGAGCTACCGCAGGCCCTGGGCCAATGAGAAGATGTCTGGGCACTTAGTCACAGCCTGGGGACAGGGACAGTCCACCCTGACCCCCAAGGCAGTCAAACCCTTGTTCCAAGCAAAGTGGCCCAAAGGGTATCAGTTCACACCCAGTCCTGCCAAGGGTTGTCACGGCAATTTTTGTGGTGAGGACAGCAAGGAGTTAGATGGCCTTGGGGATACAGCCCAGGAGTCCCCCCTCCCAGGCTGCCTGAAATACACCCCAGACTCAAGGTGTACTCTTTCACCCAAAGTCCCCGTCGACTGATTTACTGGGTTCCTTTAATCTAATTCTTTTCCATGTAAATGGTATTGCATTGTTCATATACAACCCAATTTAGCGAGGCAAATAGGAAGCACTGTGTTAGGGCAGTGGCCTTAAACACTGAGAAAGCACCAAGTCTCAGGGAAGAGAGTCCTCAGGCTTGGGACTCAGACCCAGACTCTAATTCCAGCTCCGCCACCTGCTGGCTCCGCCCCCACTGAGTCAGTGACCTTGGCCAAATGACGCAGGGCCCATCTTCCTTCTTGTCTTATAGACCAGGACAATAGAATTTTACTTCCCAAGGGTGTTTTGAGAATTCAGTGACATAATGCCTGGAAAGGACTTGATGTTAATAGTAGTAATAATAATGATGCTAATATCGATTGAGCACTTCTGGTACCCCTGATACGGTCAACGTGGCTGACGTGTACGAAGGAATGAATGACCTATGACGTGGAACTCAAGGCCTTCCCGGTCCACACCCCTCCCTTGCACCCTTCCTCCCTCCCCAAGCCAGATGCCAGACCTTCATTCCAGCCACATCTGCTCCTTCCTAACGGGCCCCACCTTCTCTCCACTCTCGGAGGCACTCTCCAGCAGGTTCTGTCCTACCTTCTTTCAGGTGCAAATCAAATATCCCCAGCGGATCTTTGAAGCCTCCTCTGCTGCCCACAGGGCGGGCTGTCAGCTTCACCCTTTCTGCGCTCCCACGCACTTTCTCCACACCTGAATGAGAGTGGTAAACACAAGGGCCAAGCAGGGCACTGAAGGACCTCAATGTTTTAAACTCATCAAAGCGCCACAAAACCTGTAGTGTAGTTTTGTAATTAACTTTGTTTTAGGATACAAAATGTCAGGCACAGAGAAGTTAAGTAACTTGCCCAATGCCACACAGCCCATAAGCAGCAGAACAAGTGCACAAACCCCCTGGGAAATTCTGATTGCAAAGCTGGTGCATAAACAGCACCCTGGGTTCAGGACGCCTAAGTCTCTCTCCTCCATGTGAGGCTGGGCGAGCAGCCCAGTGCCTGGCAAACAAGCACCTGCAACCTCCTTCCCCCTATTATTATAAGAAGAACCACTGATCCAGGAAAATTCACCCATGTGTCCTGGTCTTCTCTTTCTGTCCCTGATTTCTGATTGGAAAATTGTGCTGAGTCCTGTACAAGGGGCCAAGTACAGTCTCTTTGAAGTTGATATATAAAAAGAACTTCTAGTTCATCCAGTTTTTGTTTTGTTTTGTTTTGTTTTGTTTTGTTTTTAAACCATTTCCACCCCCCCCTTGGAGAAATCTGGAGCCTAACTCTAAACAGAGACATAGCATTGGTCACGACATCTTTTCCCATTGTAAAGAAGGGATTCTGTTTTTAAAGAAAAGAGTAGTAGGGGTGGGTGGCTCAGTGGGTTAAGCCTCTGCCTTTGGCTCAGGTTTTAATCCCAGGGTCCTAGGATTGAGTCCCACATTGGTTCTGCCTGCCTCTCTGCCTACTTGTAATCTCTCTCTCTCTGTCAATTAAATTAAATTAAATTTAAAAAAAATAAAGAAAGAAAAGAGGAACAGCGGAACTCAAAAGGTCCCTTCCTGGCCAGGCAGCTTCAGGAGGCAGCCAACAAGTCAGAGGAAGGTGAGCTGGCTGAGCCTAGCCCCACACTCACACATCTGGGCCAGAATGGAGCTGGGGAGGCAGCAATCCCAAGACGGGGAGGACCCTGGAAAAATCTTCAGAGTTAGCAAGATGGAAAGGTGCCTGTCCCTTCCTTTGCCACCTCCCCGTTTAGTGTCTAACTCAGTTATTTGCAGGATTCTTGCGTTCCCCACCAGAGGTGGGTCAGGTCTGGGGCCAACTGGTCCTTTGCCCGAATCATCCATGTTCCTTGCCCTCCCCCCCCCCCCGACACTTAGAAACAAAAGGTACGGCTTTGCCAAGAAGGGCATTCCTTCTAAAACGCCAAGTCTGGCTCAGTTCAACATGCATAAGAGGAGGCCTTTGAAGGTGCTCTGGCTAATTTTCTAATAAAGCGAAACTATCCGGCAGGACAGAGGCCAAAACAGAACACACGTCTTTCAAATTCAGGTCTTAATCAGCTCTGTAAAAAATGGATTTTTTTTTTAATCATAGTAGCTTTATTTTATTTTTTTATTCACATATAATGTTGCTATTTGAAGCCAAAGCTCAAACTCAGGCTGAAACGTCAGATTTGAAAACTGTTTGCAGCTAGAATTGGGAGGCGACCTGGGAGGTGGTCAGGAAATGGGGGGGCGGGGAAGCACTGGGGGACGGTCGCACAGTGACTGAGTTCATGGGTTCGCACGCTCCTGGCCCCATTGGGAAGTCTATGCTGTCTAGCACGTCTTCATGCTAAAAGTCAGGGTGGAATCTGAAGGTGTCTAACACAGGACGTCACCCTCTGAGTGATTCATCAACTTCCCGAGGAGAGGGGACCCAAAGTAAGCAAAGATCTGTGTATAAAGGACTTGGCACACGATGGGGACCTCTCAAA